>NC_065581.1:78293980-78931480 GCF_024542745.1 Macaca thibetana thibetana
GGTCCTTTACATCCCTTGTAAGTTGGATTCCCGGGTATTTTATTCTCTTTGAAGCTATTGTGAATGGGAGTTCATTCCTGATTTGGCTCTCTGTCTGTTACTGGTGTATAAGAAAGCTTGTGATTTTTGCACATTGATTTTGTATCATGAGACTTTGCTGAAGTTGCTTATCAGCTTAAGGAGGTTTTGGGCTGAGATGATAGGGTTTTCTAAATACACAATCATGTCATCTGCAAACAGGGACAATTTGACTTCTTCTTTTCCTAACTGAATACCATTTCTTTCTTTCTCTTGCCTGATTGCCCTAGCCAGAACTTCCAATACTATGTTGAATAGGGGTGGTGAGAGAGGGCATCCATGTCTCGTGCCAGTTTTCAAAGGGAATGCTTCCAGCTTTTGCCCATTCAGTATGATATTGGCTGTGGGTTTGTGATAAATAGCTCTTATTATTTTGCGATACGTTCCATCAATACCAAATTTATTGAGGGTCTTTAGCATGAAGTGCTGTTGAATTTTGTCAAAGGCCTTTTCTGCATCTCTTGAGATAATCATGTGGTTTTTGTCTTTGGTTCTGTTTATATGCTGGATTATGTTTATTGATTTGCGTATGTTGAACCAGTCTTGCATCCCAGGGATGAAGCCCACAGTAACCAAAACAACATGTTACTGGTACCAAAACAGAGATATAGACCAATGGAACAGAACAGAGCCCTCAGAAATAATACCACACATCTACAGCCATCTGATCTTTTACAAACCTGACAAAAACAAGAAATGGGGAAAGGATTCCCTATTTAATAAATGGTGCTGGGAAAATTGGCTAGCCATAAGTAGAAAGCTGAAACTGGATCTTTTCCTTACTCCTTATACGAAAATTAATTCAAGATGGATTCGAGACTTAAATGTTAGATCTAATACCATAAAAACCCTAGAAGAAAACCTGGGGAATACCATTCAGGACATAGGCATGGGCAAGGACTTCTTGTCTAAAACACCAAAAGCAACAGCAACAAAAGACAAAATTGACAAATGGGATCTAATTAAACTAAAGAGCTTCTACACAGCAAAAGTAACTACCATCAGAGTGAACAGGCAACCTACAGAATGGGAGAAAATTTTTGCAATCTACTCATCCGACAAAGGGCTAATATCCAGAACCTATAAAGAACTCAAACAAATTTACAAGAAAAAAACAAACAACCCCATCAAAAAGTGGACAAAGGGTATGAACAGACATTTCTCAAAAGAACACATTCATACAGCCAACAGACACATGAAAAAATGCTCATCATCACTGGCCATCAGAGAAATGCAAATCAAAACCACAATGAGATACCATCTCACACCAGTTAGAATGGCAATCATTAAAAAGTCAGGAAACAACAAGTGCTGGAGAGGATGTGGAGAAATAGGAACACTTTTACACTGTTGGTGGGACTGTAAACTAGTTCAACAATTGTGGAAAAACAGTACGGTGATTCCTCAAGCATCTAGAACTAGAAATACCATATAACCCAGCCATCCCATTACTGGGTATATACCCAAAGGATTATAAGTCATGCTATTATAAAGACACATGCACACGTATGTTTATTGCAGCACTATTCACAATAGCAAAGACTTGGAATCAACCCTAATGTCCATCAGTGACAGACTGGAATAAGAAAATGTGGCACATATATACCATTGAATACTGTGCAGCCATAAAAAAGGATGAGTTCATGTCCTTTGTAGGGACATGGATGCAGCTGGAAACCATCATTCTCAGCAAACTATCACAAGAACAGAAAACCAAATACCGCATGTTCTCACTCATAGGTGGGAATTGAACAATGAGATCACTTGGACACTGGAAGGGGAACATCACACACTGGGGCCTATTGTAGGGTGGGGGAAGGGGGGAGGGTTGTCATTGGGAGTTATACCTGATGTAAATGACAAGTTGATGGGTGCTGACGAGTTGATGGCTGCAGCACACCAACATGGCACATGTATATTATGTAACAAACCTGCACGTTGTGCACATGTACCCTAGAACTTAAAGTATAATTTTTTTTAAAAAAAAAGAATGTCGTACTTATGTATCATGCAATACTACGTAGCCATAGTAATGAATGAAATCATGTCCTTTGCCACAACATGAATACAGCTGAAGGCCATTATCCGAAGTAAACTAATGCAGGAACAGAAAACCAAATACTGCATGTTCTCACTTATAAGTAGGAGCCAAATAGTGGATGCCCAAGGACATAAAGATAAACACAACAGTCATTGGGAACTCCAAAAACATAAACAGAGAGAAGGAAGTAAGGCTTGAACAACTTTTCATTGGGTGCTGTGTTCACTATTTGGGCGACAGGATCTAAAGAAGCCAAAACCTCAGCATCATGCACTATAACTATGTAATAAACCTGCATATGTACAACTGAATCTAAAATTAAAATACAAACAAAGTTATTTGAAAATGATTTTTATATCTTCTATGTCTGATATGCTTTGTGCCTGTGTCCCCACCCAAATCTCATGTTGAATTGTGATCCCTAGTATTGGGGAAGGGGCCTGGTGGGAGATGATTGGATCATGGGGCTGATTTCTAATGGTTTAGTACCATCCCCGTAGTGTGTCTCGTGATAGAGTTCTCATGAGATCTGGTTGATTGAAAGTGTGAGGACCTTCCCTCTTCACTCTGTCTCTCCTGCTCTGACGTGTGAAGATGTGTTTGCTTCCCTGTCGCCTCTGCCATGATTGTAAGTTTTCTGAGGCCTCCCCAGTCATGCTACCTGTATACCCTGTGGAACTGTGAATCAATTAAACCTATTTTTTAAGTACATAAATTAACCAGTCTTGAGTAGTTATTTATGGCAGTATGAGATGAATGAATATTAATGTAATATCTTCTTGCTTTGCTGTGTCTATAATTGCTGAGTGAAGGGTATTAACACCTACTTCTCTAACTGTGGAGTTGTTTTCACTTTTAATTCTCTCAAGTTTTTAAGATTTATTTCATTGTTCTATAATAAGGTGCATACTTATTCATAATGTTTTGTTTTATTGATATAATTTACCCTTAAATATTTTGAAATTATTCTCATTATCTTAGGCAATACTCTGTATTGAAGTGCCTCTCATCTGATATTTACATAGCATCTTGGGCTTTCTTATGTGTACTTTTTGAATGATACATCTATTTTTGTCTTTTTACTTTTAATCTGTATCTATCTTTATATTTAAAATAGTTTCCTTGAAGTTAGGTCTTGCTTATTTTATCTATTTTGATTATCTCTGATTTTTCATTATAGTATACAGACTTAATAATTAATATAATGATTGCTATTACAGATTTAGGTTATGCATTGTTGTTTGCTTGGGCATTGCTATGGTTTGAATGTTTGTGTCCCCTCCAAAATTTATGTCGAAATTGAATACCCATTTCAACAGCATTAAGAGATGGGACCTTTAGGAAGTATTAATAATTAGATTTTTGCTTTATAAAAAAAGCTGGAGGCTGTTTTTGCCTTTTGGCCTTTTGTCATGTGAGGAGCCATCTTAAAAAGCAGAGACAGGAGCCATCTTGGAAGCAGAGGCAGGGCCACACAAGACACTAAACTTACAGGTGCAATGATTTTGTGTTTCTGGTCTCCAAAACTCTGAGAACTGTCTTTAGTCAAAATCATTTATTTTAGCATTTTTTGTAGTGTAGACCTGGTGGCAACACATTTTTTTAGTTTTTCTTTATCTAAAAATTATTTTACTTCATTTTAATTTTTAGTGAATTTATTTGGTGGATATAGAAACCTGAGTTTACATGTTTATTTTGTTTTGTTTTATTTTTTTCCCAGTAATTTAAATGTCAGCACTTTCTTCTGATATACAAAGTTTCTTTTTAAAATTCTACAGTTCCTTGAATTATTGTTCCCTAGTGTTTACTGTATTATGTATTCTCTGGCTGCTTTAAAGATTTTCTCTTCGTATTTGGCTGTCAGTGGTTTGATCATGATGTGACCAGTAGTTTCATTTAAACTTAGCTTTTGGTGCTCACTGGCCTCTGTAATCTGTAAATATGTCTTTCATCAGATTTGAGAACTTTGGTTATTATTTCTTCATATATTTTTCCTGTCTTATTTATTTCTTCCTCTCCATCTAAGACTTCAATTTTATGTTGGCCTTTTGAAATTGCCCACATGTTCTCAAAATTGTTCCTTTTGTAAAACTGTCTTATCTATCTTCCTTAGATGAAATCATTTGTAATGGTTTATCTTCAAGTTTACTGACTTTCTTCTATCTCTAATGTACTGTGATATGGTTCGGATCTGTGCCCCTACCCAAATCTCATGTTCAATTGTAATCCCCAGTGTTGCAGGTGGGGCTTGGTGGGAGGTGACTGGATCATGGGGCTGGATTCTTCATAAATGGTTTAGCACCATCACTTTGGTGCTGCTCTCATGATAGAATTCTCATGAAATCCGGTTGTTTAAAAGTGTGTGGCACCCTACCCCGTCTCTCTCTTCCTCCTGCTCCATCCAGGTAAGACGAACCTTCTTCCCCTTCGCCTTCCACCATGATCATACGTTTTCTGAGGCCTCCCCAGCTATGCTTCCTGTACAGTCTGCAAAAGTATGAGTCAATTAAACCTCTTTTTAAAAAATGAATTACCCAGTCTCAGGTATTTCTGTATAGCAGTGCATGAACAGACTAACACATGCTGCTAACTCAATATTATAAATTTTTATTTCAGATATTATAAATTTTAAATTGCCCCTTTTATTCTTGTTTATGCATTATTTTTATATGCTGAGATTCTCTTTTATTTCATTATGAGTATACTTTCTTTTTCTTCATTGACAAGAATGAAAATATTTGGTTTAAACTTCCAGTCGTATAATTCCAGGTTCTGGGTTATTTTGGGTTTGGTATCTGCTGATTTTCTTCCCCTTTGACATTTGACCACATTTTCATAGCTCTTCATATGTTTCGCAGTTTTAGATTTTATCCTGGACATTTTTGATATTATGTTGTGTCGACCCTGGATCCTGTTATATTGTTCCAAATAGTGTTGATACTTTATTTTATTCTTTATTTTTAGCAAGGTATTACCTGCATTGGACAAATTCTGAGACCATTAAGCCTGCAGTGGGCAATGGTTTAGTTCTGACTTGAGCCAACCTGGTTTTATTGTTTAAAAAAACAGTACGATTCAGGAGCAGTCCAGAGATTGAGTTTGGGCTGAGTTTATGCCCAAATTTAGTGGTCTCCTTCTCTGGCACCCACATTTTGAGATTTTCCCCTGATTTTTCAATTGCCCTGTTTGTCCTGGATCCTCCTCTCTTGGTTCCTCCAGTCAGAATAATGACATGTTTTTCTATTAGAATTTCAGGATCTATGACTACAATCACATATACATAGAAAAAACCAAAAAGTCTCTCCATGCATATCACCTGTTTCAAGTTTCAACTGACTTTCAAAAGTTACATGCTATTTATCAGCCTCCTGGGCTTGTCAGGTAGTTGTCATTTGTGTTTTTCTACCCACAGTTTGTAGCTATTAGTGGAAAAACAAGTTTTATAGTCATTCATTTCTCAATTTCGTAAGTGGACATTCTAGTAATTAATCTTTAATTTGTGTTTTGCATGATACATTCTTTCATTTTGCCTTCTGTTCGTTTCTGAATTATTCTTGCATAGATGCCTTCTGTAATTACTTTTTATTTTGCTAATCATTTTCATTAAGACATTCTTTATTTGTGATCCAGTGTGGGTGTTATTTTTTTTTATTCATTCTCACCTTTGTATATACCTGTTCTCTTTTGGATCAAGATTCACTAAACATGGAAAGGAACAACAGGTACCAACCATTGCAAAAACATGTCAAAATGTAAAGTCCATCGATGCTAGGAAGAAACTGCATCAACTAGCGAGCAAACTAACCAGCTAATGTCATAATGACAGGATCAACCTCACACATAACAATATTAACCTTAAATGTAGATGGACTAAATTGTCCAATTAAAAGACACAGACTGGCAAATTGGATAAAGTGTCAAGACCCATCAGTTTGCTGTATTCAGGAGACCCATCTCACATGTAGTGACACACACAGGCTCAAAATAAAGGGATGGAGGAAGATCTACAAAGCAAATGGAAAATGAAAAAAAGCAAGGGTTGCATCCGAGTCTCTGATAAAACAGACTTTAAACCATCAAAGATCAAAAGAGACAAAGAAGGCCATTACATCATGGTAAAGAGATCAATTCATCAGGAAGAGCTAACTATCCTAAATATATATGCACCCAATACAGGAGCACCCAGATTCATAAAGCAAGTCCTTAGAGACTTACAAACAGACTTAGACTCCCATACAATAATAATGGGAGACTTTAACACCCCACTGTCAACATTAGACAGATCAACCAGAGAGAAAGTTAACAAAGATATCCAGGAATTGAACTCATCTCTGCACCAAGCAGACCTAATAGACATCTGTAGAACTCTCCACCCCAAATCAACAGAATATACATTCTTCTCAGCACTACATTGCACTTATTCGAAAATTGACCACATAGTTGGAAGTAAAGTACTCCTCAGCAAATGTAAAAGAACAGAAATTATAACAAACTGTCTCTCACACCACAGTGCAATCAAACTAGAACTCAGAACTAAGAAACTCAATCAAAATCACTCAACTACATGGAAACTGAACAACCTGCTCCTGAATGACTACTGGGTATATAACGAAATGAAGGCAGAAATAAAGATGTTCTTGGAAACCAATGAGAACAAAGATACAAAATACCAGAATCTCTGGGACACATTTAAAGCAGTGTGGAGAGGGAAATTTGTAGCACTAAATGCCCACAAGAGAAAGCAAGAAATATCTAAAATTGACACCCAAGCATCACAATGAAAAGAACTAGAGAAGCAAGAGCAAACACATTCAAAAGCTAGCAGAAGGCAAGAAATAACTAAGATCAGAGCAGAACTCAAGGAGATAGAGACACAAAAAATCCTCCAAAAAAATCAATGAATCCAGGAGCTGGTTTTTTGAAAAGATCAACAAAATTGATAGACAGCTAGCAAGACTAATAAAGAAGAAAAGAGATAAGAATCAAATATATGCAATAAAAAATGATAAAGGGGATATCACCACCGACCCCACAGAAATACAAACTACCATCAGAGAATACTATAAACACCTCTATGCAAATAAACTAGAAAACCTAGAAGAAATGGATGATTTCCTGGACATTTACAATCTCCCAAGACTAAACCAGGAAGAAGTTGAATCCCTGAATAGACCAATAGTAGACTCTGAAATTGAGGCAATAATTAATAACCTACCAACCAAAAAAAGTCCAGGACCAGATGGATTCACAGCCGAATTCTACCAGAAGTACAAGGAGGAGCTGGTACCATTCCTTCTGAAACTATTCCAATCAATAGAAAAAGAGGGAATCCTCCCTAACACATTTTATGAGGCCAGTGTCATCCAGATAACAAAGCCTGACAGAGATACAACAAAAAAGAGAATTTTAGACCAATATCCCTGATGACCATAGATGTAAAAATCCTCAATAAAATACTGGCAAACCAAATCCAGCAGCACATCAAAAAGCTTATCCACCATGACCAAGTGGTCTTCATCCCTGGGATGCAAGGCTGGTTCAACATACACAAATCAACAAATGTAATCCAGCATATAAACACAACCAAAACCAAAAACCACATGATTATCTCAATAGATGCAAAAAGGCCTTTGACAAAATTCAACAGCCTTTCATGCTAAAAAAAAAAGCATTCTAATACACCAGTAACAGACAAACAGAGAGCCAAACCATGAATGAACTCCCATTCACAATAGCTTCAAAGAGAATAAAATACTTAGGAATGGAACTTACAAGGGAGGTAAAGGACCTCTTCAAGGAGAACTACAAACCACTGCTCAGTGAAATAAAAGAGGACACAAACAAATGGAAGAACATACCATGCTCATGGATAGGAAGAATCAATATCGTGAAAATGGCCATACTGCCCAAGGTAACTTATAGATTCAATGCCATCCCCATCAAGTGACCAATTACTTTCTTCACAGAATTGGAAAAAACTGCTTTAAAGTTCATATGGAACCAAAAAAGAGCCCGCATTGCCAAGACAATCCTAAGCCAAAAGAACAAAGCTGGAGGCATCACGCTACCTGACTTCAAACTTCAAAAAAGCATGGTACTGGTACCAAAACAGAGATACAGACCAATGAAACAGAACAGAGCCCTCAGAAATAATACCACACATCTACAGCCATCTGATCTTTTACAAACCTGACAAAAACAAGAAATGGGGAAAGGATTCCCTATTTAATAAATGGTGCTGGGAAAATTGGCTAGCCATAAGTAGAAAGCTGAAACTGGATCCTTTCCTTACTCCTTATACGAAAATTAATTCAAGATGGATTCGAGACTTAAATGTTAGACCTAATACCATAAAAACCCTAGAGGAAAACCTAGGTAGTACCATTCAGGACATAGGCATGGGCAGGGACTTCTTGTCTGAAACACCAAAAGCAACAGCGACAAAAGCCAAAATTGATAAATGGGATCTAATTAAACTAAAGAGTTTCTGCACAGCAAAAGAAACTACCATCAGAGTGAACAGGCAACCTACAGAATGGGAGAAAAATTTTGCAATCTACTCATCCGACAAAGGGCTAATATCCAGAACTTACAAAGAACTCAAACAAATTTACAAGAAAAAAACAAACAACCCCATCAAAAAGTGGGCAAAGGATATGAATAGACACTTCTCAAAAGAAGACATTCATACAGCCAACAGATACATGAAAAAATGCTCATCATCACTGGCCATCAGAGAAATGCAAATCAAAACCACAATGAGATACCATCTCACACCAGTTAGAATGGCAATCATTAAAAAGTCAGGAAACAACAGGTGCTGGAGAGGATGTGGAGAAATAGGAACACTTTTACACTGTTGGTGGGACTGTAAACTAGTTCAACAATTGTGGGAAAACAGTACGGTGATTCCTCAAGCATCTAGAACTAGAAATACCATATAACCCAGCCATCCCATTACTGGGGATATACCCAAAGGATTATAAGTCATGCTGCTATAAGGACACATGCACGCGTATGTTTATTGCGGCCCTATTCACAATAGCAAAGACTTGGAATCAACCCAAATGTCCATCAGTGACAGACTGGATTAAGAAAATGTGGCACATATACACCATGGAATACTATGCAGCCATAAAAAAGGATGAGTTTGTGTCCTTTGTAGGGACATGGATGCAGCTGGAAACCATCATTCTCAGCAAACTATCGCAAGAACAGAAAACCATATATCGCATGTTCTCACTCATAGGTGGGAATTGAATAATGAGATCACTTGGACACAGGAAGGGGAACATCACACACCAGGTCCTATTGTGGAGAGGGATAGCATTAGGAGATATACCTAATGAAATGACGAGTTAATGGGTGCGGCACACCAACGTGGCACATTTATACATATGTAACACACCTGCACGTTGTGCACATGTACCCTAGAACTTAAAGTATAATTTTAAAAAAATTCATTTTGGAGGCTGATATTGTAAAACAATTCTTAATACTATGTGCTAGGCATTGGGCTATGAATGCTTTCTATGTGCAGTATTTTAAAATGTTCACGAAACTTTATCGTTACATGATTTCTCAATTTAAATCATAGGAAAACCAAGACTTAGAGTGGATACATAACCTGCCCATATTGACAGAGTCATTACGAGGTAGAAATACATCAAAGTTTAGTGATAGGTTTCAGCACCATGAAATTATCCAGCTTCCCACCTGTCTTGATTACTTTCATTTGTATATGCTGAGGAAAAGGGAGGCTATATTAGTTTCATATTGTTGTCATAATAATTACCACAAATTGGGTGGATCAAACAATGCAAATTTTTTGTCTTACCATTCTGAGTTCAAAAGTCTTTCCTGGCTCTTATCCATTCAAAAGTCCTTCATGGATTCCTGAATCAAGGT
The DNA here is from genome assembly GCF_024542745.1 of Macaca thibetana thibetana. Taxonomy (NCBI): domain Eukaryota; kingdom Metazoa; phylum Chordata; class Mammalia; order Primates; family Cercopithecidae; genus Macaca; species Macaca thibetana. Next base: position 78,304,008 of record NC_065581.1, read on the forward strand.
GTTAGTAGGGCTGTGTTCCTTTAAGGAGTGTTTAGAAGAGAATCCATTTAACCTGTCTTTCTGGCTTATGCAAGCCGTCTGTATTTCTTTTGATACATGGCCTCCTGGTTCCATCTTTAAAGCCTTCTCTGGCCCTGCTTTTATGGTCATATATTTTTTCAAACTCTCTTCTTCATCTTTCCTCTTTCACTTTTAAGGATTCTTGTGATTAAACTGGGTCTATCCTGATAATCCAAAATTATCTCCTTACCTTAAGGTGAACTGATTATCAACCTTAACCTCATATGTAACTTTATTTTTCCTTTTCCATGTAAACTAATATATTCCCAGGTTCTAAAAATTCAGACTTGGATATCTTTAGGAAAGCCATTAATTATTCACCTGCTACAGAGCCTAAGAGCAGAGATTGATAAAATCTTAGGTCTGAAGTCTCTTGTATTAGGTCAATTGGGGATAGTGGTCCCAGAATTCTCTCTCCTTTATATATTATGAGTAAAAATCCTGAAGAAGGGGTAATCCACTTCAACATAATTATATCTATTACAATCAAGGAAAACTTGGGCTTCACTAACTCAAGGAGGATGTCTTCACTGCGGAGAGAAACAGTGAGCTATAATATTCATATGCTCACATTCATTGATCTGTCTATGACACTTATCTTGACATCACCCCTAGCCAGTGGAGGGAGCAATTAGATCATACCAACACATTTTATCCCAGTTTATTGGTTTACAGAGAGCTTCTTATTGGTGTTTCCCTCTCAGAAAATCGTATTATTTTGTGCAACATTTTACCATCTATGTTTATTGCTGGGTATAATGGGCACTGGCAATATGATCATTCTCCTGAGCTATCCAGAAATCCTCTTTTCTTTTTCCTATTTCTCTGAAAAAAAGAAAGAGACTGAAATTCTTGTAGAAAAACTTCTAGTCACGCTACACATCCTCGAGTATGATTATTTTCAGATTGGTGGGTATTAGCGGATTTTTTCTTTTTAGACAGAGTCTCGCTCTGTCGCCCAGGCTGGAGTGCAGTGATCTCACCTCCTCACTGCAAGCTCCGCCTCCCAAGTTCAGGCCATTCTCCTGCCTCAGCCTCCCTAGTAGCTGGGACTGCAGGCGCCCCCCACTACACCCGGCTAATTTTTTGTATTATTAGTAGAGACGGGGTTTCACCGTGTTAGCCAGGATGTTCTTGATCTCCTGACCTCGTGATCCGCCCGCCTCGGCTTCCCAAAGTGCTGGAATTACAGGCGTGAGCCACCGCGCCCGGCCTATTAGCCGAAATTATAAGGATTTAACCTCTCACTTTTCCCTAAATACTAGTTAATTTTCTTACAATGATGAGGGATTTGGATTAGAAAGTGTAGGAAACCAAGCTGAAACAGAATAAGTATCACAGATTACAAAATTATATTGGTTTCTTTCCTTGGTTTAAGGAATCCTTGGTTAATTAATAACTGCCTCATTGAGCTTATCATGTTTTTCATTCCATTGGGTTATCAAGTATAGAGCTTTTATATTTTGGCCTTATTCTACCTTCTGATGTTGAAAGAGTTATATGCATGTGTGCATGTATGTAAATACACATATACCTGTATATAGTACATAGAATATACATGTGAAAGATTCTACTTAGAGTCAATCACTTTAATATATTTAAAATAAAAGACTTTTTATTCACATTCTTATACATTTAGTATGTTTGCTTTGTATGTACATGTTCTTACTGAAATAAGCCATGTTGTATATTTCATACTAATTATTATTTTATTATTCAAATGTTACATTTTAAAAATGGTCCATCTATGTTTTCATGATTTTATAATTTTTATAATTACATTTAGTCCATTGATTCCAACGGCTTCATAATTCTACCATCACAACCAAGACCCATTTCTTACATAGCCCTTTGGTGATGGAAAGAAGATTGGTTGCCTCTGTAACCCTGACGTCAAATATGATGCTGCTGTGAACATTCTGTCACATATCTTCTCAGTAACGTGTTTGAGAATTTGTTTGAGTCTGTACTCAGGATCAGAATTTCTGAGTTAAATGGTACATGTATATTTTATTTGACTATGTTCCAAAAGCTTGCTCTGCCGAATAGTTAATTAGATCTACATTCCCAGCACTGCATGAAGACTTATATATTCCACATCGCTGTAAACAAGAGACATAGGAAATGTCTAAACAAAAGGTAACTACTTAAAAACACCAAGGATATTTGATTCAAAAATGTAGATTATTTAATTCACAATTTTTAAAATTTATTGTAATAAATACTTGAAAAAATCTTATAAATGTAAAACTTAACGTATTAGTTTCAGACAGTTCAAAATACAGTATTTATTCTCAATATTGAAGGACAAACTTAATTGTTTATGTTTGAATGTCTGGTGTAGAGGAATGGAAAAATATGGTCAAGATGACATAGAAAATATCCTAGAGGAGTTTTGGTATGAGCAAAGTCAAATATTTTTATGACACTAATAGTTATTTAAAGTTACCCTGTTTAACTGCAGTCCATTCTGTGAATCAAATTGCCTTATCTTTGTCTTAAAAAATGTTACATTTCTGTGAATGTTTATAACAACATTTGATAGTTATTTGCTTTGCTTAGTCTCTTGGATAAATCAAAGTTTGTATCAGTCCATAATTTATTGTAGGAAATTACCTAATAAAACATAGAGGGTTTTTAAATAATAGTGGCTATTATTCAAAAATGTTTTGACAAAATGAAAAATAATAAAAGAAATACTTAGCATTTTAAGTAGTTTTGGGACAAACTGAACAGTAATGGATTGATTGAACATATCAATCTGTAAAACAGGTAGACCGTCACTTGATAAAACTGGCTTAAATTTAATGATTTTGATCCTAAAAAAAATCAACTCTGCAAGTCTCTGACTGTAAATTAAGAGAAATTTGATTGATCTCAGAAATATAATACTTTTTTTGTTTAATAAAAGTTTTTTGGTTTAGTGTAAAATGAAGGAATCAGACAATATGGCCACAGTTGGGTAAGTCAGAAATAAAGATGTATTATTTTTAGTTACTATATATTCCAAAAAGCATATGAATATGAAATATATTTACACAGTGAATAAAACATACCATTGTTAATATTCCAATAAATATTTTGACTTATAGGAAAATAGGTTATTGTGAAATTTAGAGCTACAACTGAGACATTGCCATAACGCCTTGCTGTTGATCCTCTACTGGATAGTTGAGGCTTAAAGGCATATTCTCTACAAAGTCTCTAGGGATGGAAATACCTCAAGATTTTTAGGTTTGTTTTTACCTAACTATTACTCACAGAATATGTACCTGCCAACATTAATAAGCTTTCTCTTCTGACCAGCACAGCTATTCTCACTGATTCTGATCTTTGAAAGGGCTCAAGTTACTTGTGGGCTGAACAGTGACAGAAGACGTCTCTTTGGGTATAACTTGACCGAATAGTTCTTAATGGTAGCTAAGAGACATTTGCATGTGCTCAGTTTGTACACTATCATGTTTTCAGAAAAGTTTTAAGTTCACAGCAAAATTAAAAAGAAGGCACAAACATTTCCTCTATACCCTCTTCCCATACACAGGCATAGCCTCCCATGTTATCAACATCTCCCACGAGAGTAATGTATTTGCTACCATTGATAAACCTATATTGACACTTCACCATCACCCAAAATCCACAGTTCACTTAGGGCTCTCTCTTGCTGTTTTATATTCTATAGGTTTGTAGGAATGTATAATGGCATTTTTTCATCATTATAGTATCATACAGAGTATTTTCATTTTTCTAAAAATCCTCTCTGCTTCACCTATTCATATCTTCTCCTTCCATATAACCCACGGAAGCCACTGATCTTTTTACGTTCTCCATAGTTTTTTTCCCAGGTTATGGTATGGATGGAATCATATAGTCTTTTCAGATTTCGTTTGCTTGTATTCAAAAAATTACATGCTGGGGTTTTGATTGACAGTGTATCATATTTACAGGTTGGGAGGAACTGGTATTACAAGTTGGGAGGAACTGGTATCTGAATAATTTTTAAGACTTCTTACCCATAAACATAGAATATCTCTTTATTTAGTTATTCTTTGATTTAATCATCAGAATTGTGTAGTTTTTCTCATATAGATCTTGTACATGTTTTATTAGATTTTACCTAAGTATTTTTTTGAACGCTAATGTAAGTGGTATTGTATTTTTAATTTTGATTTCTACTTGTTAACTGCTGGTATATGTGAAAGCAATAGACTTTTATGTATTAGCCTTGTATTCTACAACTTTACTATAATTGCTTATTAGTTCCAGGAGTTTTGAGGTCATTGTTGTTGATTCTTTCAGATTTTCTTCATAGATGTTCATGCTATCTGTAAATAAAGACAGTGTTACTGCTTACTTCCCAATCTGTGTATCTTTTTCTTTTTTTCTGGTCTGATTGCATTAGCTAGAACTTCCATTAAGATGTTGAAAGAGTAGTTGAGAGTGGACATTTTTTCCATACCTAATCTTAATGCAAAAGATTTGAATTTCTCACTATTATGTGTAATGTTACCTGTATGTTTCCTGTACATATTCTTTATCAAGTTGAGAAAGTTCCTTTCTATTTTTATTTTACTGAGAGTTTTTTTTTTTTTTTAAACTCTCAACTCTCTGGGTATTGTGTTTTGCCAAATGCTTTTTCTGCATCAATTGGTATAATCATATGATTTTTTTAGATGTTAATATGATGGATTATATTAATAGATTTTGGAATGTTGAATCAGTTTTGCATAGGAATAAAATCCCACTGGATTTGGTGTATAATTCTTTCTCAACATTGGATTCGATTGCTAGTATTTTGTTGAGAATTTTTTTTTGTTTTGATACAGGGCCTCACTGTTACCCAGACTGGAGTGCAGGGGTGCGATCACAGCTCACTGCATCCTTGACCTTCCAGGCTCAGGAGATCCACCCACCTCATCCCAACAAGTATCTGGGACTTTGGGCATGCACCACCAGGCCTAGCTATTTTAAAGAAATTGTGTAGTGGTAGAGTCTTACAATACTGCCCAGGCAATTGCCCACTCCTGGGGTCAAGAGTGTTGAGGAGTTTCATATCTATGTTTATGCATCTACATCTATTTATCTGTAGTTTTTGTAATGTCACTGGTTTTGATAGTAGAAAAGAGTCCCTTTGCTTCTATCCTCTGGAAGAGACTGTAGAAGATTGATATAATTTCTTCCTTAACTGTTTGGTAAAATAGTAAAATTTACTATTAAACCCATCTGGGCCTGGTGGTTTTAGTTTGGGAAGTTATTAACTATGGATTCAATGTCTTTACTATATGTAGGTCTGTTCAAAGTTGTATGTTTCCCCTTGTGTGAGTTTTGGTAGCATATATCTTTTAAGGAATTGATCCATTTTATCAAAGTTATGAAATTTATGGGTGAAGAGTTCCTCATAGCATGCATTTATGATCCTTTTAATGTCCATAGGATCTATAGTAATGTCACCATTTTCATTTGTGATATCAGCAATTTTTATTCTTTCTTATTCTAATCTTGCTGAAGACTAGTCATTTTTTTGATCTTTTAAATATTAGTTGTTTTTATTGATCATTGATTTCCTGTTTTCAATTTTATTTTTTTCTGCTCTATTTTTTCTTATTTTTCTTCTGCTTACTTTGTGTTTATTTTGTTCTTCCTTTTTCTAGTTTACTGTGGTAGGAATTTATATCACTGACTTTAGATCTTTTCTTCTAAGCACGATTTTTGCTAGATCCTACAAATTGTACTAAGTTGTGTTATATTTTCACTTAGTTAATATTTTAAACTTCTCTTGACATTTCTTCTTTGACTAATATCTTATTTAAAAGTGTGTTTTTTGTTTAACCTCCAGGTATTCTAGGTTTTTTCAGTTAGCTCTCTGTTATTGATTTCTAGTTTAATTTATTTGTAGTCTGAGTATAGGTATTGCTTGATTTCTACTCTTTTAATTTTGGTAAAGTTTGTTTTATGGCCCAGCATATAGTCTATCTTCATGAATGTTTCATGCGAGCTTGAGAAGAATGTGTATTCTGCTATTGTTGGATGAAGTAATCTATAGATGTTCATTATGTCCAGTTGATCGATGGTGTTGTTGAGTTTAATTATGAACTCATTGAAATTCTGCTTGTCAGATCTGCCCATTTCTGATGAAGTCATATCGAAGTCCCCAAGTATATTAGTGGATTCATCTATTTCTCCTTGAAGTTCTATCAGTTTTTGCCTCACACAGTTTCATGCTCTGTTGTTAGACACACACACATTAAGTCATTATATAACGCCCTCTTTTTATCTGTGATAAGTTTCCTTTCTTTGAAGTCTGCTCTGTTTGAAATTAATATAGCTACTCTGTTTTTTTTTTTTAAATTCATGTTGGCATGGTCTATCTTTCTCCATCTAGTACTTTTAATCTCTGTGTGTCTCTCTATATTTAAAATGGGTTTCTTGTAGGCAAAATTTGGGTTTTCTTTTTTTATCCACTCTGATAATCTCTGTATTTCAATTAGTGCATTTAGATCATTGATTTTCTTAGTGATTTTTATATAATTGGATTAATATCTACCACATTTGGCACTGTTTTCTATTTGAAAACCTTTGTTCTTTCTTATGTCTTCCACTCTTTTTCTTCCCTTTGTGGTTTTAACTGAGCATTTTATATGATTTCATTTTTCTCCTTTCTTACCATAATATATATACATATATATTACTTTTCTCAGTATAATATTTGCTCTAGAGTTTGCAATATACACTTACAATTAATTCACATTCACTTTAAAATAATCTTATCCTGATTCATAGGTAGTGTTACTAACTTATAATAACAAAATAATTATAATTCCTTCCTCTCATCTTTTATGTCATTATCATTCATTTCACTTATATACAGGTGTATGCACACAAACACACATGTATACAATCAGCCCTCTATATCCATGCAGTCTACATCTTTGAATTCAAACAACCGTGAATCAAAACTATTTTTAAAAACAAAAATTAAAATACAAAAAATATATAATAAACAATACAGTGGAACAACTGCTTACATTTATTTACATTATCTTAGGTATTATAGGTAATCCAGAGACAATTTGAAGTATATGGGAGGATGTGCATAGGTTTTATAGAAATGCTAAATCATTTTATTTGAGAGACTTGAGCATTCATAGTTTTTGGCATCTGTGGGAGGTCCTAGAACCATTCGCCTGTTAATACTGAGGAATGACTGCATATAAACATACATAAGTGAATATGTTGGTGCTGTTATAATTTTGAACAATCTCTTCTTAGATCAATCAAAAGTAAGAAATATAAAAGTTTTAAATTTACCTTCACTTACTTTTTTTGATATTCTTCCTTTCCTTAAGTAGATCCGAATTTTTGACCTATATTTTTGCCTTACAAAAGTTTTAAGGTCTCTGGCAAGACAGGTCCACTGGCAACAAATTGTCTCATCTTTGTTTCGTCTGAGGAATAAATTCTTTTTCCTAGACTTTTGAAGGTTGACTTCATAGAGTACAGAATTCTAGATTGGTGATTTTTTTTCTCTAAAATATTTCTAAATCTCTAAAAAATTTCTCTAAAATTTTTTTTCTCTTTAAATATTTCACTTCACTTGCATGGTTTCTGAGAAATCAGATATGATTTTTATTTTTGTTCTTCTATACGTGTTTTATTCTCCCTTAACTTTTCAAAAAATATTCATCTTTGAATTTCTGTAGTTTAAAAGTTATATGCCTAGGTATAATTTTTTGACATTTATTCTGCTTGATGTTCTCTGAGCTCCCTGGATCTGTGGTTTGGCGTATAACGATAATTTGGGGAAATTCTCAATCATTATTGTTTCAAATATTTCCTTGCTCCTTTTTCTTTTTTTCATATTCTTATATTCCCATTACACATGTTTCATCTTTTGTGGTCGATCCACAGTCCTTAAAAACTCTGTTTGTTTTTTTTTTTTTTCAGTCTTTGTTTGCTTTGCTTTTCAAAGTTTCTATTGCCATGTCTTTCAATTCTTTCTTTCCTCAGCCATGTCCAGTCTACTAATAAGTCCATCTAAGGAATTCTTCATTTCTGTTACAGTATTTTTGTTCTCTGGCGTTACTTTGTGGTTCTAAGTGTTTCTATTACTCTGATTACATTGCCAATCTGTTCTTGCATGTAGTCTATTATACTCATGAGAACCTACAGTGTATTTATCATAGTAATTTTAGATTCCTGGTCTGATAATTCCAATATCCCTGCCATGTCTGCTTCTGATGCTTGTTCTGTCTTTCAAATTGTGTTTTTTGCCTTTTGCCATGCTTCGTAATTTTTTATTGGTAGCTGGATATGATATAATGGCTGAAACGAACTGCTGTAAATATGCCTGTAGAAGTCTGCTGGTGAAGTGTGGGAGAGAATGAAAGTGATTCAAAGTTAATTAGGTCTCAGTCTTTTTGTGAGCCTATGGTCCAGATTATGAATTTCACAAGTGTTTACCAGTTTTCTAAATTATATTATTATTATTATTATTTTATATTAGGTAGGAGAGGATGGCTAGCATATGCTAGAGCTGGGTATTTCCTTTCTCTCATATGGAAAGCTAGAGTTGACTGGAGTTGAGTATTCCCTATCTATCAGGTCCCTTAGGCTCTGATAATACCCCAGCCCTTTAGGCAATTATTAACTTTTTCTTTTCCCTGAAATTAGGTCATATTACCCCGGTCCCCTGGCCATGGACTGATACTGGTCTGTGACCTATTAGGAACCAGGCTGCACAGCAGGAGGTGGGCGGTGGGGCAGCAAGCATTCCTGCCTGAGTTCTTCCTCCTGTTAGATCAGTGATGGCATTACATTCTCATGAGATCTGGAACCCTATAATGAACTGCACATGCAAGGGATCTAGGTTGCACTCTCCTTATGAGAATCTAACTAATGCCTGATGATGTGAGGTGGAACAGTTTCATCCTGAAACCATCCCCCACACCCCATCTGTGGAAAAGTGGTCTTCCATGAATCTAGTCCCTGATGCCAAAAAGGCTGGGGACCACAGCTCTAGAGCCTTTCAACATAGTTTCTTTTTCTTTTCCATTTTCCATTGCAAGGATGAGGGGATTTTTCTCTAATATTTACTGTGAGAACCTGGTTGAGCTTCTGGAGTTAAGTCTCTCAAAAGTGTACCCCATCCCGTAAGTTAGTACTCCTGGAGTTTCTGACTTTCAGACTTGTACACGTTGAGCCTTCAACAATGTACTGATTACAGCTCAGGTTTTCCTACCTGAGCACTGGTTCCAGCTGCAGTTTCTGCTAATGAGACTCTGCTTCAGTAAGTTGTGATTTCCAGTATTCACCTACTTCTCTCTCTAATCTTGGATGCTAAGATTTGCCCTACATTATCAATCACTTTACAGATGTTAGAAGAGTTGTTGATTTTGCAGTTTGTTCAGATTTTTACTTGCTGTTAGGACAGAATGTTAACTTCCAAGATTTTTACATATGGAACTGAAAACTGGAAGTCTTGTAATGTTCATTTTTAACAGATCGCACCAGTACCAAAAAAAAAGCAAAACTGTAGGAGACACTTAAACTGCACTTACTGTAAGTTCTTAGCATTTCCTCCCTGCCATAAACACAGTCACATGTGTACAATTACTCGATACAAAACTATTTCTTTATTTCTAATAACCTTAAAATATGTCTATAAGTTTTTATGTATTCCAGTGTTGTTTAAAGAACAATAAAAAGATAACATTTGTATACTATTAAGGAATTGTTTAAAAAATTACACTTTTCTACAATTTATTTATTATTATTTGTTTATTTTTAATTTTTTATTTTTATTTATTTATTTATTTATTTATTTATTATACTTTAAGTTCTAGGGTACATGTGCACAACGTGCAGGTTTGTTACATATGTATACATGTGCCATGTTGCTGTGCTGCACCCATTAACTTGTCCTTTACATTAGGTATATCTCCTAATGCTATCCTTCCCCCCCGGACAATAGGACCCGGTGTGTGATGTTCCCCTTCCTGTGTCCAAGTGATCTCATTGTTCAGTTCCCACCTATAAGTGAGAACGTGTGGTATTTGGTTTTCTGTTCTTGCCATAGTTTGCTGAGAATGATGTTTTCCAGCTGCATCCATGTCTCTACAAAGGACAGGAACTATCCTTTTTTATAGCTGCATAGTATTCCATAGTGTATATGTGCCACATTTTCTTAATCCAGTCTGTCATTGATGGACATTTGGGTTGATTCCAAGTCTTTGCTATTGTGAATAGTGCCACAATAAACATACGCGTGCATGTGTCTTTATAGCAGCATGACTTATAATCCTTTGGGTATATCCCCAGTAATGGGATGGCTGGGTCGAATGGTATTTCTAGTTCTAGATCCTTGAGAAATGGCCACACTGTTTTCCACAATGGTAGAACTAGTTTACAGTCCCACCAACAGTGTAAAAGTGTTCCTATTTCTCCACATCCTCTCCAGCACCTGTTGTTTCCTGATTTTTTAATGACTACCATTCTAACTGGTGTGAGATGGTATCTCATTGTGGTTTTGATTTGCATTTCTCTGACGGCCAGTGATGATGAGCATTTTTTCATGTGTCTGTTGGCTGTATGCATGTCTTCTTTTGAGAAGTGTCTGTTCATATCCTTTGCCCACTTTTTGATGGGGTTGTTTGTTTCTTGTAAATTTGTTTGAGTTCTTTATAGGTTCTGGATATTAGCCCTTTGTCAGATGAGTAGATTGCAAAAATTTTCTCCCATTCTGTAGGTTGCCTGTTCACTCTGATGGTAGTTTCTTTTGCTGTGCAGAAGCTCTTTAGTTTAATGAGATCCCATTTGTCAATTTTGGCTTTTGCTGCCATTGCTTTTGGTGTTTGAGACATGAAGTCCTTGCCCATGCCTACGTCCTGAATGGTATTCCCTAGGTTTTCTTCTAGGGTTTTTATGGTTTTAGGTCTAACAGTTAAGTCTCTATCCATCTTGAATTAATTTTCGTATAAGGAGTAAGGAAAGGATCCAGTTTCAGCTTTCTACTTGTGACTAGCTAGTTTTCCCAGAACCATTTATTAAACAGGGAATCCTTTCCCCATTTCTTGTTTTTGTCAGGTTTGCCAAAGATCAGATGGCTGTAGATGTGTAGTATTATTTCTGAGGGCTCTGTTCTGTTCCATTGGTCTATATCTCTGTTTTGGTACCAGTACCATGCTGTTTTGGTTACTGTAGCCTTGTAGTAGAGTTTGAAGTCAGGTAGCGTGATGCCTCCAGCTTTGTTCTTTTGGCTTAGGATTGTCTTGGCAATGCGGGCTCTTTTTTGGTTCCATATGAACTTTAAAGCAGTTTTTTCCAATTCTATGAAGAAAGTCATTGGTCACTTGATGGGGATGGCATTGAATCTATAAATTACCTTGGGCAGTATGGCCATTTTTACAATATTGATTCTTCCTATCCATGAGCATGGTATGTTCTTCCATTTGTTTGTGTCCTCTTTTATTTCACTGAGCAGTAGTTTGTAGTTCTCCTTGAAGAGGTCCTTTACATCCCTTGTAAGTTGGATTCTTAGGTATTTTATTCTCTTTGAAGCTATTGTGAATGGGAGTTCATTCATGATTTGGCTCTCTGTTTGTCTGTTACTGGTGTATAAGAATGCTTGTGATTTTTGCACATTGATTTTGTATCATGAGACTTTGCTGAAGTTGCTTATCAGCTTAAGAGGATTTTGGGCTGAGACAACGGGGTTTTCTAAATATACAATCATGTCATCTGCAAACAGGGACAATTTGACTTCTTCTTTTCATAATTGAATACACTTGATTTCTTTCTCTTGCCTGATTGCCCTAGCCAGAACTTCCAACACTATGATGAATAGGAGTGGTGAGAGAGGGCATCCATGTCTTATGCCAGTTTTCTAAGGGAATGCTTCCAGTTTTTGCCCATTCAGTATGATATTGGCTGTGGGTTTGTCATAAATAGCTCTTATTATTTTGAGATACATTCCATCAATACCAATTTTTTTCGAGAGTTTTTAGCATAAAGGGCTGTTTTCACAGTTTGCTGAAAGTTATGAATAATATATATACATTCATATGGTATAATTGGAAACAAATACATTTCTCTGCATAGATAAAACACTAAAAAACACATTGAAAACTTAACAGTGATAATTGCTAACTTCTGAATTGACTACAAGATGGTTTTTTTCCTTTCCCTTGTATACTTTCTAATATGTTGGAATTTTGTGCAATTATATTACTTTTATAATAAAAAGAAAACTATTTGAAAATGTGAAAGTAAAATATTTCTAATGCAATTGGGCATGTAACTCCACAAATGGACTTGATTAAACAAAATATAGAAAAAAATATGCTCCACTCTTGAGACGGTCTAAAAACCTCGTTGTTTTCTCGCCAACTTACACTTTTTAAAATTTGAAATATTTTGTTTACATCTGTATTTATTAAACATTTTGCAGCATGTTTCATGTGAAAAGTATTTGATAATGCTAACAATACTAATAATACCTGTTAGTTTTTTATATAAAATGTATTTCCTATGTTTTCTAAAGAATTAGTTATGAAAAGGGGTGGGGGTGTTAACTTTCAATGTTCACATTTTTTAGTTTGGAAATTATTGTCTTCAAACTGCAATCTAAAATAATTTTGTTAGTTTGTTTTCTTAGCTATACAACATGAAATTCCACGGTTATGTATCATTACATTCATTAACACTAACACAGTTCCAGCAAATAGCAATTTCTTAGTACAAAGATTTGTTCAATAAATATTTTTTTCAAAAATTTTATCCTAAGCTATTCATAACTCCAAAATGTCTGGAAATATTCAGTTTCTAACATGCACATACTTTTTGTTAAATTTTCTGTAATCACAAAACAAATGTTCAGACAAAATTATATACAGTGAAAGTCACAGATTTTAAGAGTACAATTCAAAGAGTTTTGATAAGTGTATCAAATCACATAACTCCTACTTCAAACAATGTATAGAACAAATTCTGTCATTCTCCCTTTTAATCCTATAGACAATCCCTTCTCTTATTTCTATAACCATTGAGTAGTTTTGCCTGCTCTTAAAATTTATGTAAATGGAATCATATAGTTCATACTATTTTGTGTCTGGATTCTTTCATGCAACATAATATATTTTTAAATTGACTTATGTTAGTACTTGTTCAACTATTCTTACTTCTTTTTTATTGCTGAATAATATTTCATTATGTGACAGCACTACATTTTATTCATTCATTCTCTTGTTGATGGATATTTGGGGTGTCTCAAATACTGGACCCTTTCAAATAAAGATGCTGAGAGCATTCTTGTACAATTTTTTTGTTAATGTACATTCATTATTATTTGATAATTATCTAGTTGAGGTATTGCTGAGGAGGTGTATATTTAGCTTTTTAAGAAAATGCTAAGCTGTTTTCCAGAAAGGTGGTATGTTTTTACTTTCATATCTAGATGTATGAGAGTTCCAGTTTTTCCACATCCTTGACAACACTTGGTGGTGTCAGTTTTGTTAATTTAAACCATTCTAATGGTTGTAAAATGATATTGCATTGTGTTTTTAATATTATTTTCCCTGATTTGCTTGTTGATCATTTGCATATGTTCTTTTAATAAATGTCTGTCCAAAGCCTTTGCCCATTTGAAAACACTCTTTTTGGTATCAACTTGTGTTTTCATTTTTGTTATTGATTTGCAGGATTTTTTTTTATATTCCAGATAGAAGTTCAAGTCAAATAATTCTCCCATAAATGAGACCTTGGCTGTGCTGCCTACATCAATATTTCAGAGCACATTTCCTCTTGTTTAAAAAGTCTAACCTTGGTAAGTAAAAATAGCAGCTATTGCTTTTCCCTTTATTACTTTTTTAAGAACACTTTTGGAAAACAAAACTGTTTTTATTTGTCCAAAATCATTGGTATCATTTTGCATAATTTTACCTAAATAGCTAGTCAAAATTTCAATTCAAGTGACAGCTCATCCAGATACTTGGAGGGCACCAATGATTATACCTGCTTTCTTTACAGCAACCCACTCCTATTTTATTAAAATTGTTTTGACTCAAGGATTTGGGAACCTGGGAGATTTATTATTTTATTTTTTTAACTTACATTTTATATGTTAGAATTCTGTTAATTATCTCCAATAGGCACAAGTAGATTTTCCTGTAGTATGTTTTAGTATTAATCTTCACTCTTTCTGAAGTAATCTGTACCACCTTTTGAAGCCAAAAGGTAATTTATGTGTGCTCAGTTCCTGGGTATTTCAAGAACATCTTGACTATGGTCTTAGTCTAGGTGTCTATTTTCTGAATATTTTTATTTTTCCATAAGTTTGTATTACATATAACTCACAAAAGTTTGGGTCTGCTTTTTTTAACATTGAAGCTAGACTTAACATAATTTATGTCCAATAAAATTTAAATCTGACACGACCAAAATTAACTGCAAGGAAGTTTAGAATTTATTTAAAATCTCTTAAATAACGTTGAAGTATATTTCACTCAAATGCACATGAAATCTTTTTGGGAAACATTTTATTTTGTCTATTCTGTCACTAATAATAGCTGGCTCCAAAATCTTTCTCCAACTTTGATCTATCTCCCTTAAACTACCTTCTACTTAGATGCTCAAGCTATTTATGTGTCATGCATTGTTATAATAATGTTGCAAAGCAACAACAACCAAACTTAAGGCATACAAACAATAAATATGCTTTAGTTGACAAAGCTGAGGGCTTTATTAAATTTGGGCTGTGCTTTCCCATCTATCTATGTTTGGCAACAAGTCAACTAGGTAGCTTTGCTGATCTTGGCTGCACTTACTGATTAATCTAAAGTGATCTTGACTAGGATGGCTAAGGGAACTTGGGTCTGTTACACATGACTCATTCTTTAGCAGTTTCACCCAGGCAGGCTTTTCTCATGGTGATGTCAGAAGCCAAGAACTATCAAACCAATTGCACATGTGCTTTTCAAGTCTCTGCTTTCATTACGTGCAACATTTCATTGTCCAAAACATATCACATGGCAGAGTCAAACGTCAGAATCCAAGTTAGAGTTAAAAGCAATGAGGCTTGGCCCAGTGCAGTGGCCCACGTCTGTAATCCCAGCACTTTGAGAGGCCGCGGCGGGCGGATGACGAGGTCGGGAGGTCGAGACCATCCTGGCTAACATGGTGAAACTCCATCTCTACTAAAAATACAAAAAAAAATAGCTGGGCATGATGGCGGGCGCCTGTAGTCCCAGCTACTTGGGAGACTGAGGCAGGAGAATGGAGTGAACCCGGGAGGCAGAGCTTGCAGTGAGCTGAGATCCGGCCACTGCACTCTACACAGCAAGACCCCATCTCAAAAAAAAAAAAAAAAAAAGCAATGAGCCTCATTCTAGGCAGGAGAAAACGGGCCATTAATTCAAGCAATCTACAAAAGACTGTTTTATTTCTCTCATTATTTCTGCACGTGTCGGGGGAGGGGATGTGTTCTCTACCAAGTTGCAGCCTCTCCTTCTCCAGTAAAATATCTACATAGCCTCTTAGGCTACCTCAATTTTTCCATTTAAATCTATTATGGTTTGCATTGTTAAAACACAGAAGTAGTTAAGACAGAACTAACATTAGCGCAATTGTGCAAATTAGAGTAATTTGAATAAACACTAAATAAAACTTATTTTGTTTGGGGAGAGGAGGAGCAGATGTGAATTTTTCATATGTTAATATTTTTAACTTGTCACTAAAAAATAATGTTGAGAGAGAATATATCTTAAGAGTGTATTCTTCCAATGCAGAAGCTACCTCCAGAGAAAAACATAGACTTTGCTCTCAGCTATTAGGGATTCATTACCCCTTGGTCTGTTTATCTGAATGCAATATTATTCAAAATCAGGTATCTCACTGGAGAAATACAGTGTCCCGGGGTCAAATGATAACATCTACTCTCCCAGTTTTTCTAGGCTCAAAGAAGTTATCTCATACTTATTGGTGAATAACTGTGGTATCAAAGTGCTATTATCAAGTGCTCTAATAGATCGAAAGTTTTCCTCAGATACTTCAATGATCCACAATTTTGTAAATATGGGGTGTGGGCAATAAGACAAGTCAAATTCTCAATTTTTAAAAGAAAATATATTTTTTGCTTCAGAACCATCTGATGTTCAAACTATGAATCACAAGCCAGAGGCCACAGAATCAGAGAAAAATGGTTCTGATTCCACCACTTACCTCTTACTGATTCCATGTTCTTTAGAGCTTTAACTAATACTGTTGTGCATTACTTTCCTCCTTAATAGAATCAAGATAGTAGGATATATTTTTTCATAATAAATATAATAAAATCAAAATATATAATGCAAAGCCTTGTAATATGAATAGTAGTACTCCTTACTCCTTGGTTCCTATCAAGAATCGAGCCAATATATACTCTGGGGAAAACCATGAGGAGGAATAAGTTCTATTCTTTCTATTATGGCCATGGTTCTTAACCTTGCCTGCATATTAAAATCACCTAGGGAGTTGAAAAACTGTATATCTAGATTCTACTATGGACCAATTAAGTCCATGTCCCTGAGAGTTTGGAGCCTAGGTATTGTCATCTAAGAGATCACCAGGATGGTCATGTAGTAGAAAAGAGACCTTTATTGTTGACTTTGGTTTCCAAAACTAGGAAGAGAAAGTCTCCAGCATGGAATGAAGGTGCTCTCTTTTCAAAGAGAGAAAAGACAGGTTGGGTTTTACGCCTGGAAGAGCCACTATCATACATATTCAACAGGTTTGGGGGAGAGGTTATGCATAATTATGAGGGGAGCCAAGTGCATACTCAATGGGTAAACAGATATGTAATATAGATTCTATGTTCACTTGGTGTGGCATTTTAGCATTAAACTAAGGTTGAATTTGGTCCTTTATATCAAAATGTGAACTACAGGACACAAAGTTTGTGTGCAGCATCTGCAAGCTGGCTGAAAGTCTGCAATAGTTTATCAGAAAAGAATGTTTGTAAGGTTGGCCCTCTGTCCAATCAGAGTTGTAGTGGTCAGGGCTAAAATCAGAACTGATGGCTCCTACTGTTAGGAAGTTTAACCATAGGAATTTAGAAATTTTTCATGCCAACCATTTCCTTAACCCTCAGCCTATAGGTAACTTAATTTCCTTAACTTTGGGCCCATCTTGGTTGATTAAGGGGCATCTGTTTTGATCTCTCAGATCACAATATTCATGTGTAATTATAAAATTCCCTAGATGATTGTGATGCACCATTGCTCTAGTCCAGTGTTTCTCAGTGGAGCCTCCAGACCATCAGCATCAGCATCACATGGCATTTGTCATAAATGCAAGTTATTAGGCCCTTCCCTAGACCTGCTGAATCAAAAACAGAGAAAGTGGAGAACATCAGAGTGAGCTTTAGCAAGCCCTCCATGTGATTCTGATGCACAGTAAAGTTTGAGAACCACTGATGTTGTCAGTGGTAATCAAATTTAATGATTAAAAAATATCTGAAGTGCTTGTTTAACATGTATTTGGTGTATGTCAATACTCACAGAACTTTCCACTAAAAATATTAATTTTACTCTATGCAAATTATACTTAACCCCTCCAAAAATGACCAAAAAAATGCCAATGTAGGGGCTCTGCCATCAGAGATATTGAGTCAAGGTGTTTGGGTAGGGATTCAGCAAACCTCATTTCAAAACATGAATATTCTGTTTCAGTATGCAACTAGACTACAACTCTGGTGTAGGTAGCATTATCTATTGTCCTATATCACTGCAGATCATGGATGAGAAAAAATACCAGTATCTTTGACCAATACCTGATCTTACAGAAGATACCACATCCTCACAGAAGTGCCTTATAAAAACTTGCCTTCATGCTACCTTTGGTGTAATATTTGCAGGTGTCAAAATAATAAATGGCTTCATAGCAAAATGTTCTTTATAAATTTTTTTATTGTGTAGTAGTCCTCTTTATGAAACCAATGTAATAATTTACTTATAGAATTCACTCCCAAGCAAATTTTCTTCTGTCCTGATAGCTGAAATAAATGTTCTTATTCAACAATTGTAACAAAAAACATTTATATTTCATTTTTTTCTGTAGCTGCTAAATAATTTATCACCACTTTTAAAGCCAGTTGCAATAACTATACTAATCTAGAGTTCTGACACATATATATTTTTCCATATTTTTTCTGTATTAATAATTTTCTTGAATGTATACTTTTTTGTCACCTTAAACCCTTTACAAACATAACAGGATGAGAAATCCTGTAATAAACAGTAACCCTCAGGGTAAGTCAAGTCCCATTTAGGACATTCAGTTATCCTAAGATAGTAAATGTAATCCACTGAGTTAAGAGATTCTAAGCAGAGGAAAAACAGTTACTGGGCAGTTCTTAAAAAGATAGCCAGAAATCAATTTTAATACATAAATGCTGACATTTTTGTGTTTAGATAAATCTCACAGCACATTCTTACAATTGTGTGAACATATTAGGCAATATAGAATACAAGACTGTTATGTGAACTGAATTTCTGATTTTCTTTGAGGAATGACAAATGTATTTTCTTGATGATGTAAATCTATGTGGAAAAATACGTGAACCGATAATAATACAAATGCTTCTGAGCCTAATTCTGGTGTTTCTGGTAAATTTTCTAACTTTGCAAGACTCTTGCCCATTTCTCTGTCTTTATATAGAATTGTTCTCCGTCTGTCCCTGTAGGTTAGTAGTCAAAATTTAAAATTTCCATAGAAGGAGACTTCAGAATTTGCAACATAAATATCAGAATGCTCACAGGTTTTCTCCAAAGAGCCTCTGAAGTGAGTTAGGCTCACAGTTATGGTGTCCCTAAAAAATAAAAAAGGGTTAACTTGGGAATACAACCAACCATAGACCTACAGAAGAATTTCGTTTTATTTTTAAAACCAGTCAGGTTTATGAATACTTCCTTAGAAATGCTCTGAGAGATAGTAAATCAACATATTTTACATATTTTCCACACTTCACTTAGCTTTTATTAAACCCGTGATTCCAATGGTGTGTGTAAAAATTCATATTTCTATATCCATATAAATCCATGGAATACTCTCTGCATGTATTATGATGAAAAAATACCACTGCAGAAACAGATGTTTATGATTATCTTTTTCTAGAAAACATGTGCTTCTAAGAATGTCACGTGTAAGGAGAATCTCAGCATACAAAGTAGCCCAATTTCTATGTCTAGACAAGGATATTTTTTGAACCCTAGACATATTTTTAAATTTAAAAAAAGCAAATTTTTCTGAAAAGTAATTAAGCATGTCTTATCAAGCAGACATTTTTGAAAGCAGAATACTATGAAATGCTGCTGAAATTATGGATGAACTAACCTATTATTATTACTATTACTATTATTTTGGAAACAGGATCTCACTTTGTCACCCCGACTGGAGTGCAGGAGTGTGATCATGGCTCACTGCAACCTCAACCTCCCAGGCTCAAGAGATTCCCCCACCTCAGCCTCCTGAGTAGCTGGGGCCACAGATGCACACCACTACTTTAAAAAAATGTTTTTTGTGGAGGTGGAATCTTGCTATATTTCCAGGCTGATATTGAGCTCCCTGGTTCAAAAGATCCTTCTGTCTCAGTCTCCCATACTGCTAAGATTATAGGTGTGAGCCACTGCACTTAGACAGTGAACCCATTTTTATGCATTTGTATATATGTTTTATAGTTTTAAACTTTCTGGTGTAACACATAAATACAATCACAAGACTCATAAATATATAGCTTAATAAATTAGCTGCACTGCCATTTTTAGAATAAAAAGCATGAAGTAAATACATAATTATTAGATAGCTGAAGGCTGGAGGGGTTCAGTAACACTTTGTGAATGAATTTCTAACCACCTCAGGAAGACAAACCCTGAGGGTAGCTGGGTTTGGCACTGATGAAGAGAAGTCTCTGGCTGGAAGATTCGTAATAAAGAGTTTGACTCCATTTTTGATGTTTGACTGTTGACAGCTTTCAAGTACAGTCGCTTCCTCTTCCCTCACTACCCGACATCTGGGCAAGCTGATAAGAAAACCCAGGTGCTCCCTCCTTTTGCACCAATGAGAAGTTCAAACCTTGCAATACCTAACTATGTGGGAACCCATTCTAGCCCCACCCCCTACCTACCAGGAAACACCAGACCAATCACTCCTCCATTCATTTTTGGACCTGATTGAGAAACTGCCAGGCTGTTCACAGAAATGCTCATTTTGTAAGTAATATGCCTTTTCATAACCTCTTTGTGCATGTGTGATATCATCAGTCTTCACAGTAGAACCAAATTTTGGGATGGGGAAGTAGATCCCTCCTCTGTGAAAGTAAGTAAAACAATGTTGAATTACACATTATATCCCTGACTTGAAAATCTAATTCTGTAACTTAGATGTACCTTCCTTTCTCCTCTTATGTAAGAGAAAACTTCTTCATAGTCAGCTTGGCCAGCACCACACATATGATTATGAAAGGGCTTAGTAGAGATATATGTTCCATGATGGTGACACTTTTCTAACTCATATACAGAACATTTTTTAAACTCATAACAGAACACTTAAAAGTGAATACACAAATGTGAATGATACAGAGGTAGCATTAACACTTTATAAAGATATTTTAATTTGCATTCACATTTTAATAGTATTATCTTCACCTTTAAGCAGTTCCTACTCCTTTTGTAAACTTTAAACTTCTTTTATACTATCAATTGGTATATTAAAGGTTGTTGGCTGCTTTGTTTATCTAGTTCATTCTCCTTATTTCAAACTGTTACATTTATAATTAATATCACAGATTTTCCTGCAATCCTCTTTCCTTTTTAAGATACTAAACCTATATTAATTAAGGACTCATTAGACTAATATTTCTTTGAAGTTCGTGATTCTGTCTTTTTTTGTTATTATTTTCAATGTCAAGAAAAATAAAAGGGATTGGAATATATAAATAGTTTATGAATATTTTTAATGTATGAATGAATCCATATTTGTAGCTTTTCTTATACATTCCTCATACATTCATGTTGCCTTCAGAAACTTGAAGACTCATATTTTACAGTAGGAACATCAACAAAAATTGAAGTACAATTATTTGCTGCCTTTAATAATACCAATTACTTATTAAGTGCTAGTGTTTTCAGCACTTGGCTGTTTTATATGCATTATCTAATTTAATATTTTTGAGAACCCAATAAGATAGTTTCTATTTTATAAGTAAGAACTAGTTCTTATGCAGGATAATTAATATGCCAAATATTGTCCCTCATTTCTTTCTCTTTTATATAGTTGTAGTACTGAACATCCTGTATTCCAGGAATTCTCCCAGTCCCAGGTAAAAGCCAGGTTAGATTACTGTAATTAGGTCATTAGTGGTTTTTTTTTGTTGTTGTTGTTATAACATTACTAAATTACAGATATAAGCAATGTTTTCCTGTATTATATTTTACCAGTAATAATGCTAATATTAGGGTTTTTCATCTGCTTGCTTATTTGTCTTAACTTTCAATTAAATTTGAACTCAGGGATAGAAGAATAATGATATTTATCAGGCTTTTTTAGTATCCCAGTCATCACGTTTACCATCAAAGCGTTTAATCCAGATGGTCTGCATTTCATCTGAGGCATTGGTCCTTTTCCCCTCATTCTTTTAAATCTTTGCATATTCTTTTCTAATAGCAATTAACTGATAAAAAGGTCCTATTCAATGATCTTGAATCCATGGATCATAAATCTGAGGTAAATTATGGCAGGGACCCTAGCTAGCTATTTTATTCACTATTACATGCCCAGAAATTAGTAATTTATATGTACTTTAATAAGTAATGAATACATATTTCTTGAATACTAAATTGTCATCTTGAGTCACAAACTTTTTAAAGAGGCCTCATAGTTATCCTCTATCCACTTATTGTTATGAGTATCAGACTCATTTCTTACATTTGCACATGAACTGTATTAAGTCACAGACGGGTATGAATCTCAACTAAAATTCTAGGAGTTGAAACAGAGGAGTACTGCTTATACCTATTCCTGTTTTTAGCTACTTGTTTAAATTGTTTTCATCACAAGGATATTCAGGTGTTTATCTTCTTGATATTTTTAAATCTCACACAAACAGTATATCTAAAAATGTCATTTAATTATGTAAATATGTGACTCATTCTTACTTTCACAATGATATCTTACTTTTAGATTATTTGTAAGGCACTGAGATTTCTGACAGACCTCTCTCTGCTCATGCTATAATTATATGCCTTTGTATATGTGTGTTCTTGAGCAAGATCAACATTATAAAAACAACTATGAGATCCTGAAGGCTATTATTTTTGTGTGTTCACCACTGAAAATACCTATTTTAAACTAATTCCTGGAAATCTCATATAAAATAGACTGTAGTTTTACACTAACCTAAAAATTTTTTTTTTCATAAAATTGATATCTACATTGATAAAGAGTTGAATGGAGATTTTCTGTAGATTATGTGAAATATAGCTCTTTGGTATATCATTCATAAATTGTTTTTCAAGAAATTTCAACTTTAGTGCAAAATAAATAACTGAATTATCCAACTAATATTTAATAAGTTCTTATGTGGCAGATATTATACTGCTCTTCAGATGCTTAAATAATACAGAAACTTTGGCCACCAAACTTGTATGGCCTAGCAGAGAAGACCAACACATGAATAATTATTTGGGAATATGGAGGAAGGAAAAATAAATATCCAGTATTTATCTACATTCATGTATTTTAGGGATGTTTATTAAAAAATTATCAATTCGGCCGGGCACGGTGGCTCAAGCCTGTAATCCCAGCACTTTGGGAGGCCAAGACGGGCGGATCACGAGGTCAGGAGATCGAGACCATCTTGGCTAACCTGGTGAAACTCCGTCTCTACTAAAAAAATACAAAAAACTAGCCGGGCAAGGTGGCGGGCGCCTGTAGTCCCAGCTACTTGGGAGGCTGAGGCAGGAGAATGGCGTGAACCCGGGAGGCGGAGCTTGCAGTGAGCTGAGATCCGGCCACTGCACTCCAGCCTGGGCGACAGAGCGAGACTCCGTCTCAAAAAAAAAAAAAAAAAAAAAAAAAAATTGTCAATTCATTACATTAGAACTATTTTCTCTTCTAACAGATAAAGAGACTATGTCAAAGAGTTCATCTCTTGGTTGAAAGTCAAAGTGGTTCTTGCCAGTGTACACTTTTATTTAGGTTTTTTGAAGGACTGTCTATAAGAAAAGCAAGCCAGCAATTCCTTCTCTTCCTCTCAATTTTTACCTTCATCAGTTACCTTTTAAATGTATGACTTTCTATTTAAAGTTGAATGAACTTACATGTTCATGCTTATACTATGAGAATGAAATCATATGACTTTCAAAATAGAATTAAAAGCTTAACTTTAGGCTTGAAATTCAGGAACCTTCTTTCAGAATCTCCTACTATACATTTGTTCTTACTTTTCGAAGAATTGTTATGTTTCATTACTTTTTAAAGTAATGAGCTACTCTGTTTCTTGATTTTATACATACCATTCCACTCTTTTTTATGGTCAGACAGTTCTTTACCATGCCTCACCCTCACATTCAAGTTTATTTTCATTTTGTTCATTTTGAAGGTGATCCTGCATAAATTTCCTAGGACCCAGTAATGTCATTGTACATCATATATATGTTTATTGGAGTTGTTAGATTCAGCCACAATGCTTTGTCACTTATGTTCTTACACAATTCATTTATATGTGTCCCCACTGAATAGTAACATAGTTTAAAACAAGAACCGGATATTCCTTTCTTAATCTGCCCATTTGGGATATCAGCTAAGTGTTAATATCTTATGTAAATTATTTGAAATAAATGGCAATTTAACGATTTAAGATATATTTTTTCTGATACTCTATTTTATTCTCAAATACTGAAAAGAAAGAAATATCTGGTTTATTCTTCCTTTTCCAAACCTAGGTCTACCATGAATATTTTATGTTTATATCATAAAAAAGTTCAAATAGAAATTAGATATATTGCTCCTACCTAATAATGTTAATTTTGCCATCAGGAATGAGAGTATATGTTTTATAAAAATATGAATATAATTTTTAATACAATTTTTCAAATGCAGATATGGGAAGTTGTCATCTATTAGACTGCTATGATTAGATTATTTTAGGATGATGCAGAAAGTCATAATTGCCACATATCATGACATAAATAATACAAATAATTATCTATAATTATGATGCTAAAATTTTCCTTTGAATTTATAGGACACAAAATATTTCTATATGTGTATGTCAGTGTGTGTTTAAAACACACACATAGAAATGAGGATATAATCTCAGAAACCTCAAGAAAGATGTATCCCCATCCAGCTACCATTGACTTTCTTGACAGAATTGGAAAAAGCTACTTTAAATTTCATGTGGAACCAACAAAGAGCCCGCATAGCCAAGACAATCCTAACAAAAAGAACAAAACTAGAGGCATTGTGCTACCTGACTTCAAACTATACTACAAAGCTAGAGTAGCAAAAACAGCATGGTACTGGTAGCAAAACAGATATATAGAACAATGGAACAGAACAGAGGTCTCAGAAATAATGCTACACATCTACAACCATCTGATCTTTCACAAACTTGACAAAAACAAGAAATTGGGGAAGAATTCTCTATTTAATAAATGGTGTTAGGAAAACAGGCTAGCCATATGTAGAAAGCTGAAACTGGATCCCTTCCTTACATCTTATACAGAAATTAACTCAAGATGGATGGAAGACTTAAACGTAAAACCTAAAGCTATAGAAACCCTAGAATAAAACCTAGGCAATAGCACTTAGGACATAAGCATGGGCAAAGACTTCATGACTAAAACACCAAAAACAATGGCAACAAAAGCCAAAATTGACAAATGGATCTGATTAAACTAAAGAGCTTCTGCACAGCAAAAGGAACTATCAGCAGAGTGAACAGGCAACCTACAGAATGGGAGAAATATTTTACAATATATCCATCTGACAAAGGGCTAATACCCAAAATCTACAAAGAACTTAAACAAATATACAAGAAAAAAACAAACAACCCCATCAAAAAGTGGGCAAAGGATATGAACAGACACTTCTCAAAAGAAGACATTTATGCAGCCAACAAACATGAAAAATGCTCATCATCACTGGCCATTAGAGAAATGCAAATCAAAACCACAATGAGATACCATCTCATGCCAGTTAGAATGGCGATCATTAAAAATTCAGGAAACAACAGATGCTGGAGATGTGGAAAGACAGTAATGCTATTACACTGTTGGTGGGAGTGTAAATTAGTTTAACCATGGTGGAAGTGAGTGTGGCGATTCCTCAAGGATCTAGAACTAGAAATACCATTTGACCCAGTAATCCCATTACTGGATATATACACAAAGGATTATAAATCATTCTACTATAAAGACACATGTACACGTATATTTATTGTGGCACTGTTCACAATAGCGAAGACTTGGAACCAACCCAAATGCCATCAATGATAGATTGGATTAAGAAAAATGTGACACATATACACCATGGAATACTATGCAGCCATACAAAAGAATAGGTTCATGTCCTTTGCAGGAACATGGATGATGCTAGAAACCATTATTCTCAGTAAACTAACCTGAGAACAGAAAACCAAAAACCACATGTCCTCACTCATAACTGGGAGTTGAACAATGACAACACATGGACACAGAGAGGGTAGCATCACACACCAGGGCTTGTCAGGAGGTGGTGGGCTAGGAGAGGGATAGCATTAGGAGAAATACCTAATGTAGATGATGGGTTGATGGGTGCAGCAAACAACCATGGCATGTACATACCTATATAACAAACCTGCATGTTCTGCACATGTACCCCAGAACTTAAAGTATAATAAAAATAAATAAACAAATAAATAAATAAATGTAGTGTACCTTAAGTGTACAGTGTTTAAAAAAAAATCTTCTCTTACAAAAGATGCATTAGAAAACTGTATAAAATATGCTAAACAGTTGAAGTTTGGTTGTCCTTGAACTACAATAGTGACTGTCTTCAGGGAAATCCCAAGGCCGTTGGATTTTGGCATGTGTGGTGTCAGACAGTTGGAAGTAAAGGCCAGAGTAAATTAGCCTGTCCAGGACACAATCAACTGGCCAAAGCCCTGGTTCAGGTTCCATGTAGTCCAGGCTAAAATAACATATTTAAGACAGCATGAGAGGTAAATCAAGTCAGAGTCTTTGGGGACAATGTAGAGGTTCAGAGGACGTTTGATGCCATGGTTGAGAGCTGGGGATGAGGGTACAGATCAGGAATAGAGAGGATTATGAGCAATCATTGCAAGTAACAATTGTTCATTTTGGGCAGGTGTTTACATGGCTCTTAATTGGTTTGGAAAGGTTTGAAATATAAATAGTACAACTCACATTCTAATAAAGTGTCACGTTTGGATAAGCCCACCTAAATCTAGTTTTGTCCTGTGATACAATGAATGATTGGGTCCTTTGCCTGTTGCAAGGAGTTCGTCTGAGTGCCCATTGCTCCTATATTGGAATGCAAGGAGTCCAGACAAAGAAGGCCATCTATGCACAGTCTTCCACTATAGCTGTCCCTTAGAATGATAAACACTGCTTTTCTCTCATGAGCATGTATAATCTCTAATTCATTAATGATGCCTGTTTTTGTTAGTTGATTACTGACCTTTATCCTCTCCCATAATGCTGTCAGCACAGAATTCATAGGGAAAACTGGCAGTGTGATTTGATATGCTTATTAAATTGATAATTTTTTCTTGTTTCATTCATAATTAAAATTATTCTTTTGTTTGTAATGCTAGAAACCTCACATTCTCCTCAATAATTTTATAAAAGTTTATTGTCTTTAACTCCATATTTAAATCATAATATGGTTGTAAAAGAGGTCCATTATGATTCAATGTAGAAATAAGATTAGAATATTTTCTGTTTTGTTTTTATTTACATAATGTGTCTAATAACAAAGGAAGAAGAAACACATAAAATGTTAGGTGACTTATCCCAATCAATTAAAAAAAAAAAAAAGGGAATCATTGACAAAATTCTTATTAAGGACCAAGCTGACAAACTAGAAGCAGCTCATGTGCATGGCTCTCATGGGGAGCAAACAAAAGGGCTAGTGAACATTGGCCCTGCACTGGTCCTGCAGGCCAATCATCTAAGAAACCTTGTAGGGATCCATTAAGGCAGGAGGGACACACAGAGAGCAGAGAGGAGCGAAGCCGGGCACTAGCCTGTCTGACTCAGTGTGGAGACAGAAGAATCTCTCCAACTTGGAAAAGGATGAGTGAATGAGCGCCCCCTGGGGGATTCACACTCTCTACAAGGAACTATGCAAAACTGGGAATGGAAGAATCCTCCTGGAACCCCCTTCCCATCCTGCCCCACTGCACTTGTAGGTTGAGGCAGATGGCCACCTGGATGTTTTGCAGGTGCAAGTCATGATTCCAAGGGGACTTCTACAAGCCTTGGGCTCTGGAGCAGACCAGCACTGATGCCATCCCAAAGAGAGGCCACAGTCACAGTGCTTGGGAGCAGTAAGATTGCTCCACCCCGCTTGCCAGACAAGGCTCTGTGCCAGCTCCTGGCTCAGCAATCCCACTTCTGCTTACTCAGCCAGCAGCTGCAGCCTTCTGTTGTCCTAGGGAGCACCCAAAAGGCAGGATGTGTGACCCCATCCTCCCTTAATACTGGTAGCAGGCAACACCTGCCAGAGCTTCTGGCCCAGTGGTCCTGCTTCTGTGAACTCAGCCAGAGGGTGCAGCCTTCTGTTGTTCCAGGAAACAGCCAAATGGCAGGGTGGGTGAGATCATCCACCCCTGCCTCTGGTAGCCAGGAAGGTTATGCTTGCCAGAGCTTCCAGCCGAGCAGTATTATTTCTACCTGAATTTGTCAAGGTACACAGCCTCCTTTTGCACTGGAAGCACCAGATGGAAGGGCAGGAAACTTCACTCATCCCACCTCCTATAGCCAGATGGGTCACATTGCTAGTGCTTCCAGCCCAGTGATCCCACTTCTGCCTAAACTCTGCAGGCAGGCACAACCCTATGCTTCCCTGGGAAGGATGTGGACAGCAGATTAGGACAGACTAAGTAAGGATAAGGCATATCTGCCAAATGTGGCCCCTGCCTAAGGGAGCACCATGGACCAGAACACCCAAAAACGGAATTGTGGGTATAGATACAGTAATTGAGGGTCCTCCTCCAAGACCCAGCAGCAGTCTAGAATCAAAGCTGGTTGACTGAACCTACCTTACACCACAGGAACAAACACCCAAGGGATTCAATGAATATAAAAGAAAAGAAAAAAAAAAAAGAAAGAAAGAAAACAGCAACAACAAAACTATCAAAACCATTCTAAGGACAACCACCTTAAAAACTGAAGGTGAAGGAACATCAGCCCAGAAAGATGAGTGAAACCAGCAGAAGAACATTGGCAATTAAAAAAGCCAGAGTGTCTTTTTAACTCAAATAATGGCTCTAGATCCCCAGCAATGGTTCTTATCCAGACTGCAATGGCTGAAATGTCAAAAATAGAATTCACAATATGGATAGAAACAAAGATTATTGACATTAAGGAGAAAGTCGAAACCCAATTCAAGGAATCTAAGGAATACAATTACACAATACGGGAGATAAAAGATGAAATGACCATTTAAGAAAAAGTCAGACTGAACTGGTAGAGCTGAAAAATTCACTTCAAGAATTTCAGAAGACAATCACAAGTGTTAGCAGCAGATTCCACCAGGCTGAGGAAAGGATCTTTGAGCTCAAAGACTGGTTGTCCAAAATCTCAGTCAAACAAAAATAAAGAAAACGCAGTAAAGAAGAATAAGTAAAACATCTGAGAAATAGGAGATTATGTAAAGAGACCAAATCTACAACCCTTTGGGGCCTCTGAAAGAGAGGGAGAGAAAGCAAGAAACTTAGAAAACACATTTCAGGATAACATTCATGAAAATTTCTCCAATGTCACAGGAGAGACCAACATTTAAATCCAGAAAATGCAGAAACCCCCTGTGAGGTACTATATAAGATAACCATCCCCAAGACATGTAGTAAGTAGATTATTGAAAGTTTAAATGAAAGAAAAAATGATAAAGGCAGCTAGAAAGAAGGGACAGGTCAAAGGAAACCTCATCAGGTTAACAGTGGACCTTTCAGCAGAAATTCTATAAGCCAGATGAGATTGCAGGCCTATATTTAGCATTTTTAAAGAGAAGAAATTCTAGAAAATTTCATAACTAGCCAAACTAAGCTTCATAAGAAAAGGAGAAATAAGATATTTTTCAGACATGCAAATGCTAAGAGAAGTTGTTACAACCAGCCCTGCCTTGCAAGAGGTCCTTAAGAGAGTGCCAAATATGGAAAAGAAAACCATTACTGACCACCACAAAAACACACTTAAGTACATAGACCAAGGGCACTATAAAGCAACTACACAATCACATCTGCATTGTAACCAGCTCACAACATGAAGCCAGGATCAAACCTGCGTAAATCAATATTAATCTTAAATGTAGACAGGCTAAATGCCCCAATTAAAAGCCATAGAGTAGTAAGTTGTATAAATAAATAGACCTAACTGTACGCTATTGACAAAGACCCATCTCCGATGTAATGACACCTATAGGCTCAAAGTAAAGGGATGGAAAAAAATCAACCAAACAAATAGAAAACAGAAAAATATCAGGGGTTGCTATTCTAATTTCAGATGAAGCCAACTTTAAACCAACAATGATCAAAAGAGACAAAGGGCATTACATAATGGTAAAGGGTTCAATTCAGCAAGAAGATCTAATTATTCTAAAATACATGTATCCAAAATAGGAGCACCCAGATTCATTAAGCAAGTTATTAGAGACCTATGAGGAGACTTAGATAACCACACAGCAATAGTGGGAAACTTTAATACCCTACTGACAGTATTAGACAGATAATCAAGGCAGAAAACTAAAGAAAATATTAAGGCCTGAACTCAACATTTTACTAAATGGTCCTAACAGACATCTACAGAACATTTCACTTAGAAACAATATACATTCTTCTCATCTGCACATGGCATATACTCTAAAATTGACAATGCAGTTGGCCATAAAAAATTTTAGCAAATTATAATTTTGAAAAATTATATTAAACATGCTCTCAGACCACAGTACAATAAAAATAGAAATCAATACTAAGAAAATACCTCAAAACCATACTGTTACATGGAAATTAAACAACTTGCTCCTGAATGGGTTTTGGCTAAACAATTATATTAAGGCAGAAACGAGAAATTATTTGAAACTAATGAGAACAAAGATACAACATACCAGTATCTGTGGGAAACAGCTAAAGCAGTTTTTAGAGGGAAGTTGATAGTGCTAAACACCCACATCAGGAAGTTAGAAGGATTAGAAGGATCTCACATTAACAACCTAACATCACACCTACAGGAACTAAAGCAAAACAACCCCAAAGCTAGCAGGAAACAAGAAATAACCAAAATCAGAGCTGAGCTGAAGGAAGCTGAGATTCAAAAAATAAAACCAAAGATCAAGAACTCCAGGAGCTGGTTATTTGAAAGAATAAGTAACATTGTTTAACTGCTAGAGAGAATGATAAAGAAAAAAAAAAAGAGAGAAGATCCAAATAAACCCAATCAGAAATGACAAAGGAAACATTACCACCAACCCCACAGAAATTTAAAAACTCTCAGAGACTACAATGAACACCTCTATGCACACAAACAAGAAAACCTAGAAGAAATAGATACATTTCTGGAAATATAAAACCTCTCAAGGTTGAACTAAGAAGAAATAGAGTCCCTGAACAGACTAATAATGAGCTCAGAACTGAATCACTAAGAAAACGCTTACGTCAGAAAAAGCCCATGGCCAGATGGACTCACAGTTGAATTCTACCAGATGTATAAAGAAGCGCTGGTACCATTCCTACTGAATCTATTCCAAAAAATTAAGCAGAAGAGATTCCTCCCTAACTCATTTTATGAGACCAGCATCACCCTGATGTCAAAACCTGACAAACACACAACAACAATAATAATAATAATAATAATAATAAACCTCGGGTCAGTATTCTTGATGAACATTGATGCAAAAATTCTCAACAAAAATACTAGCAAACTGAATCCGACTGAACATAAAAAAGCTAATTGACCATGATCAAATAGGTTTTATTTGTGGGATGCATGGTTGGTTCAAAATATGCAAATGAATAAATGTGATTTACCACATAAAACTAAAACCAAAATTACATGATCATCTCAATAGATGCAGAAAAGGCTTTCAACAAAATTCAACATCTGTTTATGTTAAAAACCTTCAAAAAACTAGTAACTGAGGGAACATACTTCAAAATATAAGAGCCATCTATGACAAATCCACAGCCAAAATCATGCCAAATGGGCAAATGCTAGAAGCATTCCCCTTGAGAACCGGAACAAGGCAGGGATACCCACTGTCACCACTGCTATTCAACATAGTACTGAAAGTCCTAACCAAAGAAATCAAGAGAAAAGGAAATCATCCTGATAGCAAGAAAGGAAGTGAAAATATTTCTATTTGCAAATAATATGATTCTATACTTAGAAAACACCATAGTCTCCACCCAATAGCTCCTTTATTTGATAAACAATTTCAGCAAAGTGTCAGGATACAAAACCAATGTACAAAAATTGGTAGCATTTCTATATACCAACAACTTTCAAGCTGAGAACCAAATCAGGAATGCAATTCCATTCACAATAGTGATAAAAAGAATAAAATACTTAGGGATACAGCTAACCAGGGAGGTGAAAAATCTCTATGATGAAAATTACAAAACACTGTTCAAGGAAATCAGAGATGATGTAAACAAATGGAAGAACATTCCATGCTCATGAATAGTAAGAATCAATATTGTGATAATCAACATAAGCCCAAAGTAATTTACAGATTTAATGTTATTTATATCAAACTACCAATGACATTCTTCACAGAATTAGAAAAAAAAAACATATTTTCCAATTCCTATGGAACAAAAAAAGAGCCCCAATAGGCAAGGCAATCCTAAACCAAAAGAACAAAGCCAGACGCATCACACTAGCCAATTTCAAACTGTGTTATAAAGCTACGGTCACCATAACAGCATGGTACTGTACAAAAACAGATGCATGGACCAATGAAAGACAATAGAGAACCCAGAAATAAAGCTACACACCTACAACCAGATGGTCTTCATCAAGGTTGACAAAAAGTAGCAATGGGGAAAAGACTCCCTATTCAATAAATAGTGTTGGGATAACTGGGCTAGCCATATGCAGAAGATTGAATCTGGACCCCCTCCTTACACCATATAAAAAAATCAACTGAAGATGGATTAAAGACTTAAAAGTAAAACCTAAAATTATAAAAACCCTGGAAGACAACCTAGGAAATACCATTCCGGACATAGTCCCTGGCAACATTTGCTGAGAGATGGGAACACCATTTCTGCTACTCTTATGTTATTATCCAGCTCCAGTCCAAATAAAGGTCTGGAAATTGATAAGGAGGAGAATAAGAGAAGCTTTCTTTGTTTGGTTTTTCAGTCAAGAAGGAATGCTTAAGAGGTATCTGATTGCCTCCTCATTGGAGGAGAAATGGGGAGTGGGACTGGCCTCTACTATGCAAGCCATATGTGGAGGTCCATAATCTCAAGTTCACTGTGGATCCGTACATAGTTTCTCTTAGAATTTGAGCCTCACAGAGATTGATGCTTAAACCTCCTGAAAGATTCTAAAGGAGAGAATGTCTGGAACTGTCACTGACAGAAAAGTGTTGAGAGAAGGTTTCATTCAAAGCATCCTGCATTTTATAGTTTGTCAGGAAAAAAGTGCCAAGCTTTCCCTGGCATAAAGTGGGCACCTAAGAAGGTAGAAAACTCCATAAGCAGTACTTTCTAATAGAGTATAAATAAAATATTAATTTAACCTTAAACAGATAACAGTAGCTTAAATAATTTTATTTTTCTACTTATTTGGAGGATAAATAACACAGGACTGGAACAGCACTGTTCAGTGTCAAAAAGCCAGGCTTCATCTACATTATTGTTACACCATTCATGTTTTCCCTTCCCAAGGCAACCTGTTGTCCAAGATAGCTGCTTTCATTCATGTGCATCTTTATTCCAGACAGCGGAAGGAGAGAGACAAATGGCATTTTAACGGACACTTACTAGAAATTACATATGTCAAATATATAAACCATTGGATAGAGTCAAATCAAATCTGCAATGTACTAATAGCTAGGTGACCATTTTGGAAGAAATATAATATTGATTGTAAATGCAGGAGTCAGTCTGAATCTGACACATAAAACACCAGATTAACTCTAAGATGGATAAAACTAGTTATACCTCACCTACATGTTAGATTTTATTTTAATCCCATAGAATTGATGGGATACTTGCTACTGGCTTTGAATTTGTGACCTGCCCTTTCTCTTAAGGCCAGCACATTTCCTTTGCATGCTTCTGTATTCTGAACAGTTACATGCAAAGCAATCTTTATTTTGTCTTCAGAATAATAAAAAAAAAAAAAAAGGCCAATGGAGGAAATAGCTTGGTCAGAAATAGATTATTTAACTTACTAGACCATATGCTCATTCAATGGGGCTGAACCTCAGATTAAGGTATCTGGCCTTGTTTTCTCTCCAAAAATGCTAGATTCTGACCAAAATTGAAGTTTTCAGGTTGCCAAACACAAAGACTTTGGAAACTGATCACACAGGAACTATGTTGTCCACACTCAGATAAGCCTCCACTGGGTTGTAAGACAAATGGAATCCATCCACTCCTAAGTTAGTCGCTGGCAGAAGTGATTTTCCCCTCCCTGCTTAAGGCTTATTACCAAGAATTCCAACCTAGACCTAGTTGACATAGAATCTTGATCTGGTAACATAATAATACACCTTAATTTCTTTTTGAGACAGAACTTTTTTTAAAACTTGGGAATGGAAATAAGGCAATGAAACCACAAACTATCCACTATTCAGTAAATTAATTTATTTATAGGATTTATACTCAGGCTACTTCCAAAAGGCCTTGAGGTAGTTCAGTATTCAAAACCTTATTGTACTACTGCCAAAGGTGGTTTCTGGCTTGGTATCAAGAATAGTTTCACATCTTAGAAAGAGTTCATTGTGGATAACCTGAAGGTATAACCCCAGCAATATGACTTCCTTGTATGTCAAAATAAAAACATCCCACCATTCCCATGACAACATGTGGGCCCTTCCAACCCACTAGCATACCAGGGAAAGGAATTATAACCCATCAGCAAAGAACCTCCTGATTCTGAAGATCATGCAGGCATATTATGCACAAGTGCTGCATGCACAGGACAATAAATGAATCCCTGTGGAGCATTTTTATAGTAAATGACTGTTTATATTATTTCCCTTTAGCTTTTCGAGGTTAGGATTTAGGATATCTGTCTTATTTATTTTGCTATCTTGCCTAAGGTATAAACTCATCCTACTTTTTGATAGCCATAAATAACTATATATACTTCCTCTCTCCTGTTCCAAATTTCCTTTTCTTACAAATTACATATGTCCTATGAAATAATTTTTCTATGATAAACACCCTTCTTAACATCCTCAACGTCTATGCCAAGCACTCCATCTTTGCTTTATCTATTATCACCTCCCTTAAGGATTTCACTGCTCCTCAACACCCTGTTTATTCTAACACAGCCAACTCACTTTGTCATTCGATATGGAGATCAGCAATGTCATTTACAGACCACCATGCCCCCATCCTCCTTCAACAAGCCCCGTGCCTCCCATCTACAACACAATCTAATCTTCATCCCTGCTATCATTTTCTTGCTTCCCTGTCATCTACTCTTGTGATTTTTGTAATCGTGGCATTTCCCCACTCTAAGCCAGCTGCTATCCAGCATGACCCTACTATTAATGAGGGCCAGCCTTCCTCTGGCTAAAGACTGAGATTAAGTCATAGAAATATAGAATGTTTACCCTTCTCCCACATACCTTCCAACCACATCAACAAGGCTCCAGTATAATAATAGCGAATTAAAGATGAAAGGACTACAAGGATCACTCTCTGTTTAAGAAGGACTTTTTAGGAAAATCCAAAATCAAGAAGGGAGACAAAAATCAAAACGGTAGAGAGATTTGAAACTTTGGGCACCTACAGTATGGCAAACATGAAACACAGATAAACTCCTAGGCAGATTAACATAAAACTTCACACTAAAGACCTGTTTAACTTAGGTCCTATTACTCAGTCCATGATGTCCAACTTTCAAAAAAACATTTCAAGCATGATAAAAGGCAAGAAAAACACAGTCTACACAAACAAAGCAGTAACAAAAGAAGACTCAGATATGGCAGAAATGTTGGAATTAACAAACTAGGAATTTAAAATACTGTGATTAATATGTTAAGAGATCAAATTAAAAATGCAGATCAAATGAGAAAGGCAGACAATTTGCAAGAACACATGGGGAATGTAAGCAGAGAGATAGAAATATGAAAAAGGAACCAAGGAAGTGCTACTAATTCAAGACACTCTAACAAAAATGAAGAATGTTCCAAGGGTCTCAAGAGTGGACTGCTCACAGCTGAAGAAAGAAAATTGAACTTGAAGATATGTCAATGTAAATTTTCCAAGCTAAAATGCAAAGCAAAAAAAGAAGGGGAAAATAAAAAGAACAGGACATCTAAGAATTGTGGGACAATTTCAAAAGGTTGCATTATTAAAATAGCAGAAGGAGAATAAAGATATATAAAAAAAGCCAAATGAATATTTGTAGTAATAGTTGCGAAGAATTTTCCAAAATTTATGACAGACACTAAAATATAGATGCTGAAAGTTCAGAGAGCACAAAACAAAATAAGTGGATTCTGGGTTTTCTCTATTGCTTCCTGCATAATTCATATGATTATGTAATTTTTTTTTCTTTAGCCTTTTACTAAAGTAAGTTTTATTCATTGATTCTCAAATGCTGTACCAATTTGCATCTCTAGAATAAACTCCATTTGGTCATGATATTTTCTTCTTTTTTTACATTGCTTAATTCTATTTCCTAAGCTTTTGTTAAGAATTTTTACATCTGTATTTATGAGAAATATCTGCTATTTTCTTTTGTTGCAGTCTCTTTTTCTGATTTTGATAGAAGGTTAATCATCACTTCATAAAGAGTACTGGGAAGTAGTCTTTCTCCTTGGGAAAGCGATCCCTTTTTTAATTTTCTTGAACGCATTATATAGAATTGGTATTAATTCTGCTTTATTTGTTTGCTTGAATTCTCCAATGAAAATATCTGGACCTGTGGTTTTTGATTTTGGGAGTTTTAAAATACTAATTCAATTTTCTTAATAGTTATAAGGGCTATTCAAATTATCTCATATCACATGAATTACAGTAGAGTTAGTAGTTGTTTTTGTTGTTTTTGGTTCCAGTGGAATCCTTTAAATAAAGTTAGAAGTCAGCATAGACATTAAACACTACTTCTGTTGATTTGAAAGTGTGGCCTGGAGTCCTGCTGGCTCCTCCTCCTTTTTTTTTTTTTTTTTTTAATCATACTTTAAGTTCTGGGTTACATGTGCAGAACGTGCAGTTTTATTACATAGGTATACACGTCCCCTGGTGGTTTGCTGCACCCATCAACCAGTCACCTGCATGAGGTATTTCTCCTGTTATCCCACCCTTAGCTCCCCACCCACCGACAGACCCCTGTGTGTGATGTTCCCCTCCCTGTGTCCATGTGTTCTCATTGTTCAGCTCCCACTTATGAGTGAGAACATGCAGTGTTTGGTTTTCTGATCTTGTGATAGCTCAATTTTATCTAATTTATAAGTCGTCAAATGTATGCGTGTGGGCTTGTCTATCTTATTTCTTCATTATCATTTTTTATATCTAAGGGATTTATAATGATATACCCTGTTTCATTCCTGATATTGTTAACTTCTGATTATCTCTTTGTTTCTTTGGCAACCTTGCTAGTGGTCTGTAAACTGTATTTTTTTTTTTTCCAGAGAAACAGATTTTTGGTTTATTAGTATACCCGATTGTATTTTTTTCTATTTTCAATCAAATTGACTTCTGCTTTTATTTTTGCTCTTTTCCTAGGTTCTTTAAGTGGAAGTTTAGATTATTGATTTGAAACTTTTTCAAATGTATGCATCTAGTACTATAAATTTCCCTCTCAGCACTGTTTAGTTGTGTCACACAAATTTTGGTAAGATTTTAATTTCACGCAGTGCAATGTAATTTTTTTTTCTCTTGAGAGTTCCTCTTTGACCCATGGATTATTTTGAAGTGTGTTTGTAGCTTCCAAATGTTTGTAGATTTTTCTCTATGCTTTCTATTTTTTTATTCCTAATTTGATTTAGTTGGAGTTAGAGGATCCACTCTGTATGGTTACAATTCTTTTTAATTTGCAAGAATTTATTTTATGTCCCAGGACATCGTCTCTATTGTTATACACTCTATTGTTACTTGAAAAGAATGAGTGTTCCACTATTGTTGGATAGAGACTTCTAAAAATGTTGATTAGATCTTGTTGGTAAATGGTGATGCTAATTTCTATATCCTTGCTAACTATTTTTGTCTATTTATCTATCACTGAGAGAGGGGTGTTGAAGTCCTCAGCTATAATTGTAGATTTATCTATTTATCCTTTCAGTCCTTTTGATTTTTGCATCACATATATTGCAGCATTTATGATTGTCATAAGGGAGGAGACCACCCCTCATATTGTCTTAGGCCCAATTTCTGCCTCCAAAGCAAAAAGAAGTAAAAACTAAAAAGTAGAAATGAAATCCACAGACAGCCCAGTGCCACACCCTGGGCCTGGTAGTTAAAGATCAACCCCCGACCTAATCGGTTATGTTATCTATAGATTACAGACATTGTAAAGAAAGGTACTGTGAAAATCCCTGTCCTGTTCTGTTCTAATCTAATTACCAGTGCATGTAGCCCTCAGTCACGTACCTGCTGCTCGCTCAATTGATCACGACCCTCTCAAGTAGACCCCTTAGAGTTGTGAGCCCTTAAAAGGGACAGGAATTGTTCACTCGGGGAGCTTGGCTCTTGAAACAGGAGTCTTGCCGATGCTCCCGGACGAATAAACCGCTTGCTTCTTTAACTCGGTGTCTGAGGGGTTTTGTCTGTGACTTGTCCTGCA
Source organism: Macaca thibetana thibetana (assembly GCF_024542745.1). Classification (NCBI taxonomy): domain Eukaryota; kingdom Metazoa; phylum Chordata; class Mammalia; order Primates; family Cercopithecidae; genus Macaca; species Macaca thibetana. Next base: position 78,342,287 of record NC_065581.1, read on the forward strand.
ACAATCATATATTCTTTGTGGATTGATCCTTTTTTCAGCATATAATGTCCCTCTCTGTCTCTAGTAATTGTTTTGAAATCTACTTTGGATGGTATTAACAAAGGCACTTATGCATTCCTTAGATTAATGTTTGCATAATATGTTTTTTTCCAAGCTTTTTCTTTCAACTCCCCTATATGATATTTGAAGTGAGTTTCTTACAGACAGTGTATAGTTGATTCATGCTCTTTAAATCACCTGCCAATTTATCTTTTAATTGGTATACTTGAACTTATTCCATAAAACCTAGAAAGTAATAGATGATCAACAAATTCATATTGGATTCAATCGCATCCTTATTTGTGGCTTTCCACACACAGCTGTATGCTGTGTGCGGTGCTTACCAAATATGGACTGATTAAATGTCTCAAACTGCTGACTTCAGGAAGATGGCAGATAAGAGGCAGGGCTGACATGCACCTCCCACTTGGATGAACAGAACAGTGTGTGGAGACTCACACTGAACTTGTGTTCCAAGAACCACCACAAAAAACATACCAGCAAAACCAAAAGAATTCACAGATCCTTTGAAAGAAACAGCACACTGCTGCAAACTCCACAACACAGGCAAAAAACTGTTGAGTTCCCAAATTGTGAGAGGGAGAAAACCTGCCTCTAAACACTCATCCTTATTAGGAAATCTGAAAATCCGGATCATAGGAGAAGGACTTGATTTTGCCTAGAGCTGGAATAGATTTAGGTAGTCATGCAAACTATAAGTAGAAGCAGCAGTGAAAAGAGTCTTATATGCACTTTCACTCACCAGCTTGAGCCCAGGAAAGCCATCCCTGACTATATCTCTCAGGGGACCTTGGGGAAAGCAGCCAATGGAATTAGGCAGGGGTTGCAGGGTGAAAGAATCTTCCAACTGGATTTTGTGACAATTTCAAGTGGGCACGAATTTTCTTGAGCAGAATCTGGGGGATGAGCAGGAATTGCTGCAGATATGAGCAGCACAGTAGCTGGTGACATTGTGGGCAGATGGGGAGGGATGTAGCCTGAAAGCTCTGCTTGCTTTCTTAGTGGGGAAGCTTATGGCCTGGGGCAGGTCTGAGTTTCACACACAGGCTGCCTGGATCTAAACGCAATGCTTATAGCAGGGAACTGTGGGAGTGAGACTGGCCTCGCCAACTGCGTGGGAGCTGGGTGAGGCTTTTCACTACCAGCTATCCCCACATCCCTTGTGAACTATACTGCACAGCAGAAGCAGCCATAATCCCCTCTGGAATATAACCTCATTGGCCTGAGAACCACTCCCCACTTCCCCACAGTGGCAATGTCAAGCCTCACCCAAGAGATTCTGAGCTTAGACCTTCCTAATCCTGCCCCAATATAATGCCATATCTCTACTTGCCCTGATAGCTGACCACAAAGGAAAAACTCTTTGGAGTTTTATGGCCCTGCCCATCGCCTGATAAATCAGAATACTTCCCCAGGCCAACACAAGGCAAGCTCAAATCCCGCTGGTAATACTGCAGCTGGTGCTCTCTTGAAAGCACCACCTCCTGAGTGGAGACGAAGCAACTCAGGTCACTACTGCGACTCTTGTCAGAATAACCCTGATCCCAGAAAGGGGAAGACAATACCTAATTCCATTTCCTGCAACATCCTGGCTAACCGGAGATAGTTAGCGTGTCCGCATGACAACTTCACTGCTAGTACAACCAAAATTACAGAGAGCTGGCACACTAAAGCTGTCTACAACCCAGGATGCTCACAAAGTCTATATCACTCCCTTGCCACCTCCACCAGAGCAGGTGCTGGTATCCATGGTTGGGAGACCTGAAGACTGATCACATCACAAGATACTTTGCAGACATTTCTCAGCACCAACCCAGAGGCTGGTACCCCTGCTAGGTGGCTCGACCAGAAGAGCAATAACAATCACTGCAATCCAGCTTCCAGGAAGACCCATCCCTAGGAGAAAAGGGAGAGCATGACATCAATGGATCATCCTACGATACAAAAGAATCTGAACAGCAGGACTTGAGTTCCAGGTCTTTCCACCGGTGGGTAGTTTCCCACAGCAGAGACACAATTGCAGTGCTGACTGCAGTAGAGAAAGTGTACACCTATAACTCAAGAGGCAGGCAGCCTCTATGATCATGAAAAGCCTTAGAGAAGGGGTCCTTGTTTCCTTGAGTACTCCACTGCAGACACAGCTGAAGCTTACCCCCACTGGAACGCAGTGTGGAGGCACCTATAGACAGTCTTTCTGGAACCATCCAGGGTGATTGTAGCCCTATGGGAGAATCACACCCCAGATTCAGGCCTGCAAGACAGGCAGAGTCGAAATTTTTCTATACCTGCAACCTATATATATATATATATAGGGGTGTGTGTGTGTGTGTGTGTATGTGTATGAAAAGAGGTGCCTGTTTGATCTGAATGGCTGAAACACTAGGATAGGAGTGAGGCTGTGAGGTGAATAGCTTTCCTACTGACCTGACAGAGGAGCTAAAGTAGCTAAAGTAGCTCCCACTCTTCATCCTGATAAAACTTCACTACATCTAATTAAGAGTTCCCCTAGTTGCTCTCATCAAGGCTGAGACCTTGGTCCACCATTGGGTATTACATCTACTAACCCACCTTAGCCACAACCAGTGCCTAATCAGAGATACTTTCCCTATTGACCTGATGTCTGAATTATAAACCGAGTAAATAAAATATTTGGAAAAAATTAATAAATAAATAAGTTGTACACCACAAGAAAATGAGATAAACTTCAAGAGATCCCTGACATTCCAAATCCATAGGAGACAGTGAACTCACCCACACACCAAAACTATAACTGCTACAATCAGCTTTGGGGAAAGTGAATGCACAAAGACTTTCTATAACCAAGAATCTCATAAAGAATCTTCTCCCCTACAAGCACCAAATAAAAAATTAGGCAAAAATAAACATTAAAGTCTGATCTTTATGAGGGAAAAAAAGAAATTTAAATTAAAAATACCACAGAACAATCAAAAATGAATTCAAGAGCAATTTTAGGAAATAGTCCGCTCAAATGAGAAGAAAACAGAAAAGTAATTCTAGTAACATGAAAAAAACAGGGTTCTATAACACCCCCAGAAGATCACATTGGCTCCCCAGCAATGGATCCAAATCACAAAGAAATCTCTGAATTGGCAGATAAAGAATTTAGGTTTATTATTAAGCTACTCAAGGAGATGCCACAGAAAGCTGAAAACCAACTTAGAGAAATGGAAATAGAGAATATAGATGAAAAATTTTCTACATATATAGATATCATTAAAAAAATCACAGCTTCTGGAAATGAAAGACACACATAGGGAAATACAAACTGCACTGGAAAGTTTTAACAATGGATGCGTACAAGTAGAGGAAAGAATTTCAGAGCTCAAAGATGAGGCTTTCAAATTAACCCAATCAGACAAAGACAAAAAAATAAAGAATTGAAAAAATAAAGTCCCATCAGAAATTTGTGATTATCTTTTTTTTTTTTTTTTTTTTTTTTTTTGAGATGAAGTTTCACTCTTGTTTTCCAGGCTGGAGTGCAGTGGCACAATCTTGGCTCACTGCAACCTCTGCCTCCCGGATTCAAGCAATTCTCCTGACTCAGCCTCCCGAGTAGCTGCAATTACAGGCAACTGCCACCATGCACAGCTAATTTTTTTTTGTATTTTTAGTAGAGATGGGGTTTCACCATGTTGGCTAGTCTGGTCTCAAACTCCTAACCTCAGGTGATCTGCCTGCTTCGGCCCTCCAAAGTGCTAGGAATATAGGCATGGGCCACCACATCCTGCCTGTGATTATCTTAAATGGCCAAACCTAAGAATAATTGGTGTTCCTGTGGAAGAAGAGAAGTCTTAATATTTGAAAAACTTATTTGAGGAAATGATTGAGGAAAGCATCCCTGGCCCTGCTAGAGATCTACACATCCAAATACGAGAAGCTCAAACTCCTGAGAAATTAATCACAGAAAGGTCTAGTGTATTGTCCATTTTCATACTACCTTAAAGAACTGCCTGAGACTGGGTAATTTATAAAGGAAAGAGGTTTAATTGATGTGCAGTTCAGCATGGCTGAGGAAGCCTTGGGAAACTTACAATCATGGTGGAATGTGAGGGGGAAGCAAGGCACTTTCTTCACAAGGTGGGAGGAAGGAGAAATGCCAAGTGAAGGGGGAAGAGGCCCTTATAGAACCATCAGATCTCCTGAGAACTCACTCACTATCATGAGAACAGCCTTGGGAAAACCACCCCCATGATCAAATTGCCCTCCACTTAGTCTGTCTCTTGACATGTGGGGATTATGGGAATTATAATCCAGGATGAGATTTTGGTGGTGATATAAAGCCTAACTATATCACCTCGGCACATAGTCATCAGGTTATCTAAAGTCAGGACAAAGGAGAGAATCTTAAGAGTTGTGAGACTAAAGCATCAGGTTAATTTATACAGAAAAACCTATCAGATTAACAGTTGATTTCTGAAAGGAAACCTTAGAAGCCAGAAGAAATTAGGGTTCTATTTTTATCTTCCTTAAACAAAACAATTGTCAGCCAAGATTATTGTATCCAGCAGTACTAAGCTTCATAAATGAAGATGAAATAAAGTCTTTCAGACAAACAAATGCTCAAATGCTGAGAGAATTTGCTACTACTAAACCAGCACTACAAGAAATGGCTAAAGGAATTCTAAACCTTAAAAAATAAAATCTTGAAATATATCCAAATAGAACCTCCTTGAATTAGTCCATTTTCACACTGTTGATATAGACATATCCAAGACTGGGCAATTTACAAAAGAAGAGGTTTATTGGATTTACAGTCTCACATGGCTGGGGAAGCCCCACAATCATGATAGAAGGTGAAAGGCATGTTTCACATGGCAGCAGAGAAGGGAAGAGAGCTTGTGTAGGGAATCTGTCCTTCTTAAAACCATCAGATCTCATGAGAATTATTCACTATCATAAGAACAGCAAAGGAAAGACTTGCCCCTATGATTCAATTACCTTCCAGTGGGTCCCTCCCACAACATGTAGGAATTCAAGATGAGAGCTGGGTGGGGACAGAGTCAAACCATATTATTCTGCCTCTGACCCCTCCAAAATCTAATATCCTTACATTTCAAAACCTATCATGCCTTCTCAACAATCTTGCAAAGTCTTAACTCATAATAGCATTAACCCAAAAGTCCACAGTCCAAAGTCTCCGCTGAGATGACACAAGTCTCTTCCACCTATGAGCCTGGAAAATCAAAAGCAATTTAGTTACTTCGTAGATACAATGGGGTTACCAGCATTGAGTAATAGAGCCATTCCAAATGGGAGAAATTGGCCAAAATGGAGCAGCTACAGGCCCTATGCAAGTCCAAAATCCAGCAAGGCGATCAAATCTTAAAGCTCCAAAATGGTCTCCTTTGACTCTATATCTCATATTCACATCACAGGGATGCAAGAGGTGGGTTCCCATGGACTTGGGGCTCCACCCCTGTGGTTTTGCAGGTTATAGCCTCCCACCTGCTCATTTCACCGGCTGGCGTTGAGTGTCTGTGGCTTTGCCAGACACAGTGCAAACCGTTGGTGGATCTACCATTCTGGGATCTGGAGGATGGTGGCCCTCTTCTCACAGATCTACTAGGTGGTACCCCAGCAGGGACTCTGTGTGGGGCCTTCCACCCCACATTTCTCTTATGCACTGCCCTAGCAGAGGTTCTCTATGAGGAACCCACCCCTGCAGCAAACTTCTGCTTGGGCATTCATGCATTTCCATACACCTACTAAAATCTAGGTGGAGGCTCTCAAACTTCAGTTCTTGACTTCTGTGCACTCTCAGGCTCAACACCACATGAAAGCTGAAAGGGCATGGGGCTTCCACCCTCTGAAGCAACAGTCTGAGTTGTACCTCGCCCCCTTTTGTCCCAGCTGGAGTGGCTGGGATGCAGCGCACCAAGTTCCTAGACAGCACACAGCAGAGGGACCTTGGGCCCAGCCCACAGAACCATTTTTTCCTCCTAAACCTCTGAGGCTGTGATAGGAGGGGCTGCTGTGAAGACCTCTGATATGCCCTGCAGACATTTTCCCCATTGTCATGGGGATGAATACTTAGCTCCTCATTACTTATGCAAATTTCTGCAACTGTCTTGAATTTCTCCTAAGAAAATTGAATTTTCTTTTTTTATCACATTGTCAAGATGCAAATTTTATGAACTTCTGTGCTCTCTTTCCCTTATAAAACTGAATGCCTTTAACAGCACCCAAATCACTTCTTGAATGCTTTGCTGCTTAGAAATTCATCCCACCAGATACCCTAAATCATCTCTTTCAAGTTCAAAGTTTCACAAATCTTTAGGGTGGAACAAAATTCTGCCAATCTCTTTGCTAAAACATAACAAGAATCACTCTTGCTCCAGTTCCCAACAAGTTTCTCATCTCCATCTGAGACCATCTCAGTCTGGATTTCATTGTCCATATCATTATCAGCATTTTGGTCAAAGCCTTTCAACAAGTCCTTAGGGAGTTCCAAACTTTCTGCATATTCCCATCTTTTTGTCAGCCCTCCAAAATATTTCAACCCCTGTCTGTTACCCAGTTTCAAAGTCACTTCCACATTTTCAGGTATCATTCCATCAGCAACCCACTCTTCTGGAACTAATTTACTGCATTAGTCCATTTTCATGCTGCTGATAAAGACATACCTGAGACTGAGCAATTTACAAAGAATGAGGTTTATTGGACTTACATTTCCACGTGGGTGGGAGGCCTCCCAATCATGGTGGAAGGTGAAAGGCACATCTCACATGGCAGCAGACAAGAGGAGAGGGCTTGTGCGAGGAAGCTCCCATTTTTGAAACCATCAGATCTCGTGAAAATCATTCACTATCACGAGAACTGCACAGGAAAGACTGACCCCCAGAATTTAAACACCTCCCACTAGGTTCTTACTCCCACAGCATGTGGGAATTGTGGGAGTTACAATTCAAGATGAGATTTAGGTGGGGACATAGCCAAACCATATCACCCCTTAAAGCATGACTCTCACAGGGTCTAGATAATAATTACACAATTAAAAAATCCCCAGGATATTTAGGCAACAACAAACATGATGAATAGAACAGTACCTCATGTCTCAATACTATGTTGAATGTAAATGCACTAAATTCTTATACAGAATGGCAGAATAGATAAAAATCCACCAACCAAGTATTTGATGTCTTCGAGAGACTCAGAACTAACACATGAAGACTCACATAAACTTAAGGTAAAGAAATGGAAAAAGACGTTTTATGGAAATGCTAGCCAAAAGGGAGCAGGAGTAGCTATTCTTATATAAGACAAAACAGACTTTAAGCAACAACAGTAACGAAAGACAAAGGGGGATATTATACAGTGATAGAAGGATTTGTTCGACAGAAAAATATCACAATACTAAATATATATTCACCTAACGCTGGAGTTCCCAAATTCATAAAACAATTACTACTAGACCTAGGAAATGGGACTGACAGCAACACAATAATAGTGTGGGCACTTCAATACCTCCACTAATAGCACTAGAGAGGTCATCATGGCAGAAAGTCAACAAAGAAACAATAGACATAAACTATGCCCTAGAACAAATGAACTTAACAGATATTTACAGAACATTCTACATAACAACAGCAGACTATATATTATTTTCAGAAACACGTGGGGTATTCTCCAGAATACACCACATGATAAGTCAAAAAAAGTCTTAATAAATTTAAGAAGTTTAGAATTATATCAAGTATCTTCTTCAACCAAAGTGGAATAAAATGGAAAATTAACTCCAAAAGGAACCCTCAAAACTATATAAATACATGGAAATTAAATAATCTACTTCTGAATGATCTCTGGGTCAACAATGAAATCAAGAGGGCAATTAAAAAATTCATTGAATTGAATGATAATGGTCACACAACTTATCAAAACCTCTGGGACATAGCAAAAGTAGTGCTAAGAGGAAAGTTCATAGCATTAAATGCCTACATCAAGAAGTGTGAAAGAACACAAATAGACAATCTAATGTCACTGTCAAGGAACTAGAGAAACAAGAACAAACCAAACCCAAACCCAGCAGGATAAAATATATAACAAAAATCAGGGTAGAACTAAATTAAATTGAAACAAAAAATACACAAAGGATAAGTGTAACAGAAAGCTGTTTTTTTTTTTTTGAAAAGACAAAATAATTCATAGACCATTAGTGAAATGAAATTAACATCAAAAAAAGAAGGGAGAAAATCCAAATAAGCTCAATGAGAATTGAAACAGGAGACATTACAACCAATATCACAGAAATACAAAGGATAACTCAAGGTTACTATGAACAGCATTATGTGCACAAACTAGAAAATCTAAGGGAGATGGATAAATTCCTGGAAATATACAACACTTCTAGATTAAATCACACAAAAAATGGAAACTCTGAAAAGACTAATAACAAGTAGGAAGATTAAAACAGTAATTAATAAGATTACCAATAACAAAAGTCCAGGAACAGAAGGATTCACAGCTGAATTCTATCAGACATTCAAAAAAGAATTGGTACATTTCCTACTGAAATTATTCCAAAAGATAGAGAAAGAGGAAATTCTCCCTAAATCATTCTGTGAAGCCAGTAGCACTCTAATACCAAAACTAAGAAAGGACATAACAAAAAAGAAAACTACAGACCAATATCCCCAATGAACATACATGAAAAAATCCTCAACAAAATACTGACTGACCAAATACAACAGCATCTCAAAAAAATAATACATCACGATCAAATGGGTTTCAAACCAGTGATGCAGGGATGTTTTAACATATGCAAGTCAATAAATGTGACACATCACATTAACAGAATTAAAACCAAAATCATATGACCATCTCAATAGACACAGAAAAAAAAATTAGACAAATACAGCATCCCTTTATGATAAAACCCTCAGCAAAATTGGCATAGAAGGGACATACTTCAAAGTAATAAAAGCCATCTCTGACAAACCCACAGCCAACATCATACTGAATGGGAAAAAGTTGAAGGCATTCCCTCTGAGAACTGGAACAAGACGTGGATGCCCACTTTCACCACTTTTATTTGACATAGTACTGGATGCCCTAGCCAGAAAAATCAGACAAGGGAAAGAAATAAAGGGCATCTAAATCAGAAAAGAGAAAAGTCAAACTGTCAGTGGTTGGTGTAGATATGATCGTATGTGTAGAAAAATCTAAACACTCATCCAAAAAGCTCCTAGATTTGATAAAAAATTCAGTAAAGTTTCAGGATACAAAATTGATATACATAAAGCAGTAGCATTGCTATATATAAACAACTACCAAGCTGAGACTCAAATCAAGAACTCAACCCCTTTTACTTACACAGCGACAAAAAAAGTTTAATACTTGAGAATATACCTAACCAAGGAGGTGAAAGATCTCTGCAAAGAAAACTGGAAAACTACAAAACATTGCTGAAAGAAATCATAGACAACACAAACAAATGGAAACACTTACAATGCTCATGAATGGGTAGAACCAATATTGTGAAAATGACCATAATGCTAAATCCATCTATAAATTCAATTCAATTACCATCAAAATACCATTATCATTCTTCACAGAACTAGAAAAAAAATGTTAAAATTCAAAGAGCTCACATAGTCAAACTGATACTAAGCAAAGAGAACAAATCTGGAGGCATCACATTACCCGACTCCAAACTACACTAAAAGGCTACAATAGTTACCAAAATATTATGGCAGTGGTATAGAAATAGGCACACAGACTAATGGAAAAGTAGAAATAACCCATAAAGAAAGCCAAATACAGCCAACTATCTTCAATAAAGCATACAAAAAACATAAAGTAAGAAAAGGAGACCTTATTTAACAAATGGTGCTGAGATAATTGGCAAACAACATGTGGAAGAATGAAACTGGATCCTTATCCCTTGCCTTATACAAAAATCAACTCATGATGGATCAAAGACTTAAATCTAAGACATGAAATCAGAAAAATTCTAGAACATCAAAAAACTTTTCCATTCATTGGCTTAGGCAAGGAATTCACGGCCAAGAACCCAAAAACAAATGCAACAAAAACAAAATTTGGCAAATGAGACCTACTTAAACTAAAGAGCTTCTGCACAGCACAGAGAGAGGGGGAGAGAGAGAGAGAGAGAGAGAGAGAGAGAGAGAATGGAAACTATCAACGTAGTAAACAGACAACCCGCCGAATGGGAGAAAATATTTGCAAACTATGCATGTGGTAAAGGACTCATGTCCAGAATATATAATGAACTCAAACAAAGTAGCAAAAAAACCCAAATAATCTCATAAAAAGTGGGCAAAGGACATGAATAACCAATTATCAAAAGAAGATATACAAATAGCTAATAAACACGAAAAAATGCTTAATTTCACTAATTATCAGAGAAATGCAAATTAAAACCACAGTGAGATACCACCTCACTCCTGCAAGAATGGCTATAAGTAAAAAAATTAAAAAAAATAAAAAAAATATATGTTGATTGATGTAGATGTGGTGAAAAGGGAACATTTTTACAGCACTAGTTGGAATGTAAACTAGTATAACCACTATGGAAAACTGTATGGGATTCCTTAAAGAACTAAAAGTAGAACTACCATTTGATCCAGCAATCCCACTACTGAGTATCTATGCAAAGGAAAATAAGTCATTATATCAAAAAGACACTTTCACACACATGTTTATAGCAGCACAATTCACAATTGTGAAAATATGAAATCAACCTAAATGTCTATCAACCAATGAGTGGATAAAGAAAATGTGGCATTTATACACCATAGTGTACTACTGAGCTATAAAAAGGAATGAAATAATTGCATTAGCAGCAACCTGGATGAAGCTGGAGACTATTATTCTAAGTGAAGTAACTCAGGAATGAAAAACCAAATATTGTATATTCTTACTTATGCATAGAAGCTAAGCTATGAGAACACAAAGGCATAAGAATAACATAATGGACTCTGGGGACTTGGGGGACAAGGTGGGAGGTGGGTGAGGAATAAAATACTACACATCGGGTAGAGTGTACACTGCTTGAGTGAGGAGTGTACCAAAATCTCAGATATCACCACTAAAGAACTTGTCCACATAACCAAAAACCACCTGTTTCCCAAAAATTATTGAAATAGAATAAAACAAAAAGTCTCAAACCATTATTTCATCTTCATGGTGTGGATTTTCTACCCTCCTCCATTTTTACTCCATCTATCTTCCAAATTATATAATGTTATAGTGTCACAAATTATTCACTTATAAGGTGTCTATGGCAAAAATGAATACCTATAGGTAGAAAGAATAAAGCCTGCAAAATTAGAAATTTGATTCTACTCTTAATACTTCAAAAATGTAATCTTAACAATTTAATAAAAGTCTTTCATAGTATGTTTGTTTTTCTGTCTTCAATATTTTTAGTATTGTGCCTTTACAATGATAATAGTATTTCTGCATACTAAAGTTTGTGAAGCAACGTAACTGTAACTGTAACTGATACAACGTGTAACTGATACAATAGTTTTACTCTGTTAAGATGTCTGAACCTCAAGCTGTCCTTTAACAATTCATTTTGAGCCAAATATCTCAAGCACTGTATTTTTGATATTACATTCCCTTATTGTTCGTTACCTGGCTTTTGTTGAATAGTTAAAAGCCTAACCATGTTCATTCTATACTAATATTTGAATACCATTTGAAAGTTTTTCTACTTGTAAAATAGAATAAAGCTTTTATTGCACGGCAGCATCCCAAAATTTGTTTTGAGGTTCTAACTTGACAAAACTTTGGGTGCACTACAGGATTTTCCATTATTTAACTTCAGGGAAGTTAAATAATTTTCCATTATTTAACGTCTCTTGGGGGTTAGTAATTTCTTTTGGCCAAAAATACACTAAACTTTTGATTAGTAGCAAGCAGATGAGCCATGTTGCAGACGATGCATTACAAAGAAGGCTTGTTTTGGTCTACGTATTTATATCCCTGTTGATCCCCTTTGAATATCAAACACTTAACATTTTTCTCAGGTTTTTTTTTCCCTTAGAAGTTATTTTGTAGGATAATAAGTTTAGATCAACATAAAATACTTTTTTCCAATCTGGCATTTGATTCAGTGAGTTTTATTCACAACATTTTATTGTATAACCATCTAGAGTCTATCATTAAATTGTATTATGCTTATTTTATCTACCACTTAATCCTCTTCAGAGTGATTTTGACTGGGACAAAGTTAGAAAAAGTAAAGGAGTACTTATGTTAAGGTGTTTAAGTTTATCTGAAAACAGGCAACATTAGAACTAATGGTTGTTGGTAGTGACAATTAGATCTTTGCTCTATATTTTTCAGAGATATAATTAAGAAGCTCCTTGCATTTTGCCCCTTCTTGTGACGAAAAGAAAAAAATAGCTTCACCATCCAAAAAAAGTGTCTACTTTTTGTTTGAATACTTAGGATAAGTTAATACCTGTATGATCTATATCTAATGTATCTATTATCTATCTGTCTATCTATCTATCTATCTATCTATCTATCTATCTATTTATCTATCTATCTGTCCATCCATCATCTATCTATAGCTATCTATCTATAAATCACAGAACTTGCTTAATATTAAAAAAACAAAGCATATATGATCACTCTAACTTAAATATGAGAAAACAGAAATCTGAGACATAAGTAGATTTTCTAACATCACATACCCAATAAGTGGTAGAGTTTGATTCAGGCCATATCAGTGTGGCTTGATAGTCTATGCCTTTCTATTATGTCAAATCTACTGCTTAGCCAGTGTTGAAAGTACTCTGACAGTGGCCTAATGGTATCACAAATATAAAGAGGTAAATATAATTTACAAAATAGCATAAACAGATGGAGAAATACTTTAGTTTTCAATCCGTAACTTTTTGTGATTTAAAAAACAGAGACAATGATCCCCAAAAAAGACTTGTTGTCAAATTCCTTTCTGCTAGTGCTGTCTAATTTGCTTTCAGAGGCTTAGGAGACCTCTCGAGCCCAAACTCATAGATCTTATTGGCAGACTGGAGTAGTCTGAAGCAAAATTGTAGAGACTAGAGGCAGAAATGCTAGGAGCATGTGAAAATTCTAGTGAGGATAGATTTTCTTCCCAGCAGAGGAGTTAAAAAAATTTGTTATAGGGAGATATTTTGAGGGCAGAGATCAGAGATAAAATAAGATGTTGGGAGCTGCAAATATCAAGAAGTTTCAAGAATTTGGTAGAACAGTTTTCAACTGGATCATAGAAGAAGCAATTCTTCTGGAAATTCAGCGGATTCTCACGTGCTTTGGGTTATCTGACATGAACCTAGAAGTGACACGCTTGGGCGGATAATAGTTTTAATTATTCTCCATTAGTTTAAATATTTATTCAGGGTCTATAAACAAATAAGTTTCAGCATGTCTACATCATACATATCTAAGGTAAATATGTTCCGCATATGTTGGAAAATATATTTTTAACTTTTATAAAAAAATATTAATCTGTCTCGCCAAAGAACTTTGAGCTTCAAGAGCAGTAAAGACTGCAATGAAATCAACTACTATTTAAACTAGGAATAAAATATTTTTATTTTATAATACTTTATGTTATGCCTAGTACTATTCTAAAGTACAATATCAAATAACATTTAATCATTTTTTACATAAATATTTATTTCATAAACTGCAGCTAAATGATAAAGTAAGATTACAAATATTTTATACATGAAAGGATTATTTATCTTCTAAATAAGATAAGAGGTTAAATTATATTGTATGAAGAAATATAACAATAGGAAATCTCATTTATCAGGCATTTTCCAAAATATACATTAGATAAAATCCTATACAGATCAGGCACAATAAAATGACAATACACACAAAATGTTATCAAAATAAACAGCAGAATATTACAGATGATTCCAGATTATTCTATAGCATTTCACATGGAATTTCCTTTTGGAAAGTTACTATCAGCAAGATTCCAGGGGCATTTATGAGAGATTTAGAATGGCTTAGTAGTGGAGTGTTTGTTCCACTTCTTTCTAAATGATAGTCTTTTGTTCACATTTTCCCCTTCATTCACTTTAAAAACTCATTTCTATGAATAGCTAATTCATACCATCAATTTGATTAGGAAACATTACTATATTATAAAATTAAAATGATTTATTTGAAAAATTATGTAACACCATCAGAGAAATAAGCAGAAAATGTAAAGATGATAGAACAGATAACATGGAAGAGAAAAAGAAAATATTAGATGTTTTATTAGAGGAAGGGCAAAGGCATGGTACTGGAAGCCTTATAGTAAATAGGTAAATGTCATTGATTTTTTTTTTTTTTTGAACAAAATGGTTAAATAAAAACTGTTCATTAGCTATAAAATTGTGTATATACTTTCCAAAGAAAATGTAAATATGTATGAGCATAAAAGATTAAGATGTGACTTGCTAGATTTTTGCCAGTTTTTATTTTTATGTTTAAACAAGATGCAGTGAAACAATCACTTGCTTCCATCACTAGAGATGACCAGAAAGCATTTTGACACATAGAAAAGGTTAGAAAACAAACATTTTCGCCATTGGGTTACCCTCTCTATGTCTTAAAAAAGATCACTGTATAAACAATGAGACACGTATTCTTTAGTTATTTATTTATTTTTACAATCTGGAATGATGATTGGCAAATAAATGCTTGTTAAATGTTGAGTGAATGAAGGAAGTGTGAAAGAAAGCAGGGTAGGTTTAAATTATTGAGAAGATTCACTTTGTGTGTAACTTTCTTGTTGGTCATCCTGTTGTATATTTGGTGGTAACTGGTCAGAGACTCAAAGGAACATAAAATTTAATTCATGTAGAGCTTAAAAAATAGAAGAAAGAATATTGAATGAGGAATAGGTACATAAATTTTAGTCCTCATTCTGCAACTGTAATCTTGACCAAACCATTTCACCCTCCTCAGTCTTCCGATTTATGAAAGTCAAGAAACGTGATAAATTATGTATTGTTTCTTCTAGGTTATCCTTTTCGGGATGCCCTAGTTATTGTTATCACATTCTTGTAAATATTACATCATGATATATGTAAACATTTAAAGCACAGTTTAGAATAAAAATATTTTTTATCTTTTTTTTTACTTTTCTTTCGTGTCAAGTCATCCTTATCACTATGACAAAATGCTTACATTGACTTTAGGGTGCTTTATAAATTATGAAATCCTGGCGAAATATATGGCATTACTATGAGCCACATTCATTTTCTCATGTCAAGGGACTGAATTTTTCTCACTGTTACTACTTAAATCTTCCATGATGGAAAAAGTTATATACCTTTGTGAATCAAGAAAAACAAATAGAGGACATTAACTTATCTTTTCCTCCAGAATTTAAACAATAGCAAGAATGCAGAAAGCAAAATAGAAACATCTATGGGTTAATCTTTAAATAATTTGAAACACATTGTACATAAATATATATTGATTCTAAGACATAGTAATGAAACTAACACTGATGTATCCACCACTTACATTAAGAAATAGAATATCACCAGTTCTTGAGAGGCCCTCAATGTGCCCCTCCCTAATCACTTTCCCTCACCCCTAAAGAGGTAACTACAATCCTGAATTTTCCCTAATCACTTTATTTTATTATTATTATTATTATTATTATTATTTAAGTTCTAGGGTACATGTGCATAACGTGCAGGTTTGTTACATATAGTTTTGTCTTACTTTATATGTACTCCTAAATAATATTTTATAGTTTTACTTTTATTTTGAAATACAGTTAACATATAGCAAAATAAATCTTAAGTGTACAATTTGATAAGATTTAAAAACAGGCTGGGCACAGTGGCTCACGCCTATAGTTCCAGGACTTTGAGAGGCATTGTTGGGAGAATTACTTCAGACCAGGTGTTCGAGACCAGCCTAGGCAACAAAGTGACACCTCCATCTCTGCAAAAAATTTAAAAATTAGGGAGGGTGTGGTGGCCTGCACCTGGAGTCCCAGCTACTTGGGAGACAGTGGGAAGATCTCTTCAGCCCAGGAGTTCGAGGCTGCAATGAGCTCTGATGATGCTACAGAACTCTGCCTGGGTATTAAAGCAAGACCTTGTCTCAAAAACACAAAAAAGAACATATATATATGTAACCCCTACCCAAAAAGATACAGAGCATTTCAATCAACCCAGAAAATCCCCACATACCCCTTTTCACTCAATAACCCCACCACCGATTCTGAGACAAACATTATTTTCTGATCTTTTATCATGAATTAATTTCATATTCAATTCACTTGTTCATATGAATTGAATTATGTGGTACATATTATTTTGAGAATGAATTTCACATAGCATCATGTTTATCATGTATATGTTCAAAAACTTAAAAATGGTCATAATGAGTACACAAACCTTGGAAACCTAGCAGAGAAATGAAACTCCATATAAACCTAAAGAGGGTTCTAAAATTTTAAAGCACAATATATGATACGAAAAGTTTACTAGTGAAGTGGAATTAATCTACTTCTGTTGAGCACTTAAAATTCAGCAAGTGCTGTAGCTGACCAAAGACATAGATTCTTTCCCTATGAGTTATTTATATAGCTATGGAAACAAATCAAATTCTAAAAAGACTATAATAAAAATTATGGAAGAATTCAAGGAAACAGTGGTAGGGATCTGACTATCCTTTGACTAACTACAATGCATTAATAACATATTGGTTCTAATTTTTCAGGGAATAATAAATTGACTGGAGGCTGTGGTAATAAGAGAAAACTTCATGGAAGAATTCAATGTGGAGCTAAATATTATATCATATATAAAGTTTACAGAAGTAGAGAGGAGAGTTAGGAAATTCTCTCCAAAAGTGAAGAGTGGAAAAATTTAAAGTTATAAGAGCATTAAGCAAAACAGACTGTTAAAGTATCTCCTCAAGATAAGTCAATTCATCTGAATACTAAAATGATTCCAACTGCTTTCCTCGTATCTTTACATAAATCCTTCTAAATTACTGCTGTAGGGAAATCATAAAAATTAAAACGAAAACTGCAGCTTTGAATAAATGACATCTAGTTTTGAAAATCTAAATTTTGAATATTAATTTAGGAATAAGGGAAAGATAAGTTAACTTGTAAATAAATGGGCCTTCTTTAAATGTTTTTCTTTAAATACATCACCAGGAAGTTATTAGTAGACACTTGCATTAAGTGAATGATGCACAAGTGAATGAAAATTGAATAAATGTAGTGGCACAGGTAGACCAAGAAGATATTTGACACCAAGTATCATTGAGAAGTGAAGTGGGAAGTTACAGTAACGCAGGAAGGTGTATTATTTACCAAAGCATCTTGTGAGAGAGGAGGAAAAAGAGCAAATGACATGGAATTAGTAGACTGAATTTAATTCCCAGTTTAATAACTTATAAACTGTAATCTCAGCAAAATGTTTGTTTACTTCTTCACTTTATTTTAGCTTCTAAAGTTTTCTCACAGAGTTGGCATGGTGAACTAACTTAATGGTGACTCTTGCAAAATTTCATAAGTTTTGTACTTAGCGGGTTTGACTAGAACTCAGATCATGAATATGAAATGATCTGTAAATGATATGAAGGTATCTGTAGAATTTTGCTGAAGAATTTTTAATTTGGAAGGAGTGCAAACCATAGGCTCTGGTGAAGAAAAGAGGATTAAGTGACATATTTTAGGGTTTGTTTATTTTTGGTTAGTTGTTAAGTTTATCTCCTACGTACAGGAATCCAACATTACATCTGAAAATTTGTGATTAGTATGTTCTAAGAGAAAGAATACTTAGAAGGATGATTTGGGGAGAACACTTTTCTGAATGTTCTGATGCCCATAATCATTGCCAATCAGTAATAAAATTCATGTATCTTGATTTTAATGAAAGTACATATATACAACTTTAAATAAAGGTATTTATCATAAGTAATTCACAGTTTCGTGCTCAGATGTATATCAAAGAATACTCTGGGAATCTAATAGAAATATCAAATGTCTTTACTGGATGTTATAAATATTACACATGTATATATTATATATACCTTTATATATGTTTTTATATATATACACACATACATACAATTTTCATGTAATTTCAGTCTTCACAAAACCCTGAGAACTCTCTCAATGAGGAGCTTGAAAGATTCATGATGAAGGATTCCTGTTATAGGTCATGGTGGTTGTTGTATCTTTCCATGAAGTAAAAGTACTTGTTATATTATTCTAGCACAACAGAAGTATAAATATTTACATCAATACTTTTGAGTTGCAGATATATGGCACACACATTTCCCTCCACACACAAAAATGTAATATCAAATATCTTTATAAGACTATCGTATTTCAAACTACATTGGAGTAAAAAAAAAAAAATTCAGCGGTTTAGAGATTCAGTGATTAGAGAATAGAGCAAGACAGGCATAGAAAAAGCTAAACTTAGAATTCTAGCACAATGATATGGTTTATTGCAGCCCCAAGTCAGAAATGAAAGAATGTGTGAGTGAATAAATGAGTGAGTGAATGAAATGAAATGTGTCTTCAGAGCCAGCCAATGAAAACAGCAATGGTAGTGAAGGGGCAAGGTGGCTGCTGACTTTTTTTCTTTTCCCTTTTTTTTTTTTTTTTTTTAAATGTCCAGGCAGCTATGAACACAGAGACAAAACCAGTGACATAAGAATTAGCCATCTTTTAGCTTCTAATATTAACTGAAAATATCTGTGTCTTTAGATCTTTTGCAGCTGAGGACACTTTATTATTATTATTTTCTAATAAAACATAACTTCTCAACAAACCAACTCTCACACTCCATTCCACCTTCCCCCAGTGTTACCTTTCTAATCAGACTCAACCACTGAAGGATTTAAAACTTGGCCAGTCAAAAGGGGAAAAAGTCTCTCTTCTGTGAAACTGTGTCTGTAAAGCCTGGCTTTTGCCCAAGCCACAGGAACTTTAAACAGTCTGCTAGCTCTGTCGGCACAGACAGGTTCAAGCACAGAGTGGGATGAAAGCTGCTACCAGGCTTTTAATCTTGCAGGTTGCAGAAACCCTTGATGTTTTATGTCTTATTCTCTCAAAGATGGTTTATAAATTTATGACAGCAAAGTAAAAACATTGTTAAAATTTATTTGTTATATCAAAAGAGGGAAAAGTGGAAGAAAAATAGATAAATTATTCTGAATATGAGTATTTATTTAGATTCAGAAAACGATTCAGATTGTCAGAAAGATTTGTATTCACAACCTTGGTTTTACATTTAATTCAACTCTGACATTTTTCAAAAATAACCTTTATTTTCATTTTGACAGCATAAGATAAAAGGAGAGCAGCTCTGAACCCTCGCTTTGACAGTCAATGCCTATGGGACTTGGGAGAGTTTCTACTTCAGTATCTTAGTTTATGAAACAGGAAAATTATTATATATGTAGACTACATACGTAAATGAATATGTTAATGTGTGAAAGAAGTACCAAGAACACACAAAGCTGCAATAGTCAATTTTGTTAGTATTAATAGCACTACATCATTTTATTTTGCTTTTACACATACTGGTAATTGGATACTTTACCTTTTAAAATGTTCAAATGAATGTGGAACATATAAGTCATATTAGAACTTATAGTCGATAGATAGGTTTGAAAAGTATTGATATACATTTGCCACTCTGTTGAGATTTCTGGCTCAAACATTAAACCAACTAAACTACACCTAAAAATGTCCTCATCATTTTGGGGGTTAGCGTATATAGACAATAGATATCCATTGTCTAGGTGTTACACTTAATGAGTAAATAAAGATTTTTTTTAAATCTGGTAGTGTTACACAAGCTATAGGGGATGGGAGGGACCTCCAGTGTGACATTTGAGACCATGATTCATTCCAATAAACAAAGTATATGAGCCTTTAAGAAAGCTTTCTTCATGCATTCTTTCAAAACTCTTTTTCTCAAAAAATAATTTCATTTTTCTTAAATGTATGCTACTCATCATGCATTTTTTTTCTCAATTTATCTCATCCTATTATTGGTACAAAAAAAAGAAATCAAATTACCTCCAAATTTTACTGATGTCTATTACACATTTTTTGTCCTGATTCAGCCCTGATACGTCGACCCATAAGCTATGTGAAGGACTTACCTTACTTTTTTAAAATTCTAAGAATCTAAAGAATTAAATAAATTACAAAAATTATATTTAACTGCACATGAAATTACACAGAAGTAAAGGCTTTTTAGGAGTGATACCACTATAAACAATCCTTATATACTTTTTGAAGTGAACAATTAGGTGACTTCACTCATACTTAATATTTGAATATGAATGGACTGAGTTGTTTCAAATGTAAATGTGGAAAAAAACTTGTCAGGAAAAAGTTTATAGACATAAAGGTAGGTAGGATAGAGTTAAGAGATGATTTGTAAATTGTCTTCTGATATGATTAAGAGGCTTTTAAAATCATCAGAGTCAGTCATAACAATATAATTACTTTATAATCTGTGTGGTTATTCTTTTTCATTTACATTATCAGTTTCTGCACTTTTACTACTTCAGCTCCCTTTCTATCCCACTATCTTTAACTATTGCATTTGGAGTTCTTTTTTTGTGTGTTACAACTGAGAATATTGATTATAAAGTACAATGACATATATTTTCTGAGGTTGCTCCAAGTAGTGGTGGGTGTAGGGAACATGTTTACTGAAAGACATTGCTAAGTTTAAACAGGGCCTATGAATATTGTATGCAGTGAAATCTTTTGCAGATGTAGAGATCTTTGAGTCTGTGTTGTCAAGAAACTCCCAAAATTGTTTTCAGAAGTTGTACTGAACTTCTGAAATTGAATTACACTAACCTTATTTGTCTACAGAAGTTGGAAAAGATGATCTGTTTAAAACAATAATGTAGCCAGTAGCTATATCTATTACTTAATGGTAAAGACATTTGTATTCTTCTCATTCAGTTAAATTTAGTTCAACAGGTTCATGGGACAGTTGACCAGATATGATGAGAACTAGCCATAGTCTGTCTCTTTAAAAAGCGCAACTTTATGTTATTTTTGTAATGTCTTGCCTCATTATTTTCCCTTACAACATCCTGGTAATAGTAACTAATAATAGAAATGAGTTTGGGAAAAGCATGATCTTAGTAATTTCTGATATAATCTCTTTCTCACACAACCATTCTTGTTCTTCTATGCAAGATGTTCTTTTTTTCGCTGATTATGTTCTTGCCCTGCAGGCTGTAGTGGTTTGCAAGAGTGACTGAAAGTTTCGGAAGTGGAGTTGAAAACTTGTGAACCACACTGTTTACCAAAAGGAAAAGAAAGAAAAGTTGGCCAGTGCTCACACTTATCCAATTGCTTTTATGACGTCTTTAGAACAGGGAAAATAATGCTTGCAGTTACATTCCAGTTTGTGCCGGGTGGGTGGGAAAACAGAAGAGAGGAAGGCAGGGTGCTCCAGTGACCTGGATAAAGTTACTTGATTACAGTAATTTCCTTTTGTGTAAATAATTCTCAAGTGAAAAAAAAATCTAAAAGTAGAATAATAGAATAAAGGGGTGGGAAACATCATAGTTTGAGACTGTGTGAGATACTATAAACTTAAATTCACACAGGGAGTTATCATTAGCTTAAAAAGGCTATTGATATTATTTATTATTATTTTTTAAAATAAGATAAAAAAGGAGATTTGAAACATTTTTATTTAAATACTTCTTTAACATTTTTTTGCTGCACTTACCCTATTGAATAGTATGTGTGCAATTACTATTCTGAAATTTAAGCTGTAAATGAACATTTAGCACATGAGATAATTCACTTTCTAGACACAGAACAGACAACAACATTCAACACTAAAGTAGTAAGTAATTCACAGTAATAATCCCAGATCACTTGGAGAGGAGAAAAAAGAGAAAAACTAAAATAATACCATTGTTTTTTCAAAATGTGGGTTTTCTTTTCTTCTCAGATTTGTCCCTCTCATCAATGGGTGAGAGTGGTGTCTTAACAGGACAAATAATAATAATAATAATAAGGTTTCTTCCTGAAGCAAAAGTTGGCTTCTTAAAATATGCTTCCTTCAAATTGACTTTGTTGTATGAGCTAATGCAATGATAATAAGGGAAGGCAGTTAAAGCAGTAACAAGTTTGAATTCAGAAAATGTGACAGGAAATAGGTTGCTCACTACATACAATATACTTGAAGGCCTGTCCTCCTGCAGAAATGAATAGCTGTATACATGATAAAATCAGGACAAGAGGTTGAATTTAAGTGTATACAATAAGTGTAAGCTGTAAGTGTAAACTGAATACAATAACAATTTATAAATGAAAACATGCAAATTATTCAATATCTTAAACATGTTAATATAAAATCAACTTAACTTTTTTTTTCTATGTCAAAGCAGTTGCTCATAAATGATCTTACATATTCTGAAAAGCTTCATGTGGAGTAGAACAGTAGTTTTGATATTAGCTTAATCTTCAATAACTGAAGGATTACAAATTAATGCAAAACTTTCCTAAAATTAAATCTGTTATGTGGAAGAAATTAAATGGGGTCTGATCTTCCTTTGGGTATGAGGCATGCAGAGGGGACAGTCTAAATTTTTTTCCGAAAATAAAGTATTTCCTAATTTAGCTTTTACTTTCCTTTCTGAGCTATTTCTCTTTTATTCATAAGGTTCAAGTTAAAAGAACAGTAATTAATTTGTTCCTTTCATTTACTTGTGTAATAAAATAACCTGAAAAGTACTGTGTGCTCACACTCCTGTTTGACTCAGTTATAACAGACCAGTTCTTAGATGTTTTTACAGCTAGTCCCTAAGACCTTCCAAACCAAGTGAATAAATCCTCAATAAATTGTCTGACATTTTCAAGTGCTAAAATAGTTCAAATAGTTTCCTATATCCTGTGCCCCTCCTCATTTTATTTCACATCTGTGTTTGCCACTAATTAAAACCATCTCTTTTTTATTATTCTTCAAATGTGGAGGCTTTAAAAATATTTTTCTTTAAGAAATATCTGTTATACAATTATGTATTTTTACTGCTATGCAGGTTAATTTGGCTGACTGAGGTGTACCCCCTGCCTCAAGCGAGAATGTTTTAAAATTTTTCTTAGGGAAACTAGTATGAAGTAAAGTTAATATTATATTTATAGTAAGATAACAGGTATTTGTCCTATTTACTTGGATATAAATTAGATTTTAAAACAGATTTTAATTATAACCTTATTTTGATTTCCATATGCATTTGGCCCAAAATGGCTAATCAAAAAATAAGAAATAAGTTTTAATTTAAGAATTGCTTATTTTGTTTTCAACATTTTATGAGACTTACGATGCCACCACCAAGTCCTTCTTTTTCTTTTCTTCCCCCCCATGCCCCCCACCAAGTAAAGTACTTCAGCAGGACTGCAAGGGAATGCAAAGAAAGTTACCCAGGTTTCCAATCTTCTGTTGAGGGGTATGTGTGCATATGTATGTTTACATTTTGGGATGTCACATTTATTTTCAGTCATGCTTAAAAACAATTGTATTATGAATATTTATGATGCCATTTATTCTGGTTTTTCTTACTATTTATTTTCACATGTATAATAAAGCTTCTTTATATAAGAGCCCCTATAAAGATTCTCTCATCACTGTTATGTAATATTTTCTACATATAATGTCACGCACACAATATTCAGATAAAAATTCCAAACTCACTGGTAACTCTATAGCCCTAAAAAGAGGCAGTAGGTGCTTTACCCAGGGAGTACCAAAGGTAAAGAGGTACCCACACTAAAAGATTCAATTGTATGAATTGAAGCTCCAAAAATGTAAAAGAAAACAAAAACAAAGGTAGAAAAGACTAGTAAATTTGGAAAGTTTGCTTTTATATTTACATGGTGTCTGCTTTTCAAATGTGTATGGGACGTAATAGGGCACAAAAGTAATAGCTCTTTCTTCTGTTTTTCTTCTACCCTCAAACATTTTGAAAGTTCCAGTGAGCCAACAATTGAACATGAATGTCATGCAAGAATTGTAACAGTAATAGGAAAAAGAGTATATATTTTTGCAAAACATTGCTTTTCATTCCAGCAGTAGAAAATATGCATGGCTGTTTATCTTGGTTTTGCTGCTCCTTCGCACTGTCCAACATGGGCTGGCTGGCTGGAAGTCTTTCCACAGTCGCTTACAAGAGCTTCACTATTCCTTAGAGCAATAAGGAGATGCTTTTGAGTGTGTTGAGTTAAAAGCTCCATTTAGTATTTCAATCAATCTGCTTATGTAACTTAAATATTTTTAGTGCCCAGGAGTTCAAAGCGGCTAATGTGTTGTGTTTCAAAATGACAAATAGAACACACTAAAAACAGCATTAGAATGTTTTCCTAAGCAAGTTTCAGGGAAATATGTGGTGCTCTGAATGGAACTCCACATAGCATTTTGGCCATCTGAGCATTTCCTTCCCTGTGCTCAGGCTTGAATGAGTCATTGTGCCTGGCCTTCTCTGCTCCCAATAGGTCTGGGCCTGACCGTGAACAAGCAGTAAGCAGAAGCGGATTTCATATGCAGCTCCCCAGTGACAGAAAGGAAATATTCCTTCTGGTAATTTATTGATGAGCTAAGTCCAGATATAGATGCCAGTTTCGCTCAATAGGGCATCTTTGTGGCTTGGCCTTAATCTTGAATGGCAGCCAAGAAATTCCTACCAGGAGTTACCAAGAGAACAAACTCTTTCTTACTAAGGTATGAGATATTAATAAACTTGCAGAATTAATTCATTCTAGGGAAACTATTAAGAGGCATTTTTACTATAGACTGACTGTTACCAGGAAACTAGTTGAGATATTATAATAGCTCAATAGCATTTTAGCCTCCTTTCATTTCCAGAGGCATTTGATTTATTAAAATCTTATTAGTTGAAAATATCACAGTCTTGACTCACTTGCTGATCAAAATGTGACACTAAAAGTATTCTCTGGAGAAAGAAAATAATTCTTATTAGCATACTTCCTTCAGCAGTTGCTGCCTTAAAATTAAAAACTTTTTAAAAATACTGAATTTTATTTAAATATTGTAATTAGAATACAAGTTCCAGAATAAAATTGCAAAAGCTGTTTTTATCACCCCAAATGCAAGGGATACATATAATTCAGTTGCTTTTCACATAAATTGTAGACCACATGGAAGGTCTGTTGAGTAAGAATATCACTTTATAGATAGACAACTAAAAGTTTCATTGATGGTCATGTTATAGGATATCTTTCTTACAATAATATACTAAAATATAGTCCTATGTGAAGATTTATTTTGATTACTTGAATATATAGCCATGTATTTTAACTCAAAAAATTCCAGCTTATAAACAAATGTGTTTAGTTTGATTTAGCCAAACGATTGATGTATGCTAAGAAAATGTAAATTTATCCCACAAGAATACATGACTATAAAGATGAGGCTAATAGATTTTTCAGAACATGTTTTGAAGGCATATTGCTCTCCTCAAAAAGTATAAGATCTCTATATTTT
This sequence comes from Macaca thibetana thibetana, assembly GCF_024542745.1. Classification (NCBI taxonomy): domain Eukaryota; kingdom Metazoa; phylum Chordata; class Mammalia; order Primates; family Cercopithecidae; genus Macaca; species Macaca thibetana. The sequence continues at coordinate 78,367,864 of NC_065581.1, forward strand.
AATTATTTAATACATTTATTCGTTCGTTTTTCTTTATCTTCTTTCTGCTTCTAAGACTACCTACGTCAGACCACTCCCAAGTCTTTACACAAAGAAATTTGCATAGTGATGACTCATTATTCTCTACAGGTTCAGGCCTACAAATTAGCATACATAAAAGAAGTTACGGTCATTAATTACAAAATGGGGTTATTTTATACCATTTTGTTAATCTCATTTTCCAACAATGCATTGTGGCAATCCTTTCACATTAACCTGTATAGATCTAATTTATTCTTTTTAATAAATTATTTTATTGAGTAGCTGTGCCTTAATTTATTATCCAATTATACATTGATTTGTATTCAATTTTTGTTTCTTTTTATCTATTACAAGGTAACAAACTTATGCAAAGGTTTTATACTTATAGGTATTTTGTTTCTCTGTGAGGAACACCTAGGAATGGAATTTCTGGGTTAAAGGCTCAATGTATTTTGTATTTTAAGAAATATTGCCAGGCTCCTTTCCAAAAAGGTTGCAGCAATTTATATTTTCATTAGCAATATGTGAAATTACCCTTTCCCGACGAAAATAAGTATTGTAGCTCTTATAATTGTTGCTAATTTAGTGAATACAGAATCATGTAGTATCATAATTTATCAATTAGGAAAATGTAAATTAGAAAGCTACTCATCTTTGGTTTGCCAATTTCTGGGTTAAAGCCTGTATGTATTTCTGACATTTTAAAAGAAATATTGTTGTTAACACTTTAAATTCCATCAGCAATATGTGAAACTAACCTTCCTCTACCAAAATAAGTATTGTAGTGCTTCCTAATTGTTATTAATTAAGAAGTACTAAATAATATATCATAATTTGATTTTATTATCGATTAAGAAAATGTAAATGAGAATAACAATAGTTTGACCATTTAGGTTTACCTTTCTGACTTCCTTTTTTGGCTTTTTATTTTCTATAGGTTACATTTACATATTTACTGCCAATTTTTACATTGAGTTTTTTTTCAATTTCTAGGTACTCTTTGTCTATTCTAGATAAAATTTCGTTATTTCATTTAACAGTAGTTTTTCCAAATTTCTTTTTTTCTATTGAAGTTCCATATAATATGTTTTACTATAAAAGGCTTTAATTTGTATGAAATTATTGAATGTAGAATTTTTGAAAAGCTTCTTGGTTTCCAGTTTGGGTTAAGAATTCTGCAATGTTCCTAAAATTTACATGAGATCTCACTCCCTGATTCATTTGCAATACTTTATTTTTTAATGTTGATATGTAAAATCCTCAGTCTATCTGGAATAGATTTTTGTCAGTGTGTCAGGCCTGCTCCATGCATGATTGTGCAAGGCCTGCACTGCATAACACTATGAGGCACCATTCACAGAACACGTACAATTATCTTGACAATTTCTAGTAGATGGAAACAAAGTTGAGCAAGGCAATTAGCAACTAACACTAGTTTACTGTCATAATAAATTATTTTAAATTTTTTAATTTGTGTTCATAAGTAACATTTCTCTATACTTTTCTCCCGTTATATTACTTTTATTGGGTTTATTGTGGTATTAGAAAATAAACTGGACACTTTCCCATCATTTGCCATTCCTGAAATTCTTTTAATAGTATTGAATTTTTTTATATGTTAGATAAAGTATGGTGCTTATCTAATCTATGTCCTTTTGTATTACAGAATTTTAATCAGTTTTCTAAATTTTCTATCATTATTAGGCTATTCAAATTTCCACTTGATCTTGGATCAATTTTAGTAATTTGCACTTTCTAGAACAATCTTATATTTCCTAAAGGTTTTCAAAACTATTGCTATAGAATTCTGTGTATTAGTCTTTCAAAATTGTGTAAGCTTTCTTGTGGTTTAGTCATATCTTCTTTCTTCATACTAGTTTTAAAAGTTCTTCTTTACCTAGTGTTGTTTCCTCTATTTTCCTTAATTAGGAACATAAAGTGTTCCTTTTACTAGTCTTTGTGTAGAATCAGCTTTTGGATTTATTTACCCATTCTAGCTTTTTAAGGGGCTACTAAATTTATTAATTTTAATTTTAAGTTTAATTACTCTGATCTCTTTTGGTTTTTTCATTTTGAATTTTTTAAGTTAATTACTTGGTGTCTTTTAAAATTTTTCTTCTATCATAATGAAGCCATTTAAGTTTTACACTTTTCTTCCTTTAAATACTTAGCTGTGTATAATCATTAGATTTTAATATAAATTGTTCTCATTTGTATTGCTTTCTATGTTGTATATAATTTTTCCTTTTAATTTCCTAAATATTTCAAGGGTTGTTTAGTGTTATATTTCTTAATTTTACATATAATGTACTCTGATCAAACCTACATTTTTTCTAATAGTATTAGATTATAATACATAATGTGTGCTGTAACACCTCCATTATTTAATACCTTTTTTGCTTTATTTTTTTCAAGTAGCTATTTGAATGTGTGTAAATATTCACTGGTCTAAAAATATGCTTATTTTCATTTCCAAGGCAATGTTTTCAACAAATATAAATTGTTTAATGTTGTCTCTGTGTATCCACACTTGTATTTTAGTTTCCAGATATATCAAATGTAGAGAAGTGAAATCATCCTACATAACTGTATTTTTGTGTATTCTCTGTGTATTTCTAAGAGTTTTTACTTTTTATATTTAGCTACAACTTTTATGTTACAGATTTTTTACTATGATTTCTTTCAGAGAATCATATAACTATATAATGAAATCTTGTTTAAATTCTACTTTATTTGGTATTACTGGAACTGCTGCTATTCCACTTTAAGTGCACTTCCTGATTTCTTTTTTACCAATTTCTTTATCTTCACGTTTTAAATTACATTATTATTAGTGTTTCTGTAGATGCCACCAATAATTGTTTCTAATCTAATCTTGTCATTTCTCTTTTCATTTACATTTAGTATGATTCATCTACATTTCATTTACATTTAGTGCTATTCATTTACATTTAGTATGAATAATATTTAATTTTAGTTTTTTCTTTTATTATATTAATATATTTTTACATTATGACTTGCTCAATTATTTCACCTTTACTAGCTAATTTTAAAGTTTATTTACTTTCTCTTCCTTGCAATTTGTAATAAAAATAGCTTACTCTACTTTATACTAAAAAAAAATCAAGTTTTTCCTTCACCTACTATTAAGGGCTCTTACTGCTTCCCTCCACATCCTAATAAGGTGAAACCTTTAGAATTATCTTCATTTTACATTGTCCTTCCCTTCTCTCACCCATTAGATAAGATTTAGAAACATGTTTATTAATATCACTTTATCCAACTCTAGGGTGTGAAATTTTCTTGTGTTTCATTTCTTCTATAGTAACCGTACTTCATGTTACACTTTATGTTAACAATCTAGCATTATCCATTTTTATTTAATCATGTATCATATAAACTGAATTAGATATACTATATCAAATTAATCATGTATTCATCTATCAGATACTTTTGGAATGCTTATTTTATGTGACTCTTTAGGCTCTGGAATCTAGCCATGACAAAACAAACATTTTTGCTGTCATGGAGTCTGCATTCTAGTATGCTTTTCATCGTTTAGTCTATTCCTTGATTTCTCCATCTCAAATCCCGTTATGGCTGATTAGTACTAGACTGTGGTATTTCCTCAAATATTTTCCTTTGATAGAATAAGTGAATGCTGTGGTTTGAATGTGCTCTCCAAAGTTCATGTGTTGGAAATTCAATGCCCAGTGTAACCATATTGAGAGGTGGGATGTTTAAGATGTGATTAGGTCATAGGTTTCTGCCATCATGAGTGGATTAATGCTGTTGTCATGAACGTAGATTAGTTACTGTGAGAGTGAGTTCCTAATAAAAGAATGAGTTTGGTTCCTTTTCTCTCTCACATATGTGCGCTCTCTTGCCCTTCTGCCTTCCACCATGAGACGATGTGACAAGAAGACTCTCATCAGATGGAGCTCCGTGATCTTTGACTTCCCAGCATGCAGGGCCATGAGCCAAATAAATGTCTATTGTTTATAAATTACCCAGTCTCAGGTATTCTACTACAGCAGCACAAAATGGACTAATCCAGTGAACAATAATTTTCTTAAATTTTTTAAATCAGTTTACTGAATAGTATCTTTGGGCCGCCTTTTCTACTCTACTGTAATATCCCATGTTGCATATGAGAAATTAGATGTTAATCTTGCATTTTACCATTTGTAGATAACTTAGAGAGAGATGTATACGTGTCTATACTTGTATGTATGTATGTGTGTGTGTGAGTTTCTGTGTGTATGATAGAACTAAAAAAAAAAGTGTGGCTATTAATGGGATAATGATATGGTTTGGCTGTGTCTCCACCCAAATCTCAACTTGAATTGTAATAATCCTCACATGTCAAGGATGGGGCCAGGTGGAGATAATTGAATCGTGGTGGTAGTTTCCCCCATACTGTTCCCATGGTAGTGAATAAGTCTCATGAGATCTGATGGCTTCATAAATGGGAGTTTCCCTGCACAAGCTCTCTCTTTCCTGCCACCAGGTAAGATGACCCTTTGCTCTTCCTTCATCTTTAGTCATGATTGTGAGGCTTCCTCAGCCATGTAAATCTGTGAGTCCGTTAAGATTAAGCCTCTTCCCTTTATAAATTACCCAGTCTTGGGCAAATCTTTATTTGCAGCATGAGAACAGACTAATACAGATAAAAATGTGGAAAACATAAATAAAGGATGACACGCATATACTGTATATACATTTACTGTATATAGCTTAAGAAAATGGTTGATGCTGGTAAAATTTAATGAGACAAGAACCACAACTGGGAGAACAAAATTAGGTGGAGATGGGTCGGGCGCGGTGTCTCAGCCTGTAATCCTAGCACTTTGGGAGGCCGAGGTGGGCAGATCACGAGGTCAGGAGATGGGGACCATCCTGGCTAAACAGGTGAAACTCCATCTCTACAAAAAATACAAAAAATTAGCCAGACGTGGTTGCACGCACCTGTAATCCCAGCTACTCGAGAGGCTGAGGCAGGAGTGTCGATTGAACCCGGAAGGTGGAGGTTGCAGTGAGCCGAGATCGCGCCACTGCACTCCAGCCTGGGCGACAGAGCGAGACTCCCTCTCAAATAAATAAATTAATTAATTAAATTAAATTAAAATAAAAAAAATAAAATTAGGTAGAGATGATGAATTCTAATCACAATTCTGGGATCAAACCATGAGGAGACTGAGGTTACAAATAGGAGAATTTTCAATGTTCTCTGTTACTGGTAATTGTTCTAATTACTGTGAAGAGACAGAAAACACTACAGAGAAGCTGGGCGCAGTGGCTCATGCCTGTAATTTCAGCACTTTGGGAGGCCAAGGTGGGCGGATTACCTGAGGTCGAGAGTTGGAGACCAGCCTGATCAACATGGAGAAACCCTGTCTCTAGTAAAAATACTATATATATATATATAAAGCCCGTTGTGGTAGTGCATGCGTATTCCTGTAATCACAGTTATGCGGGAGGCTGAGGTTACAGTGAGCCGAGAGAGAGAGAGAGAGAGGGAAAGAGAAAAAGAGAGAGAGAAGGAAAGACCACTATAGAGATACTCTCCTAGAGAAGCCATAAATGTCTTAGGACTGTTTTGCCAACAGAAAGATATATGCTAAGTTTTAGGGGGTAGTCTTGGAAGTAAAAGTTTTAAAATTAAGAAACATAAAACTTGCTATGCAAATTTCTGAGTTTTGATTTCCTTATGTCAAATAGTTGTAATCAATGCACTTAATATGGGTTCACAAGTCAAGAAGTAATTCTTCCCACTGAAGTAGTATGTACAGTAGTTAAGCAAATAAACTCGAGAGCCAAGCTACTGTGGTTTGGATGAAAGTTTTCCTCTATAACACTTCTGTGGTATTGGCTGAGCTAATATTCTACTTAAATATTCTTATTTGAAAAAGTATATTAAATCCAACCTCACAGAATTTTAGCAATAATTACGTGAATTAAGTGAATGAATAACTGTATAATTCTTATAAAAATAAGAAATTGGAATTTTTTGTTTGTATTTGGACACCAAGTACTGCAGAATATGTTTCCACGTTAAATGTATTTACTTGTCCTGAGTGTAGTGCTGTAGCATGATCTAGCAGACTAACCCTTATTTTCAGGTTTTCACATATATTATTTGCTAGTATGGGTACATAGGATAATAACAAATAAATCCAAGATTACTCTAATGTTTCTGTTTGTGATATGAGACCACTAATGTTGATAAACATACATAACATTCATTAATGCTTAACACGTCATCATAGTAGGACATAGTGTTGCTTGGTATCAAAAGTACTGATTTCTGAAACAAAACACTTGATGTCAAAAAAAGTCAAAGCCAGTAGATCTCCTCATGGAGCAAATATATAGAAATAATAGAAAAGATGTAATAATAACCACCATCACTCCCAAAACATGTGGACATTCCAAGGATCAGAAATCCCTGAGAAACAAACAAGAAACAGTAGAGAGAAGTAACAGTAATCATGAGAAACTGTGGTTGAAAACAAGGATGGAAACATTCTATCATGGAAAATTAAAAAAAATGTATATAATATTCAACTCAGTAAGAGAGGTATGGCAAATGAAAAACCTTATATTCAAGACATAGAGACACTTGAGCAATATAGAGAGGAGTTTAAAATAAATTTAATGATAAGTTGTAAAGAGATAAGGGAGAATAATATGTCAAGGATCAAAAACATTTTGTTATAAAAATAGCATTATTGAGAGTTAAAAATATTGACACAAAATTAATATTAAAATTAAAAAATTGATCAATGATATCATTGCAAAATTGTACACTGCCAATGAAAATATTAGTAGGCTGATCCTCCAAGCCAACTGTTTTATTTCCCAGAGATTGCTGTCCAAAAAGACAAAATTATTTTAAAAAGTGAAGAGATGTGGAGAATAAAAACTAGAAGTTTCAACGTTTATTAATAGTAATGGGAAGAGGTGAAGTATTGATAAACTGGAGAGAAGAACTTCTTAAATATAATGATCAAAATTTCTCAGGTCTGAAGAAAGTTATGTATTTTATTGAAATGATGCACTAGTACCTCTGGATTTAAACGACCACATTTAGACACTTTTGCTGACATTTTTTAAAATAAGGGTTAACGAAAGAAATCTAAAAGTTACCAGAGGAAGAGGTAGATAATACACAAAGAAGTGACCTTCAAATTGACAGTTTATTGTTATTAATAATACTGAATACAAAAAGATAATAGAAAAATATATTTGTAATCCTGACAGAAAATGACATCATAATTTTATACCCATCAAAATTATTATTTCAAAATGTAGGGTAAAATACAGATACAATTACTTAGACGGTTAACCTCATGCACAATCTATAGGAACTATTATTAGAAAATATTTTATAGCAGGAAGAAAATAAATTCAAGATATATAAGATGATACAAGCGGCAATAAAATTTATTAAAATAAAAAAATTAGGAGGGTATATGACATAGGATTATTGTTTTTAATTGAAATACAGATTTTCATCACAGTATCATATAAATATCTAAGAGTGAATGTTTACTTTTAAAATTTCAAAATGTATTATTTTTGCCTTTAATTTAACAAGATTATAAAAATATTGGAGAAAATGCTTGTTGAACACTGTCAATCAATTAGCATTCACTGCTAATTGAATATATATCCAACTGACAGAATGAAAGATTCTATGGAATGTCTTCTAAATGAGATTTGGTGTTAATGGAAATGTCCTATAAAAATAAATACAAGACAACGAAACTAAGTTTTTTCACATATGAGAAAATAATTCAAAAACTTAAATGTTTGTTGTTATGGGAGTCACAAGAAATTATTGTGAAGTTTTTACATTATTGGAGAGGCAAGGCAAATAAATGAAAGTTAAAAAATCAAGCTAAATTTAAAAAAATATCAGTGATGTCTCAATGCAATATCAAGAATAAATACTAATTAAGAGTTAGGGCAAATAGTCTCTAATAAAAGTAATTAAGAGATGCTCAGTTATTAGGGCAATGAGGCTCAAGATGGACCTTATACCATATGCAGAATTGGATCTGCATAAGACATTCCAGGCAGAGAAAATGCACAGGAAATTTACACTATGGAAAATAATGGGATAACTATTTTTGCTCTTAAGATTGGTCTGTGCTCAGGAATAATGTGAAATAAGTCTAGCAATGTTCACTGGAAAGCAATCCACCAATGACTAGAAAACACTGGATAATTGAATAAAAGAGCAAAAGAATGACTGAATAACTTCTGTGGCAGGATTTTGTTGTTATTTTAAAGAAATTCCTTTTTTTTCATGTGTCTGTTGGCTGCATAAATGTCTTCTTTTGAAAAATGTCTGTTCATATCCTTTGCCCACTTTTTGATGGGGTTGTTTATTTCCTGTAAATTTGTTTGAGTTCTTTGTAGGTTCTGGATATTAGCCCTTTGTCAGATGAGTAGATTGCAAAAATGTTCTTCCATTCTGTACGTTGCCTGTTCACTCTGATGGTAGTTTCTTTTGCTGTGCAGAAGCTCTTTAGTTTAATTAGATCCCATTTGTCAATTTTGGCTTTTGTTGCCATTGCTTTTGGTGTTTTAGACATGAAGTCCTTGCCCATGCCTATGTCCTGAATGGTATTGCTTAGGTTTTCTTGTAGGATTTTTATGGTTTTAGTTCTAACACTTAAGTCTCTAATCCAACTTGAATTAATTTTTGTATGAGGCATAAGGAAGGGATCCAGTTTCAGCTTTCTACTTATGGCTAGCCAGCTTTCCCAGAACCATTTATAATAAGGAATCCTTTCCCCATTTCTTGTTTTTGTCAGGTTTGTCAAAGATCAGACAGTTGTAGATGTGTGATATTATTTCTGAGGGCTTTGTTCTGTTCCATTGGTCTATATCTCTGTTTTGGTACCAGCACCATGCTGTTTTGGTTACTGTGGCCTTGTAGTAATAAATGCTCAGCATCACTGGCCATCAGAGAAATGCACATCGAAACCACAATGAGATACCATCTCACATCAGTTAGAATGGCAATCATTAAAAAGTCAGGAAACAACAGGTGCTGGAGGGGATGTGGAGAAATAGGAACACTTTTACACTGTTGGTGGGACTGTAAACTAGTTCAAACATTGTGGAAGACAGTGTGGCAATTCCTCAGGGATCTAGAACTAGAAATACCACTAAGATCCAGCCATCCCATTACTGGGTATATACCCAGAGGATTATAAATCATGCTGCTATAAAGACACATGCACACGTATGTTTATTGTGGCATTATTCACAATAGCAAAGACTTGGAACCAACTCAAATGTCCATCAGTGACAGACTGGATTAAGAAAATGTGGCACATATACACCATAGAATATTATGCAGCCATAAAAAAGGATGAGTTTATGTCCTTTGTAGGGACATGGATGCAGCTGGAAATCATCATTCTCAGCAAACTATTACAAGAACAGAAAACCAAACATCGCATGTTCTCACTCATAGGTGGGAATTGAACAATGATAACACTTGGACACAGGAAGGGGAACATCACACACTGGAGACTGTTGTGGGCGGGAGGAAAGGGGAGGGATAGCATTAGGAGACATACCTAATGTAAATGATGAGTTAATGGGTGCAGCACACCAACATGGCACATGTATACATACGTAATGAACCTGCACGCTGTGCACATGTACCCTAGAACATAAAATATAATAAAAAATAATAAAAAAAGAAAGTTCTTATCTAGAGTTAGAAAGAGTTGAAATATGTACATAAATGTACATGTAAACTGCTATAATTATGGAGATTTGGAGGAATTAATGAGAGTTCAACAATAAAAAGGATCTTCAAACGTGTAAGTGTGAGAAAGAATATCGTAAATACGAGACTCTGTAAAGAGCTTAGTAAGGGTCAGGATATTTGGCAAGTGATGGTGAATAAACTAGAAATGTCAGCAGTGCTCAGCAACTTTGTGAAAAAATAATTCTGTCCAACTGCCAACCTGGTTTCCTGTGATGTTGGTCTCTGCCATTTGTCTATAGGAAAACTCTGGAGTGCATATCCTGAAAAATCCCAGGTTGAGCACTATGGTAGACAGAATAATGGCCCCAAAAGATGCCTGCATCCTAATCCCCAGTATGTGTGAACATGTCAAGTTATATGGCAAGAGGAAATTAAGGTTGCCGACGTGGTTAAGATTCCTAAGAAACTGACTTTAAGATGGGAGGTTTTCTGGTTTATCTGGTGGGTGAGGTTCAATGTGGTCACAAGCATTCTTGTCAGAGGAAGGAGGAGGCAGAACAGAGAGAATCAGAGAAATACGGTGTGAGAAAGACCCCAGTGGTCACTAATAGCTTTGAAGATGGAAGAGTCCTGAGCCAAGGACAGGCAGCCTCTGGAGGCTGGAAAAGGCAAGACAATGAACCCTGTCCTAAAACCTCCAAGAGGAACAGCCCTGCTGACATGTTAATTTTAGCCCAGTGAGATCCATTTTGAAGTCTGACCTCTAGAACTTTGATATAATAAATTTGTACTGTCTTAACCCACTAAGTTTATGGTAGTTTGTTATAGTAGCCATAGGAAAATAATGAAGATACTATATAATGCTATTTACTCACTGCTTCCAAATACTGTTGAAAGTAATGATACTAATATTACCACTAATAACAATTGTTCTTATTAAAATATCTAGGTACCAAGTCAAGTTGTCATATATATAAATATAACTTAACATTATGTACGACATTACATATGACATATATGTATACATAATGTTACATCCTTGACATACTACTTGTGCAATGAAGAATACTAAACCATTCACCACTTACCATTAAATACAACATCTGAAACAAAGGAAATAGTGACTGGGCAGGGCCACAAAGCAGTAATGCACTGTGACATTTCCATGTATGCATAACTATATCATTTTGATTCTTTTATGGTAGGTGACATTTCCACAGTGCTTCCTTAATAGTAACTCTGCTAGTCACTACCCCATCATTTTACCACAGTTCTTCAAATCCATGCTTCTTATTTACTTCTCTCATGACTCTTCCTAAAGACTCATAATTAGTGTCTTCCTACACAAGTTCTTTCCACTCTAGACACACTCCATTGCTGAATTTTTCTTTGTAACTCACTCTCCTATTTATGTCATACAAAACCTCTTACAGGTATTTGTTCTCAATAAATATAATTCCCAATTTCTTAGTGAGAATTTTAATACCTTAAAAATTCTGCCTTCTAATTACTTCCAATTTTATGCATATTATGCTTCTTGCAAGCTGATATACAGGTGTACTCCTTACATATCTTTTATTTCTAACCCTTTGAATTAGTTCATGTTGCTCACGTTGTTTTATCTTCTCAGAATTTCTTTTCCTACATTTTCAGAAGTCCAACTTTTAATTCTGCTCCAAGCTTCAGAGTAAATGTTACCTTCTCCATGAACCATGCCTTGATCTATCATTTGGAACTTCTCTTTCGTTTCTGGAATACTGTTTTATTTATGAAAAGCAAAAGGGAAGTAATTGAATCCCTAATAGATGTTAGAGGCTTTACCTACAATATATCATTAAGAAATGAAATAAAGGGGATAATCATTTTCTCATTTCACAGCTGAAGAAAGAGTCCGAGAGAAGTTAAGAATCCTATCCAAGTCTATACAACTCATAAATTGTAGAAATGGCCAATCTTCCCAAACATCAGGATCTTTCATTATTGTCCACTAAAGTCAAGAGATGCATGTTGGTGTATGATTTATTAAGAATAGAAAAAATTTATGAATGGTCTGTAGTATGTTTAGAAAAAAAGTTAGTGTAGCTAAATTTATGAAACAAAATGTGCAAAACATAAAAATAAGTTCTGTGCTGCATACTGATAAGGACTGACAAGAAGAGAGCCAATACATGGAAAGATCCTTTACATTTCATAGCTTTCATTCGTAATATTTTTTACCACGGCAAATTAATTTCTAATGGTTTTTGATTTATCTTAGCTGATATGATCAGTTATGATACAATAGTTTTAATGCTTTTTAAAATTTAAGTTAACTTAATTTTGAGGAAGGAGAATAAGACCATAGTTTAACAACCCCAAAATACAAAGTGAAATCCCTCTTCCATTTCATTTAGACATCCCTGTTCCTTAATCCTTTTTAAAGTGACCACTGATCCTTTCCTGCCTTTTGTTTGTTTCTTTGTTTAACTTCCAGAATGTCTTTATGAATGCACATTGAAATGTAAACATAGATTACTTTGCATCATTTTACCAAAAAAAAAAAAAAAAAGCCTATTATACACTGTGTTTTGTATCTTGCTTTTCATTATCAAGATAGAAATAGTAACACTGGATCTACATATCGATGTTCTAATTCTTTTGTATAGCTGTCTTTTTCTTGTTGTTTTTGCTGCAATTTGCTTAATCCCCAAGTGGTGGACAGTTGGGTTGTTTCCAAAAGTTCCCATTACAAAAAATGCTGCAATGGATAAATGTATATATGATCATTTCATATTTTTGCAAATAAATCTATATATTAAATTCTAAGAATAGAATGGGCTGTTTTCATTTCTATAGGCCATAAACATAGGGTCAATCTGTGTGCCTTAGGTTTATACAATGCTTTTATATGAATAATATTAATATACTACTCTATTAATATGATACTTTCAAAAATCTTTCAGATGGTCTTCAGGAAGAATAGCTACATGGCTTTGGAAAAGTTATTGAAAATCTTTGTGATTCAGTTTCATCACAAGTCAAAAGTAAGATAATAGTCATACCTATCCTACAGAGATAAAGATGAACTGAATCAATATCTATTGAGTGTTCAAACATTTCCTAGGACAAAGTGTTTGGTTTCGTGGTTTTTAAATATCTTGCTTACTGTTGTTAATTTCTTTTCAATTTTCATCTTATTGTAGGACCGACAAATAGCTTTAGGAGTTTAAAGGTTAAAAGTATCCTTTCTGCTACTTTCTGATTGTTTTTTCATGCTTACATTATTATTGTAAACATCAATCTATATTTTTTTTCAGTAATATTTTTCAAGCATTTTCCATTTGTATTATGTTAAGTTAATGGTGATGTGTTGAAACATATTGAAGTGATATAGTGGACCCTTCCAGGTTGTCAAGCACCTACTGTCTCATTAGAATACTTTGTATGTGTTCGTATACACATTTTACTTGTTAGCCAAATAACTTATTGTTCAACTGGGCCAATTTTGAAAGTGAAAGGAAACATTATCTAACAATTTTATTGGAAAACAGGAGCTAAAATTACTCTGAACATAGTAAGAGGAATTGTCATCCAACATATATGCTAATATACATTGTTTCAGAACTTTAATTTTTTTATCTGGAGATAAAAGTAAACGTAAGTAGAAGTTACAGTATTTTTTCTTGCACTATAGTGACCAGTTCACTACACAGTTTACTGCACAACTTCTGGGTTTTGTCTATCCCAGTTGAGAGATCATTGGTCTAGATAATTTCTTTAAAAAGTTTTGCTATAGATTGAAGAAAATGTGTTGGTAGATAATATTTTAAAATTTTGTTGAAAAATCAGAGAATGGAAATATTTTGATACAAAGTGGCCCAGTGATGTGAAGCATGAAGGAACTTGAACACATACATGGGTTCTATTTCTAGTTCAGCAAGTAACTCACAGGACGTTCTCCATGACTTCAATTAACCTCCCTAGCCTGTTTGTTCATCTGTAAAATTGGAGAGTTCAACTGATGATCTTTACATTTACTTCATTGATTTTTGCATACAGCAATTACTTTATTAGAAATATAGTTTGTGTAATCCTCTGAATCAATATCTATTGAGTGTTCAAACATTTCCTAGGACAAAGTGTTTGGTTTCGTGGTTTTTAAAATTGTTATTTGGCAAAACTCACTATTTGCCAAAATTTGACAAAACATTAGCTATGTTAGAAATATTGAAGACAATATAAGGGAAAGCATAAAAGTTTTTCATATTCTCTCTGTATCCTTTTGAAAATTTACATATAATTTACTCTTTTTCCCTATTGCTGTTTTTTTCAGATTTTTGCTTGTATGTTTATTCACAAATCCCTATTTAATTTGGGGTGGAGATTTCCCTGACTCCAACCTCAGTGTTATTTTCATGTTTCTTTTTATTATAAGAATTAATATAAATTATTTCTCTACATGGGAAATGGAGAGAATTTGGAACATTTAATTTTTTTTCCAGTTATCTGATATGGTTAAGTTCTGAATTATTTGGTAGAATCAGAACAACTAAATCATATTTATAGACATGGAAAGTAAAAATAGTTTTCATCTTCAAAGAAATGTTCTTTTGTTGTAAAGTTCAATTAAAATATGCAACGGATAATGAACATGAGCATTTCTAATAGGCTTCAGTCTATGTAATGTCATGAAAACATGCTATAAAAATGAAATTTTAACTTAACAAATTATCTGATTTTCAAAATGTGGTATAATAATCTGATTAAGTTTCTTACAAAATCAAATGCACTGAATTGTTTGCTATGTTGATATCATGCAGAAAGCTATGAATAAATATTGGTCATGTTTACTTGCAGAGGAAGATATGCAAGCAATAATTTCACATTATTTATTTTGTAAAAAGTAACACTTGTTTTCATTTAGAAATTAAACAGCAAAATTTGGGTTGTTATTATTCACAGCAATAATGAAAGCTTTGTGCTAATTTCACTATGTTCCTGGTGACTAATTTGGACATTCACATTCAGGAGAGCTGGGATGAGAAAGAGCACATGGAAAGTCTCTACTCCCTGTTAGAAAAGAAAACAAAATTTACATCTCACAGTAAGAACAGAACCCATACTAAAACTTTCTAAGTAGTTTTTTCCCCTCAGAGGTACAATCCTCTTAAATTGGTGCCTAAAAATAGAATACCACTATGTTATTCAAAACCTACTCCCCATCGATGGAAACAGTTCTCAGAAGGTGTGACTTAAAGACCAGATTATAATTAAAGCATACTTTTAATTATGTTATGGGGTTCACAAAATGTGTATAAAACATCAATGTTTATATATGTGTATCACTCTTAAATGATGAACAATGGATGAATATACACCATTAACGGATTAAAATTTTGCATGTTGTTTCAGGAATAAATATTAATGTCATACTGACATAATTATCCACGTCTTTGTGAAGTAGACTACATTACTCACATTATGGTCATTTTCTTATACATTTGTCATGACAACCAAATGAAGGTGTTGCTAGAATAACCATTTTATAATTGAGATAGCTGAGACTTTGAGAGGTTAAATAACTTGCCAAAAGTAACAGATAGCCCCAAAACGAGATCATAAATTCAGACCAGTCTATAGACAAACCACATGCATTTACTAGTCTATCCTAGGACTAATCATGTTTCATACTTCTGGTCATTGAATGTGGCTGTTTTGCTCATCACCCATACCTAGTTCAATCCTTAACACAAAACAAGAAAATAGTAACAACTAATGATTATGGAGATATTACCCCATGGAAAGCAATGCACTATGGACTATTTGACTTAATCTTTACTAAAACCTTGTGGGAAAGAAATTAAAATCTTTATTTTAAAGATAAGGGAACCAAAGTTTAGAAAAGTTAAATTCCTTGGCCCAGGTCACCTGGCCAGTATGAAGTGAAGCTGAGAGAGGAGTCTAACCTCAGAGACTGTGCTTTTTACTAGAATTTCTTAGTAAATATTCTATAAATTATTCAACCAACTTAAAAGATTTTACTTTACCATCAAAAAGAATTCTTCTTATGATAATTCAATCTTAATTCAATGAGTATTTGCTGATAACTGTAATATCCTGATGAAGGAAACTCTATTGAAAAACAATTAAGACCCATCTGGAAACCCAGAAGAAATGAAGGAAAAAAAAGCTCTGAGGAAAACATCTGTTATATACTATATTATTTTATTTAAACTACCTTAGAGATATGAGCTCTTAGTACTACAGAAATAGACTCAATTTTTTCATAAATAAGTGTTTTGACTGGAAATTTTATTTTTTTTTAGTTTATAGACAATAGTAAATCATAAAGGATTTAACAAACAGCCAAGGAGAAGTAAAATTAGAATTACAGCTCTAAGTTTAGTTAGCAAAGGCAAGAGAAAAATTATCAACTTAATGGTGATCTCGCATATATATATAAAACACCCTATCTTACGTGTCTCCACAGTACCTGAAATGTTATTTTTGCTGTTGAGTAAATCAATTAGTTTTTGCTGAATAGAGATTATCAACAATAGCTAAAAGAATATTCATTCAGTAAACACAATCCTCTTTAAGATGAAAAGTAAGTGGAACTGAATTCAGGAAGATTTCAAGCAAAAAATAATGAAACGATTTTCAGTAAGTTTTTAGTTTACTGAAACAACTCATTTTTCAAAACAGATTATTGCATGTCTTATTAGATTAATTATCGCTACTACACATGCTAGCAAATATATGGCTCATATAATAAAGGCTCATATTTATAGTCAGTTTATTTAAAACAAAGACAAAATAAAAAACTTAAAGAGTGATTGAATTAACAGAAAAAATAACTGACTTGAATGTTTTATGGTAATTATGTTAATAAAATAAATTTAAGAGTTGTTGAATTAACTTGCAGTTAAGGTAGCAGACAGAATGTGTACACTCATGTCATCTCCCTTATTGAGTCTCATTTGAAGAAAAACAGTTGTAATTATGCAAGGATGAAAGCAGAAGAGAACAAATAATAAAGCACAAGACATGTCAATAATTTGAGGGCTAGAGAAAGCTGGTGAGTTTTTTAACCAACTGAGCGAATACAGTTCCAAGTCACTGCAAAAGGGATATTAACAAACAATAAGTCTATTTATACTACAAAACTCCACAAAGATGTATTTGCTGATAGTGTAATCTTATACTTGCCAATCCTAAAGACTTCTCCAAAAAAAAAACTCTTAGACATGGCAAATGAATTTAGTAAAGTTCCAGGACACAAAATCATTGCACAAAATTCAGTGGCATTTCTATGTACCAATAACAATCAAGCTCAGAACCAAATCAGGCAATCCCATCTACAATAGCTACTAAATAAATAAATACATAAATAAATAAAATACCTAGGAAGATATTTAACCAAGCAGATGAAAGCTTTCTACAGGGGAATCTACAAAAAACTGATGAAAGAAATTGTAGATGACACAAACCACTGGAAAAATATCCCATGCTCATGGATCAGAAGAATTAATTGCATTAAAATGACCATATTGTCCAAATAAAATTTGCAGATTCAATGTAATTTCTTTCAAATTACCAATATCATTTTTTCACATAATTAGAAAAAACAATCCTAAAATCCATATGGAACCAAAAAAGAGCCCAAATAGCCAAAGTAATCCTAAACAAAAAACAAAGCTGGAGGCATTACATTACCTGACCTCAAGTTACACAAGGCTATAGTAACCAAAACAGCATGGTACTGGAGACAAAATAGACACATAGATCAATGGAATAGAATAGTGAACTGAGAAATAAAGCCACATATCTACAGCCAACTGATCTTTGACAAAAAAAAAAAAAAAATACAGTGGGGAAAGGATATCCTATTCAATAAATAGTGCCAAGAGAATTGGATTGTTATATGCAGAAGAATGAGAGTTGATTCCTATCTCTCATCATATGCAAAACACAAGATAGATCAGAGACTTAAATAAGACCTGAAATGATTAAAATAGAAGAATAAAACCTAGGAAAAAACTTTTCTAGATATTGGCCTAGGCAAATAGTTCATGACTAAGACCTTGAAGGCACAAGCAACAAAAATACAAATAGACAAATGTTACTTATTAAACTAAAAATCTTCTGCCTAGCCAGCAAAATATAATCAACAGAGCAAACAGATAACCTGCAGAATGGAAGAAAATATTTGCAAACTATGAATCTCACATAGGGCCTGACATCCAGAATTTCCAAGAAACTCAAATAACTTAAGAATAACAACAAAATAACCCCATTAAAAAGTAGACGAAGGACATGAAAAGACATTTTCTCAAAATAAGACATACATATTAAAATATTCAATGTTATTAATTATCATAAAAACACAAATTAAAACCACAATGAGATATCTTATAGCAGGCAGAATATCCACTTGTAAAAAGATTTAAAAAAAAGATTTTGATAAGGATGCAGCAAAAAGGGAATACGTATACACTGTTGGTGGGAATGTACATTAGTAAAGCCTCTATAGAAAACAGTATGAATATTTCTCAAAGAACTGAAAAAAGAACTACCATTTGATCCAGTAATCCCATAACTGTGTATCTACCCAAAGAAACAAAAATCCCTATATCAAAAAGATACCTGCATTTGTATGCTTATTGCAACATTATTTATGGTAGCAAAGATACAGAATCAACCTGTCTGTCAACGGATTATGGGATAAAGAAAATTTGTAATACACACACACACACACACACACACACACACACTAGAACCCTACTTGGGCATAAAAAGGAATGTAGTTATGTCTTTTGCAGCAACATGGATGAAACTGGAAGCCATTATCCTAAGGCAAACAACTCAAATGGAAGGTCAAATATCACATGTTCTCAGTTATAAGCAGAGTTAAATAATGTGTATACATAGACATAGAATGTGGAATAATAGCCATTGGTGACTCATAATAGTGGGATGATGGGAGGAGGATGAGCAATGAGAAATTACTTAATGAGTGCAAATGTACACTATTCAGGTGTGATGGTTACACTAAAATTCCAGATTATAATACTATGCAACATATCTATGTAATCAAACTGCACATGTACCCCTTAAATGTATACAAATAAAACCATGAGATGCCTGTTTTCTAGGGAAAGGGTGACCTGTGAGCTAGAAAGAAGGAGATTGATGAAAATTCTTTATAAGAGAACCATTATTAAATCATATCATTGTGAAATACCCAGAGAGGCAGAAAAATGGCTGACAAAACAGATTCTGTACAGAAGATCAGGCATCAGAATGGCATTATGGTTTTCAATAGCAACAGTTGAAATCTTGTAAACACCTGGATTCTATATCCAGCTAAATAATTAATCACGGATGAGGAGACTGTCTTTACAAGTATATGGTCTACAAAATTATTTATCTTATTCAGCCTTTCCTGGGAAACCCAGTGAGAATATATCCCACCAAAATAATGGAATAAGCAAGAATGAGAAAAAAGTATGATCCAAATCACAGGCACCAAAAGAAAAAGGTTAATAAAATTCTTAGCAAAAAAGTGAAAGAAAATTTCAGGATCTTATAACTACGAAATAAATCCAATCTGAGTAAGAAGAGAGAGAGCTGAGGTAGGATGCTATCTGAAGCGAAAAATTAAAGTGGTCAATAATCTGAGATATTTCACTACTGGAAAATTATATCAAAGGCTATGAAAGATAATAGTAATACATAGTTTACTCTAGTTATCAATACAGCCAAATAATTTTAAATAAGTAGGTATTAACTTCGTGAAGAACACACAATAATGAAAAATGGAAACATTGTAACACACTACAAGGCCAACAATAAACAATATTTATATAATGCAAAATCAATAGACACTATTTAAATGTTTCAATTAAATATTCTATTATAGACATTTTATGTATGGGAATGCTAGAATGAAGAGTTAAAATACCATCATGTGCCACATTATGACATTTCAGTCAATTATGAACCATCTGTGTGACAGTGGTCCCATACAATTATAGTACCATATTTTAACTGTACCTTTTATGTGTTTAGCTGTGTTTAGATACACAGATATTTACAGTTATGTAACAGCTGCCTACAGTATTCAGGGCAAAACATGTTATAGAGGTTTTTACCCTAGGAGCAATAGTGATTTTAATTATATTGTAATTTAATTATGATGATTTATTTATGTTGGGATTACAATTTCTGTGGCATATCAAAACTGTGTATTCAGTTCTTAAAAATCTGTCAAACTATTTTCCAAACTTTCTGTACCATTTTACATCTCTTTACGAAATGGATGAGATATCTAGTTTCTCCAAAGCCACACTGACATTTGCTAATGTCACTGTGTTTTATTTTAGCTGTTCTTATGACTGCTTAATGACACCTCATCACGATCTTAATTTGCATTTTTCTAGTGACTAATCATGTTGAGCCATTTTCTTCTTTAATCTCTTTATAAATGAACTTTAAAATTTTTAAATAGTTTCAGATTTACTAAAAAAGTTGTGATGATAGTGTAGAGATATTCCATATAGCTACACCCAGTTTCCTCCATTTTAAAGTAATACCTTACATTAGTATGGTACATTTGTCACAATTAATGAACTAATATTGATGCATAATAACTAAAGTGAACGTTTCATTTAGAGTTTTTTAGTCTTACCGAACGTCTTTTTTCTCTTCCAGGATCCCATCGAGGATCCCTCATCATATTTAGTTATCGTGTCTCCTTAGGATCCGCCTGGCTGTGATAGTGTCCCATACTTTCTTTATTTTTGATGATCTTGACACTTTTGAGGAGTACTGGTCATGTATTTCACAGAATCTCCCTCAATTGTCTCATGATTACACTAAGGCTGCTGGTTTTTAGGAGAAAGATGTAAAGTACAGAGCTGATGTGCCACTTGCATCACATTGTATCAAGGGATACACAGTATCAACATAACATCACTGCTGATGTGGACCTTGATCCCTTGGCTGACGGTGTTTGTCAGGTTTCTCTACTGTCAAGTTACTCTTTTCCCACCTTTCCACATTGTACTTTATGTAAGTCAGTAAGTATATACAGCCCTTGCTTTCAGAGTGCAGTTGCTAGGTATTCTTATTGCTATTGAGGAAACATTTCTTCAAGCCTTTCCCAGCTGACAGAGCAAGGAAATAGATGCATTGTCTTGGCAAGCACAGGGTTGCTATATTGAATACCATAAACTGGTTGACTTAATCAACAACAGAAATTTATTTTTCACAGTTTTAGAGACTAGTATTACAAGGTCATGGTGCCAGTATGGCTAGGTTCTGGTGAAAGCGCTCTTTCAGGTTGCAGATGGCTATCATCTGGATGGACTCTCAAATGGCAGAAAAGGAGGAACCTAGCTTTCTGACCCATTCTCATAAGGGCACTAATCGCATTCATAAGGGCTCTACCTTCATGACCTAAATCACTTGACCTAATCATTTCCTCAAAGCCTCACTCCATACACCATCACACTGGGGACTAGATTTCAACATTCAGTGCATAATATGCATGTATACTATGTTTATATATATGTAGAAGTATTTTTATATGTTACCTTCTGTATCCATCTTATGCTATATATGAGTTGGTACTGATTTGTCTAACTCTATTCCATTACCAAATGGAACATTCAAGCACTCTTCCCTTGTTTGCCTAAAGCCTTCCAACATCAGTAAGAAGGCATAACTTGTACCATCCCACATTCATTTACTTAATTGTTCAGTTCTGGTATACACAGAGTAGTTTCAGAAATTGTTACAGGAAACAACCTAATCAAATAGAGCAAAATGTTTATGTACAATTTTTTCTGTCTTTATTCTTTTATAGTCCTCAATCATTTTCAAAGTTACTTAGCTCATTATTATCTTCCCCACACTCCCCTCAAAGAGGTTATTGCATATATTTTAGTACAATTAGATTATTTTTTGAGAATCTGTATTCTATACTGGAATTTCCTGACTTCCCAGTTGTTTTTTCTTTGAATTTTGCATGAATTAAATTTAACTTCATGCTATAAAGACGTATGAATTTTGACAAATGCCTAATGTTATACATCCACTATTATAGTACCATACAGAATATTTTCATAGTCCTAAAACAATCCCTTGTGCTTTACTTTTACAAGATTCCCCCTGCCACTGAACCTAAAGCAACCACTGACCTGTTTAATGTCTCTAGAATTTGACCTTCCACATTATGTGTGTACATTGAGTTATATACTATGCAGCCTTTTCAGACAGGCTTCTTTCACTCAGCAATATGCATTTAATATTCATTCATATTGTTGCATGGCTTGATAGTTCATTCTTTTTATTATTAAATAGTATCCCATTATATGAATGTATCATAGCTTATGTATGTATTACTCTATTGAAGGACATTTTTATTGTTGCCAGTTTTGGTCAATCATAAATAAAGCTGCTATACAATTTGCATGTTGGATTTTATGTAAACATGAATTTTTCTGTTAATTGCATAAATACCTAGGACAATGATTGCTGGAGCATAAGGTTATGTTTATCTTTGTAAGAAATTTCCAAATGTCTTCAAAAGTGGCTAAGCCATTTTGTATTCCCACGTGCATTAAACGAAAAGCGTTGCTCTTCAACTTCACCAGCAATTGGTAAAATCAGGTTTGTGATTTTAGACATTCTAATACGTGTGCAGTGGAATGTCTTTTTTGTTTGAATTTCTCATTTTCATAGTGAAAAACGATGATTAAACATTTTTGTCATACACTTACTTTCCACCTGTCTATATATTTTTTCTGCATGAGGTGTCTGTTCAGATTATTTGCCCATGATTTTTCATTTGTTTCTTATTGTTTTAAGAGTTCTTTGTATATTTTGAATATAAGTCCATTTGGATGTGTATTTTGCAAATATTTTTTCTCACTTTTGTCTTGAGTTTTCATTATCTTACCAGTAACTTTCACAGTGCAGAAGCTTTTACTCAAGTCTAGCATACTTTTTTCCTGTCATGAATTATGCTTCAGTTTATATCTAAAACTCATAATCAAACCCTACATCATAAATATTTTTTCTATGTTCATATCTCAAAGTTTTATAGTTTTGCATTTTACATTTAGGTCTATAAATAATTTTTATGTAGGTTGTAATATTTGCTTTAGATTTAATTTTTCACATTTGTATTTACACTCATTCCAGCACCATTGGTTTATAATGATCTTTTCTCCATTGAATTGTCTTTGTGACTTTAAAAAAAAAAAAAAGTTGACTGCCTTTATGCGGGCCTATTTCTGAGCTCTCGATTTTGGTCCATAGATCTATATGTCTATTATTTTACCAAGAACACAGTAGCTTACTGTAGCTATTTCAGCTATTTTTCCTTGTGTGAGTTTTGGTAGTTTGTGTCTTTCAATGAATTAATCTGTTTTCATTCAATTTATCAAATTTGTAAGCCTACAGTTGTTCTTAATGTTCTTTTATCATGATTTTACTGTCCATGGGATTAGTAATAATGATTTCTCTCTCATTACTGACATTGGTAATTTTTGCTATATCGCTGTCTCTTGTTTTTTTCCTGTGTTAGCCTGGCTAGAGATCTATCAATATTATTGATCTTTTCAAAGAATTCACTTTTGGTTTAGTTTATTTTAATCTATTGTGTTTTGGTATTGATTTCCTTGTTTTCTACTCTGTTTATTATTTATTTCTTGCTTTAGTGTTAATTAGCTTTTCATTCTCTAGCTTCCTGAGGTGGATGCTAGAGGTTATTGATATTAGAAATTTATTATTTTCTAATATATGCACTCCATGTTATACATTTCCCTTTAAGCACTGATTTCTATGCATTCCACATACTTTGATATTATTTTTATTTAGTTCAAACTATTTCAAAAACCTCTCTTGCATCCCCTTTTGTGACTTATGAGTTATTTGAAATGCGTTAATTTTCACATATTTGAGGGTTCTCCAGCTACCTCTCTGTTATAGATTTCTAGTTTGATTCCCTAGAGATCTAGGAACATACTTTCATTTCTATTATTTAAATATATACATATATATATATATATATATAGTTTTTAAATGGCTCGGAATGTGATTCTTCTTGGTGAATGTTCATGTGAGCTTGAGAAGAACTAGTATTCTGCTGTTGTTGGATGAAGTATTCTAAAAATATCAATTAGGTGAAATTAATTGATAGTGCTGCTCAGGTCATCTTTGCCCTTCCTGATTTTACTTTGCTGATCTTATTAATTACCAAGGGAAACATTTGGAGGGCTCCCACTGTATTACTGGATTTGTCTGTTTCTCCTTGCAGTTCTCTCAGTTTTTGCCTCACATAGGTTAATTATTCAAAATATTGTCAAATTATCAAAATATTTTTAAAAGCTTGATCTATTAGCATCTTATAAACAGTGTGTAAATGCTCTGCTACAATACTTGAAAATAACGGTTTTAATTTATATTTTTGTTATTTTAAAAACCACAATAGGAAAATATAATTTTGCTGAAGTTATCTTGAAGATAAATAAAAGTTAGAAATCCAGTTGATATGTTTTATCTATTATAAAGTCTTCACATCCTTGTATACATTTAGAACTCAGAATTTTTTCTGTTAGAAATGGTATATTCCATTAAAAAAAGACGGTAGGTTTTTAAAGTGGGAGTTCTAAGATGTCAGGCAACTATTTACACACAAATTGCTTTCAGAAAGAAAATCAATGTATATAGATACCGTGGAAGAACAAATTAATACTTCTTGTGTGAAATATAATGATGGGAAATGTAAAATGGCATGCTTATATGAAGTGAAGGATAATTAAAATATTCAAAATTAAAACATAAATGTCAATCTGACATTTTCTTTTCCATTTATTTATCATTTTTAGGTTTTTGAAGATGTTTTTTATCAAGCTTCTGTTTTTTTTAATCACCTGCATAAGCAATAGTTCAGCAGTCCAAATGCAAATTTATCCCGTGAATTGCTCTATGGCCTGAAAACGACGTAACCTTCAAATATTACTGATCTTCTAAAGAGTAAGATAACAGAAAAATAGACTACCATCCGAAAATAAATTTTGAGAAAAACATTATTTGCAAGTTAGTATTTTAAAATGAAATGTCATGAATGTTAAAATAAACTCTAACTTTCAAAGATTACTGATTTATAGTGGAAGAAAACAAGGAACCTTCCATAAAACTCCTGGTAAATTTGTTGTTTGCCCATTAGCAAAACAAAATATAAATCTAAACTGTCTCATAAAAACATCAAAAGCATGTTTTATTCTCCTGATTAAAATGAATAAATCTATAACCTGAAGATGATTCTTTGTACTAGTCTCTCTGCAATGTTGGTCCTATTTTGCATCCTAATTTTTTATAACTAAGAAAGTAGGATTGCATTTTTTGTATTAAGGGGAAATATTACTAAAACTCTCTAAAATATATATTAAAATTATTTTAATATTATTAAAATTGACAAATAGATAATTTAAAAAAATATTACATCAACTTTTCCTGAGAGCTACGAATCTGAAAATTTTCCACTGAATGAAAGTATAATCACTTAAGTGATAAAAATTTCCTGAACTAAAAATTAGAGGTAATTCCAAACTAATTTTGAAGACAGAAAAAATCTTTCATGATGTTTTTATTGCTTGCTTGTCTGTCTGTTTTGATTGTCTGGATGTTCAGCAGTACATTTGTTTGAAGGCTGAATCATTCCTGAAGTAAACTATATTAACTCCTTCGCACACTGCTATGAGAAAATACATGAGACTTGGTAATTTATATAGAGGTTTAACTGATTCCCAATTTCACATGGCTGGGAAGGTCTCAGGCATTGTAGAAAGTGATGGGGAAGAAAGGCACCTTCTTCACACGATGGCAAAATGAATTGAGTGCCAGCAGGGGAAATGCCAGATGCTTATAAAACCATCAGATCTCATGAAACTCACTCACTCTCACGAGAATAGCATGGGGCAAACTTCCCCCATCATCCACTTATCTCCATCTAGTCCTGACCTTGACACATGGGGATTATCGGGATTACAATTCAAGGTGAGATTTGGGTGGGGACACAGAGCTAAACTATATAAGTAATTTACTATCATGTTCATGTGATAGGATTATGAGGTAAGAGAAAAGAACCTTGACTAATAATGTGTCACTACTACTTAATTTTGTGAGTTTCACAAAAATTTCTTCAGAGACAGTATTCTTGGGGTCATTCATATGTACTTTCTGATACTGCAAAATGAAAGATTCTTGTCTCATGAAAAGTACCATTAGTTTCAATGCAACAAACAAACTCAAATTGAAGGAAAGGATAGAGAAAAAAACCCTGGAAGCCACAATGAGAATATGACCCAGGTGAAGGGTCATATGGATGATGCTCTCTGCCAAATGCTCTATTTTCTCTTTCTTTTCTTTCTTTCTTTTTTTTTTTTTTAATTTATTTATTATTATTATACTTTAAGTTGTAGGGTACATGTGCATAACGTGCAGGTTTGTTACATATGTATACTTGTGCCATGTTGGTGTGCTGCACCCATCAACTCGTCATTTACATCAGGTATAACTCCCAATGCAATCCCTCTCCCCTCCCCCCTCCCCATGATAGAACCCAGTGTGTGATGTTCCCCTTCCCAAGTCTGAGTGATCTCATTGTTCAGTTCCCACCTATGAGTGAGAACATGTGGTGTTTGGTTTTCTGTTCTTGTGATAGTTTGCTAAGAATGATGGTTTCCAGTGTAAGTGTCCAGGAAATTATCCATTTCTTCTAGATTTTCTAGTTTATTTGCATGGAGGTGTTTATAGCATTTTCTGATGGTAGTTTGTATTTCTGTGGGGTCGGTGGTGATATCCCCTTTATCATTTTTTATTGCGTCTATTTGATTCTTCTCTCTTTTCTTCTTTATTAGACTTGCTAGTGGTCTATCAATTTTGTTGATCTTTTCAAAAAACCAACTCCTGGATTCATTGATTTTTTGGAGGATTTTTTGTGTCTCTATCTCCTTCAGTTCTTCTCTGATCTTAGTTATTTCTTGCCTTCTGCTAGCTTTTGAATGTGTTTGCTCTTACTTTTCTAGTTCTTTTAATTGTGATGTTAGAGTGTCAATTTTAGATCTTTCCAGCTTTCTCTTGTGGGCATTTAGTGCTATAAATTTCCCTCTACACACTGCTTTAAATGTGTCCCAGAGATTCTGGTATGTTGTATCTTTGTTCTCATTGGTTTCAAAGAACATCTTTATTTCTGCCTTCATTTCGTTATGTACCCAGTAGTCATTCAGGAGCAGGTTGTTCAGTTTCCATGTAGTTGAGCGGTTTTGATTGAGTTTCTTAGTCCTGAGTTCTCGTTTGATTGCACTGTGGTCTGAGAGACAGTTTGTTATAATTTCTGTTCTTGTACATTTGCTGAGGAGTGCCTTACTTCCAATTATGTGGTTAATTTTGCAATAAGTGCGATGTGGTGCTGAGAAGAATGTATATTCTGTTGATTTGGGGTGGAGAGTTCTATAGATGTCTATTAGGTCTGCTTGCTGCAGAGATGAGTTCAATTCCTGGATATCCTTGTTAACTTTCTGTCTCGTTGATCTGTCTACCATGTTGACAGTGGAGTGTTGAAGTCTCCCATTATTACTGTATGGGAGTCTAAGTCTCTTTGTAAGTCTCTAAGGACTTGCTTTATGAATCTGGGTGCTCCTGTATTGGGTGCATATATATTTAGGATAGTTAGCTCTTCCTGTTGAATTGATCCCTTTACCATTATGTAATGGCCGTCTTTGTCTCTTTTGATCTTTGATGGTTTAAAGTCTGTTTTATCAGAGACTAGGATTGCAAACCCTGCTTTTTTCTGTTCTCCATTTGCTTGGTAAATCTTCCTCCATCCCTTTATTTTGAGCCAATGTATGTCTCTGCATGTGAGATGGGTCTCCTGAATACAGCAGACTGATGGGTCTTGACTCTTTATCCAGTTTGCCAGTCTGTGTCTTTTAATTGGAGCATTTAGTCCATTTACATTTAAGGTTAAGATTGTTATGTGTGAACTTGATCCTGCCATTATGATATTAACTGGTTATTTTGCTCGTTAGTTGATGCAGTTTCTTCCTAGCCTCGATGGTCTTTACATTTTGGCATGTTTTTGCAATGGCTGGTACCAGTTGTTCCTTTCCATGTTTAGTGCTTCCTTCAGGGTCTCTTGTAAGGGAGGCCTGGTGGTGACAAAATCTCTAAGCATTTGCTTATCTGTAAAGGATTGTATTTCTCCTTCACTTATGAAACTTAGTTTGGCTGGATATGAAATTCTGGGTTTAAAATTCTTTTCTTTAATTTTTGAATATTGGCCCCCACTCTCTTCTGGCTTGGAGAGTTTCTGCCGAGAGATCTGCTGTTAGTCTGATGGGCTTCCCTTTGTGGGTAACCCGACCTTTCTCTCTGGCTGCCCTTAAGATTTTTTCCTTCATTTCAACTTTGGTGAATCTGGCAATTATGTGTCTTGGAGTTGCTCTTCTCGAGGAGTACCTTTGTAGCGTTCTCTGTATTTCCTGGATTTGAATGTTGGCCTGCCCTACTAGGTTGGGGAAGTTCTCCTGGATGATATCCTGAAGAGTGTTTTCCAACTTGGTTCCATTTTCCCCCTCACTTTCAGGCACCCCAATCAGATGTAGATTTAGTCTTTTTACATAATCCCATACTTCTTGCAGGCTTTGTTCATTTCTTTTTCTTCTTTTTTCTTTTGGTTTCTCTTCTCGCTTCATTTCGTTCATTTGATCCTCAATTGCTGATACTCTTTCTTCCAGTTGATCGAGTCGGTTTCTGAAGCTTGTGCATTTGTCACGTATTTCTCCTGTCATGGTTTTCATCTCTTTCATTTCGTTTATGACCTTCTCTGCATTAATTACTCTAGCCATCAATTCTTCCACTTTTTTTTCAAGATTTTTAGTTTCTTTGCACTGGGTACGTAATTCCTCCTTTAGCTCTGAGAAGTTTGATGGACTGAAGCCTTCTTCTATCATCTCGTCAAAGTCATTCTCCATCAAGCTTTGATCCGTTGCTGGCGATGAGCTGCGCTCCTTTGCCGGGGGAGATGCGCTCTTATTTTTTGAATTTCCAGCTTTTCTGCCCTGCTTTTTCCCCATCTTTGTGGTTTTATCTGCCTCTGGTCTTTGATAATGATGGTGACGTACTGATGGGGTTTTGGTGTAGGTGTTCTTCCTGTTTGATAGTTTTCCTTCTAACAGTCAGGACCCTCAGCTGTAGGTCTGTTGGAGATTGCTTGAGGTCCACTCCAGACGCTGTTTGCCTGGGTGTCAGCAGCAGAGGCTGCAGAAGATAGAATATTGCTGAACAGCGAGTGTCCCTGTCTGATTCTTGCTTTGGAGGCTTCCTCTCAGGGGTGTACTCCACCCTGTGAGGTGTGGGGTGTCAGACTGCCCCTAGTGGGGGATGTCTCCCAGTTAGGCTACTCAGGGGTCAGGGACCCACTTGAGCAGGGAGTCTGTCCCTTCTCAGATCTCAACCTCCGTGTTGGGAGATCCACTGCTCTCTTCAAAGCTGTCAGACAGAGTCGTTTGCATCTGCAGAGGTTTCTGCTGCTTTTGTGGTTGTTTACTACACCCTGTCCCCAGAGGTGGAGGCTACAGAGACAGGCAGGTTTCCTTGAGCTGCTGTGAGCTCCACCCAGTTCGAGCTTCCCAGCGGCTTTGTTTACCTACTTAAGCCTCAGCAATGGTGGGTGCCCCTCCCCCAGCCTTGCTGCTGCCTTGCTGCGAGATCACAGACTACTGTGCTAGCAATGAGGGAGGCTCCGTGGGTGTGGGACCCTCCCGGCCAGGTGTGGGATATAATCTCCTGGTGTGCCTGTTTGCTTAAAGCCCAGTATTGGGGTGGGAGTTACCCAATTTTCCAGGTGTTGTGTGTCTCAGTCCCCCTGGCTAGGAAAAGGGATTCCCTTTCCCCTTGCGCTTCCCAGGTGAGGCAATGCCTCGCCCTGCTTCAGCTCTCGCTGGTCGGGCTGCAGCAGCTGACCAGCACTGATAGTCCGGCACTCCCTAGTGAGATGAACCCAGTACCTCAGTTGAAAATGCAGAAATCACTGGTCTTCTGTGTCGCTCGCGCTGGGAGTTGGAGACTGGAGCTGTTCCTATTTGGCCATCTTGCTCCGCCCCCCCCCCCCCCACCAGTACTATACTATCTTGATTCCTGTGGCTTTACAGTAAGTCTTGAAATCAGGTAGTGCTAGCTCTTTAAGTTTGTTATGGCTTGGTTGTGTCCCTACCCAAATTTCATCTTGAATTGCAGCTCCATAGTTCTGACGTGTCGTGGGAGGCACCCAGTGGGAGGTAATTGAATCGAGGGGGTGTGTTTTTTCATGCTAGTCTTGTGATAGTGAAAAAGACACATGAGATCTGACATTTTTATAAAGGACAGTTCCCTCTGAACCTCTGCCTAGATTTCAGAGGATGTATGGAAATGCCTGGATGTCCAGGCAGAAGTTTGCTGTAGGGGTGGAGCCCTCATGGAGAAACTCTACTAAGTCACTGTGGAAGGGAAATGTGGTATCAGAGCCTGCACATAGTCCCCGCTCAGGCACTGTCTAGTGGAGCTGTGAAAAGAGGGCCACCATCCTCCGGATGTCAGAATGGTAGATCCACTAACAGGCTGCACCATGTACCTGGAAAAGCTGCAGACACTCAAATCCAGACTGTGAAGGCAGCCAGAAGGGCTGTACCCTGCAAAGCCACAGGGGTGGAGCTGCCCAAGACCATGGGAACCCACTTCTTGCATCAGTGTGACCTGGATGTGAGACATGGAGTCAGAGGAGATCACTTTGGAGTTTTAAGATTTGACTACCCTGCTGGATTTGAGACTTGCATGGGGCCTGTAGCTCCTACATTTTGGCCAATATCTCCCATTTGGAACAGGTGTATTTACCCAATGCCTATGTTCTCATTTTATCTAGGAGGTAACTAATTTTCTTTTGAATTTATGCACTCATAGGCAGACGGGACTTGCCTTGTCTCAGGTGAGACTCTGGACTGTGGACTTTTGAGTTAATGCTGAAATGAGTTAAGACTTTGAGGGACCTTTGGGAAGGCATGATTGGTTTTGAAATGTGAGTATATGAGCTTTGGGAGGGGCCAGTGGTGGAAATATATGGTTTGGTTGGGTCCCAACCCAAATTTTATCTTGAATTGTAGCTCCCATAATTTCCACATGTTGTGGGACAGACTTCGTGAAAGGTAATTGAATCATGGGGGCAGGTCTTTCCCATTCTGTTCTCATGGTAGTGAATAAGTCTCATGAGATCCTATGGTATTAAAAGGGCAGTTTCCCTTCACACGCTGTCTTGCCTTCTGCTGTGTAAGACATTCCTTTAATTCCCCTTAACCTCTGCCATGATTGTGAGGCTTGCGCAACCATATTAAACTGAGTCCATTAAACCTTTTATTCTTTATAAATTACCCAGTTTTGGGTATTTCTTCATAGCAGTATAAAAATGGACTAAAACAAAATTCTTTTCCAGAATTGTGTTGGTGATTCTAGTCTACATGGATATCAGAAGCAGCATTTGACAGTTTCTTAAAAAATTTTAGATTTTGAATAAAATCACCTTATAGTTTTGGTTCAGTTTGGCAATAATTGCTCTTTTAACAATGCTGAGTCTTTCCATCTTGAACATAATATATCTTTATTTTTACTTAAGTTCTTCTTTGATCTTTCATCAGAGTTTTGTAGTTTTCAACACATAGACTTCACACATATTGTGTACACCTATATCTAAGTAATTTGTCTTCTTTGCTGCTCTCTAAATGGGACTGATTTTTAAGTTTCAATTTTTTATTGTTATGTGAAGAAAAGTAATTGATATTTGTATATCAATCTTGCATCCTGTGACGCTGATAAGAAAAGTGTGGGATTTGGAGACCTGAGAAGAAGCTATTTCATGGGAGAATTCTGAGAATCTTCAACCCATAGATTCCCAGGATCTTTTTGATCAAGAGAAACAGCTTTTACTCCTTTCAAGGGAAAAGTAGCTTTCACTTGTCTGAATACTCTGCAAATATCTCACCTAAAGAATAATGCCTGCCCTCTTCAAGACCCATCTCTGCCACCCATCAATGCCTCTGGGTCAGAAAACAGAGTCATAACTCAGTATAGCCAAGTGTGGGAATAGTCCTGTTTTGGCAACAAATAGATTACATATTAAGGAACTTTTGTAACTACCATATCCTATCTCATAGTGGTCCAGTGGGTCAGTAGATCTATCCTATATATATTTCCCTTGTCCCCAGTTATGTATAGAAAAATTATGTTTCTTATTTTCCTTTATTATAAGAGCCCTCTCCCAACCCTGAATCAGTATAAAATAAAATTGCAGAGGGAATTACATAAATTAGTGTGACTATCAAAATCTTAAAGAATGAAGAGGTGATGATCTCCTCAATTTCTCTGTTAAAGTCATCAACACATCCTCTCCAGAAACCAGATTGGTCATGTGAATGTTGATTGACTACCATAAAACAATATTGTGCTATCACTAGTTACATTTGTCATACTAGGTATTAGATATTTACTCAAGTGATTCACACAGCTTCTGACATTTTATGTAGCTATTGATCTGGGAAATGAATTCTCAAAATATATCAATAATGAAAATCAGAAGCATTCACTTTTACATAGGAAGAACAGAAAAATACATTCACTGCCTGTGCACAAGGCCGTGTAAAATGTTCTGCTCTCTCTCAAAATATAGTCAGCAGGAATCTTATTTATTTTGACATTCTACAGAACGTTATAATGGGCTACTATGAAGATGATACTATGCATATGTGTAGGTATAGGAAATAACCAGTGAAATAACTAAATATACTGTTAGGTATTGTACCTATTAATGATGCATTTCTGAATAAATTCAGACATTTAAATGCAATCCAAGGATGATATATATTCAGTATAACTGAAGTCTAGACTTTTCTTAAATATTTAGAAATTATTTATGGCTCCCGAAGTTGAAAATCAAATATGTTAATAGTTTAAATTGGAAATCCTTCTGAAAAAGTAATTGCTGCACGGGCAAAGAGTAAACTTAACTTTTTATTACTTAAACCAAATTTCCTTTTTCTTAAACTTGAAAGTGGCTAAATATTCTAACAAATAACATAAAATATTCTTTTTTTCCCCCAAACTGAAAGATTTGTATGTCTAGGTTCATTATATTTAATAATATGTTTGAGAAAGTTTGGGGAGGACTACTTGACATTAGCCTATATTTTTGCATGAATTAAAGTTTATCACTGATTACAATGAGCCTTCCATTTGTGAAGTCTGAATTGCATGGAATTTTAA
Source organism: Macaca thibetana thibetana (assembly GCF_024542745.1). Taxonomy (NCBI): domain Eukaryota; kingdom Metazoa; phylum Chordata; class Mammalia; order Primates; family Cercopithecidae; genus Macaca; species Macaca thibetana. The sequence goes on from NC_065581.1 coordinate 78,400,958, forward strand.
GGTTTGCATCACAACTGTGACCTTTCTGTCATCTGACAGAAGACTGATTATTTTTAGCAGTTTTAAATATCAAGAGCTTTATGATTTTCCTTTCAAACTCAAGTAACAATATCATACTTCATACTTTTAAAAGAAACAAAAATGGCATATATGTTTGATCAATAGCACAATAGGATTCACCCTCTGCATCTGTCAGTGTATTAAGCATTCTTTTTAAATGTGTATCTTAAAGAAAGACAAGCAAGTTACAGAATTTGTATTTGTCACTCTGCCAGAAAGAACAAGTGGTCTATTTTAAGTTCCATCCCTTCGATTTCATGCCATCTAAGTGAAAATTCCTTCTCTCGAGTCATCAAAAGCTCAGGAAACAAAGGGCTTTTAAGGACATACACGAGGTAATGAGCTTAGTTGGTGGCTTCTTGCCTTTTGTTGACTTTCTCCATTAGAACACTCAGAGTTGGGCCATCTTTCCTGGCAGCCCTGAGAGACTTGCATTCTTCCTTGATTGTAGATTTTGTTTCCATTCGTTTTCTACTCAGATTTCTAGAGATCATTAACCCTACTATGCCAATTGCATCTGGCCACAATTCATTTTTTCAAATCAGAGAGATTATTGACTAATCTATGTTGAAAATTCCCTCATGAGAAAATAATTTAACAGTCAATTAATTTATATCAGTTTTATTATTTTATTGCTGGTAATTTGTTTGTCCCTATATTTTTCTGGGAGTAAGTGTCACGCAGTATTAAGGGAAGAGGCCTGGCTTTGAAACCTGCTCTATTAACCATTTGCTCTGGGACTTTAGTTAAGTAACTTAAACATTTTGTGCCTCCATTCACTCATTTGTAAAGTATAGGTAATGATAATATTTACTGTGCAAGATTTTTTGGGAGAAATAAACCAAAGAAATCTTGGCAGTTTTGACTAGCATATTGTCATTTACTAGATCCTCAAAAATTATAAATCATTATAATCATTATATCATTATTAATGATCATTATAATTATTCCAATATAGAACACTGAGCATGTTCTATATTAATCTATCCAATATAGAACACTGAGCACTAAACTCTGAGAAGAATCAAGTGTTTCAAACAGAATCACGGAGGTACTTGTTCCTTCCTGGAATTGCTGAGGTTTGTTATTGGGTAGCAATGGTAGAAAGCACAAGGTCAAGGTAATCACAGATGTGAGTCTACCTACCAGGGATCTCATAATCAATTCTAAATGAGAATTCACCATGCATTTTATAGATTATCTGTTTTTAGTATTTTAAAAATATATTTTAAAGAAGATGCATACACCATTGATTTTAAGATGCATCATTATTTTATGTAACACATAGGAGGAAAAATGAAAAATTACCAAATAAACTATGACATAACACTAAGACACCATCTGTTGTATGGCCTATTTTAATTTCAGAGATGTTAAAATGTAAAAAGGAATTGTTTCTCCCAATAGATTAATTACTATTGTTAATAATGGTTAGAACAGCTGATATATTTATAAAATAATAATTTCACTTGAATTTGTATCTCTTTTGAGATGTTTGAGAACACGAATTAAGCTTAATAATTTTTTTTTTAAAAAAAAAAAACCTCTAGGCCAGGCACGGTGGCTCAAGCCTGTAATCCCAGCACTTTGGGAGGCTGAGACGGCCGGATCACGAGGTCAGGAGATCGAGACCATCCTGGCTAACACGGTGAAACCCTGTCTCTACTAAAAAATACAAAAAACTAGCCGGGCGAGGTGGTGGGTGCCTGTAGTCCCAGCTACTCGGGAGGCTGAGGCGGGAGAATGGCGTAAACCCGGGAGGCGGAGCTTGCAGTGAGCTGAGATCCGGCCACTGTACTCCAGCCTGGGCGACAGAGCGAGACTCCGTCTCAAAAACAAAAACAAACAAAAAAAACCTCTAAAAACGTGTTTCGTATATATATATAAGCACTCAGCAATTTGTTGACTTAATTAATTGATAGAAAAACAGAGAACATGTTGGACAGACACAATTTGACATCGTTAATCCTTGAGCCAATCATTTATAACGTAAGTTTCTATCACAGGTGATTTAAAAGGCCAGTTTGCATCAAAAATTCTTGCCTTTTTTATTTGCCAATAACATTTCATCACACCCATGAGAGACCTTTTCACTACTTTGCCCTATTAAATAAAGTCTCAGTTGACCTTTTAATCATTCTATTTTTGCTTCATCTTTGCTTAGGCTGTCAATACTCAAAAAATAAAAAAAAAATATATAATATAATAAAGTCCCTAGTACTTTTATTATTTTATCTGCCTAATCTTTGTTTACTTAAAAAATTGTAGAGATGATGTAGGTTTCAGACACTTTCCAATCTAATTTCTTCCTTTTATTTAAAAATACAAAACCAAAGAAAATGAAAATGCTCAAATCCTAAAAGATGTTAAAATTTACCATGTTAATGATTTTTAACAGTTAGTTGCAGACCTAGAATCACAACATAAATTCTTCAAATCTGATCATAATAATCTTTCTTCTGGATTATGCTCTATATTTGTTCATGGACATCTCAGTTGTCTATCCTCCCAAGAAATATTGGTCTTATGACTAGAGGTTATAATCTTCTTATCAATATTAACAGTATAAAAGGGTGACTTTTATATATATATAGTATTAGCTGCCAACCTTATCTTTACCTATTCCTTTATTTGAACAGTTGGAGTTTCATCAATCTCATGTAAAATATGAAGAATAACATTTTTAGAAAATGGCTAGTATTTTTTAAATCTCTAACCTATTATTTAACCCACCAGTGCTACCTCTCCCTTGGACCACTGCATGTAAACACTAACTTACACAGGAAATTCTACATTTGGACACCACATATGGAAGTTTCACAACAAATCTCTCACATGAACACTAATCTCATTTCAACACATGATAAAATAAGTGTCCTCTTTGCAATATTGAGAGATTCTGGTTAGGTATTTGCTTTTGGTTGCAAGAATAATGTTGGTAACTCAATAAACAACTACCAAAGGAACTCCTTCACTTCCAATCAATGATAGCTCTACTCCTAAACACATTTATATGCATTATGATATTCTTCATGGAAACCGATCTTAAATAAAAATTTGCCAAGGTAATTTTAGGAACATGGCAAATGATGTGCCTTGAAAAACGTTTTCATTGGAAACAGGCTTGTCAAAATATGAATCAAATGTCAGGCAAAAACATTTTAATTTGTGGGAACATGAGATCCTTATGGCAGGCAGTTAAAAGAATAAAAGCTGCTTATAGTCGGTGTCTCAATGAATGAATCCACTACCTTTTGGTTAAGCTAAACTTTTGTCCAGGGATTTCATTTATATTAATTCTTGTTAAGCTTTCCCACCTTTAGAAAATTAGCAAATTTGCTAATCATAAACACCTTAATAGAGAAACTTTCCAAGATATTGTTCTGGGCAAAAAATTTTTGAGTAATACCCCAAAAGCACAGGCAGCTAAAGCAAAATGGACAAATGGAATCACATCAATTTAAAATGCTTCTTCACAACAAAGGAAACAATCAACAAAATGAAGAGACAACTAACAGAATGAGAAAAAGTATTTGCAAACTACCCATCTGACAAAAGATTAATACTAGAATACATAAGAATATGAAATGACTCTATAGGAAAGTCTAATATTCTGATTTAAAAATGGGCAAAAGATTTGAATAGACATTTCCCAAAAGAAGACATATAAATGACAAACAAGCATAAGAAAAGGTGCTCAACATCAGTCATCATCAAGAAATGCAAATCAAAACTACAATGAGATATCATCTCACCCCAGTTAAAATGGCTTTTATCCAAAAGACAGGCAATAAGAAATGCTGAAAGGATATCAAGAGAGGGGAACCCTTGTATATTGTTGGTGGAAATGTAAATTAGTAAAACCACTATGGAGAACAGTTTAGAAGTTCCTTAAAAACTGAAAATAGAGTTACCATATAATCCAGCAATCTGACTGCCGAATATATACCCCAAAGAAGGAATATCAGCATATCAAAGAGACATCTGCACTCTCATGTTTGTTGCAGCACTGTTCACAATAACCAAGATTTGGAAGCAACCTAAGTGTCCATCAACAGATGAATGAATACATATGTAGTGAACAAAATGAACAATATGTAGTACACACACATAATGGAGTACTGTTCAGCCATAAAAAGAATGAGATCATGGTCATTTACAGCAACATGGATGGAACTAGTGGCCATGATGTTAAGTGAAATAAGCCAGGCACAGACAGACAAACATCAAGTTCATTATTTGTAGAATGTAAAAATCAAAACAATTGAACACATAGAGGAGGGATGGTTTCTAGAGGGTGAGAAGGGTAGTAGGGAGAGGTAAGAGGTGAGGAAGGTTAATGGTTACAAAAAAAATTTAGAAAAAATAAATAAGACCTAGTGTTTGATAGCACAACAAGGTGACTATAGTCAATAATTATTTAATTGTACAATTAAAAATAACTAAAAGTGTGTCTTGGCCTGTTTGTAATACAAAGGATAAATGGTTGATGGGATAGATACCCCATTTTCCATCATGTGATTATTTAGGCATTGTATACCTGTATCAAAATATTTTATGTACCCCATAAATATATACACCTACTATGTACCTACAAAAATTAAAAATTAATAAAATATATACTCCTTCACCACCATATCCACAAGCTGTGAAGCAGTAAAAATTTAAACTTATTAATATGTGTCTACTATTATCATGAATCAATTTCTTTTTAAACATTTAATATAGATAGTATCTCTGGTAGTAGCAAAGTGTCTAGTAACAGATAATACTAAAAACAGTTACGAACACTAAAAATATATAATCAACAATGGCTTGAAGCCACTAAATAAGACCAAAAGCAGCCAGAAAATGGCTGGAAAAGGCCCATGAAAGAAGGAAACACAGTGGGTGAGATCCATGTGAAACCAGCTTTGACCTGATGGTAGTCTCAGTCTGTCCTTCCATACACAATAGACTCAAGCAGAAATCAGCAGTCTTATTTGAGAATTTAGTGGTCAGAGTTCAAAGCTGACTGCAAGGCTAGCTGGAAATGGAGCAAGAAAGTTGAGGAAAGTGTAGAGCTAAGAAAGAGAGCCAACATTTTGCATGCAAAAATTCCATCAAGTCTTTGGCTAATTCCCTAATTCATATGACGGCAACATGTCTCCAAAGACTCAACTGAAAGTAATAGGCTAAAAGACCTAATTAGCTAATTCAGCAACTGACCAATGTTGTGAAGAAAGAGTTCAAAATTCAGCTTCAATTTATAGGGTCTTGGTAAATACTTCAACCTTTCTATTGAAACTCAAGGGCCATATTTGGAATTCCTAAAGACATTGAGAAAAAAACTGAGGCAGAAACAATAATTGAAGAAATACTGGGCAAGATGTTTTTAAACATCATTATGCCAATAGCATACAGTCTTGATTACTGTAATTTTAAAATAAGTATTGGAATCACATAGTACACTATGTACTACGGAAGTACTCCAACTTTGTTGTTTGGTAGTTTTTGCTTTTTTTCAATTTTGAGGGCTCAAGTTCTTTATACTTCCATATAAATTTTATTAGGTTGGTGCCAAAGTAATTTTGGCTTTGCCATTAGTTTTGTACCAACCTAATTAAATCAGTTTGTCCGTTTCTCCTACAAAAACACCAAAAGAATCAACAAAGCCTGCTAGGTTTTTGATTGGCATTGTACTAAATCTATGGAAAAAATTAGGGAAAATTGTCGTTTTAACAATAGAGATGTCAATTCATGAAAATTGCATCTCTCTCCATCTCTTAAGATATTCTTTAATTTCTGCAAACAGTTATGGTTTTTAGTAAATAGGAAATGCCATGTTTTTTAAAAAAAATCTCTATTTTATTTTCTGGGTGTATTATAATGTTGTTATTTTGTAATTTCTGACTGCTTGTTTCTAGTATATAGTTTTTGCATATCAATTCTGTGGTATTCTGTACTTTATGACTTTGCTAAACTCAATATTGCCAGTATTTTGAAGATGCCTTACAATTTTTATATACATGGTTATGTTATTTGTAAATAAATATCTCTTGTTGAACAAAATATTGTTGAAGAAAGTGGTTGAGTGGACATCCTTGCTTTGTTTTCAATTTTATGGGGAAAAAATTAGTCTTTCATCATTAAGTATAATGTTCGCTGTAAATTCTTCATAGATACTCTTTATCAGTTTGAGAAAATAAATTGTATCTTCTAGGTTTTTTTGGCATTTCTCAAATAATCCCCTTGGTTAGTCATCATGTGAGTTACACACACTGTGTAAACACATATGTGTTTACATATATGCTTATATAAGTTTGTATAAATACATTTATATATATCTATATAGAGACATATATGCATACACACACACATATATGTACACACGTATATATAACTTGTTAAGGATTATTTTTATGATATTTTAGTTTACATATATGTTTATATAAGTGTGTATAGATACATTTATATTTATATATTATACCTATATAACACATTTACATACATATATATATATATAAAACTTGTTAAGAATTTTTTCATGATATTTTATCTTATATTATCTTTTTCTGGTTTTGGTAAGTGAGTAATACTAGCCTCAAAAATATTTATAGAAAAATTTGTTGCAAGAATGTCTGTTTGTTTTGTCTTTCAGTCAATATTTTAATATATTGGTTCTAAGGTATTTTGATAATTATTGCTTTATGATATGTTTTCATATATTATAATAAATATTCTTAACAGCCATGTCGTTATAGATGTAAGAGGTCAAAATAATTTTCTTTGGTTATATATTTTATACATTATAATTATAAAAGTCTATTTTATCTATAGTATAGACAACTGATTTTGGTAAGATATGTGTGTACCTTTAAATACTCCAATCCCAGAGGCCAGCTTGTCTAAATTCTATCAAATGTGTGTAGAATTATGACACACTTAGGTAGTCAGTGAGGCAGCTTATTTTGTAAATATTATTATTATAACAGGTCTGTAGAAATGAAGAAAATGAGTGATAAGGAGTTGTCACTAATCAATTCATTAATTGATTTCCTAAATACGTGCTATCAAACTTACATGCCAAAAGTGGCAAGATATTCTTCTCCATAGTTGGAGGGAAATAAAAACAGATAAAATGTTTTTCATCATCAAAACACAATCAGATTTTTTACTGTCTACATACCCACTTTTCCACTGCTGAAAAAACAAGACCCTACAAAGCAAAAACTTGCCTGAAGCACATTTATAAGCATGCCATTATTTTTCAATCAAGTGTTCTTTTATTTTCTGAGAAAATTTCATTATAAAAACATTATAAACAATGGAATTTATAATTTGATTATAAAAACATTATAAACAATAGAGTTTACTTGACTACATTTAAGTGTGGTAGTCAAGTAAATAAACTGTTAAGCAAATTCGAGTTTTCTATATGAAATTACCATCTCAAAAAATTTGTATTTTGGCAATAGAAAACCTGAAATGGCCTAGACCATTGGAAGGTAAGTGAAATCATGGTGACCCAAACATGTAACAAACAAATCCCATTTCATTGGCAGAAAATCTTCTATCCAGCTCCATTTTTTAAAGGCCATCTTTGCCTTTGACCATGCAAAAACAAGAAAATAAGCAAAGATTTGGTTCAACCTTACACTGAGTGAATAAAAGGATAAATAGTATAAGGCAGTGATGGCAGTGGCTGCTGACATCATGCCAGCTGAAGCAGAGAGGTACACCTGGGGTTACACACTCCATGGAGCCCCCACCCTTTCTGAGTTGGGGCAGGAGCTTCCCAGGTGCCACTGCAGCCACCCAAACTGGGCTGCAAACCCAAGCCTCCCGCTCCATTGAGCAGGCAGGAGCCCTGTTCTCCTGGGTTGGGCTACAGCTACCCAAACTGCCCCTGTGGATCCAAGCCTCCCTGTGCTCTTGAGGCAGGGTGGGAGCAGGCAGGATCTGACCTCCCAGGTGCAGCTGCAGCCAATCGGGGCTGCAGACTTGGGCCTCCTACTCCACAGAGCAGGAAAGGAGTCTGGGACAAGTGAGAGCTCCATCCTACCCGAGTTGGTGGAGCAAAAGCTCCCCATATGCAGATGCAGCCACCCTCCCAGGTGCAGGAACCGGACATCTTCATGGGCCTGGAAAATCTTTCAAATCCTGCGGGCTCGGGGGTGTCTGCTCCTGCTGCCTGGCCTTTCGCCTCTCCCGGAGCCTGCTCAGAACTCCCAGTGGGGTTGAGGTTGAGCCCCAGGGCCATGAATGCCAGTGGAAGACAGACAGATTCCTGGGTTGAAGGGAGTGGTTCCCTGTAAGGCCCTCCTTCAGGTCAGGTAGGGCCTAAAGGCTGGGGGCCGGACTGCCAGTTCCACTGAGCTGACCGCAATGGAAACTTGTGGTACGTCCTCTGTGCCTGCCCAGGGCCACCCATAGACCAATCAGCAGGCACTTCCTCCCCTCTGAGATAAAAGCCCCAGGCTAAGCCAGAGCAGGGCAGAAAAGTCAGATCAGGGCAAGGACAAAGAGACTATGGGATGACCAGCTGCAGGGAGGAGCTACAGAGGAAATACCCTCTCCTCTGATAGCTGGAGAGACTGGACGCCCTGCCCGCAGAGAGGAACCATCCTCTCCAGGGCCTCCTCTCTGCTGAGCTGAACACTTCATGAGACGATCTGCCTATAGAGAGGAATTACCCAGTGTGGGCTTCCTCTGAGCTGTCGTAACACTCAATAAAGCTCCTCTTCGTCTTGTTTACCTTCCACTTTTCTGGCACTTCATTCTTCCTGGACACAGGAAAGAACCCGCGCAAAGGCACCACTGGCCACAGAGGTTTCCGTCCAGAAAAGCAATACCCCAAAGAGGTTTCTGGCCAGAAAAGTGACACCTCAAAGATCCCATAACAGCAGCAGATCTCAAGGAGGTCCGCAGAATCCTTTCAGAGTTCATAAAATCTTCATAGTAATACTAATATGGTATTTATATTTTTCACTTTTATTTTTTCACAATTAGAGTGAATTTTTAGAGACTTCATGCTGTGTGATTATCTCAGTGAATTGAACACAGAATAGTTTTGATAATCCAGCTTTCTTCTGTTAAACCAGACATTAAATACATATGCAAAAATGTAAAGCATGGAGGTTAGAATTATCCATACGGTAGTGGATTACAGTTGGATACATAATATGAAGATAGGTTTAGCTTATATATATATAGATACAGTTCATTGCATATAAAAATATTTATAGATATATGAACATGCACCATTTAGTGTTCACACATTTAACTATTTGCTGTGTCAGCTGAGAAGAGCTAGAAGCAATCACACTCTTAGCAACAAACACACTTAGCACTAGATCTTGGTTTCTAATACCATTTCCAAAGAAAGGAACCAAGGTGTCCCTATTAAAATGGATGATTCTAGGCCTGGTACCAGAAATACACGAAATTATAATGGAACTTCCTGTAGTGACAAAACATTAGGAAGTGTTCAAAAACAGAACAGAACAAAACAAAAGCCCACGATGATGGGAATATGTCAAAATGACACAGAAACCAACTGAATAAGCTCACAATACTCAAAGCCGAAACACTGGGGACAGCAGTAAAAACAAAAAGTAAATAAATATAGAAAGCAGTATTAGATTATAATTGAATGTACAAAATAGATACCCATGTAATCTAGCTATCTGGAAGTTTGAGGCAGAAAGATCCCTTGAGGCCAGGATTTTGAAACCAGTCTGGGCAATATAGCAAGAATTTATCTGTAAAATTTTTATTTAATTAGCCAGGTATCATGGTGCATGCCTGTAGTCCCTGATACTTAGGAAGCTAGATAGGAAGATCACTAGGGCCTAGGAGTTCAAGGCTGTAATTAGTTATAATAGCATCACTACACTCCAGGGTGGGCAACAAGTAAGATCCTGATACGGTTTGGCTGTGTCCCCACCCAAATCTCATCTTGAATTGTAACTCTCACAATTCCCATGTGTTGAGGGAGGAACCCAGTGGGAGGCGATTGAATTATGGGGGTAGGTCTTTCATGCGCTGTTCTCATGAGAGTGAATGAGTCTCATGAGATCTGATGGTTTGATAAGGGGAAACCCTTTTTTCTTGGCTCTCATTCTCTTTCTTGCCTGCTGTGATGTAAGACTTGCCTTTCGCCTTTCACCATAATTGTGAGGCCTCCCCAGCCACGTGGAACTGTGAGTCTAATTAAACTTCTTTCTTTTGTCAATTACCCAGTCTCAGATATGTCTTTATTAGCAGTGGGAAAACAAACTTATACAGTAAATTGGTACCAGTAGAGTGGGACATTGCTGAAAAGATACCTGAAAATGTGGAAGTGACTTTGAAACTGGCTAACCAGCAGAGGTTGGAACAGTTTGGTGGGCTCAGAAGAAGAGAGAAAAATGTGGAAAAGTTTGGAACTCCCTAGAGACTTGTTAAATGGCTTTGACCAAAAGCCTGATAGTGATATGGACAATAAGGTCTAAGCTGAGTGGTCTCAGATGGAGATGAGGAACTTGTTGGGAACTGGAACAAAGGTGACTCTGGTTATGTTTTAGCAAAGAGACTGACAGCATTTGCCCCTGCCAGAGATCTGTGGAACTCTGAACTTGAGAGAGATGATTTAGGGTATCTGGTGGAAGAAATTTCCAAGCAGCGAAGCATTCAAGAAGTGACTTGGGTGCTGTTAAAGTCATTCAGTTTTATAGGAGAAGCAGAGCATAAAAGTTCAGAAAATTTGCAGTCTGAGAATGTGATAGAAAAGAAAAACCCATTTTCTGAGGAGAAATTCAAGCCAGCTGCAGAAATTTGCATAAGTAACAATGAGCAGAATTTCAGTCCCCAAGATAGTAGGGTAAATATGTCCAGGGCATATCAGAGGTCTTCACAGGAGCCCCTCCCATCCCAGGCCCAGAAGACTAGGAGACAATGGCATCATGGGCCAGGCCCAGGGTCCCTGTGATGCGTATAGCCTAGGGACTTGGTGCCTTGTATCCCAGCTGCTCGAGCCATGGTTTAAAGGGGCCAACATAGAGCTCAGGCCCTGGCTTCAGAGGGTGCAAGCTCCAAGCCCTGGCAGCTTCTATGTGGTGTTGAACCTGACAGTGCATAGAAGTGAAGAATTGGGGTTTGGGTATCCCTGCCTAGATTTCAGAACATGTATGGAAATGCCTGGATGCCCAGGCAGAAATTTGCTGCAGGCGCAGGGCCTGCATGGAGAAGCTCTACTAGGGCAGTGTGGTATGGAATTGTGGGGTGGGAGCCCCCACACAGAGTCCCAGCTGAGTCACTGTCTAGTGGAGCTCCAGATCCCAGAATGGTAGATCTATGGACAGCTTGCACTGTGCTCCTGGAAGTCACAGACACTCAATACAAGCCCAAGAAAGCAGGCAAGAGGGAGGGTGTACCTTGCAGTGCCACAGGGACGGTGCTGCCCAAGACATTGGGAACCTACCTCTTGCATCAGCGTTACTGGGATGTGAGACATGGCGTGAAAGGGGATCATTTTGGAGCTTCAGGATTTGACTGCTGCTGGATTTAGGATTTGCATGGGGCCTGCAGCTCCTTTGTTTTGGCCAATTTCTCCCATTGGGAATGGCTGCATTTACCCAGTGCCTGTACCTCCATGGTGTATAGGATTTAACTACTTATTTTTGATTGTACAGGCTCATAGGAGGAAAGGACTTGCTTTCTCTCAGATGAGATGTCGAACTGTGGACTTTTGAGACAAGGCTGAAATGAGTTAAGATTTTGGGGGACTGTTGGGAAGGCATGATTGGTTTTGAAACATGAGGACATGAGATTTGGGAGGGGGTCAGGGGTGGAATGATACGGTTTGGCTCTGTCTTCACTCAAATCGCATCTTGAATTGTAACTCCTACAATTTCACGTATTGTGGGAGGAACCCTGTGGGAGGTGATTGAATTATGTGGGCACGACTTTCCTGCGCTGTTCTGGTGATAGTAAATGAGTCTCATGGGATCTGATAGTTTGATAACAGAAAACTTGTTCCATTTGGCTCTCATTGTCTCTCTTGCCTGCTCCATGTAAGACGTGTCTTTTGCTGTCTGCCATGATTATGAGGCCTCCCCGGCCACGTGGAAATGAGTTGAATTAAACCTCTTTCTTTTGTAAAGTACCTGGTCTCGGGTATGTCTTTATCAGCAGCGTGAAAACAAACTAATACAGATCCTGTCTCTAAATAAACAAATAATAAAATAAATATCCATAAGTCCAATTGATATAAATAAATGATCAGTTAAGTCAATAAGTGGAAAAAAGAGACAACTCAACCATGTAGAAAAATTTCAAATGATTTATGAAGACCCTCCACTCTTGAGGTAGAGCATGACTTCTCATTCCTTGAGTGTGGGCTGTGCATAATGACTTGAATATTATTTTAGTCTACATAAAAATTGATAAATTATGGAAATAAAACTAAAAAACTGAGACAAATTTAATAAGAACAAATAAAAATAGCAGGATAAAAAAGAATTTTAAAAACTTGTCTCTTGACTTTTGGATCAAGGTATCCACAGAAGCTGAGAAAGCTTTGAAGTGACTGTTAAAAACAACCTAAAGTATTTAAAGGGAATGTTAATGGAAGCCTATAGAAACTGGAGGAGACTGATAGTGAGATATTAGTGGAAAGTGAGAAAAATATTATTAATATCAGCAAGAAAATATGCCATTTTATGTGGAGGTGGAAACTTTGGCAATGCTATTTCTACGGTAAGGTGGAAAGGAAGAAATATACCCAATCACCTCAATGATCTAGTTAAGGAGAATTCCTAGCATAGCGAAATATTGAAAGTGACATCTAGTTTCGTCTTGTTACCTATGATTAAAATGGGAGAGGACAGAGATGAACTAAATAATAATTTGTTGAATATGAATGAACAGGAAATTTCTGAGTTCAAAAATAAAATTTTCTCATTTCCAGCTACTTTATGACAATTGATCTTCAAATTAAGAATTGCGTTCAGAGCAAAGATAAAATCCAGAATTGGACTATAAGATCCTTTGATAAAACATCAGAAATTATTAGGGCATATCTTATAGAAACTTCCAGACACAGAAAAAATTATCTAAGAAGTTTCAATATGCCTCAGAGATTCTGTTTAATAGTGAGATTTTTAAGAATCCAAAGAATGTTGTTACACAGCAATTTCACCGGAAGCCCAAACATAGAAAATATTTGTGGATTTCTAATGGAGTGAATTATATGTTGAGATTAAAAAAACCCTATGAGATTTTAAAATAATTATTTCAATTCAGACTGAATGGAAATGAGAGAGTACAAAATTAAAGGAGGTCATTGAACTCCCAAATTCCATGGTAACAAGACACTGTCAGAAAATTACTCAGCTGTGAAGAAGATCTACTTTGCATGGGAAAGGATGACCATGATAGCAACAAGAACCCAGAGAGCAAAACCAAGCATCATGAAGAACAATTTTCAGCAAGTAGGACTGAACTGTCTTCAAGAATGTAACAACATATGTCCCGGTGGATTTTAGAATTGCTATGCACCAAAGTTTGCTGTGTGCCTTTCCTTTTTTCCCTTGTTAGATTGGACATATGTACAGAAGTTACTGGATCATTTTTCCACTGCCATATAAAGCATGGGTGGTATGCAAATATCTTGTCTCTTTAGATTATGGTCTTTAGACTGAGAAGCATGCTATTCAATAAGCTGTAACAGAATTTTCGTTGTTAACTAAACCTGATTTAAAATATGAGATATTGGACTTTTAGTTCATGTCATTATTGAATAAGTTTGAGACTGTCAAGAGAAAGATAACTGTATTTTGCATGGGGGAGGAATATAAATTATTGTGCCCAAAGAGCAAAGTGTGAATTTTCCAAAGGTAGCCACAAAAACATTATTTATCTAATGTACTCTTCTCATAATTTGAAATTGATACAATCCCATAAAATGATGAATTCTGTATCACCACTCTTTGAGCCTGTCTGGGACTTAATTACTACTCAATAGAGTATGACAAAAATGACTTATGTGACATCTGATGCTAGATCATAAAGTTGTCATGTACTTCTGCCTTGCTCTCTTAAGATGCTTACTTTTGAAACTTGGATGCCATATTGTGAGGAAGCCTAGGCATAGGTTGTGGGAAAAAGAAAAAACCTTCCTTCAGTCTATAGCATTGGCTGGCTTCCAAATCAGCCGCCAATACCAGTTTCCATCCGCTTGAATAAGTCTTCTTGGAGACAGATATTCCAGTTCCCAGTTAAGCCACTCCAGCGGAGGCCACACAAGAAAAACACAAGCCACCCTCTGTTTTTCAGGCTATGGATTCATGAACAAAACAAAAATGTATGGTTGTTCACAGTCACCACTTTGGGGGATAGGTTCCTAAGCAGCAGTAGATAACTTAAAACAGAAATAAATATCTCAAAATCCTTTGCAAAAATAAGTGAAATTTAAATATGTAAAGCTTAGATTAAAACACTAAATTTGATGAGTAGAAACTTCCTGGAGTTAATAGCCTCTGTGCTTTGTGTGTGTGTGTATGTGTGTGTGTGTGTTTTCTTTCTTTCTTTCTTTCTTTCTTTCTTTCTTTCTTTCTTTCTTTCTTTCTTTCTTTCTTTCTTTCTTTCTTTCTTTTTCTTTCTTTCTTTCTCTTTCTTTCTCTTTCTTTCTCTCTTTCTTTCTCTTTCTTTCTTTCTTTCTTTCTTTCTTTCTTTCTTTCTTTCTTTCTTTCTTTCTTTCTTTCTTTCTTTCTTTCTTTCTCTTTCTTTCTTTCCTTCCTTCCTTCCTTCCTTCCTTCCTTCCTTCCTTCCTTCCTTCCTTCCTTTTTTTTTTGTGAGAGAGTTTTGCACTTGTCACCCAGGCTGGAGTGCAATGGCATTATCTCAGCTCACTGCAATCTCTGCCTCCCGGGTTCAAAGAATTCTCCTGCCTCAGCCTCCTGAGTAGCTGGTATTACAGGTGCTCACCACCATGCCTGGCTAATTTTTATATTTTTAGTGGAGACAGGATTTCACCATGTTGGCCAGGCCAGTCTTGAACTCCTGACCTCAAGTGATCCACCTGTCTTGGCCTCCCAAAGTGCTGTGATTACAGACATGAGCCACCATGCCCAGCTGTGCTTCTCTAATCAATGTTTTTCTGTTGTTGTTTGCTTGTTTTTGTTTGTTTGCTTGCTTTTTTGCATTTGCTTGTTTTAGAATATTTCTAGAAAAAATATCTCCAGTACTTACTGGAGAAGAAATTATCAATCCTTCCATTTTGTAGTGCTTATGAGTTCTTAGAAGATATAATTGGAAAAACCATCAAAATTAATTTTGCATTGTTTAAATTACAATGCAGTAATTGATCTGTATGTCCTTGGGAAAAATAGAGTCTCTAATGCACTTGGGTCCTTATCCGAAGGACTTTTGTCAAGTCCTCCAGGTCTTATATGAAGTGACTGTAAACACAATGACTGTGCAACTGGGAAGGAGCCTGTTAGGGGCAGAAATCTTGGAGATGAAAATAGCTAGACTCATCGGAATCCATTCTACTTGGCTGAATCATACAAATACATAATACTGCTAGGATCTTTCCAACTTTTGAGAAGCTTAAAGATAAATGATACATATTTAGAAATAAAACATGCATCATTTGTTTCTACAGGCAAAGTGAAAAACAAAACAAAACTCGAAAGGTATAACTATTTGTGACTAGTCACTCAGAAACACTTGTTTGGATTCATTCTAGCAAGAAGAAAATCACGTATTTGAAGTAAAACACAGCCTGATACAGTGATTTGACATCTTATTAAGTCTCCTGCAAAGCAAATGAAAAGACATTGGAGAAAATAAAATTCCTCCTTCATTAGAGAACCATAGTGCTGAAAGGTTATCATTTTCCCTTTCCACATAAAGTTATATCTCTCAAACATATTAATCCAGTACCCAAATTGTTTTCAAAATTTTGTTATTTTGTTTAATAAATATTATACCTTGTTAACGCAGGGAATGCCAAAGTTAAATGGAGCCTTAAAGATGATGACAAATCTAATCATTCAACAAACAGCATGAGAGGCACTATGCTAGGTTAACAAAGCGTAGTCCCTATCCTCATGAGACCTTACTTCCTGATAGTTAAGTATTCATAAAATAATCCGAAGAAGCACAAGTAAAATTATAAGTACAATAAAATCTTAGAGGAAAGGTACACAGCAACCTTTGGAGGGTCAAAGATGATTTCTTAAGCTAAGTAAATGAAATAGCCTGAGATATGAAAGACGAACAGGCATTAGAGTCATGCAAGGTATTGTAGAAAGGAGGAGCAGAGATGGGTAAAATAATTCTAGATAGACAACCGTGCCAGAGAAAACACTGTGGCAAAGGTAGCATCACATATTTGAGGATCTGAATGGAGCTAAATGTGGCTGGAGTGCAGAGTGCAAGATAATCATTATGTGAGCAGAAAATGAGTCAGATCAAGGGGCTGCTAGACCACGATAAAGAATTTTTTCTCAATCCAAAGGAAAAAGGGAAGTGTTGAAAGGGCGTAGGTATGATTAGGTTTCAGTTTTGGAAAGCTCATGTCAGCTACCTTACAAAGAAAGATTGAAGGGGACAAAAGTGGAAGAAAAGAAGGATTTCACACTGGCAATCATGACAGCTCATAAGAGAAGTTTCAAGGAAAGGCTGCAAAGATGAAAAATATTTGGGAAAATTTTATCATATGTAAGGCCTCAGTGATGCATTGAATACAAAGGACTCCAACAAGGGAGTGTCAAGAATGGGACCGGGAGTAGTGGCTCACGCCTGTAATACCAACACTGTGGGAGACTGAGTAGGAGGATTGCTTGAGGCCGGGAGTTCAAGACCAGCCTGCACAACATAGTGAGACCCTATCTCTACAAAAAATTTTAAAAATTAGCCAGGTGTGGTGATGTGCACCTATAGGCCCAGCTACTCAGGGAGTTGAGGTGAGAGGATGGCTTGAGCCCAAGAGTTCGAGGTTGCAGTGAATTATGATCAGGCCACAGCACTCCATCCCCAGTGACAGAGTGAGATATTGTCTCTAAAATATAATAAGTAAATAAATAAATAAGAATAATCTCTGGTTTTCTGGCTAGAACTTTTGAGTGATTCTCTGAGATAGGAATCCTGAAAGAGGAGCTAGGTTGCAAAAATATAGCTTCAACAACATGGAAGAGACCCACTGGCCAAGACGGAGACATTGGATTTGACTGGAAGGAGTGTTTGCTTGAGCACTAATCTAATACTAGTCATTCACTAGTAATCAAACATGTTCATGAAATAACGAATTCTGTTTTACAAACTAATAACTGCATAACTACATGCACTGTAATTTTTACCTAGATAAAGAATGTCCACTGTACCATTCCACATGTTTATTCACAATGCATATGAATCTGTTTCTCCTTTTAAATTTTACAGTTCTGGTTGTTATAATAAATACAGACCAAACATGTATTTTGACAAATCTCAAAAAGTATAGTGTTTTAAGATGTATAATGCAAATGTAGGCTAGGGAGGTTTTCTTTCCTATTTCATCATTAAGAAATTTCTGCTCCCATGCTCTATCCTAGAGTTCTTTCATCCTCTGTTACTCTTTAGCCCGTTGCTGAATTTTATTGTATTCACATAACTTTTAACTATCTCAAGTTATCTCTACTCACTGTATTTCATTATGCATTGTTTGTCATCTCTGTAGGATTATAAACTTTTGTCACCCTTAGAAGACTAATCTCCATGAGGGCAGAAACTTTGTCATGTTTACCAGTGTATCCACAATCTTCAAATATTTGTTGAATAAACCAATGAATATAGTAAATTCTCCATAATTATTTCACAAATGAATTATAATGCGTATTTATATCCACATGCGTGTTTTGTGCACTAAGCCTGAAATGTTTTTAAGTCTATAAAATGAAAATATTCCCACCCTCCTCCTTCACTACCAAATGACAATTCTTCAAGAATGAAAAATAGAGAAAGAAGAGCAAGTAAACTGATGAGGATGGCTTGGTTTCCAAAATTATGCCTTCAATTCTGACCTCAGCCTTAGTCAATTACTTCTTTAAGGTTAAATATGAAAGGAAGACCTATATAACAGTAAAATCACCATGCATCACAAATTATGATAATCTTCATCTATAAAAGTCTTACTCAATCTTTCTAGCTGGAAGCATAGTTTGTTCTCTTCTGAGTTCCAATTCCCTATCTCTTCATATACCATTTTTGGCAAAAGCTTATACTTTTAAACATTCCATCTCTTTATGGTTATGTCTTAGGGCTACTAAGTCACTATGTGATCCTCAAGCACAGAGAGTACATTTAAGGGATTTTGGTATATGGTGTCCCCTAACACACTAACTTACAATTTATAAGGCACTCAAAAAATACTTGCTTTGTTATATATGAGTGGATGTTGAATTGATGTTTACCAGCAAATAAAGCGTAAGTTTATTGGTTTATAAAACTGATTTTTTTGATAGAAAGGGACTTTTCAAAGAATGACTCATAGTATTGTTTAAAGTCAATCAATGTTAATTGATTATTTATTATTTGCCATTTATTTATTTTTAAATATGTTTGCTTTCCTGGGTTAATAACTGTCAGAAAACTAAAATAATGGTGAAACAATTATTTATGTTTTTCTATAATGTTTTGATGTTCACACTAATGTGCGCTGTTATGCTTTATAGAATAATTGATATACCTCAATAAATGATAATCAAACAGATTTGTACCCCTAATGATACATTTGTCCTAAAGCAACTCTCCTACCTTAGCTAATATTTTCCTTGAGAATTGCTTCTATGGCTTGAACAAATGCAGTTTTAATGTGTTAACACATATACAGGCTGTTGACAGTTTGGCCTGCCCAGGAAACTCGCTTCTTATGTCAACAGCATTTCTTTCTGTTTATAAATTATTTTTCCTTGTCTGTTTCAGCCACAACTTTCTAACCTAAAATTTGGATACACAGGAACTAATCTGAGATTATTGATGCTTTTCTTGTGATATGTCTAAATAAAGCTAAGAGCTAGGACTTTTTCTACCCATGGTCAAATTCTTGGCCACATGGAGATGCCAGGACAAATGAAATAGCTGAAACAGAGAAAAGTGGAAATAAAAGACTAAGAAGCAGAGTCCTGATGCCATTTGAATTCCTGGTTTCCACATCCTCAAGATAAGCTTCTCTCTGTGCTTGCAGTGGTTTGGTAAAATGAATGATGGTGAATTACCTTATTAATTATTTGAGTTACTTTAAATCATATTTCTATTCTTGTAATCAAAGTTGAGTTAAATCAAGTCTTGGAGGATATTTACCTTGGATATTTTGGCTTTAGCTATAGAAAATATAATGAAAACTATGAATAGAAGACCATTGGCTGAATATTTGTTTTGAGAATTTATTTTTGCAGCCAAGTATAATAAGCCACTACACATGATTGCAAAGTACAAAACTGGAAACTCTTTTTTGTTCTACTGTCATAAAGTGTCATACAAACCAAAAAGCAGTAAACTTTTATGTGGGGCAAAATGGGTTAAAGGTTGTAGCACTTTAATAAAATGACAAATATTTTAGAATTTTTCTGGAAATACTAAATGGGCATTTTTAATCATGCTACCTAAAAACGAGTGCAAATTAAGAAAAGTGTTAGTCTGTTCTCATCAATTGTATATATTTATTTCTCACTTTGTTTAAATGTCATGGCATTTTAGATGACTTCCTCCTGTGGCATTTTGAGTGAGGAAGATAGCAAAGGTCATGACCACTGGTGGTCAATAAACAGTTCTGTTCCACCCTCTCCCAGAGTAAAAGGATTCAGGCTGGTTATTAATTCAGGTGGTCTGGCTAAAATCCATTTTCAGTAATTACATTTCTGTCTACGTGAAATTGATAATGCAGTTTCAGTGAGAGAACTTATTCATCTTTGTCATCACTTCAGAAAAAAAAAGCAGAGACACAAAATCAGCAAACATCATATTATGCTCTAAGTAAAGAAGAACAAAGGTTTAATTTTTCTCTAATGTTGATGCTATTTAAGTCTAAAATAGCTAGGCAGATAACATTTACTCTGTGACATCATCTAGGAAATTTTAACAAAAAACTTATAATTTATATAAAAGTAATTTATATAAAAGTATTTTAGAAAGTCAACTCTAATTCCTCTCTCTTTTATCTACTTACGTTTCTGCTTGCCATCCCTGATCAACTTTCACTTTCTCGTGAAATTCTTGAGTGGTCTACCTAACACCTGCTAAGCTAAATTAGGTACCCTTTACCATCAACATGGAACACCCCATTATAACACATATTGTACTATCCCTGCTCCTGTTGGACTGTTACACCATTGAGATAGGAGCCTCTAATTTTTTTTATACATTCCAAATCTAGCACCATACTTTGCACATGATATATACAAGCCTGCAATAAATGTTTACTGAACACAAGAATATCAAATTAGCATTTTCTGCTCATTGAATTAGGAGTTTACTGGGTGCAGCAACTTGCTCCTGTAATCTCAGGACTTTGGGAGGCTGAAGTGAGTGGATCACTTGACATCAGGAGTTCAAGACCAGCTTGGCCAATATGGAGAAACCCCTCAACTACTAAAAATACAAACAAAATTCAGTGGGTGTTGTGGCATGTGCCTGTAATCCCACCTACTTGAGAGGCTGTGGCACCAGTACCCAGATTTACAGTTTCAGGCAAGATCAGGAATAGGAAAGCCTTAAGGGTTGTAAAGAATCAAATATAGCATCCCACTCTTTGTCTTTATAGTAAATCACCCAACCAGTCCCCCATTGATAGACATTTAGGCTGCTTTGAGTGTTTTTCTATTACTGCAATAATAAACTTTTGTACACGTCATTTCAAATGTCATCTTTGCTATACATTCCTAGAGGAGAATTGATGGTCAAAGTGTTAGCACATTTATAATTTTGATACTTATTGCCATACTACCCTCCACAGAATTTTTAGGACTTTATATGATTTTCCAACAATATATGAGTGTTTTTCATACATGTTTGTCAATCCACATTGTTATCTTTCTTTGGTATTTGCCAATCTGATAGATGAAAAATAGTTTGGGTGTAGTTTTAATTTGCATTTCTCTTCTTGTATGGGATGTTGCATCATTCTTATATTTAAGAGCTGATTGAATACCCTTTACTATGTGTTGTCTGTTTATATCCATTGCCTATTTTTCCATTGGATATTTGGTCTTTCTCTTATTGACTTTTAGGCACACTGTGTTTATTAGGAAAATTAACCCTTTGATGTGAGCTGCAAATATTTGTTCACAATTTCTTATTTTCTTGAAACTTTACCAACGTTGTTTTTGATTTTACAAAACATTTTTGGTTTTATATAAACAAATGTACAATGTTTTCTGAAATTAAGTTTTTTTCGCTCACTTAGAATGGCTTTTCCCTATCAAAATTAACAAACATTTTCTTGAGTTCAAATTCTGCTTCTCCTCTTACTAGGTGTATTACCTGGACATGTCATTTAATCACCCTGGGCCTGTACCTTTCTCTATAAAATAGGGTAACAATAACTTAATAATCAAATTTTTAAAGATAATATTGATAATGTGTTCAGCATATTGCTATTATGTACTAAGTATATAATATCTTCTTAGTATATAATGTTATAATGTTATTATATACAAAGAAGATAATAATAAAATAATAACAAAGAGTTGTCTTATTGTTATTGAATGAAATGTGTACTGAACTGATTACCCTTTTCATGAGAGAACTTATTTTTTTTTTCTATTTCTTACACTGGGAAATGAAAGCACTAGTGAGTCAGTGTTTCTGTTTAAAAAATTAACCTCATCACTTCTCTTTTAAAAATCTTTACTAAATGTGAACAAAGTTGTAACTAAAAGGAAACTTTAGGAGTTAACATAGTAAATATTACCCAATAAGTTATTATGCTATTGTAAACAAAGCATACCGAGAAACAAATTCCTGATGTATGCTGAAACTCTCTAGATTCTGTTGATCATATCTGTTTGAATGTGCAGCTGCTGTGTTGATTTCAGAGTAGTTGGATTTATTTATGATTGCCATAGAAATGACTTGAAGATGCACTTTCCACCAAATACACTTAGCAACTCTGTGGATGTCTGTATATTCAATTTACCCATGGTTACCCTGGAGATTATTCAGAATATGAATTCTCCTACCTTTTCTTCAAGCTCCCAGTTGTAAACTAGCATCTTGGTCATTTTGTTTCCCTGCCAGTGAAAAAAGCTTTTTTCCATAGTTACACATTTCTACCCCCAGAATAGACTGCAAAGCAAATGTCAACCTAAAATAAATGTAATAATTTAGAACCTTTTGTATTGTTATAGTATTTGCAGGAAATGAGTTTGTTTAATATAAAATTGTACTATTTATTGAGAATTTCAGCATTTCAACATGTGCTGCATATACTAATTTCAGTATTCATTTTTTCCTGTTTTTAAATGGGTTAAGTTGTTCACCAAATAGCACAAAACCACATAAACTTATCACAATCAATAACTCAATGCAAATTATCATCAACGTTATCAGCATCATCTTCCAATACACCAACTCTATCTCACAAAGATTTAATTTTAGTCTAAAATAGTTTTTTAAATTAATCACTGGTCAAATTATAATAGACTAATTTTTACTCTAATGCTCATTTGATAAACTGTTCCTCCACTGATGTTCTGTAAAGAGACACAATGTTAAATTGTACAACTAGTAAAGTCTTATGGCAGAGCATTAAAATAATAAAATCCTAGACTTTGGGCCTTAAAAGGACTTTAAATATAGTCTTTTCTTTATTTGAAAGGTTATTTAAGCAGGGTCACAAAACTAGCTTGAAACAGAGGTAGGTCTAAATTCAAGAGCTCTAAACTGATAGTCACTCATTCTCAGCAAACTATCGCAAGGACAAAAAACCAAACACCTCATGTTCTCACTCACAGGTGGGAATTGTACAATGAGAACACATGGACACAGGAAGGGGAACATCACACACCAGCGCCTGTAGTGGAGTAGGGGGAGGGGAGAGGGATAGCATTAGGAGATATACCTAATGTAAATGACGAGTTAATGTGTGCAGCACACCAACATGGCACATGTATACATATGTAACAAACCAGCACGTTGTGCACATGTAACCTAGAACTTAAAGTATAATAAATAAATTAACAATCAAATTTTTAACGTATATGTTATTTAAACATATATGTCATTTAAAATATATGTTATTTATTTAACATATATGATAAGCCTAACAAGCCTTGGGTTATGTGAATATAAAGATATATATGACATAGGAAGAAGTTCACAATACAGTAAAGAAAAACTCATAATCTGTAAAGTCTGGTTTCTTCACTCTTCTTCAGTTGATCCAAGTAGTTTATTTTCTAATTATGTAAATCAGTAGTAGAACTCAGATAATAGGTAAATTAACAGAGCATAAAAAACTAATTGAAGGGAAGAGTCTAAATGATCTATAACTACTGGATATATCTGCAAAAACAAGATCCCAGGGAGGCAGAGAGAAGACACCCTTGACCCTCAAAGTCTTAACATGAGAAGGTAGGTGTTTATTCTTCTGTGGTCACAGAGGAAGAAAGAAAACGATATGAACCTTTTGGCAAAGTTTGAGGTAGATAAGAAGAAATCTAAGCTAATAACCTGAAATCGGGCTAATATTCCTGGCAAATAAGAACAAAAAAGAGAAGTATGAATTATTTCAATCAGATACTTAAAAAATAACATCATAAACATCCATTCAATAACTATTTATTTAACATCAAATATATGCATTTAAACTTAGAAATATGGCACTGTAGAAAGAACCAGACAGGTTTGATTCCATTTTCAAGTGCTTATTGAGTAGATTATTATGTCTCAATCATTCTGCTAAGCGTGGAATATGAGGTTGAGTCTTATTCTCTACCAACTTAGCTAGCTGGACAACTAGGATATAAGGATAAACACACTTTGTGCAGCCCCAATCCCAGGAACTTTCTTTATTAGATGCTACAGGCAAGGAAACAAACAATTCCACAATTTAATATGTCCTTTGATAAGAAAAGTTCAGTTTTCTGTGGATCACTGAGGGAAATTTATTCCACACAGAGGACTAGCTTATAAAGATTCAGAGATGAAAGAATACATTACACACCTTAGAATTTAAAAACAAACAAACAAACCATTCAGTATAGATTACAAAGAGAGAGTTATGAGAGAGGAAGCTGGTCCCACTGTCCAAATCACATAATTCATGGATTTGTAAATTCTGAAAATGTGTTAGGATATATCAGAGGTCGGGGGAAAACACATAAGAGTTTCAAATAGCAGAGTAGCTTCAGAAGGAATATCTTGAGATGGACTACACTAAAGGCATACAAATCAACTAAGGGCTTAATCAACGATTCTGTAAGGAGATTACAGTGACTTGTACCAATACATGACTGTAAAGATGAAGAGCATTTTCTTGCCAGGATAACTGTACCAGGCGAGATACCATGACTTGAGAGCAAAAAACAAGAAGAATTAGCATATCTTGAGCAGATATTAAACTAAGTTTTGGATTAGACTGAATCTGAAGTGTTTTTCCAAATGGAGGTATCTAGAAAGAAGTGTAATGTACAGTTTTTATTTAAATTAAGGATTTGGGAAAAATCTCGATTGAAATGGCTATTAAAACCATGAAAAAGGAGATAATACAGAGAGTTTATGGAGTGGAGAGAAATAAAGGGTAGCATTCCAAGGAATATCTACAACTTTGGTATGGAGAAAGAAAAATAAGTCTAAAAAGAAGACCAAAGAATGATGACAAAGGTGAGATAAAGAGCAAAAGTTGAGAAGACAGAGAATGTAAGCAACTATTTCAAGAACTGCGACCCTTGTTGGAAGATAAAGTGACTATTAAATAGGATAGGGAAGTGAGAATATAAAATAAGATATATGTCTTAAAAACCATTCATTATAATTACGTCTAAATACTAAAGAGAAGGCGCTATTACAACAAACAATCTGGAGATGTAGAAAGGAAGAGTGGCTTTGGTAGAGTTGGTTATTGATTGAACTAAATTACTGAAATAGAAGAGTTGGGAGCCAGAGCATCAGGGAGTTCAGATTTGAACAAGAAGACTTGCACTACTTTTCTTGTAACATGGCCACAGAGAAAGAACTAAGACATAAGAATAGAGGTGATTTTTGGCTGTGATTGGAAGAAGTTAAGGTAATGTCTTCTTTCTCTGCTGATTAAGAGGGAAGATCATCTGCTATACATGCATTGGAAGTGGTGGGGTCAGATGTTAGAAAAAGAAGGGAAATTCTAAAATTGTTTCTTTCAAAAACCAAGAAAGACCTCACTAGGAAAACGTAAGGCAGGAAACACTAGGAAAACATGTATTGCTGAACTGCACTGAGGGCCCAAAATTGAAGACCAATCATTTCCAGTGTCTCAAATTCTACTAGTGGCATGAATTCCTCATCAGTATTGAGTATCACAGGAGAAATGGATTTAGGCAGGTTTGTAATTTTGCCAGGCAGATATCGTAGATACACAGGGAAGTAAGTCAGTGAAGAAAATAGATTGTCCTGAGCATGTTTGAAGTAAATGACCATTTAATCTAATTTTTTTTTACAGAAAAAAAAAGTGAATCTAAGAAGACATTGATAACTTTATGGGAAAATGTAGAGGTTAGAGAGCCTGTGAGCAGAAAAAATGGTATAGAGAAAGAGACTTTGTGACTGAGCAGGAAGGCTATCATACCTGTTGATTTAAAAAAATCACCCAATCATATTCACGTAAATGGTGCACATTTCGTTAATAATATGTGACTTTATAGACCCAAAACATTGCAGAAATTGTCATTGAAAGGAGATATATGATTAGGACAGATGTATAAATTCATTTACATAGAGAAAGTTATTTAGTAATATTTTGTTGTTCTACTTTGTTTTAAAAGGTTGAGGTTTCCTATTGAAAATTGACATTACAAATTCTCTCCCAAAAGAAGTTTAGAAGTTAGAGATAAATGTTAACATAGGTCTAACACTTACACATAAGTAGTATGGATAACATGGGGTAAAATATTTTCATGTTAGATCTGACAAGACTAGCATAAATATACAAGGAAAGTCTAATATTGCATATAATACATCATAAAAAATTGAAGAAGAGAGGCTTTATTTTATTATATAATGCAATCTTACTGGGTTCATGAGCAATTATGATGAATTTCTTTAAAAGCTTGTTTTTCCATTTCAGAAAAAATGTAAACCTTGAGAACTTTAGATGATACAGCACGGAGTAACAGAAATGTGGAATCTGTAAAAACTGAATGGTCATGAGAAAGTCACTCAAACCTAACTGGTTTGACTCAAGACATTTTTGGAAGAATAACATGAGTTAATACATTTGTGTGAAAATGTCTGTAACTGTGAAGGTGTGGTGTTTGAAGTATTAATAAAACTAAGATAATTAACAAAAATGTATTTTATATCTTCAAAAAATGTGTTACGAGATTTTTAGATGTAGCTTTCCTTTAAGAATATGTATAGGAATAATAATATCAATATTTTACAGTCACTTAATCTCTTCCAAAAGTTATACATAGTTCCCAACAAGTGACAAGTATTATCTAACTTTATTCTCTCAATCCTGTGATGTAGGTAATACTATAGTGATTATAACCATAGTTACTATAATCATATCATCACAATCACATTTCACACAAGATAAAATTGAGGCTTAGAAAACTTAAATGACTTAGCAAAACTACTCAGCTGACATTTGATTCTTGATTTGCCTAGCACATTTATGACCACAGGTAAAACCAAAATTAAAGTTTAGTAATAAAATTTTAAAGCAGAGTTCAACAGTATTTGATAACACAATATCAATACAGATATTTCCAATTAATATATGCATTAAAAAGACACTTGAAGAAACACTGATAAACTAACCGAATTAATCACAGCTATCTAGTCTTATAAATCTCTCTAAAAATACAGAGGATAATTTGTTTATTCAGTGAGTCATTTTAGGTATTCTGTTTTATTAGATAATTTTGTACAAATTATGTTCTGTACTCTCTTGTACTCAGATTATCATGGAAAATAAAAAGTAAGCTCAGACAATTTTGACTCATTAACTCTACTTATTTACTCCCACTCCTCTGGACAGGCTGTGCCCTTGAAGAGGAACTGGCAAGGCTAGGCATCATCCTCCTGGTGATGCTGTCCAGGCATAAAGGCCTGTGATGAGCATTCAATTAAAAGGAGTTCAATTATTTATAAAGACTTTTAGGTCAAATAATGCTTAATGCTAGCTTCCATTTCATTTATTCATTTTCTAATTGACAAAAATTGTATATATTTAAATTATACAGACTTATGTATAACATGACTTTTTATATGTAAACATTTTTAAATAGCTAAATTGAGCTAATTAATATGTGAATTCCCTCATATATATACCTAAATTTTGTGGTGAGAACACTTAAAATCTACTTTCTTAATTTCTGTAATTTTCAATTATATAATACATTATTAATAAACTATAATCATCAAGCTGTAGAATGAATCTCTTGAATTTATTCACTCTGTTTAATTAAAATTTGCATCCTTTGACCAACATCTCCGTAATCCCTCAGAACACCTTAACCTCTGGTAGCTACCATTCTACTCTCAATTTTATCAGTTTGCCTTTTTTAGATTTCACATATAAGTGACATCACATGATATTCGTCTTTCTGAGCCTGACTTATTTCACTTAACATAATGTCCTCCAAGTCCATCCACGTTGTAGTAAATGACAGGATTTCTTTGTATTTATATTCCATTATGTAATATATCACTTTTTCTTCATTCATTCACCCATTGATAGAGACACGCTGATTCCATATCTTGGTTATTGTAGATAATGCTACAATGAAATGGGAGTGTGAACATCTCTTCAACATATTGATTTCATTTCCTGTGTCTATATGCTCAGTAGTGAGATTCTAGGATCATATGGTAGTTCTATGATCCCTTCCTTTAACTTTTTGAGGAACCTTTATAATGTTTTCCAAAAGAACTATACTAACTTACATTTCCACCAACAGTGCATGAGTTCCCTTTTCCCCACAGCCTCACCAACAGTTAGTTCTTTTTGTCGTTTTTGTTAATTCTCATTCCAACAAGTGTGTGGTATTACCTTATTGTGGTTTTAATTTTCATTTACCAGATGATTAGAGATGTGGTGCGTTTTTCATAAACCTATTAACCATTTGTATGTCTTCTTTTGAGAAATGTCTACTCAGGTCCTTTGATCATTTTTGTCAGGTTATTTCTTTTTTTTTTTTTTTT
The DNA here is from genome assembly GCF_024542745.1 of Macaca thibetana thibetana. NCBI lineage: Eukaryota > Metazoa > Chordata > Mammalia > Primates > Cercopithecidae > Macaca > Macaca thibetana. Next base: position 78,429,368 of record NC_065581.1, read on the forward strand.
TTTTTTTTGCTATTGAGTTTGAGTTTCTTATATATTTGGATGTTAATCACTTATCTGATCTGCACATTTAATCATTTTCTCCAATTCTGTAGGTTGTCTCTTCACTCTGTTGATTGTTTCTTTTTCTTCTAAAAGCTTTTTAGTTTCATTTAATTCCATTTTTGTATTTCTGATTTTGTTGTCTGTGCTTTTGGGGTCATATCCAAAGAATCATTGCCAAGAATAATATCTTCAAGGGAATTCTAATAAGGCTATTAGCATATTTCTCAGCATAAACTTTACAGGCTGAGAGAGTGAGGTGACATATTCAAAATACTGAATGAAAATAACTGCCATCCAAAAATACATTATTTGTCAAGGCTGGAGGGATCATTTGTCAGATAAATAAAAGGTGAAGGAGTTCATCGCCACTGAATCTGCCTTACAGGAAATGCTAAAATGAATTCTTCAAACTGAAAGAAAGTATGCTAATTTGTAACACATGACATATGAAAGTATAAAACTCACTGGTAAAAGTAAGTACATAGCCAAATTTAGAATACCCTGATACTGTAATGGTAGTGTATAAACCATATATTGTTAGTATGAAGGTTAAAAGTCAAAATTATTAAAATAATAATAGCTATGATTATTGGTTAAGGCATATGCAATATGAAAAGATAAATTATAACATCGAAAATGTAAAATGTCAGGAGGAGGAAGTAAATATGTAGAGTTTTATATGCAACCAAAATTTAAGTGTTATCAGCTCAAAATAGCTGGTTATAATTGTATTTGTTTTTGTAAGCCTCATGGTAACCATAAAACAAAAACCTATAGCAGATATGCAAAAGATTAAAAGTGAGGAATCAAACCATACCACTAGGGAAAATTACTTAATCAGAAAGGAAGACAGCAGGAAAGAAAGAAAGGAACCAAAAACCTACAAAACAACCAGAAAACAATTAACAAAATGCCAGTAGTAAGTCCTTATTTATGAATAACTAACTCGAATGTAAATGGATTAAATTTTCTAAATGAAAGACATAAAGCCTGAACAGATAAAAAACAAACACTAAGACCCAACTATATGTGCCTGTAAGAGATTCACTTCACATCTAAGGACACACATACTTTGAATATGAAGGAATGAAGAAATGCTAATTTATATTTATGTGCATAAAAGTAGCTTTATAAAGTTAAGTATTCCTTATTTTGTAAGTTAGCTTTAATTGTGGTGAGTGACCACAAATATAATAGCAATACCATGGTCACATCATGGTGATATATAAAGTCAGATTTTTCAGAAAATGTGTATCATGCTTTCTATTGTTAATGTATTTGTCAAAACAAAAAATCCAACTTAAATATCCAATAATAAATATCATATGAAATAAGTAAAAATTTAAAGCACAGATTAATTTACTATAATATTATAATATATTTAACCTAATCCTGCAAATATCCTGAGGCTTGTGCAGAGTTAGCAGACTCTAACTCTTCGAAGAGAGACACCTTCCCTAGGCAACCACTGCTCTATGATCCCAACCCATATTTGTATCCAGAATGTGAAGAATAACTTTGTTCTTTGCTTATTAGCCACATGGCTCTGCTTAAGCAGGTTTAATATGATGAGAGATTACATATTCCTTGTAAAGCTATACAGTGTTCTTCCACTCTTCACTACGAGCATCACCCTCCTCTTCCCCACTCCCTGAAGTATAGTCCCAGTGATCTTCAGGTTACGTGGAGAATGCTTCTCAGAAAATGAAGCCCTTCAGTGGCAAGCATAATTTAAAGATAGAGAAGGAGAAGGGGTTATGGTTGAAAAGCCTCCGGCATTGGACCAAGATTTCTCAATTACATGAGCCAATAATTTCTTAGTTTTAAAAAATTGCAAGGCCGGGCGAGTTTCACTTCTATAGTTGCTGAAGGAATTAATTTTAGTGAGCGCATCTTCTCGACTTTCTTCATCAATCATAGATTTATCATTTAATCCTTTAAATATGATTCTATCTTAGAGTAAAACAGAAATAAAAACAATTACAGAATTGAATGCTCATGCTGCTCTGTGAGTAAGCTCATTCTAGACTGTTGTCCATTTCTAGGTTTCCTTGTTAGCTAACTTGGTTTGTCAGAATAAGCTGTTGAGCCACATATGAGTTATAGATGCATGGATGTACTGATCCTTGTACTTCCTGGGTATAGCTGGATGGAACCTGAAGCTTCTAGAGATACCATAGCCCTTTATCCGAGAGTGCCATATTAATAAAATAATTGTTTAAGTTTGTGAAGCATCAAGCTAGATGTTGTGTTATTCCTAACTTACTTAGAAGCTTGTATATATGTTATACATTAAACACAGATTCCTGGAGATTTTGATTCAGTAGGTCTGAAGTTGGATAAAATAATCTGCATTTCAAAAATCTCTCTTGATGACTCTAATTATCTTCTAGGTTAAGAAACATCAGACGAAATAAATATTTCAAATTATGAGATTAAATTATTCTAAGCCTGTTTTAAATTCTCTTGGGGGGTTGCATCACATGGGAACATTACGTTTTAGAAATAGTTGATTAAAACATTGCAAAGTTGTTAAGAAGAAATGTCCATGGCAGATCCTCCTTAGCTAATACCCACAGTGCACCATCCCTAGTAGCTGTGCTGAAATGTGCCTTTTGGGGATGGGATTACACCTGCTGAAAATACGTGCCTGCATTACAGAAAGCATGTGACAGTGAATATGTTCCTCAAATGGTCTTGCTTAATGCTTTTCCTGCCATGAAGTATCTTAGCAAGTAGGATGGTGAAAAAGCAAACAAACAAAAAATACTGTCAGTTGTTAATTATAAACCATAAGAAAAGGCATGGTATTGGTTTTTCCTCAAAGCATAAAGACAAAATTTATCATATTTTACTGACAAAGAAGTTCTTTTTAGAAATCCAAACTTTATTGAAAGGAAAAGAAATAGTTCTGAAAAAAATAATTTTTATTTTATATAAAAACCTTTATCCATCTCTGAGATTAAGAAAAAACATGTCAGAATTGAGAAGGTGGATTCAGGTTGACACATGGAATATATAACAGCAGGCATTCTAAATAAAAGATAGCTATCTTGGCAATGGAATTAGTATGATGCAAGATAAACACCAAAGCTTTTAAGGATGCCTTCTTTTTTCTTTTTTTGGGGAAAACTTACTTTTGTCAAAATGGTGCACTCCTAATTAAACACTGGCAAACAAGGTCATTCAAGGCAGCATGGTATTGGCATGAGGCTATGAGTAATATTAAAATCCTATCTTTTATCAAAATTTCAAGTTATCAGATTCAAACAAACAATTCAGTTAGACAAAGTGCAGGTCAAAATATAACACTGATTAGAGATAATTAATTCCCCATGGAAAATACTTCCGAAGACACCTAAGTGCTTGTATTTCTAGTCTATAAAGAAGTCAATAATTCTTGGTGTTTTCAATGCCTATGTTAATTGGAATTGCACAGTTTAACATAATGTAACTAATTAATTGTCCAGTGTTTATGCACTATTAATGTGACACTGCTTACTTCATTATGCATATTTACATATCAAATTTATGAAAACATATTACTAGTAGGTTTAAAGCCTAATATGTCATGGCTGCAACATGGTTGAGATGTTGTCCACTTAGAGATGTTTGATTTTATTAAGTTAGTAGAAATAATAATACTTCTCAAATACAACACATTGAAAGACACATTTTCCACTATAATAGCAAGACCACATCAACTAAAACCATACAAAAACTATTGAAAAATATTTTGTCAGAAGATAGAAGCATACAAATAATGAATTGTAATCTTCAGAATATATTTAACTGTAGTCTGGAAAAAGAGGTGAAAATTTTAAAAGTTAGACTTGAGGTATAATGTATAATACTGGAGATGAAATATTTTTATATGTAACATGCTTCTAATTTTCAAATTTACAGAATATAAAAATTGAAATGTATAGACAATGTGAATTGATAGATACTATATAACAAACTTAAAATTCAGATATTATTTAACTAGGTAACAGGTTTTTATCACCTAGATGTTACCTTAACCAAATGATCAACGTAACATCACCAATCATAGGTTAAGTTGATATCATGTGCTTCTTAAATTAATGCACCGAGAAAAACACAATACTACTTTGCTTGTGTTTCTGCCAAAAATGTTCAGCCTGATTCTAATCATGAGAAAATAATTAGATAAATCCAAAGGGCAAAACAAGTGGTCTACAGTTTTCAAAATATCAATGTTATAAAGCATAAAGGACTTTTAAAAAGTGCAAGCTTTAGTAGATGCAAAAGAATCAAAATGAGAGAGAAAGAGGGAAAGAAAATGTGGCAAAATATTAGAAATTGATAACTCTTGGTAATAGGAGATATATATTTAGTGTACGTTTCTTGCAATTGTACTGCAATTTCAAAATTTATCAAAATAAAAACTTTTTGAGGAAATAGGATATTCTTTGGCTTATGTAATTCATATATTCAACAAACCTCTATGGCTTAAAAGACTTGATGAGAATATAACCTGAGCTATAATAAAGGAATGAGGATGAAGAGAGAAGTATAACATACTAGGTCTGGGATGAGGATCCCTGATTCTAATTCAAGTTGACCAGTTGACAGATTACGGCCAATCATTTCATATTTCTTGGCATCAGATTGTTCATCTATAACATGATAGAATTGGACCAAGATGAGCTCAGAAGTCACGTATAATTTAGAGTCAATAACGTTTAGAGACAGAATGATAGGGAACAGACAATTCTAATTTAAAAAAACTTGAACATAATCAATAATCCACAATGGATACTTGGAGCTATACTTCTTTTGGAAAATGCTAAAATCCAGGCAATGAGCAGGACTGTTTAGTGCTTAATATTCCAATGAACTTTGATGTTCTTTCTCTTCACTATGGTTCTTCAAGGAAAACCAAACACTGGACTTGGAACATCATCAACCTCATTAAATTATTACTGCTAGCATCTGGTACAGTACCTCGTGCTGATAGAATTTCTACAGAAATGTAAAAGTAAAAAAAAAAAATGAGCAAATTGCCTAATGATCAATGTACTCAATAATCCACATATGGAAGGAGGAACACATTTTATAGCCTTGAAAAAGCACATCAGTTATATGTTTGCACAGGAAGACGAACTGTGCTGCTGTGCAAGGCATTGAGGTTTTTAAAAAAATATATATTGTAGGAAAGATATTTAACACAGAGTAAACTTCCTCCAACAGATCACAGATAAATCACTGGCTCAGGATTCTTAATTGAATACTACAGAAATTTCTTTGTTATGTTCATTTCATTATGTTTATCAAAGCAGTTTTTGGAAAAGTTGATAAGGCTGGTTGTCTTTAGATCCACTGAAGTGCTATAATTACTGGGAGAAAAAGAAGACATGATATCCAGAAAAAAGGAGACATGCTGATTTATCATAAAAATATAGTAATTCCAATGCAGTTATTTTCATTGGAATGACATCTCAATGCATATGAAGTCAAGGCCATAATTGTTTCCTGAGACTTAAGATCCTTCCAGTTTAGTCTTATTCTTTATATAAAGCATATACTTCTTATACTTAACACTATGAATTTATTATACTGTTAGCATTTCCTGAGCAAATACTGTTTACTGTCATATTTGTGTCTTTGGCGAATTAGTAAGGTTATAATACCGTCTCCAAGGATCATTCCCCTAGGAGGCAGTATAGTGCAGTGTTAAGAAGATAGAGTCAGAAAAATCAGTTTTTGAGCTTTGAGTTGTAGGAATTTCTTATATAATCTCGCTGAGCCTTAGACTATTCACTTAAACAAATTATATTACAATAGTTTTTATAACATACATTTATTAATATGATTAAATGAGAGAACACACATACCGCAATTTGCACAGAGACTACCCCAGAGCAAAAACACTTTCTCCACAATTCCCCTCCAACTATTATTTCCATATTTTATTTGTTCTTTTCTGGTACCTATCACATTCTTACAAGAGCCATGCAGTCCTCATCATTAATTATAAATTTCTTGTGAACAGGTAAAGTATGTTGCCTATCTTTCAACAAAAGTATCATATACAATAGAAGTTCTTAGTAAAAGTTTATTTAAATGATGTGAATCATTAAAATTTCAACACAAATACTTTATCTTCTCCTTTGGTATTAATGCAGAATCTACTGAATCTACTACGTTAACACTGAATGTTCTAAACAAAATATTGAAGTTTCAGCACATTGACATAAAAGCAAATGATTTTTTGAGACTATTTAATGCTTTCCCTACATTCTTGATATTCTATGTTGCTGTAGTTCAAATTACAACAAACTAAAACTTTATTGGCTCTAGTGTTCCATAATTTGATTCACCTTACCACTGAAGAGCTACTTTTAAATTTCCTTTGAGAAATCTAGCCTTTCACCCATTCACCAATTCTGTAAAAATAAAATTAAAAAAAATACCCACCAGGAAAGCCCTGACTTCCCATGATTTACTGATTTCCATGATTCATCTTAGAGATTCTGATCAATTGAATTAATTTTGTGAGTCAGGCTGTGCATTCTGTGCTGTGAAAATAAAACACTAATGTTCCGCAACTGACTCAGTTAAAAATGACAGTCAACAGAGAAACCCACACAAAGTCAAGTAAAAGTTCAGTTTAGTCATCAAACCATGTTTGCTGAGAGAAGATAAAATTTAAATTTATTTTCCAACAAGATTATTCCTAAATTTTGCAGCTTTCAGAAATAGAAACTTTAAACATAGTAAATATGATAAAGGCAACATTTTTGCCTTTATGCACTGTCTCATTTTTCTTTTTTGGACCAAAAGTTTGTAAAATGCACAATCTAGCTCTACCACATACATTGAATTACATAGTATCTCCCTCTACTTCTATCTATTGGCTCTCTCCATTTAGGATTATTTACCCATGTTATTTCTCCTAAACACCCTATTCTTTTTCCACCACACTACTTCTGTGCAAACTGAATCCTCCATCTGAAAGTTGTTTCTTAACTTCACAATTCTCTTTCCACCATTCCATATTCTTTAAGACCTAGCTGTGGTTCAAGTTGTCTCTCACTGTTATCAATTTTCAGCTAATGTATTACTCAGTATTAATATTTCCTTATTTATATAAATATGCTCTGTTTCAATCCCATTACTGGGTGTATACTCAAAAGATTATAAATCATTCTACTATACAGACACACGCACACATATGTTTATTGCAGCACTATTCACAATAGCAAAGACTTGGAACCAAACAAAATGCCCATCAGTGATAGACTGGATAAATTAAGTGTAGCATATATGCACCATGGAATACTATGTAGCCATAAAAAAGGATGAATTCATGTCCTTTGCAGGGACATGGATGAAACTGGAAACCATCATTCTCAGCAAACTAACACAAGAACAGAAAACCAAACACTGCATGGTCTCACTCATAAGTGGGAATTGAACAATGAGATCACATGGACACAGGGAGGGGAACATCATACACTGGGGCCTGTCAGGGTGTAGTGGCCTCCTATAGCATTAGGAGAAATACCTAATGTAGATGACTGGTTGATGTGTGCAGCAAACCACCATGGCATGTGTATACCTCTGTCACAAACCTGCATGCTCTGCACATGTACCCCAGAATTTAAAGTATAGTTTAAAAAAGTATTCTGCTTCTCCTGTAAGAATATAAGCAGGCTCAAATCATTAATGTTTTTCCTTCACAATACCTACCTGAGGAATATGAGCTGAGTTTGTGTGAAATAAATTTCTAGTGCAAGCACACAGAGTATCTATGCATACATGGAAAGAAAAGTGCTTTGTAGATTCTGGTCAAGCTTAAAATAGAATGATAGGTTTGCATAGAACAGAATTATAGGTCCATAAGACTGTTATAGAAATAAAACAATGTAGTGAAATTGAGAATGCTTTTGATGAGTTTCCCGCTGCACATACATTTCTGATGATAAATTTCTTTCTTTTGATTATAAAAGCATGGAGATGACATGGCACATTATAAATAATCAAAGACATGACTTTATAGCTTTTTATAGAGGAGCATAAATAATATCTGCATTAACAAAACATACAAAATACTTGAGACCAAAGATAATGGTATGTGGTGAATGCGTTCTGCATTTATTGGTTGAAACCTCCTTGTTAACTTTTGCATTTATTGGTTGAAACTTTCTTGTTCACTTTTTGTTTAATTTTTCCATCACAGTTAAACATTTAACCACCTGACGAAAAGGGAGACACATTTATGCTCATTTGTAACACTGTTTGATTATTCCTAATACTGTGTAAGTTATGGTTTTCAAATGTATTAGAATTCTGTTTTAGATGCCATAATTTACTTAATAATTTGTTTTCTACAAGTGAAAATTGTATCTTTAAAAAATCCCTCCCAAACATCCACATAGAGGAGAAGGCAAATCTTTAGGCATCTTGATTATAATTTTAATTTTTTTCATGATGACTTGTATGAGATATGCCTTGTAATTAGAACTTACATTGCTATTCAAATAAGTAAAGCAATTAAAGTTTGTATGTATGCTAATAAATGAGGCCAATGAATACAATCATGAAATTTATGTATTTTATTTGAATGTTTTGTATTAGTGCTAGGATGAAATACTACCAATAATAGGTAGAAACTTGAGAGGATTCTACTTTTGAAAGAAGAAAACTGTACTAGATGAACTCCACATTTATAAAGTTTTTCTCCAGAGGACCAGCCACAGTCCATGTAGTGCAGTTTGGTTAGCACTCAGAGAGCCAGCCATGCTTTTATGGCTTGAGCCATTAGAAAATGGATTTTAGATCTCCCAGTAAAACCTGAGAGATCTAAAATATTAGAGAAGGAATATTCAGGAAAGGTGAGAGCCACAAGGTAGGAAACCTCCATATCCGGATATTAACTCCCATGAAAGTTGTCTGAATTGAACACCTGTTTATAGTAGTGGAGGAGGAACTTCAAATAATTCACTGAAAAGCAGTTGAAAGACTAAAAAGGCAGAGTAAAGACTGGAGTTTTAAGTCCTGCATTTTTAGAGGGTCTTGATAAATAAATATTACTTTCCGTTAAACTTTAAGAATTACCACACTGTAGGAATAAAGACATAACAGGACAAAGAGATTCATCTTAAAACCAAGAGCAAAACCAAATAGATCTATTATCCAAAAGTTCAAAGTAATTAGACATTAATTTCTTTGCTTTCTAGAACTGAAATCAACGTTCTTTAAGAAGATAATAAAATCCAAATCATTGTAAACATATTCTGAACATCTGTTATCTACAATAAAAATAATCAAATTAGAGAATATAAAGGAAGAATGCATAAATTATCAGTATCAAGATTGAGAGAGAGGATATTACCCCTGATACTAATGACAATAAAATTATAATAAGGGAACATTATGAACTACTATATAAAAATAAATTTTAACAACTTATAGAAAATGGATATAATTTCTTTAAAAATGAAACTTTAGTGTTATTAAAGGTAACACTAAGAGATATAGATACTTTGTTAATAAATTTATTTTTTATCAAAATTAATGCAAATGATATAGAAGTCTAAATTTCTGTATCTACCTATAAAATAAATTGCATTCATCTTTAAAACTACCACACAAAGAAAGCTTACATTAAGAGGACTTAGTAAATTCTACAAATATTTAAGCTTTCATCAATAGGACATTGGTAAATTCTACAAAATCTTAAGTAAGAAGTAATAGTTTTACAAAACTGTTTTGTAAAATAAAAGAGAACACATCACAAATCTTTCATGAGTATAGAATTACCCTAATTCAAAAGTCTACCAGTATTATGAGAAATAAAGGTGAATATTATAATGTGAGGTTATGTTCCTGTTGTAATGTTGTTAGCTAGTTACTTTGTAGTCTGAATGATGTAATTGCTTTATAGGATCTGTAAGTTTTCTACTTACATTTGCTTTTATGATGGGCTAGTATCATTATTCTATTTCTATATTTAAAACTCCTTTGACATTTCTTGTAGGGCCAGTCTAGTGTTGGCAAATTCCCTTAGTATTTGTTTGTCTGGGAAATACTTTATTTCTGCCTCATTTATGAAGCTTAATGGGCAGAATTTAAATTCTTGGTTGGCATTTTTTTTTCTTTAAGAAGGCTGAAAATAGGTCCTCAGTATTGTCAAGAATCTGAAGAAAAGGGAATGCTTATACACTGTTGGTGGGAATGTAAATTAGTACCACTTCTATGGAAAACCGTATGGGATTTTCTCCAAGAACTAACAATAGAACGACCATTTGATCCAGCAGTTCTATACTGAGTACCCAAAGGAAAAAAAATTGTTATATCAAAAGACACATGAACTCATGTGTTAATTGCAGCACTATTCACAATAGCAAAGTCATGGAATCAACCTAAGCACCTGCCAGGTTAGGTTGATGACTGGATAAAGAAAATGTGGGATATATACATAATAGATTACTACATATCCATAAAAAGCAATGCAATCATGTCTTGTGCCACAACATGGATGGAGCTAGAGGGTATTATTCTTGGGTAAAATCACTCAGAAATATAAGTAATCTCACTTATAAGTGGAAACTAAACAATGGACACACATAGCCATATGGAGGAATATAATAGACACTGGAGGCTCCAAAGAGTGAAGGGTGGGAGGGAATTGAGGATTGGAAAATTAATTATTGGATACAACATTTGTTACTCAAAAGATGGGTACAGTAGAAGTCCAAATCTCACCATTATGCAATACGTCCATGTAACAAACAGGCAAGTGTACTCCCTGAATGTATAAAAATAAATATAAATAAAGACCTCTTTTATAGTATTCTAAAATAAGTAAAAGTTATATTTGAAAATTCCTCTTGAACAAAAAGTCAATAACACATAAAATTTATAATGTGTCATATTAGATGATGATCAAATGAGGTTTATCCATAATTTGAGGGTTTTAAAAATAATTGTAATTTGGCATATTAATGAAAATAATGAGAAAATAATATAATGGTCAAACCATGAGATCATCTAAATATATACAAGAAGAACATTTGATAAAATTAAAATTCCATTTGTGATTAAAAATTAAACTTTTGCAAACTACAGATAGAAACAATTCCCTTAATATGATAAATGGTATCTAAGAAAACAATCTATAGCTAACATGAAACAATAAAGAAATATAAGAAGAAAACAAAGATTTCCTTTCTGAAATATTCTGGCCAATATTTTACTAAATACCTAAGGAATCAAATAAGAAAAAGAAAAAGACATAGCATAAAGATTGGAGGTACATAAAAGTGCATTTATTTGCAGATGATGTAATTGTTTACAAAGAAACAGTAAAAATATGAAAAATAACCTCTAGCATCAAATAACTTAGAAAAGTTAGTGGATAAATGTATATGTACAAAAATCTATTATAATTGTCGATACCAGCAGCAAATACTGGAATACTTGGAAAGTTAAATTTAGAATTTATTTTAAAATTTTGCTTACCATAGCATCAGAAACACATTAAAGGATAAATTTAGCAGAAAATGTGCAAGGTCTCTATTCCAAAAACTTCAGAAAAAAACTGTGAAAAATTAAGAAGACTTAAATTAATTGAGAGATATGCATGTTCATGATTTGGAAAATTAAATATTGGTATGTCATCAATTGTTTCCAAATTGACCTAAATGCCAATACAATCCAACCTACAATCCAAAATTTCTTGAGAAATTTGATTTTAAAATATACATGGAAGTGCAAAATATCTATAATACTTAAAAAAATTGAAAACAAAGAAGTATGGAGGATACACATTGATTTATATTTATAAAGCTACAGAAATTGTGATAATGTGGTATTTTTATAAATGTAGACCAATTAGTGGAAAAAACTCAACTAATGTTTGAGAAAGTCACCAAGGCAAGTCAATGAGGGAAAGAAAAGTCTTTTCAACAAGTGGTGCTGGAACAACTAGAGAAACATATAAAAACTATCAATGAACTCAATCTCTTTCTATACTAAAAAAAATAATTTGGCCGAGCACGGTGGCTCATGCCTGTAATCCCAGCAATTTACGAGGCTGAGGTGGGTGGATCACAAGGTAAAGAATTTGAGACCAGCTTGGTCAGCATGGTGAAACCCCATCTCTACTAAACATACACAAATTATCTGGGTGTGGTGGTGGACACCTGCAACCCCAGCTACTCAGGAGGCTGAGACAGAATAATCATTTGGACCCAGGAGGCAGAGGTTTCAGTGAACCAAGTTCACCCCATTGCACTCCAGCCTGGACAACAGGGTGAGACTCCATCTCAATAATAATAATAGTAGTTATTATTATTTTTATTATTATTATTATTTGGGGTTGTTCACAGGTCCAAATGTAGAAAACAGAACCATAAAGTTTCTAGAGCAAACTTTGATGTAAACAAATAATTATCAACCAAGATACAACAGCACAAACTATAAAAGATAAAATATTAGTACATTGATCATTATCATAATTAAGAGTTTCTGCTTATCATGGGACACTGACAAGATAACAAAAATTAAGACACAGACAGGAAGAAAATATTTACCATACATATATCTATCAAAGAACACAACCTGGAATATATAATAAAATTCTACTAATAAATATATCTAATTAATGACAAAAATACAAAATACTAGATTTTCAAAAGGGAGCAAATATATATATATATATTTTTTTTAATTGCTCATTATCACTAGCCATCAGAGAAATGCAAATCAAAACCACAATGAGATACCATCTCACACCAGTTAGAATGGCAATCATTAAAAAGTCAGGAAACAACAGGTGCTGGAGAGGATGTGGAGAAATAGGAACACTTTTACACTGTTGGTGGGATTGTAAACTAGTTCAACCATTATGGAGAACAGTATGGCGATTCCTCAAGGATCTAGAACTAGAGGTACCATATGACCCAGCCATCCCATTACTGGGTATATACCCAAAGGATTATAAATCATGCTGCTATAAAGACACATGCACATGTATGTTTATTGCGGCACTGTTCACAATAGCAAAGACTTGGAATCAACCCAAATGTCCATCAGTGACAGACTGGATTAAAAATATTGAATACACAATTTTTACACACAAAAAAACAGAGGAATGGTTGATAAGCATATGCAAAAGTTCTCATCATTATTAGTTACCAGGAAAAAGTAAATTAAATACTCCATTTAAAATGCACCTAAAATGGCTAAAATTAAATGACCTGACAAAGGCAAATGTTGACAAGGTTGTACAGAAGCTGAGACATTTATACACTGCTGCTAAGAATGTAAAATTCTACTAGCACTTTAGTGTACCTATCATATGATCCAGGAATTCTGCTCTTAGAGTATCCTCGAGAGAAATAAATGACTTATACATGAACCATATATCAGTTTTATTAATAGGAAGCAAAAAAGTTTAAACAAGCCAAATATTCTGAAAATATATGCAGGAAATAGGAAATTGATAAACAAATTATGGTGTATTCACGCAATGCAACTGTACTCTGCAATAAAATGTAATAAACTACTAATGCAAGGAATAGAATAAAAGAATATCAAAATTTTTAGTTGAATAAAGGAAGCCACATCCATAAGAGTATATAGTGACTGTATAATCCATTTTATAAGGTTCCAGAATAGATAAAACTAACCTATAGGAATTTTAATCGTAACATTAGTTGCCTATTGAGACAATGACTGTCTGGTGTGATAGAAATGTTGTGTATCTTTAAAAAAAAATCCTTAGGTTTTTGGGGAACAGATGGTATTAGTTACACAAGTAAGTTCTTTAGTGGTGATTTGTGAGAATTCAGTACACCCATCACCCTAGCAGTATACATTAAACCGAATTTCATCTTTAATTGTCACCCCCTTCCCATTCTTTCCCTCTGAGTTCCCAAAGTTTATTATATCATTCATATGCCATTGCATCCTCATTGCTTAGCTGCCACTTATGAATAAGAACATACGATGTTTGGTTTTCCATTGCTGAGTTACTTCACTTAGAATAATAGTCCTCAACTTCATTCAGGTTGCTGTGAATGCCATTAATTCATTTCTTTTTATGGTTGAGTAGTGTTCCATTGTATATATTATATATATATGATAATATATATGTGAATATATGCCATCATAGATTATATATATGTCACTGCACAGTAATATATATAATCTATGATGACATATATTCACATATATATCATATTATATATATTATCATACATAATATATATCAATGTGATATCTCTCTCTCTCTCTCTCTCTCTCCCCCACAGTTTTTTAATCCACTCGTTAATTGATGGGCATTTGGGCTGGTTCCACCTTTTTGTGTTTGCGAATTGTGCTGCTATAAACATGCATCTGCAAGTATCTTTTCATATAATGACTTCTTTTTCTCTGAGTGGATATCCAGTAGTGGGAGATCCACTTTTAGTTCTTTAAGGACCCTCCACACTGTTTTCCATAGTGGTTGTACTAGTTTACATTCCCACAAGCAGCGTAGAAATGTTCTTTTTGCAGTGATGCTTACATGGGTGTATACTCTTACCAAAACTCACCAAATAATATAATTAAAACACTTATGGTCTGCGTAATTTGAAAAGTTGATCAACCACATGAAGTTGCTATCAAAATGGCAGATTAAGTTACTAACAAATTTGTATGTGCTAGACATTTAGATTGGCTTAGTGGAAATACCCTCCCAATGTCCATCCCTCATTTATCTCAGATTTATGATTTAGTAGAGAAATAGATCTCCAATGTACAAGTCTAGTAAAAGAAAAATAATCAAAATAATTTTAATTTCCAAAATTAGGTGCTATAATACAAAAATTCAGTTTTGTCACCGATAAAAGGGAAATTAATTTTCATGTGTAGGCTTTCTTAGAACAAAGGATTGGGACTTGCTGTTCCTGTGGCAAGTTTTTTTTAAAAAGCAGTTAAAAATTTAAAAGGAATGAATACACACATATATATTCTTGCTCTGTAACCTAAGAGAGCCTAGCAGCAATACCACCGTAGCAAAAAGCAAATGTAGTGCTCAGTTCTTAATTTCTACTATCATTCTCCAATACAAGGAATCAAGGCTTTTTGGAAAAATAGATGATTCTAGGACTGGAGGAGGAAATATATGAGATGAACCTGGAACATTTTGTAGTACAAGAAAGTTAGAAAGTCCTCAAAAGCAACAGTAACATTCCACAATGATGGGGAAATGTCAAAGGGACACAGGAACCAACTGAGAGCTCTTGATGCTGAAAGCTACAACAATTGGAGCAATAAATATAAACTAAATATCTATGAATTCATGCTGATGTAAATAAACAAATGATTGAATAAATGAATGGAGAAGAACATATAAGTCACCCATGCAGAAGAATTCCAAATAATTTATGTAGCTATTCAGGGAGGTGGTACATAACAACCCATTCATTAAATGTGGGCTGCACATAGTGACTTCCTTCCAAAGAGTATAGTATACAAAGTGCCAAAAAAAATAAAAAATAAAAATAAAAATTAAAAAAAAAAAAAAAAGGCCTGGGACGGTGGCTCACGCCTGTAATCCCAGCGCCCAACGCACTTTGGGAGGCCGAGGCGGGTAGATCATGAGGTCAAGAGATCGAGACCATCCTGGCTAACAAGGTGAAACCCCGTCTCTACTAAAAATACAAAAAATTCACGTTGGGAGGCCGAGACGGGAGGATCACGAGGTCAGGAGATCGAGACCATCCTGGCTAACATGAGAAAACACCGTCTCTACTTAAAAAAAAAAAAAAAAAAAAAAAAAAAAAAAAAAAAAATAGCCAGGCGTGGTGGCGGGCGCCTGTAGTCCCAGCTACTCGAGACTGATGCAGGAGAATAGCGTGAACCCAGAAGATGGAGCTTGCAGTGAGCGGAGATCGTGCCACTGCACTCCAGCCTGGGCGACAGAGTGAGACTCCTTCTCAAAAAAAAAAAAAAAAAAAAAACCACAAAACAAAAATACACACAGATGAACTTTGCAGCGGATAAACCTGACCAACACTACTTCAGCCAGGTGTTCGAGCTTAACATCAACAATGTTAGCTCATGACAGCACATACCCTTGATACTATGTGATAAAAATGGCACTTTACCTGTTTGATCTTCCTCCTGAAACCATGTAATATCAGTCTCATCACAATAAAAAAACAAATTAAAAAATTCTCAAATGACGAACGGTTTACAAACTAGTACTCCTCAAAACTTCAGGTCATCAAAAACAGGGAATGTGTCTGAAGGTGTAATAGCCAAGAGGAGCCTAAGGAAACATAACATTAAATTGAATATTGTATCCTGGGTGAGATCCTAGAATAGAAAAAGGACATTAGGCAAAAACTGAGGAAATATAAATAAAGTATGAACTTTAGTTAATAATGTGTCTATCTTGGTTAATTAATAATAAGGATACCATATTTATGTTCGATATTAATAATAAGGGGAATGAGCTGTGGGGTGCATGGGAACTCTTTCTACTAGCTACTCCATTTCTCTGTAAATCTAAAACTGTTCTAAAAATATTTTTTTAAAAAACTGGAATGTACAAAGCCATAGATAAATAAAATTTTAAGTAGTTCCATATGACTGGAGGGTGTAGTATGCGAAAAAGAGTGAAAGGAAATGAAGTTAGACGAGTAATCGTGGTGTTATTTCACTTGTTGGCTCCATATGCCATGATAAAGAATCTGGACTTGATCCTCTATAGGAATTAATTGAAAAATGACCTCACAGAAACAAAAATAAATAAGTTCATAATATTTCACCTCAAACTGTTCTTCACAAGAAATCTGTGCCCTGATGTTGTCTTTCTACTTGTAAAATTATTCAGCACAATTGGAAGGGTAGGAAGGTTGTCAAAAATAAATAGTGAAGATAAAGAAATCTGGATCTATTCAATACACTTCAATATACACCTTGTTTTTGTCGCTCTTGTTGTTTTATTTCGCTTTGTTATGTTTTGCTTGATTTTTATTGCCAATGATTTTCCAAGAGAACTAACATGCTTTTAAGATACAGACATACTCTTAATGTTTATACTCTAGGTGTTATTAATGTAATACTCTAGGTATTATTACTTTTCAGTAGAAGATGAATGGGTTAAATTCACAGCCTTTGTCTATTAATTATTATAACTATTTAGCATTTAAATGATTATTATGCACTAGGCCTTCATATCATACACTTTTTTTTTTTTTTTTTACCTCTTTCAACATTTTTTTGAGTACAATGTTTACGTTTTAAACAATAAAAATGAGGCTCAGGAAAGTTGACCTACTCACATTCAAAATGTAGTAAAGAGGACCCTAAAAAAAAGAGAATTAAAAATCAGTAAAGATTATTGTTCTGTGAGCACACCCTGATGTGCTCCCAACATTCACTGTGTAGATAAAAGATGTCCTGAGTCTTAGCCAACTCTGCATACATTCTGCACAGAGATCGAAGCAAAGATGAAATGTGAATTTGGCCAATATCTTAACTTTACACATTAATGATGTAAACACTTTTTAAAATTATTTTCAAAATTCCCACTGGAGAGAGCCCTGCATTTTTTTTTTTTTTTAATAGTGTCTTTACCTTGAAGATGCAAGCACAATCTGGGATTCAGTAATCCAATGTTAGCTGAACTTACCTGGCAAGCAAAGTAGGTCATTTTAATTGGAGAACACTTAGTTTTGTTTACTATTTTGATGAGTTTATCAAAATACGTGTTTACAGGCAGATGCTCTATGTCATGCAAGCGCAAAATCAGCCAAATGGGCACAGTGTAGAAGAATCACGGTACTCTCACCATTGGTGGGCATAACAATAGACAGCACTTCTAAGAATTAATAGGAGTTTAGGGCTGCTTATATACTCTTTGCTGAGGAATATGCAACATAAAAGGCCATTATTCCCTGCCTCCAATCAGAAATCTTCAGGAAATTATACATGACTCAGAATTGATCACGTCAGAGTGAATTCTTAGAAAAGCCTGAAATGTGCTGAGTTCCGATGAGGGTAACTTTAGTATGAACACAGAAGCAGCATATATGGATACAGGAGCTGTTGTAGAGCAGGAATCCCTGATCACAATAAAGAGTAATCTTATGGTAAGAACTGTTCTGAGCAAAGGTTGAAATATCAAGGAATGGTTCACAGAACTGATATTTTTAATGTAAAATGTTCTGTAATATAAATTGTTGCCTTTTATGGATTTCCAGAATAATATTTTTTTTATGCACACCAAAACTAGATATTTAGAGTTAGATTTCTATATTTCACATTTTATTTTCAAATCTAGATCTTGTTGAGGACTTGTGTCTTAATTTCCTGTGATATTTTTCTTAACACTTGAAAATAAAAGCATTTGGGGCTGATTTTATATTTTTTTCCTGAATATGAAATAGACTTTGGGAATAAATTAAACTTAAACATATACACTAAGTTTCATTATATGTAAGTAGGTTTCTTCTATTTATGATTTAGAATGTGAAAGTTCTGGTTAAATTTATTAAACGCCTTTGCAGTTTATATGATTTGTGGATTTTTTCTTTAATATTTAACGAAATTGTGTTGATGGATTTATAATAATGAGGTACTCTTGAACTACTGGAATATATGTTACTGAAAATATTATTTAACTACACTACTCTTTGCTAGTACTTTATTTGTAAAGTTTTTCATTTTTCATTATAGGGTTTTCATACAATTTTATTTTTGCACTCTTGCCAGATTTCAAGTTTTGGTATTAAAATTATGTTGGCATCAGAAAGTAAATGGAAAGTGTTTAAGTTAGTATAGATAAGCTCATTCTGCAGAAATGGAAAATTTTGACTCAGAATAACACATTTGAAATACTGGTGGTCTTTCTGGAAGAAAGCATAGAAACATTGCAAAAAAAATGTACTGACTGTTAGATGTGTCTGCACGTGAAGCTCGTCACTTCTGCTCATATGTAATTCACCAAAGCAGGTCACGTGCTCAGTCATGACTGAGCTCAACAAAGTGGGGAAACGTTTTTCTCCCCAAAGAAGGTCACCAGATATGGTGAACATTAATTTTAATTTATATAAACAGTTTTCTATGGCTTTACATAAACAACTTTATATAAACAAAGTTTTTTATATAAAAAACTTTATATAAAAATTATATAAATAATTTATATAAACAATTTTCTAATTTTCTATTAGAGATAATAATAATTTCAATAACCCAGTTGTAATTCAGTTTACTTCTGGTTCCTTTTATGTATGCAGGCAGATAGATAATAGACAGATAGAGATATGATAAATATAGGTATATAGATATAGAAATAGGACTCTGTGTGTGTGTGTGTGTGTGTGTGTGTGAGTGATTCGAATATCTTAATTTGATCTGTGAGCTTTCTGTTGGATGCCCTCTGGGATATTTTGCCTCATTTTATATAGAAATACTTATTTTTCATTAAGCACAATTGGAGATCACCTCCTTGCATAGAAAACTTGGCTTATCCATCTGGGCAAAAATAGTCACTACATGAAGATTTCTGATAAAAAATATCAATTTACTTCTTTTTTTCCATTTTATTTACTTATTTATTTTATTATACCTTAAGTTCTGGGATACATGTGTGGAATGTGCAGGTTTATTAAATAGGTATACACCTACACACCATATGTACATATGGTGGTTTGCTGTATTATCTACATTAGGTAGTTCTCCTAATGATATCCCTCCACTAGACCCCACTCCCCAACAGGTCCCCATGTGTAATATTGCCCTGCCTGAATCCATGTGTACTTATTGTTCAACTCCCACTTATGAGTAAGAATATGCCATGTATGGTTTTCTGTTTCTGTGTTAATTTGCTAAGAATTATGGTTTCCAGCTTCATCCATGTCCCTGCAAAGGACATTAACTCATCCTTTTTTATGGCTGCATAGTATTCCATGGTGTATATGTGCCACATTTTCTTAATCCATTCTATCATTGATGGGCAATTGGGTTGGATCCAAGTCTTTGCTATTGTGAATAGTACTGCAATAAACCTATGTGTGCATGTGTCTTTATAGTAGAATAATTTTTAATCCTTTGAGTATATACCCAGTAATAGGATTGCTGGGTCAAACGATATTTCTGGTTCTAGATCCTTGAGGAATTGCCACACAGTCTTCCACAATGGTTGAACTAATTTACACTTCCACCAACAGTGTAAAAGCATTCCTTTTTCTACATATCCTCTCCAGCATCTGTTGTTTCCTGACTTTTGATGATCGCCATTCTAACTGGCGTGAGATGGTATCCCATTGTGGTTCTGATTTGCATTTCTATAATGACCAGTGATGATGGGTGGTTCTCTGGACCAAACTGACCTAATAGGCATCCACAGAACTCTCCACTCCAAATGAACAGAATATACATTCTTCTCAGCACCACATCACATCTATTATATTTTTTGGTGGGGGGATGGAGTCTTGCTCTGTCACACAGGCTGGAGTGCAGTGGTGCAATCTCGGCTCACTGCAACCTCCGCCTCCTGGGTTCAAGTCATTCTCCTGCCTTAGCCTCCCAGGAATCTGGGACTTGTAGTCCCATGCACCACCATGCCCGGCTATTTACTTATTTATTTATTTATTTTGTATTTTTAGTAGATATGAGGTTTAACCATGCTGGCCAGGCTGATCTGAAACTCCTGACCTCAAGTGATCTGCACCTCTTCTAAAATTGACTACAGACCTGGAAGTAAAACACTCCTCAGCAAATGCAAAAGAACGGAAATCATAACAAATGGTCTCTCAGACCACAGTGCAATCAAATTGGAACTCAGGATTAAGAAATTCACTCAAAACCACATATTACATATAAACTGAACAATCTGCTCCTGAAAGACTACTGAGTAAATAACGAAATGAAGGCAGAGATGAATACGTTCTTTGAAACCAATAAGAACAAAGACACAACACACCAGACTCTCTGAGACAAAGCTAAAGCAGTGTTTAGAGGGAAATTTATAGCACTAAATACCCACAAGAGAAACTAGGAAAGGTCTAAAATCGATACTCTAACATTACAATTAATAGAACTAGAGAAGCAAGAGCAAACAAATTCAGAAGCTAGCAGAAGACAAGAAATAACTAAGATCAGAGCAGAACTGAAGGAGATCGAGACATGAAAAACCCTCCAAAATATCAATGAACTGAGGAGCTGTTTTTTTTAAAACGATTAACACAATAGATAGACTGCTAACCAGATTAATAAAGAATAAAAGAGAGAAAAATCAAATAGACACAGTAAAAAATGATAAAGGGGATATCACCACTGATCCCACAGAAATACAAACTACCATCAGAGAATACTATAAACACCTCTAGGCAAATAAACTAGAAAATCTAGAGGAAATGGATAAATTCCTGAACACATACAACTTCCCAAGACTAAACCAGGAAAAGCTGAGTCCCTGAATAGACCAATAACAAGTTCTGAAATTGAAGCAGTAATTAACAGCCTACCAACCAAAAAAAGTCCAGGACTAGATGGATTGTCATCTGAACTCTACCAGAGGTACAAAGAGAAGCTATTACCATTCCTTCTGAAACTATTCCAAACAGTAGAAAAGGAGGGACTCCTCCCTAACTCATTTTATAAGGCCAGCATCATCCTGATACCAAAACCTGGCACAGACAAAAAAAAAAAAAAAACAAAACTAATTTCAAGCCAATATCCCTGATGAAGATCAGTGCAAAAATCCTCAATAAAGTACTGGCAAACCAAATCCAGCAGCACTTCAAAAGCTTGTTCACCACGCTTCATACCTGGGATGCAAGGCTGGTTCAACATACACAAATCAATTAATGTAATCTATCACATAAACAGAACCAACGTCATAAACCACGTGATTATTTCAATAGATGCAGAAAAGGCCTTCAATAAAATTCAACACCCCTTCATGCTAAAAGCTCTCAATAAACTAGGTACTGATGAAATGATCTCAAAATAATAAGACTATGACAAAACCCATATCCAATATCACACTGAATGGACAAAAACTGGAAGCATTCCCTTTGAAAACTGGCACAAGACAAGGATGCCCTCTCTCATCACTCTATTCAACATAGTATTCGAAGTTCTGGCCAGGTCCATCAGGCAAGAGAAAGAAATAAATGGTATTCAAACAGGAAGAGAGGAAGTCAAATTGTCTGTTTGCAGATGACATGATTGTATATTTAGAAAATCCCATCGTCTCAGCCCCAAATATCCTTAAGCTGATAAGCAACTTCAGCAAAGTCGCAGGATACAAAATTGGGACTGTACAAAAATTGATGTGCAAAAATTACAAGCATTTTTATATACCAATAATAGAGAGCCAAATCATGAGTGAATTTAGTTTAGTTTAGTAAATCACAATGACTAAAAAGAGAATAAAATACCTAGGAATACAACTTACAAGGGATGTGAAGGACTTCTTCAAGGAGAACTACAAACCACTGCTCAAGGAAGTAAAAGAGGACACAAACAAATGGAAAAACATTCCATGCTCATGGATAGAAAGAATCAATATCATGAAAATGGTCATACTGCCAAAAGTAATTTATAGATTCAATGCCATCTCCATCAAGCTACGATCGACTTTCTTCACAGAATTAGAGAAAAGTACTTTAAATTTCAAATGGAACCAAAAAAGAGCCCTTATAGCCAAGACGATCCTAAGGAAAAAGAACAAAGCTGGAGGCATCACGCTACCTAACTTCAAACTATATTACAAGGCTAAAGTAACCAAAACAGCATGGCACTAGTACCAAAACAGATATGTACACCAGTGGAACAGAACAGAGACCTCAGAAATAAAACTACACATCTACACCACCTAATAATTGAAAAACCTGACAAAAATAAGCAACGGGGAAAGGATTCCCTATTTAATAAATGGTGTTGGGAAAACTGACTAGCCATATGAAGAAAACTGAAAGTGGACCGCTTCCTTACACCTTATACAAAAATTAACTCAAGATGGATTAAAGACTTAAACATAAGACCTAAAACTCCAAAAATGCTAGAAGAAAACCTGGGCAATACCATTCAGGACATAGCCATGGATAAAGACCTCATGAGTAAAACACCAAAAGCAATGACAACAAAAGCCAAAATTGACAAATGGGATCTAATTAAACTAAAGAGCTTCTGCACAACAAAAGAAATTATCATCAGAGTGAACAGGCAACCTATAGAATAGGAGAACATTTTTCCAATCTATCCATCTAACAAAGGACTAATATCCAGAATCTACAAAAAACTTAAACAAATTTACGAGAAAAAAACAACCCCATCAAAAAGTGGGCAAAGGATATGAACAAACACCTCTCGAAAGAAAATATTTCTGTGGCCAACAAACATGAAAAAAAGCTCATCAATTTACTTATTATATACTTAAAATCTCAAGCACGTGGTTTCTTTTTCAGTGAGCGGGGATAATGTGACTGTTTGACGAAGACTGAGCATTTGACAATATGTGATATTTGAAACGATCTAATGGAGCCAGAATCTACAAGAGAATCCTAGGCAGAGCAATTCTGTGTTTGAATTCTGACACTAGACTGGCTGGGTACAATTCAGGCATCACAACTTATGAGCTGTATTTTTGAGCCACTCTTTTAATGGAACCGGACCTTAATTCTATCAATTGCAAAATGAGAACAATACAAATCTCTCTCTTAATTCTATCATTTGCAAAATGAGAATAAAACACATCCCTCATATTTTAGGTCTAATAAACCAAAAACATACCTGTTGTATAAAATATAGTCTATAGCACACATATAGGATAATAAACATTATTGAAAACAGAAAGTTTCTTTCTGTTCTGTTTTTAAGCTCTCACTCTTTCAGAGAAATCTCTTCCATACGCAAAAGTTATATTTTTGATTTACATAGACGGTAATCAGAAAAAAAAATCAATTTAACTATAGTTTGAGTATGAATTTATATATTCAAAAAACATATATTCAGAATCTTTTTACTAGATTTTAATCTAGTGCTCCTAATATACTGCCTCTTATATTTAGTAGCAAAAAAATAACAGAAAACAAACCGAATGTCTCTTCAGATAAAAAGCACAATATATTTATGATCCACTTGTACTTTTCCTCTAGAAAATTTGTAACCAAATCAGTCCTTATATGAATAAATTAACTTATTCCAGTTACCTAGTGACATCCAAAACTTTGCTTCTAATAATCAATCTTATTTTCATTGTATTTTTAATTTTCCCATTTTGTTTTGTTTAATTTTATATTGTATCACAATTATAAGAGTATGATGGATATTAGCAAAATAAATCAACAACAGACTTCAGCTATAATATAATAATATAATAACAGAGTTCAGTTTCAATGTAAAATTGCTATTCTTAGCTAAAATGTGGAGTGGTATGAACATAAAGACACAAGTCCATTTTGTACAAGTTGACCCTGCTATTGATAAAATTGCTGATTTATATTTAGTGTCTTCCTTTTTTCTTCACTATATGTGTTTAAGGATTTTTAACAGTAAATGTATTTTTGTAATCTTTTAAACAGAGGTATGATATTAAATAAGTAACAACCAGCTTTCAGGGGGCCAAAATGCTACCTGCTTGGTAGCGTTTGCTGATTTTAAGCTATCACAATAAAGTCACTAAAAGTGGTGCTGAGAAGAGATATTGAGTACCCCATTAGAAAATGGTGTCTTTAATATAAAATGAAATAAATTTAAGTAATCTCAAGAGCATAGATAACACTAAAATGTATTAACATAATCAATACATAATTTTTAGAACATATTACTCTTGCTTTAACATATTTGTTAGTTTACATAATTTAATATTTAATCATGAGCATGTTCAACTCACAAAATTCCGGAAGCCCAGGCATGCATAAGCCAATTGTAGCACACAATGGCTCACATATGTCAATATATGTGTTTTAAATACCTTTCAATTGAATAAGTTTATACTTTCACATATTTTTGCCCAAATTTCAAAAAATGCCTTTCAGTTCTCTTTCAGAATGAATATTTCAGATTTCAATTGGATTGAAATGATGACTTGGCACTCTCAAGGTATAAACCTCAGTTTTTCTTTGCTCTCTAAACTACTTTAGAGAAAGTAAATCGACTGTGGATAATTATGCAGCCTGGCATCTCATATCTCTTTTAAACAAGCTGATGTGATGGAACTCCTGCTTTCACACAGGGCTGGGAAAACACAGTGCCAACAATCAAAGGAAACCCATCTCTAGGGCATAATATATATATAATTTTAAGAGCTCCTAGCTACTTTCAGTTAACACTACAGTTGGAAAAAAGAAAACAACAAGATAATTTTAGGTACCTGGTAACAAATGACAACACTTTACTGTCAGTGTCTGAACTTGGAGAGGGAATGGGAGTCAGTCACTGTTGGCAAAGTTGTAGCCCTTATGCAAGTGACCTCCATACTGGCTTTACACAGTTAATAGAGGAGGAGGAGGAGGGGGAGGAAAGAAAGAGAGAAAGAGCGAAAGAGCGAAAGAGAGAGAGAGAAAGAAAGAAAGAAAGAAAGACAGACAGACAGACAGAAAGAAAGAAAGAAAGAAAGAAAGAAAGAAAGAAAGAAAGAAAGAAAGAAAGAAAGAAAGAAAGAAAGAAAGAAAGAAAGAAAGAAAGAAAGAAGGAAAGAAGGAAAGAAAGAAAGGGAAAAGAAAAGAAAGAAAGAGAAAGCAAGGAAGGAAGGAAGGGAGAGAAGAGAGGAGGAGGAGGAGAAGAAGAAGAAGAAGAAGAAGAAGAAGAAGAAGAAGAAGAAGAAGAAGAAGAAGAAGAAGGAGGAGGAGGAGGAGGAGGAGGAGGAGGAGGAGGAGGAGGAGGAGGAAGAAGAAGAAGAAGAAGAAGAAGAAGAAGAAGAAGAAGAAGAAGAAGAAGAAGAAGAAGAAGAAGAAGAAGAAGAAGAAGAAGAAGAAAAGAAGGAGGAGGAGGGAGAGGGAGGAGAAAGAGGAAGAAGAGAAGAAGGAGAAGGAGAAGGAGGAAGAGGAAGAAGAATAAGAAGGAGGAGGAGGAGGAGGAGGAGGGGAGGGGAGGGGGAGAGAGAGGGGAAGGGGGAAGAGGAGGAGAAGGAGTAGTTTTGAAGATGGATACCTGGCAGGGAAGCTAGTGGAGTCATGTTAAGACAAGAAAGCTGCTAGTTTGACACTATTAGAGATGTCCTTTGAAGCTCAACTAGATTAATAGCTTTTTAAGAATGTATTGAAAAATGTTATCATGTGAAACTTTCAAAACCAGACTTACAGTGTTAGGAAATATGTTGTAAGGAACTGTTCAAATTTAGCAGGGGAAACACTTAATGACCTAATAGTCCTTTTCCTCCTCCGAATTCAATAATACTATAATTTATGTATTTTGGCTCAATTACAGCAGGTCACATAAGGTTTTTAAATTCTGTATTTTTTTCCCCAGGTTAACATAATGTCTGCATTTAAGCATTAAATATTTTTAATGTGAAAGCTTTCAGCTCAAGAAAATGACTACTATTTGCCATAGGGTTTCAAGTCTTCTCTCTACTTATGTTACTTTTACTGACACTTTAAGTGAAGATAATCCAGCTATAAGGTATGTAGTTTCTGAATAACGGCACTTAAAATGATTGCTAAGACATTTGGTTTTATACTATTCATAACACTAGGCCTATCTACAGTTAATTGGCTTTAAAATTATTTGTATAAGAAAAATGTACCATTTATGTGTGGTTGTTTTATTTTTAAAATAAGTTACTTTATATAAGAATAACTATACACGAATGTCAGATACACAAAAGCAAAGTAAAATGTAGAAATGACTCAATAATAAGATCATTCCAAAATGTACTTTTAATTACATTGTCATGGGATCCTTGGGTTGTCGCTTCACCAGCTGGAAACCTCTGTGACCGGTGGCACCTTTGCCCGAGTTTTGCTTGGGTCCACCGGGCTCACTCTGCCCACTTGGCCTGACAGGCTATGCTCAGCTGTGCTACCGGCCCAGATCTCACACCTGTCAAGGGCAAGCCAGGTGCAGAGTCGTGAGGAGTCTGGTCACTGCGCACAGACAGGCATGCCAGCTGTGTCAGGGTGGGCAGCTCCAAGTGCTGGAACAGGTGCTGGCTTTCTGGAGGGCTGCAGTTGGACCAGGTGTACTGCAAAAGATGATGTCCCAGCCCTGGTTCGAGGAGCTCCTAGGTCTGGGATCCCCAAAGGGTCGCAGCTCTTCTTTCCTTCTGTCTTCTCTGCTTCTCCTTGCTGGCAACTGATGAGCGCAGAGTGGGGATGTTGCTTCAAGCCTGTTTCTGTTAAAGCTCTTTCAGTCCCACCATTCAGCAGGTCCCAAGTTCTTGTCCCGCGTCCAGGAAGAATGAGGTAGGCAGACAACTTAAGTGTGAGCAAGGTGAAGAGGTGCTTTAATGAGCAACGGTGTAGCTCTCAGGAGACCCAAAGTGGATAGCTCCTTTCCACAGGCAGCTCATCCCAGCATCTGTGCAGCCCTCAGCAGAGACAAGACTGATAGTGGGTAGCTCCTCTCCACAGGCAGACCTTCCCATCGTCTGATTCTGGCTAAATACAGGGTCTTTACGGAGGAAGGGCTAGCTGATTGCTCCATGGGCATCCACGGGCGTCTATGGGCAGCCCAGAAAAAGCGCCAGAAGTTCTCACTCCAGTCCGTGGAACTGGCAGCCTGGCCCTGTGCTTTAGGCTGTCCCTGGCTTGAAGACGGAGGTTCATTAGGGGCCCATCCCTTTCTGTCCGGGGCCTGTCTGTCTCCTGCCGCCATTTATGGTGCCCAGGCTGTTTGTGCTGAGGGGTGCTGCAGGCCCCAGCTGAGCTGCCCTCAGCAGCCCCTCAGCAGCCCCTCAGCCTCGCTCCCTTGCTCGTTGGGTCCAAGGTCCAGAAGGGGCCGAGCCGCAGAGGACTGGTGTGTCAGCACTGCCTCGAGTGCGTGCACACTGGGCAGGGTTGGGACAGCACCCAGGCTTGGCCTCAACTTTGCTCCGAAATTGGAACGGGTGTCAGAAGCAGGGAGAGGCTATGCAGGGAAGCGGACACTTCCAAGCCTGTGGGGGCAGAACCGGGGGCAGGGGGCGGTTCCCAGGCCCCCAAGAGCACAGGGATGTCCGGGCCCGCAGCTGCACCTGTGCTTGGGAGAACAAGGCTCCCACCCTGCCAACTCAGAAGGGGAGGCGGCTTCCACCTGTTCCCGGCTCCCGCCAGCTGTGTGGAGCATGCAGCCCTGGCTGCTCCCCCCCACTATAGCCAGCGTCTTCAAAGTGGCTGCTCCAGACAGCCACGGCTGCCATTAACATGACTTCAATATAGGGCTGTATTAAAAAGTAAGGCGCTATAGTTCCATCTTATCTATGAATAACAGCTTTAATCATATACTTTATTTAGAATGGACAGCATTAGAAGAACTTTTCAAATCTTAAAGGAAGAAATAGGGAAGAAAGGAAGACAAGAAAGAAGGAAAGAAGGTAGGAAGAAAAGAGAGAAGAAATTCCTAATTATTACAGTTTTTATTCCCTTACATTGAGCAGGTGATATCTGCTGGTATAGGTTTTTAAAGGAATGGCTAGAAAATCACAACTTTCAAGCCCTCGTCTTCTTCATCTATAAAATGCGAAAAGCTAATTGGATGACCTCTAAGATCTTTTCCAAGCCTAAATTACCATTACTTTACTATTATGGATAAACCAGATAATGTATCAAAAAGGCTCCCAATTTGAATTAACATTTTTCTTTTAAAAAAAGTGATGATAACATAAGCACAGAACCTGAGCCTTACGTATCCTCTAGCTTCTGTCTTATTTTCTTTCTTTGCTTTCAATCAGGAACACAGAAAAGTTAAATACACCTTTTTTTAAAAATACAAACCTACCATTAAGTTATTTTTCAGTTCACCATAATCTTCTTTTTATCCCTACCATTCACTAAAGCTGCTCCTGGTAAAATTACCCACCGTCTTCCAATTTCCAAATCCAATGAACACTTCTAAATTTGACCTTATTACTTTGTAGTATTTGATAATGCTGGTCTTGTCTAACCTTCTTAAAACGGTTTCTTACCCTGACTTCCTTTTCAACTTTGTATCTCAAAAACCTAGCCCCGTGCTTAGGGGAAAAAAAAAAAAAAAAAAGCTCTAACAAAATATTACTTGAGTAAACGAAGTGCTAAGTGATTTTGAAACAATCCCTTCTCAAGTTAGTTTTGGTCACGTCGTCCAAGATATGTTCTTCCTAAGCATTATGTTAATATTCAACAGTGATACTCATCAACTAAAGAGTAAGGGATACCGAAATGACCTTTAAGTTTTTGCTTTTTATAACTTGGAATTTTGGTATATTTTTCCTACCTACTTGGGCTCCACCTTGGCTTCCTCTCTCTCCAGACTGTCCCAGACCTGGCACTGAGTGTGGTTGCTCAGCTTTCATCATTTGTTCTGGCCAGCGAATGTTCCCTCTGATGCGCCTCCCTTGGCTGGCTGTTGCTCCCTACTTTCATTTTCACTACGGGTACAGCCATTCACTAGCTTCCACTGGAAACATTTTTCCAGACATTCCTTTAGGATTAGTGCCATTTTCATAACTGGCCACTGGGTTCTGTCACTATTTTACATGCTTCACTATTCTCAAATTTGTCTTTTTTCAGCTTTATAATGATAGTAAATAGGTTTTATTTTTGCACATTACTTTGTTTATCTCCTTATGAAAAGCATGTATTGTATTTACCCTTGTGTAAGAAAACAATTTTTGCTCAATGTAACTTTCCATCTCTTGTATTCTATTTTTTCTTTCTGTTTGTAATTCTTCTTCTTGGGATTCTTCATAAAGAAGTGTTTTGATTTGACAAAAGTCTTAATCATGGCCTTTAAATTAAAATAAAAAAGATTTATTTAGTCCTCAACCACAATTATAAGAGATTCTCTCTTTTCCACTTGAGATTATTTGTAAACTCCAATAAAAATGTATAGCCCTCTATGATTTCTATAAAATTTCTTCAGATATTAAACCCTGATTATCTTCTTTTATTGATTGAAAATGAGCTCAGTGTTGTCCTTTAATAAACTTCTTACCTTTTCCCACATTTTTCTTTTCACTTGGATTACAACTAGGTAGGAAATAAAGGTGGAGTCTCCCCTCTTCCCAATTCCATTTGAAGTATCTGTGACTCCCTATCTCTGATTTGGAAACATATTTATTTTCCTCTGAATAAGTTACTTACTGAAGAATTTTTCAGAAAATCAAAGTTAGCTTTTTAAAATCTGACTGTGGTAGAAAAGTTGACAGAATGCTAAGATTTGCTGTGCTCTAGAAGTCTTCTGTGTTCTTCTTACACTAAACCATCTGACTCCAGTGGCTTTCTTCCTACGCTGCTTTTCAAACATGTAAGAGCTGAAGGCTCTCTAACACAGTAACCATAGGAGCATAGAGTTTTCTTTAAGTATTTCATTTCTCTAGAGTTTTGGTATGGGTTTGAAGTTGTTATCTTAAAATAAAACATAATAACCAATGCAAATGATGAGTTGATGGGCACAGCAAACCAACATGGCACATGTATACCTATGTAACAAACCTGCACGTTTGCACATGTACCCCAGAACTTAAAGTATAATATATGTGTGTACATAATATATATATATTATATATATACACATATATATAACTACAAGAAGTTTTATATAAGCCCCATGGTAACCACACACAAAAAAAATCTTCTAATGATATAAAAGTAAAAAGGAGGAATTCTGAAAAATTTACAAATATGTGGAAGTGAAATAACATGCTTCTGAACAACTAATGGATTAAAAAGAAATTAAAAGGGAAGTCAAATAGTATTTGAGACAAATGAAAGTAGAAATGCAACATACCGAAACTTATGGGATGCGGTGCTAAAATGGAAGTTTATAACAATTAATGTGTACATAAATAAAACAGAATTATCTCAAATAAACAATCTAAGCTCACACCTCAAGAAACTAGAAAAAGAAGAAAAAACTACGCCCAAAGTCAACAGAGTGAAGAATATAATAAAGTTTAGAGAAAAATTAAATGAAACAGAGGCTACATAGACAATAGAAAGGATCAAGAAAACTATAAGTTAGTTTTTTAAAAAGGATTGACGAAGTTAACAAAACTTTAGAAAGACTTACCAAGAAAAAAATGAGAGAAGACTCAAATAAAAAAAAATACACGAAAGAGGCTGAGCTCAGTGGCTCATGCCTGTAATTCCAGCACTTCGGGAGGCTGAGGCGGGCGGATCACAAGGTCAGGAGATGGAGACCATCCTGGCTAACATGGTGAAACCCCGTCTCTACTAAAAATAGAAAAAAGTTAGCCGGGCATGGTGGCAGGCACATGTAGTCCCAGCTACTTGGGAGGCTGAGGCAGGAGAATGATGTGAACCTGGGAGGCGGAGCTTGCAGTGAACCGAGATCATGCTACTGCACTCCAGCCTGGGCAACAGAAGCGAGACTCCATCTCAAAAAAAAAAAAAAAAAAAAAAAAAGGAAAATACATGAAAGAGGAGACATTAGGACTGTTATCATATAAATACAAAAAGTATTTGAGACAAATGAAAGTAGAAATGCAACATACCAAAACTTATGTAAGAGTCTACTACAAACAATTATATGCTAACAAACTGGATACCTTAGAAGAAATGAACAAATTCCTAGAAACATACAACCTACCAGGACTGAATCATTAAGAAATAGGAAATCTGAATACACAAGTAATAAGTAAGAATGAAATAGTAATGAAAATACTCCCAAGAAAGAAAGGCCCAGGACCAGATAACCTCACAGGTTAATTCTACCAAACATTGTTTTGTTTCTTTGTTTTTAGTTTTTTTCTTTTTCTTTCTTTTTTTTTTAAATTATACTTTAAGTTTTAGGGTACATGTGCACAACGTGCAGGTTTGTTACATAGGTATACATGTGCCATGTTGGTTTGCTTCACCCATCAACTCGTCATTTACATTAGGTGTTTCTCCCCAATGCTATTCCTCCTCCAGCCCCCGACTCCCAAAGAGGCACTGGTGTGTGATGTTCCCCGCCCTGTGTCCATGTGTTCTCATCATTCAACTCCCACCTGTGAGTGAGAACATGCGGGGTTTAGTTTTCCGTCCTTGTGATAGTTTTCTGAGAATGATAGTTTCCAACTTCATCCTTATGCCTGCAAAGGACATGAACCCATTCATTTGTATGGCTGCATAGTATTCCATGGTGTATATGTGCCACATTTTCTTAATTCAGTCTATTACTGATGAACATCTCAGTTGGTTCCAAGTCTTTGCTATTGTGAATAGTGCCACAATAAACATACATGTGCATGTGTCTTTATAGTAGCATGATTTATAATCCTTTGGGTATATACCCAGTAATGGGATTGCTGGGTCAAATGGTATTTCTAGTTCTAGATCCTTGAGTAATTGCCACACTGTCTTCCACAATGGCTGAACTAATTTACACTCCCATCAACAGTGTAAAAGCATTCCTATTTCTCCACATCCTCTCCAGCATCTGTTATTTCCTGACTTTTTAATGATCACCATTCTAACTGGCAAGAGATGGTATCTCATTGTGGTTTTGATTTGCATTTCTCTGATGACCAGTGATGATGAGCATTTTTTCATGAATCTGTTGGCTGCATAAATGTCTTCTTTTGAGAATTGTCTGTTCATATCCTTTGCCCATTTTTTGATGGGGTTGTTTGTTTTTTTCTTGTAAATTTGTTTAAGTTCTTTGAAGATTCTGGATATTAGGCCTTTGTCAGATGGGTAGATTGCAAAAATTTTCTCCCATTCTGTAGGTTGCCTGTTCACTCTAATGATAGCTTCCTTTGCCATGCAGAAACTCTTTAGTTTAGTTAGATATCATTTGTCTATTTTGGCTTTTGTTGCCATTACTTTTGGCATTTAAAACTATTCTAATCAACTAAAAAAATAGGGAATCCTCCCTAACCCATTTTATGAGGCCAGCATCATCCTGATACCAAAGCCTGGCAGAGACACAACAAAAAAAGAGAATTTTAGACCAATATCCCTGATGAACACCAATGCAAAAATCCTCAATAAAATACTGGCAAACCAAATCCAGCACTACATCAAAAAGCTCATCCACCACAATCAAGCTGGCTTCATTCCTGGGGTGCAAGGCTGGTTCAACATATGCAAATCAATAAATGTAATTCGTCACATAAACAGAAGCAATGACAAAAACCACATGATTATCTCAATAGATGCAGAAAATGCCTTTGACAAAGTTCAACAACGCTTCATGCTAAAAACTCTCATACACTAAGTATTGATGGAACGTATCTCAAAATAATAAGAGCTATTTATGACAAACCCACAGCCAATATCATACTGAATGGCCAAAAACTGGAAGCATTTCCTTTGAAAACTGGCATAAGACAAGGGTGCCCTCTCTCACCACTCGTATTCAACATCGTGTTGGAAGTTCTGGCCAGGGCAATCAGGCAGGAGAAAGAAATAAAGGGCATTCAAATAGGAAATGAGGAAATCAAATTGTCCCTGTTTGCAGATGACATGTTTGTATATTTAGAAAACCCTATTGTCTCAGCCCAAAATCTCCTTGAGCTGATAAGCAACTTCAGCAAAGTCTCAGGATGCAAAATTGATGTGTAAAAATCACAAGCATTCCTATACACCAATAACAGACAAACAGAGAGCCAAATCATGAGTGAACTCTCAATCACAACTGCTACAAAGAGAATAAAATACCTAGGAATCCAACTTACAAGGGATGTGAAGGACCTCTTCAAGGAGTTCTACAAACCACTGCTCAGTGAAATAAAAGAGGACACAAACAAATGGAAGAACATCCCATGCTCATGGATAGGAAGAATCAATATGGTGAAAATGGCCATACTGCTCAAGGTAATTTATAGATTCAATGCCATCCCATCAAGCTACCAATGACTTTCTTCACAGAATTGGAGAAAAAAAAAAAAACTACTTTAAATTTCATATGGAAGCAAAAAAGAATCTGTATCTCCAAGACAATCCTAAGACAAAAGAACAAAGCAGGAGGCATCATGCTACCTGACTTCCAAGTATACTAAAAGGCTATGGTAACCAAAACAGAATGGTGCTAGGTACCAAAACAGATATGTAGAACAATGGAACAGAACAGAGGCCTCAGAAATAATACCACATATCTACAACCATCTGATTTTTGACAAACCTGACACAAACAAGCAAGGGGGAAAGGACTCCCTATTTAATACATGGTGCTGGGAAAACTGGCTAGCCATATGTAGAAAGCTGAAACTGGATCCCTTCCTTACACCTTATACAAAAATTAACTCAAGATGGATTGAAGACTTAAATGTAAGACCTAAAACCATAAAAACCCTAGAAGAAAACCTAGGCAATACCATTCAGGACATAGGCATGGGCAAATTCTACCAAACATTTAAAGAAGAATTAACACAAATCTTTCTCAAATGCTTTCAAAAATCAGAAGATGAGGAAACATTTCCAAATTCAATTTACCATGCAAGAATTACCCTTATACTAAAGCCGGATAAGGATGCTACAAGAAAGGAAAATTATAGGCCAACATGTTGATGAATATAGATGCAAAAATTCTCAACAAAATTCTAGAAAACTAAATTTAATAGCACATTAAAAGAATCATTCACCACGAGCAAGTGAGATTCATCACAGGGATTTAAGGATAATTCAACACATACAAATCAATAAATGTGATGCACTGCATTAACAGAATGAAGGATAAAAATCATATTCCAATAGATGAAGAGAAAGCATTAACAAAATTCAACAGCTTTCCATGGTAAAATAGTCACAAGAAATTAAGTGTAGAAGAAATAAATCTCAACGTAATAAAAGCCATATGTGACAATATCATGGCTAACATTATATTCAACAGTAAAAGGCTGAAAGCTTTTCCTCTAAGATAAGGAACAAGACAAGGGTGCCCACTCTCACCATTTCTATTTAACATAGTACTGAATAGCCTAGCCAGAGCAATTAGAGAACAAAAAGAAATAAATGTCATCAAAATTAGGAAAGAATAAATAACATTATTTTGTCTGCTATTTAGAAAACACTAAAGACTCAACCAAAAAAAGTTATTATTAATACATAAATTCAGTAAATTTGCAAGATACAGAATCAGCATACAAAAATTACTTGCATTTCCATTCCCTTGAAACAAACCATCTGAAGAAGAAACTGAGCAAATTGTCCATTTATAATAGCATCAGAAAGAATACAGGCTGGGCACAGTGGCTCACGCCTGTAATCCCAACACTTTGGGAGGCCGAGGTGGGTGGATCACCTGAGGTCAGAAGTTCGAGACCAGCCTGGCCAACATGGCGAAACCCCATCTGTACTAAAATTAAAAAAAAAAAAAAAAAAGCCTGGTGTGGTGGTGGGCACCTGTAATCCCAGCTACTCAGAGGCTGAGGCAGGAGAATCACTTGATCCCAGGAGGCAGAGGTTGCAGTGAGCCGAGATTGTGTCATTGCACTCCAGCCTGGGTGACAGACCAAGACACCATCTCAGAAAAACAAACAAACAAACAAACAACCGAATACGATACTTAGGAATAAATTTAACAAAGGAGGTGAAGGATCTGTACACTGATAACTGTAAGAAATTGTTGAAAAAAATTGAGGACGACAAAAATAAGTAGAAGGCTATCCCATATATATGTGTTGGAAGAATTAGTATTTTTTAAAATGTCCATACTTCCCAAAGTGATGTACAGATTAAGTATAATCCCTATCAAAATTCCAGTGGCATTGTTCACAGAAAGATAAACTTTTAAAATTCAGGTAGAACCACAAAATACTCCGAATAGTAAAAGAAATTTGAGAAAGAAGAACAAATCTGGAGGCATTACGCACTTTGATTTCAGTGTATACTTCAAAGTATAGTAATTAAAACGTTATACTACTGGCATTAAAAACAGACACACCGACCAATAAAACAGAATAGAAAGCACAGTAACAAACTACCACATATATGGTCAACTAATGTTTGATAGGGATGCCAAGAAAAGACATGAGGAAAAGAAAATCTCTTCAATAAGATATATTATTCAGAGTTCTCCAAAGACAGAACTAATAGGATAAAT
Source organism: Macaca thibetana thibetana (assembly GCF_024542745.1). Taxonomy (NCBI): domain Eukaryota; kingdom Metazoa; phylum Chordata; class Mammalia; order Primates; family Cercopithecidae; genus Macaca; species Macaca thibetana. The sequence continues at coordinate 78,465,551 of NC_065581.1, forward strand.
GTATATGAAAGAGAGTTTTTTAGGGAGAATTGGCTCACACAATCACAAGGCGAAATTCCACAACACACCGTGTGTAAGTTGGGGAAGAATGAAGCCAGTAGTACCTCAGTCTGAATTCAAAAGCCTCAAAAGCAGGGAAGTTAACAGTACAGCTGTCAGTCTGTGGCTCAAGTCCTGAGAGCCCCCAGCACACCGCTGGTGTAAGTTTAAGAATCCAAAGGCCATAGAAGCTCGTCTTCCATCCAAGGGTAGGAGGAACATAAGGAACCATCCAGCACTGGAGAAAGATGAAAGACAGAAGACTCAGCAACTCAGTTTATCCCATCTACTTCCTCCTGGTTTGTTCTTGCTATGATGGCAGAGATTGGATGGTGCCTACCTACATTGAGGGTAGATCTTTCTATCCTAATCAGAGAAATGCAAATCAAAATCACAATGAGTATCACCTCATATCTGTTACGCTGGCTATTATCAAAGAGACAAAAGATAACAAGTGTTGATGAGGGAGTGGAGAAAAGGGAACCCTTGTGCATTGTTAATGGGAATGTAAATTGGTACAGCCATATGGAAAACAGTATTGAGGTTTCTCAAAAAAGGAAAAAGAGAACTACTATAGGATTCTACGATGCCACTTCTGTATATATACACAGGAAATTAAATCAGTGTGTTGAAGAGATATCTGTAACTCCATGTTCACACAGCATTATTCATAATAGTCAAGATATGGAAACAACCTAAGCATGATTCCCAAATAAATGAATAAGGAAAATGTGTTGTGTATATGTGTGCATGAGTGTAATGGCATATTATTCAGCAATAAAAATAAAGAAAATTCTGCCATTTATGGGAATGTGGATGAACCTAGAGAAAATATGTTAAGTGACATAACCCAGGCACAGAAAGGCAAATACTGCATAATCTCCCTTTACACAGAACCTAGAAATAGGAAAGTTATACATGCCGAGAGTCGAATAGTAGTTACCAGGGGCTGTAGGGTGGAGGAAACAGAGAGATGTTGGTTAAAAGGTACAAACTTTCAGTTAAAAGATGAACAAGTTCTGGGTATTTAAGGTACAGCATGGGTAATGATGGGTGTATTAATTTGATTGTGGTAATCATTACACAATACACATGTACATGAAATCATCACACTTTCAATATGTGCAGTCTTGTCAATTAAAAATTTAAAAATGCATTTATTTCCCTCATGATATTCTGAAAGGAGGTTTCAGTATCAAGACATTTAAAAATTATTATTACAACAAATTGGGTGTGGCAGTTCACACTTGTAATTCCAACACTTTGGTAAGCCAAACTGGGAGGATCACTTGAGGCCAGGAGTTCAAGACCAGCCTGGGCAACATAGTGAGCCCCTGTCTCTACAAAAAAAAAAAACATTTTTTTTAAATTATCCAGTCATGGTGCCAATGACCTATAGTCCTAACTAGTCAGGAGGCTGGGGCAGGAGGATTTCTTGAGTCTAAGGGTGGGAGGCTGCAGTGAGCTATGATCATGCCACTGCACTCCAGCGTGGGCAACAGAGGAAAACCCTGTTTCTAAATAAATAATTAAAATAATTATAACCATTGTTTGAGATATATGTATTTTATATATATAGTTTCATATATTATATGTATACTTTATAGCAATGATTATATATAAATTACATCAAGTATATATATAGAAACAGATACATAGTTGTGATGGTATAACAAATCTTATAACTCAAAGAAACAATTGTGTTCAAATCAGTTTGTTTTAAAATCATGCTTTCAAGTTTCACTTTTACCTGTTCCTTTGTAGAATATTGTCTCAGAGAGTCTGAATGTTTTCTCAATGTAAAAATTCCTTCTTATGTTATTTCCATAATGTTGATGGGGTAGTACCTAATTTATGAATTTTGGAATATGTTCTTACTAAAATCTGTTTATTTCATTTATTCTGCCCTACTAACATAAATTTCATTTTTTAAAATTTTGTCCTATTCAATAATGTAATTATTTTGGGTTTTTTTTTCTTAAAAATGGTATAATGTCTCAAATGACTTCCATGAGGGATTTAAATATTCCTATGAAAATGAGGTCAAGTAATTTGTTGAAAATTCCAATTAACTGTTTTCTATTTTTAATTTATAAGTTGTTACCTTATGAAGTTCCTTCTTGGCATCAGTAGAAAACCATGACGCATATAATGAGTAGACACCAGTGTATCATAAGGATGTGAAGTGATCATGCTCAATTGAATTAGCCAAGTGGGAAGAAAAGGGAGCTGTTCCCTTGTGGAGAAAGTAAAGGAAGCTTCAGGTGTGCCCGGCACAGTGGCTCACGCCTGTAATCCCAGCACTTTAGGAGGCCAAGGTGTGCTGCACCAACATGACTGATGTTCTTTATTCGTTCTCAGACTGGCTGTGACTGTCAATTTGCCATGATCATCTACGATTTAACCTATGGTAGCAGCAATTCAGATGCACAAATATAAAAATGTAGTGAGTTATCCAACTTTTTGTGAAAAATTTGTGAACAGACAAATGTTCTCTCTCACAGGAAGACAATAAATATAACCAAGCTTTAACTTGAGAGAGTCGAAACTTAAAAATACCCGAAGGTTTTTTTTTTTTTTTTATCCTATACATATGTAACAAACCTGCACGTTATGCACATGTACCCTACAACTTAAAGTATAATAATAATAAATAAATTAAAAAAAAAAAAAAAGAACATCAGTCTACAGAACGTTTTCTATCCCAGAACACAGGCAAGTCAGGATTCAAAGACACTGAAAGAGTCCAATGCCTGAACCTAGGCTGAGAGTTTTCACAGAAAACTACTATTAAAAGCAAACTGTAGCTGATTCATCAGAGATTTGCAGATTTAAATTGAGGTAACTGCTGCACCACCTTTGGGGAACTGGTGAGTAGTGTAGTTTAGCAGTAATGAAAATAAAATGACTCAAACTATAAGTAAAATGTGAAAATAAAGAGGTAATAATCATCTTAAATAATTCATAGTATAAAATTTTTTGAACTTATTGGCACTTTGAAAATAATGTCTATTCCATGACACCAACAGCTGTTAAATTTTGTGGTGATTGATGAAAATGGAAGAGAATGGGCTTGTAAAGGTGAACAGTGAGTCTAAAAGTAGTCTTGTCTGTGTTTGTATGAAATGAGCTCATTCCTCATGTCCATATTTGAGAACTTTACAAGATAATAATAATTATTAGTATTGTCTTGTAAAACTGTAAGTCTGATAATTTATTAAAACTTTCACATGAGTATTGCTATTTTATGTATCTAGCAATAAGAATAACAAAGCCGCAAATGGGAAAAGCAGTTGTCCAAGATCTCACAGTCAAAACTTGGTAATGATTTTACTGAAATGGAGATTTTTTTGGATTCAGTGCTCTTAATATTTCTACTGGCTACACTGACTCTAGAGTAGGCATAGTGTAAGACTTTCAAAACGCTGATAGGGCATCAATGCCTGCTCTTAATTTGATTCAAATAAAAAGTATACAAAGTGTATATTTTCCTTACTTGGAAATAACTGAAGTAATTTTGTTTTTCCTCCCTCATTTGCCCTGTAGACAGTTTACACTTGGTCAGACCACACAAGTAAAGTTTCAAGAAAAACAGGCATTTTAAATGAAAGATCTAAGTAACTGGCAGGCAAGGATTAGAATGGAAACTATTTTAGAAGACATGCATGTAATTTAGCCTTTGGTAATCTAGAATATACATACCCATATTGATCACATCGTACAGTTTGCAGACTTAACAGAAATGCTTGTACAATGTTGATAATCAAAAGCAAGTTGACACAGGATAATAAGATAATATGTAAGTTCTACTTATATATTTTCATTTTGCTATTGCCTTGCAAATTGTTGGCCTGTAATTAAGTTTATAAAATATGAAAAGTGACATTCATCTTGTCTTCTGGTTTTATTAGAGAACTGTGCAGCTTCTACAAGATGGTTTCAAATGACTATTGATTTGAAGTCCTAAATCAAGTATTTACTATAATGTATATTTATATATGTTATAATATATGTTAAAATACAAAAAGTGTATTTATGAAGCTGTAAATAATATATATAATATAGAAAGATATGAGCAGAACAGAAAGAAATATTGTAAAGTGTATTACATCATCATAGAGCACATTATATAAGGGATGTAATATATAGTGGATATATACTTTCAAACACTTTTACATGTTTTTTATACCCTCTTGTTAAAGGAGAAAACCATTCTTCTTGATTCATTATCGGTCATAGATATTTATTGAGAATTGCGTATGTGCCAGGCACTACTTCTAGGCACTGTGGACAAAGTTATGAATGTAGACAAGTCTTTGTACACATAGAGTTTTTACATCCTAGATGAGAAAAGGCTTGGTAATAGTTTCTTCTCAGAACTATATATTCTAGTCGCATTACTCTATAAAGATTTTTTTCTTTTTTCTTTTATTTTTATTACACTTTATGTTCTAGGGTACATGTGCACAACATGCAGGCTTGTTACATATGTATGCATGTGCCATGTTGGTGTGCTAGACGCGTTAACTCATCATTTACATTGGGTATATCTCCTAATGCTATCCCTCCCCACTGCCCCCATCCTACAACAGTCCCCGGTGTGTGATGTTCCCCTTCCTGTGTCCAAGTGTTCTCATTGTTCAATTCGCACCTATGAGTGAGAACATGCAGTGTTTGGTTTTCTGTTCTTGTGATAATTTTCTGAGAATGATGGTTTCCAGCTGCATCCATGTCCCTACAAAGGACATGAACTCATGCTTTTTTATGGCTGCATAGTATTCCATGGTGTATATGTGCCACATTTCCTTAATCCAGTCTGTCATTTATGGACATTTGGGTTGGTTCCAAGTCTTTGCTATTGTGAATAGTGCTGCAATAAACATATGTGTGCATGTGTCTTTACAGCAGCATGATTTATCATCCTTTGGATATATACCCAGTAATGGGATGGCTGGGTCAAATGGTATTTCTAGTTCTAGATCCTTGAGGAATCGCCACACTGTCTTCCACAATGGTTGAACTAGTTTACAGTCCCACCAACAGTGTAAAAGTGTTCCTATTTCTCCACATCCTCTCCAGCATGTGTTGTTTCCTGACTTTTTAATGATGGCCATTCTAACTGGTGTGAGATGGTATCTCATTGTAGGTTTGATTTGCATTTCTCTGATGGCTAGTGATGATGAACATTTTTTCATGTGTCTGTTGGCTGCATAAATGTCCTCTTTTGAGAAGTGTCTGTTCATATCCTTTGCCCACTTTTTGATGGAGTTGTTTGTTTTTTTCTTGTAAATTTGTTTGAGTTCTTTATAGATTCTGGATATTAGCCCTTTGTCAAATGAGTAGATTGCAAACATTTTCTCCAATTCTGTAGGTTACCTGTTCACTCTGATGGTAGTTTCTTTGGCTGTGCAGAAGCTCTTTCATTTAATTAGATCCAATTTGTCAATTTTGGCTTTTGTTGCCATTGCTTTTGGTATTTTCGACATGAAGTCCTTGCCCATGCCTATGTCCTGAATGGTATTCCCTAGGTTTTCTTCTAGGTTTGTTATGGTTTTAGGTCTAACATTTAAGTCTCTAATCCACCTTGAATTAATTTTTGTATAAGGTGTAAGGAAGGGATCCAGTTTTAGCTTGCTACTTATGGCTAGCCAGTTTTCCCAGCACCATGTATTAAATAGGAAATCCTTTCCCCATTACTTGTTTTTGTCAGATTTTTCAAAGATGAAATGGTTGTAGATGTGTGGTATTAATTCTGGGGGCTCTGTTCTGTTCCATTGGTCTATATCTCTGTTTTGATACCCATACCATGCTGTTTTGGTTACTCTAGCCTTGTAGTATAGTTTGAAGTCAGGTAGCATGATGCCTCCAGCTTTGTTCTTTTGGCTTAGGATTGTCTTGGCAATGCGGGCTCTTTTTTGGTTCCATATGAAATTTAAAGCAGTTCTTTCCAACTCTGTGAAGAAAGTCATTGGTAGCTTAATGGGGATGGCATTGAATCCATAAATTACCTTGGGCAGTATGACAATTTTCACCATATTGATTCTTCCTATCCATGAGCATGGGATATTCTTCCATGTGTTTGTGCCTGTTTTATTTCACTGAGCAGTGGTTTGTAGTTCTCCTTGAAGAGGTCCTTCACATCCCTTGTAAGTTGGATTCCTAGGTATTTTATTCTCTTTGAAGCAATTGTGAATGGGAGTTCACTCATGATTTAGCTCTCTGTTTCTCTGTTACTGGTGTACAAAAATGCTTGCGATTTTTGCACATTGATTTTGTATCCTGAGACTTTGCTGAAGTTGCTTATCAGCTTAAGGAGATTTTGGGCTGAGATGATGGGGTTTTCTAAATATACAATCATGTCATCTGCAAACAGCGACAATTTGACTTCCTCTTTTCCTAATAATACCCTTTATTTCTTTCTCTTGCCTGACTGCCTTTCCAGAACTTTCAACACTATGTTGAATACGAGTGGTAAGAGAGGGCACCCCTGTCTTGTGCCAGTTTTCAACGTGAATGCTTCCAGTTTTTGGCCATTCAGTATGATATTGGCTGTGGGTTTGTCATAAATAGCTCTTATTATTTTGAGATATGTTCCATCAATACCAAATTTATTGAAAGTTTTTAGCATGAAGGGCTGTTGAATTTTTCAAAGGCCTTTTCTGCATCTATTGAGATAATCATGTGGTTTTTGTCTTTGGTTCTGTTTATATGCCAGATTACGTTTATTGATTTGCGTATGTTGAACCAGCGTTGCATCCCAGGGATGAAGCCCACTTGATCATGGTGGATAAGCTTTTTGATGTGCTGCTGGATCCGGTTTGCCAGTATTTTATTGAGGATTTTTGCATCGATGTTCATCAAGGATATTGATCTAAAATTCTCTTTTTTTGTTGTGTCTCTGCCAGGCTTTCGTACCAGGATGATGTTGGCCTCATAAAATGAGTTAGGGGAGGATTCCCTGTTTCTATTGAATGGAATAATTTCAGAAGGAATGGTACCAGCTCCTCCTTGTACCTCTGGTAGAATTTGGCTGTGAATCCATCTGGTCCTGGACTTTTTTTGGTTGGTAAGCTATTAATTATTGCCTCAATTTCAGAGCCTGTTATTGGTGTATTCAGGGATTCAACTTCTTCCTGGTTTAGTCTTGAAGAGTGTATGTGTCCAGGAATTTATCCATTTCTTCTAGGTTTTCTAGTTTACTTGCGTAGAGGTGTTTATAGTATTCTCTAATGGTAGTTTGTATTTCTGTGGGGTCGGTGGTGATATCCCCTTTATCATTTTTTATTGCATCTATTTGATTCTTCTCTTTTCTTCTTTATTAGTCATGCTACTGGTCTATCAATTTTGTTAATCTTTTCAAAAAACCAGCTCCTGGATTCATTGATTTTTTGAAGGATTTTTTATGTCTCTATCTCCTTCAGTTGTACTCTGATCTTAGTTATTTCTTGCCTTCTGCTAGCTTTTGAATGTGTTTGCTCTTGCTTGTCCAGTTCTTTTAATTGTAATGCTATGGTGTCAATTTTAGATCTTTCCTGCTTTCTCTTGTGGGCATTTAGTGCTATAAATTTCCCTCTACACACTGCTGTAAATGTTTCCCAGAGATGCTGGTATGTTGTATCTTTGTTCTCATTGGTTTCAAAGAACATCTTTATTTCTGCCTTCATTTTGTTATGTACCCAGTAGTCATTCAGAAGCAGGTTGTTCAGTTTCCATGTAGTTGAGTGGTTTTGAGTGTTTCTTAATCCTGAGTTCTAGTTTGATTGCAGTGCGGTCTGAGAGATAGTTTGTTATAATTTCTGTTGTTTTACATTTGCTGAGGAGTGCTTTACTTCCAATTATGTGGTCAATTTTGAAATAAGTGCGATGTGGTGCTGAGAAGAATGTATATTCTGTTGATTTGGGGTGGAGAGTTCTGTAGATGTCTATTAAGTCTGCTTGGTGCAGAGTTGAGTTCAATTCCTGGATATCCTTGTTAACTTTCTGTCTCATTGATCTGTCTAATATTGACAGTGGGCTGTTAAAGTCTCCCATTATTATTGTGTGGGAGTCTAAGTCTCTCTGTAAGTCTCTAAGGACTTGCTTTATGAATCTGGGTGCTCCTGTATTGGGTGCATATATATTTAGGATAGTTAGTTCTTCTTGTTGAATTGATCTCTTTACCATTATGTAATGGCCATCTTTGTCTCTTTTGATATTTGTTGGTTTAAAGTCTGTTTTATCAGAGACTAGGATTGCAAACCCTGCCTTTTTCTGTTTTCCATTTGCTTGGTAGATCTTTCTCCATCCCTTTATTTTGAGCCTATGTGTGTCTCTGCATGTGAGATGGGTCTCCTGAATACAGAAAACTGATGGGTCTTGAGTCTTTATCCAATTTGCCAGTCTGTGTCTTTTAATGGAGCATTTAGCCTATTTACATTTCAGGTTAATATTGTTATGTGTGAATTTGATCCTGTCATTATGATGTTAGTGGGTTATTTTGCTCGTTAGTTGATGCAGTTTCTTTTAGCATTGATGGTCTTTACATTTTGGCATGTTTTTGCAGTGGCTGGTACTGGTTGTTCCTTTCTATGTTTAGTGCTTACTTTAGGAGCTCTTGTAGAGCAGGCCTGGTGGTGACAAAATCTCTCAGCATTTGCTTGTCTGTAAAGGATTTTATTTCTCCTTCACTTATGAATCTTAGTTTGGTTGGATATGAAATTCTGGGTTGAAAATTATTTTCTTTGAGAAAGTTGTATATTGGCCCCCACTCTCCTCTGGCTTGTAGAGTTTCTGCCGAGACATCCGCTGTTAGTCTGATGGGCTTCCCTTTGTGGGTAACCCGACCTTTCTCTCTGGCTGCCCTTAACATTTTTTCCTTCATTTCCACTTTGGTGAATATGACAATTATGTGTCTTGGGTTTGCTCTTCTCAAGGAGTATCTTTATGGCGTTCTCTGTATTTCCTGAATTTGAATGTTGGCCTGCCTTGCTAGGTTGGGGAATTTCTCTTGGATAATATCCTGAACAATCTTTTCCAACTCTGTTCCATTCTCCCTGTCACTTTCAGGTATACCAATCAGATATAGATTTGGTCTTTTCACATAGTCCCATATTTCTTGGAGACTTTGTTCCTTTTTTTTTTTTTTTTTTTTTTTTTAACTCTTTTTTCTCTAAACTTCTCTTCTCGCTTCATTTCATTTATTTGATCTTCAGTCACTGATACCCTTTCTTCCAGTTGATCGAGTTGTTTACTGAAGGTTGTGCATTTTCATATAGTTCTCATGTCATGGTTTTCAGCTCTATCAGGTCATTCAAGGACTTCTCTACATTGGTTACTCAGCCATTTGTCAAATCTTTTTTCAAGGATTTTAGCTTATTTGCAGTGGGTTCGAACTTCCTTCTTTAGCTCTGAGAATTTTGATCATCTGAAGACTTCTTCTCTCAACCCACCAAAGTCATTCTCCGTCTAGCTTTCTTCCGTTGCTGGCGAGGAGCTACATTCCTTTGGAGGGGGAGAGGCGCTTTGATTTTTAGAATTTTCAGCTTTTCTGCACTGCTTTTTCCCCATCTTTGTTGTTTTATCTACCTTTGCTCTTTGATGATGGTGATATACAGATCGGGTTTTGGTGTGGATGTCTTTTCTGTTTGTTAGTGTTCCTTCTAACAGTCAGGATCCTCAGCTGCAGGTGTGTTGGAGTTTGTGCAAGGTCCACTCCAGACCCCCTTTGCCTGGGTATCAGCAGTGGAGGCTGCAGAAGAGTGAATATTGCTGAACAGCAATTGTTGCTGCCTGATCGTTCCTCTGGAAGCTTCATCTAGAGGGGTACCCAGCCGTGTGAGGTGTGAGGTGTGAGGTGTCAGTCTGCCCTAGTGGGTGGTGTCTCCCAGTTAGGCTACTCAGGGGTGAGGGACCCACTTGAGCAGGCAGTCTGTCCGTTCTCAGATCTCAACCTCTGTGCTGGGAGAACCACTACTCTCTTCAAACCTGTCAGACAGGGACATTTAAATCTGCTGCCTTTTGTTTAGCTATGCCCTGCCCCCAGAGGTGGAGTCTATAGAGGCAGGCAGGCCTCCTTGAGCTGTGGTGGGCTCCACACAGTTTGAGCTTCCTGGCTGCTTTGTTTACCTACTCAAGCCTCAGCAATAGCAGGCACCCCTCCCCCAGCCTCGCTGCCACCTTGCAGTTAGATCTCAGACTGCTGTGCTAGCAATGAGGGAGGCTCTGTGGGTGTGGGACCCTCCAAGCCAGGTGCAGGATATAATCTCCTGGTGTGCTGTTTGCTAAGACCCTTAGTAAACTGCAGTATTAGGGTGAGAGTGACCTGATTTTCCAGGTGTTGTGTGTCACAATTTCCCTTGGCTAGGAAAGGGAATTCCCTTAGCCCTTGTGCTTCCCGGGTGAGGCGATACCTCGCCCTGCTTCGGCTCTCGCTCGGTGGGCTGCACCCACTGTCCTGCACCCACTGTCTGATACACCCCAGTAAGATGTACCTGGTACCTCTGTTGGAAATGCAGAAATCTCCCATCTTCTGTGTCGCTCATGCTGGGAGTTGGAAGCTGGAGCTGTTCCTATCCAGCCATCTTGGAATTGCCCTCTATAAAGATGTTTTTGAACATATATATTTACATGTAAATCTCTTAAATAAATTCTATGCAAAATAATAAAATGAAAGAAAAAAAAATTGCCTGTACTCAAAACTTGCCTGAATGCTTTGGAATGGTAACTTACAATTTTTCTATCAAATTAGAAAACCAAATACCATGTATACATATGTAACAAACTTGCACGTTGTGCACATGTACTCTAGATCTTAAAGTATAATAAAAATAAATAAAATAATGTGGAAATTCTGATTTTATCAATATAATTAGTGATTTTGTTGAAATGAAGACAATACAAATAAATATTATGAAACAAATGCATAATAAATTATGTATATATTTTTAATTACTCATCCAAACATAGTGACCTATCAATAAAATGCCCAGGCAATAAAAAGTAAATTGAGAAATTTTGATATTTTGCTTAATTTTAATCACATAAAATCATTGCTCAATATATGTAAAAATTTTATTATGATGATATTTTATCAAGGTGAGATGACAAATGTAATTCACATAATAGTTTGCTTGATTTACTACTTTTAAATATTTAGATGAAAGGCATGAGAATTTCCACAGGTATCCTTGCACTGGCATTGCAGAAGTGAAAGATGCGACTTCAGATTTCCTAAAGAATTACACTTCTTTCCTAAGAATCTTGGGTTATGGATACATATGGGGTCGTGAGAAAGAGTCATATAGGGGAAAATGATCAGATAGTTTCTGCCTCTGTTTTTCCTTTGAAAGAGCAGTAAAGTCACACAAAAGATTCTACCAGGAACTGACATTTAAAAAAAATGCAAATTTCAGCACCGCAAATGAGCAAATAACAAACTAAATATTTACTAGGGAGATGGTAACTAATATTTATTGAATATGCCAAGAAAAGCTCTGCTCTGAATTATTATGTGACAGGAACAATTCTAGGCACAATACATATTATACAATTTAACAACAAGAAAACACTGTGAAGTAGGAGGGTATTATTCTCATTTTTAAAAAGAGAACACTCTAGATAGAATGGTAAGTAATTTTCTAAAATCCTGGTTATCTCAGTTGGGCCTTGTTATTCATTGATTACTTTTCTTCCTATTTTTTTTTTTTCCTAATATCCCATGGGCCTTGGGGCCTCATCCCCCTTTCTCCTCCTTTATGTAAATGCCTTAATTCCAAAAGATATTTTTTCAAGTCTCACTGTGTTGAAATAGTAATATGTAATACCTCTGACCCCCTTCTTTCCAGTTGTTCCCTAAGTAAGAGACCACATTCTTTTCATTTTAAGAGTTTAACTGTGAATCATTAGAGAGAGAGAAAAAGCAAGGTGACAGCAAAATGAGTAAACATAGGCAGTCTATAAAATTTATGAAGATTTTTACTCTCATATTGTCATAGTGCCCCGTTCATAGTTCTTTTTTTCCTGTGAGGTACTAAATGTTAAACTTCTATCCTCAGTTTTTTTTAAAGTATTTGTTTTTGATGTTTTTATTTTTTGTTTTTGTTTTGTTTTGTTTTGTTTTTTGTTTTGAAGGTGAGCTTCGGCATTCTTGCTCTTCCCACACTGTTCCTTTAAAGTTCAATCACTGTCTTTAGGAAAAGGTAAAACTCTTCCTCGTGGTGGACCTTCTCCTTATTGTGCAATTACTCAGAGGAGAACATAATAATCAATTCTGGCTATATAATTGGTCTTCATATTGTCTCATGTGGGCTTCCGGCAGCTCAATGAACCTCTGGACTAGGTGACTCCGAGTTCACTGCGCCTCAGTCTGGTTTAGGAAAGATCCCTCCAGGGCATTTTCTCATAGTCACAAAGCAAATTGGTAAGGTAGAAGTTGTATTTATCACGCCCAAAGCTGTTCTCATTCTAACACATTTCCGTTCTCTTCTGTATTGACTCTTTCAAGCCCTTCAGGCTGTCTTGGAGTCCCTGACCCAAGCAACTGACTGCTGCTGACAGTTTCCTGTGTGCCTTCAGCTCTTGGGCCTATCACATGACACAAACCAGCATGGAGGAGGCCTCACAGAGTGCTTGGGATTATTCTCCATAGAGTGAATGATAGTGATCACCCATGAATATCTCCAGGTCCCCATTTAGAAGGCTACATCCTAAGCACACAGAAAGCATAAAGGCTGGTGGAGAGACAGCAATGGGAATATAACTCATCTTTTTGAGCATTCTAGACTTCCAGCATATATATATATACCTGAGTGCTGTTTCATGGTGGAAATGAAGGCTGAGGAGCTCCAACTGAGCTGCAGCTGCAGGGAGAATTCATTGCATGGGGGTGTAGGCAGGAGTTAAGCCACAAAAGTATGATCCTGTGTTCCTAACTTCTACTTTGGTTTAGCCATGGAATTTAGAAGTATTCAAGTAACATTTCCTAAGATTCTGTTTTAATTTTTGAGATTTCTCTGAATGTATGATTTGAATATTCACTTGAAAAAATCTGGTGTTTCAACTTTATTAGGAAAACTTGAGGAATAATGTTAACTGTTAATTTTTCTTCCTTTTAGAAGTAAGCTCATAGGATATTTATTTCCATGTATTTTCCAATAATAAAACACTATAATGAATTTAAAAAAGTAATACATCAATTCAGGGAGGCCTGGGTTCAAATTCTGGCTTTGTTTTTATTATGTGACATTGTAAAACTTCTACTCTAGGAGTCTCAGTTTCTTTAGCTATAAAATAAAAATCATGTAATATGACTTACAGATTTTGTAAAATAATGTGTCAAAGTGCCTATTACAGTGATCCTATTACATAGTTAGCATTTAGTAAATACTAGTCAAATATGAATTTGACTGTATTCTGGAGGTAAGTTAGAATAAAGTATTTATAAAGGACCTATAATGGGCTAGACAGTGGGGTTTCAAAAATAGTAATAGGCTGTTTAATATTATTTAAGACCAAAACCTATAAGGAGGGAAGACCTGTAAACCAATAATTACAAAACAACATAATGTGTGATTAGGTGATATTATGAATGCCTTCATCCCAGGTCCATTTTTATTTATTCAAAGAACCAATCACACTTCCTCTTAAGGGCTTTGAAATAAATACCATGAAGACAGTTAATTAAAGAAGTACATTTTATTAATTGTAGAACACTAGGGACTATTTATTTTTGTCTGGAAAGACAAATACAGGCTGTGTCTTTCCACTGTGCAAAGCCCATCCCCAACCCTGTACCTAAACCTTGGATTTTTTCTCACATATTTAAGAAAGCACAATCCTGTATACATTAGCAAGAAGCAAGGGAAAATTTTTTCCTATAGCTGAAGCAGTTTTAGCTGAGATCACGAACCTGAAGGGCAGGAAGACAGGGACTCCCATTGGAAGGGCAGGTAAGTCAGAGCAAAGAGCATGTATAAATATGAAGGTGGACGACAGTGTGCCATGGTTTCATCTGGGGAAAAGCGGGTAGCTCAATACTGCTAGCACAAAGTTCAGGTAGATGAAACTGCAGGAGTAAATAGGGGTCAGTCCCTGGAGGTTTTTCATGCCTCGTCAAATAATTCAGAGTTTATATTGTGGGCAATGAGGGCTTATTGAAAGATGATAAGCAAGCCCGTGACATAAGCATAAATGCACTTTATAAAGACAAGTTTGCCACAAGTGAGAGGAACTTGGGAGGGAGGGAACTGAAATGAAGACAAAGATAATGATTACTGCAATAGCCCAGGTGGAAAATCTTGAGAATCTGAAAATTAACTTTTTTTTTTTTTTTTTTTTTTTTGAGACAGAGTTTCACTCTTGTTGCCCAGGATGCAATGCAATGGCACAATCTCAGCTCACTGCAACCTCTGCCTCCTGGTGAACATTAACATCCTTAAGGTTAGAAAACTAGCACTTTGCAGACCCAGGGCTCATATCCAGTTCTTATACATTTCATGATCAAAGATTCATCAGCTTACCCTGAGGTTGTCAAAGATAAGTTAGGATTAATGAAGATCCAAGCTATGTGACTGTTAGCAAGTGACTCAAACTACATGCTTCTCATCTGGAAAATAAGACTTTTTTTTTTTCTTTTTAAAGAAGGAACTTTTTCACGTAAAATTTTTAAGAGATATACAGTTCACAAAAGTCTTTCATTTGTTACCAGAACAAGAGCATGTAACAGTCTCTGTTCCAGGTACAATGGAGGCTGAGAGTGATAATGTGGCATTATGTCATAATGTAGCTCCAGGAAATACTCATGCAGCCTCCTCTCGACTCACTGCACTGCTCCTCCCAACCCCACTCTTCTAGGTTTTAGCTGGGCTGCCCATCATGCTAGGCAGAGCAGCTCAGTCACACTGATCATGACATCAGTGGAAGCGGTGCTTGCAGAGAAATTCAGTAGAGATGGCACAGTTGATGTAGTAGATAGGATTGTTGATAAGACAATGAAATGCTTCCAAGGTACCCCAGAAGTAATTACGGGTAAGCCAGGCATACAATTTCTGGGAATATTTATAGGTCCAAATATTTCATTGATGACAATTTCAGTGAGAAAATCTTTCATGTTCCTGAAATTTGTAATCTTCTATGTTACTGAATAATTGCAATCTATTAAAATGTTTATCTGAAACACAGTTGAAGCACTTTTATTTTATTTTTGGGAAAGATGATGCCTACCTCAAGGGACACTGTTAAGCCGATAATCACTTGAAAGCAGAGGAAGCCTTGATGCTAAAAACAACTTGATCTCTAGCACCAATGAAGCAACCAGCAGGTATCCCACGTGAGGGAATTTGAGTAACAGAATGTTTTAAAATTGCAGTCTTTGCTCATAAACTGTCTGCTTCCCAGCTATCTGGCATGGCTCTGCTGATCAGGGCCTGTGGGATCAGGACACTTTGAGAGCAGGAAAGACAGACTCAGAGAGCTGCATCTTCAAAGCCCTAATCTGTCTATCTCGCCTGTCAGCCCTTGTAGAAACTTCATTTCTGACTTAGGAAGTCACATTCCTTAATGATATTCCCTCTGAATACATGGCCCTGACACTAGACTCATCCTGGGTTAATTTTTCTCCCTTTCAACCTGTTTCTGGACACTCCCTAACAGACATCTACTTCTTATTGCCTTCCCATCACTAACTGGATAGTAGAGCTTCTTGTCTCCATAACAAAATTCCTGCTTGAAATGCCCTCAGCTCTTTCTCCTGAATCCTGGTTGCTGAAAGCTCAAGCTCTTGCTAAAGAACTCTTGGGGTGGAGGCAGCCCTGGAATGTGCCTACAGAAACTATACACGTTCCCGTCTGTTATCTGTTATAATCTCCAATGTTATTCTGGGATTCTAATTTTATCTTGAGATCACACACACACATAGAATACATATATAATACATATACATATGTATATATAATACATGTGTAACAGACATAATAAATTATTGTATTATTTATATAGTATATTAATCATATATTAATATATTATATATTAATATATTATATATTATTTTTACAGTATATTATTTATATAATATATTAATCATATATTAATATTATGATGTGTATATATCATATATTATGCTGATATTATGTGTTATATATTATATATGCACATATAATATATGTACTATATTGTTAGAGATGCATATATATGTATTTATATATACTATATATGTATTTTATGTTATAACACACACACAAACAATTAACAATTCTGAAGAGACACATTTTCAGTATAAAAGTAAGAATATTTAGGATGAATACAGCAAACATGAAAAAAAATTGTGCTGGCGACATCTCTTAGATTCCAATCCTTGGTGATCCTCAGGATTCTCAGTCCTAATGAACATATAAAATGATTAAAACGATTCTGTTTTACTAGGACGGCTTGAATTATTTGCACCTTCAAAGCATGTGTCACTGAAGGACCTCAGGCTCTAGTAAATGTACAAACACTGAGAGGTTATTATGTGTAAGATAGTTGTTAGTACTTATGGGGTGGTAAACAACATAGGCTTTGTTTCATAGGTTTCAGTGTGGTGAGATTTTATATACACACACACACTCTCTCTCTCTTTTACAATACAAAATGTATTATATTTATTTGCACTTATTTAAAAGAGTTTAAATTTAATACTGCAAGTTGCTTTAAAAATATGTAAATCAAGAACTTCAGCTGATATTATGAATTCTTTTTGCAATGTTATTAAAATCCAGTTTATTTGCTCATCTTCCCAAGATGATAAATCTCTAAACCTAAACAACCACTTTTGTTCTGATGATTAATTGTCCTTTATATTTATAAAAATTCCTCTGGGTTTAAGTTAGTGAAATAAGTCACTTAGATAAAAATATCCAAAGGAGTAGAAGCAGACTAATGCAAGACTAACATAATCATATTTAAGGTTTGTTGTAAGTAAAATGTCTGTATGTAGTAAACTTTCATTTGGGACTAAACTTTAAATACAGACAAATGGCCTGTGACATGTACTATTCATCTAAGTCTTTAGAAAGACATTTCTCTTAAAATAAAATAATAATAAAAAAACACATCCAAGTTACTACTTCCACATTTGTCTTTGCTTATTTTACCACCATATAGTAAAATTTAACAGTACTCCTTGTTGAGGAACTCTATAATCTAGCAACTTAAAATATATTCAATGCCACTAGGAAATGAGGCAGTTATCATCAATGTGAAAGGATCTTACTGACAATCTCAGGAAAATACATTTAGACCTTTCTGTTTTACAGAAACTTTAAAACTTCATTAGTTCTGATGAAGTAATGAGAAGAGAAAATGTATCTCATACCCAAACTTAAAAGCATGTTTTAAAGACCATTAAGACACAGTCATTTAGCAAACAAATGCCTGCTACGTGTGCTAAGGAATCAAAATTAATCATAATCTTGTTGAGGGGATAGGAAATAATTAGGAAAAGATTCTGAGATATACTTTTAAAATTATCTTTTTCTACAATGAAAATCATTTTTTCCTTCTGCTACGGTCAACAGAAGAATCACTATCATTTATTAATGAATGATGGTTTTCTTATTAATCAACAATAGTTATTTATGATAGCATAGCTATATAAGTACTAACATAAAGAAGAAATAAATGAGATACATGAACAATCTCAAATCTTGCCTATAGTGGACATTCTACAACACATTTTCTCTCACTCATTTTTGCTTTCTCTGTACAAATATTTAAAAAATTGCATCATGATACATGTATGACCTTATCACAACCCATCTTGTTTTTAGTGTCTAGAAGTTGTTTATTCTAGATTCCACAGTAAACCTAATTTTAATAGTTTAGCTCTGTGAAACTTGCTTCTGCATTTTTTTAAAATGAGGATAAGATTATCCTCTATGTCACTCAATATGCCCCTAATGAAGTTACACAATTGAAAATTTTATTGGAAGTTAGTACTTGGAAAAAAATGTCTTAAAAACTATGAACCTCCTAGTTTTTGTGCCTCTCCCTGCATTTCTCTTTTTGTTTTAAATTCAAGAAAGTGGAGTCAATGGGAAGCTTAGTCAGATAAACTAGGCTTTTCACATTTCTTCTTTCTCCATTCTTATGGTCCTCTCTCATTTCTTTTTTTTTTTTTTTTTTTTTTTTTTTTTGTTATTCTAAGATATGCAGCTTTCCAGTGAAGATCTCACTCCAAAATCGTTTTAAAGAAATTAATACAAATAAACTAAACAAGAACAGATTTTTAATGGAAAAGAAACAATAGTTTAGCAGGAGAGCAGGAGAGTACAATATCACATTAAAGGGATGAGGGGAACAAAGAAAAACAGGAAATGGCCAAGCTTCTTTCCAAAAGACCAGTGACAGCATGAAGACTGTGCAACCTACAGTGGTTGATAAATGCCCTTTTAGACATTACTTCTTTTTGGGGGGGATCTGCTAATGCTCAGAGCAGCCAAACTCTCTGAAATGTCACTTACCACGAGGACTTTAACATTACATGACTCATGGGATATGAAAATATTTAACTTTTATATCATACTTTCATGTATTATTCAAAATTTTTATATATCATACTTTCTCTCATGTATTATTCAAAATTAAAATCACATTGGTAGAAGATGAAATCTTCTTATTATCTTGTTAGAAATTCAAAGAATAAAGCATTTTACAAAGCAAATTCTAATGAAAAATTACTTTCAAGAGAAATCAAGTATCAAATAAATTTGAACAAAGTCTTTTTGTCAAAGATCAATAACATTTGTGAGTTTAATCACTTCCCTGCACTAAACGTACTTCAATGGTTTCCCATTACCAACAGAGAAAACAAACGAACGAACAAACAAACAAACAAACAAAAAGCATAAATTCCTTAGCTTGATATTTACCACGGTCTAGAATCAGACCTAGTCAGAATCTAGTCTTCTTTTCCAGTTTCTCACCTCCCCAGCAGCCCTTCTATTCCCTTGGGCTCAAGAAACATCACGTGATGCTATTTATCTGATCGTGCTGCATGCATCTTTGTCTGGATGCTTTCTCTAATGCCTTTCACTCTTCAGGGAATGCTCTTCCACATCCCTTTCACCTCTAGTGAATTGTGTCCCCTCTGGATCATTGAGCATCTGAAATCCCAGGAATCTTTACAAAAGGCTCAGTTTTCCTCCTATTGAATAAGTGAAAGATACCATATGCTGGCTTTTCTCCGTTTCAGCAGGAATATGGACACTCATAATAGACTTTACCTTTTTCATCTGTCGATAACAATATGAAAAAGATGAACCAGGAAGAATTTTTTTCTGGCATCAGAGATAGTTGCCGCAAGAAAACATTCCCAACATTGTAGTGACAGCAGTATGGTGGCAGAAACTGAGGCTTATTCTCTAAGCATGATTTGGAGTCTTGTGCCTGTCTGTATTGCCTTGGGTATGATTCCCTAGCCCTCCCAGAGATGCTGTCCTTAATATTAATATATTCCAACAAGTTCCTCTCCTGCTCAAATTAATTAGAGTACATTTCTAAAACTAAAGATCTTGGATGCTACACAATCTATCAAATCCTTTTCAAAATTATTTAGGGATCAGGACAAATTCCACCATCTCTATGAATCTTTACTTTGTATTTCTAAATGGCAATAATACCTCCATTTCATAAAAATCTTATAACATTTAATGTTCATATTTCCTTATAAAACTTACCTTCTACTCAGTAAATATTTGTTTTTAAGTTTTATGTTTACAACTATAGTGTAAGCTCCTTGAAGACAGGAACTATGTCACATAAAACATATAATCCTGCCTTACAAAACCTGAAATAGCACCTTCTAGATTGCAAGGGCTTGTCATTGATTGAAGTGATTGAAAGAATAACCCAATACAAGACACAAATATTTATGAAATAGTTTTGACTAGGCTTATTAAGAGGGTTAAATGAGGTTATCCTCTTAAGTCAAATGTCTTGCTCATAGTAAACAGTAAACATAAAATAATACTGGCTATTTTTACTGACTTTTCATATATAGAGATATGCATATATACATATGTATAAATGCAACTGATTTATATATGTGTGTGTGTATCTGTTAAAGTCAACTATTGACTTTAACAGTTGATATATAACTGATAATATCAGTTGACTTTCACAGCTGAGCTACACAGAAATTGGCATGAAAAGAATTTGTTCCCCATTCCTGTGTGAAGAAAACCTGCTCTAAGTTCTCCAGTTGAGAACAAGTAAGGAGTTGCTGATCTCTTGGGAAACTACAGATATGTTGAAAGTCATCCTGCTTTTAACCCTAAGGGGATGAGGGAGAGAAGGAAATGTGAATATGGTGCTCGCCGTAATGCAAAGAGGCATTATTAGGCATGTTGTGGTTAAGAGCGTGCATTTTTGCACCAGGTTCTCACAGTTTGAATTCTAGTCTCATCATTTTACAAGATGTGTGATCTTGGTCAAGTTATTTAACTACTCTATTTCTTCCTCTGGTAAATAGACACAATAATGACATCTATTTCATAGGAATTTTGTAATGATCAAATGTTTAATATATGTAAAATACTTAAGATCTATAACAAGTAGTTCCAGAAAAGAGTAAATATTTATTTGGTAACTTTTACCCATCACTACTGTGTCTTGTATTTTACGTAATCTGACTTCCGTCCCATCACTTGTGCCACTTGTTACCCCAACAATCTCCCTTTGCATGCATTTCCTCATTCTGTAATTCTGTTCTTGGAGAAGGTGCGATAGCCTCAAGAGTTTATCTTCTTCCTGTATACTGTTGGCTAGATAGATGTTGGCAAGTTAACCTGGTAACTTAGCGGCCATTGTTTCCATAAAAAGAACTCGTGCTCCAAAGTATTGATACTCACTTCAATTTTTAAATATAAGTATTTTGTTAGGATGCTGAAACTGGCATACCTGGAGGTGAAGGATATATTCGTGTGTGACTATAGACTGTAAGTAAAGTGTGGTTGAGAGATTAACATGTTTCTTTGTGAAAATGATCTGGAATTTATGAAAAATGAAGGCAGTGTCTTAGAGAATAATCTTTAAAATGCTTTAAAATGTTTTCACAAACCCCATTTTTTCATTAAATAACTTTTAAAGTAATTCAAATTTTATAAGAAATTATTGTGGGAGTTATTTGTTAGAAGAAAGGCGAATTTTACTCATGAAACAAATTATATAAGAGCATTATTTCTATCAAAAAAAGAATATTTTTTCAAAAGAGAAAAGTGAAAAAAGTTGTCAATTCTACTATACTATGCAAAAAACATGTTAAAATTAAAACCAATACTTATGTTTTTACACAGTTATTGATATAAAATTCATTTTTCAACTTATATAAAATAATTTTACGGTCTTTTGGATCCCAGTCACTATAAGGATAGGACATCCAGTTAGGAGGACTTACAAAAGAACAAATAACAATTTTATGAATTTGGATTTTATTTGTTCCTCCTTATTTTCCATCAACCCTTGGTTAAAGATATTTAATGACTGACAAACTAGTTGTCTCAATTTTAATTTTAAATCTTGGTATTCTGTTAATGATGCAATCTGGTAGCACTTACTGGATTATCTGAGCTGACACAGATATATTGTTCATCACATATGAAAAATCATACTTTGTTGGTGGCACACCATTAACTTATTCAACCATACTAGGGGCTTTGCATATATTTTAGTTGTTGAAACACAAATAATTGAAATGAAAGTGAAGATCATTTCTGAGCTATTTTAAAGAAAATCTACATATTGAAATGGAGATTCATTACCTTTTTGGATTGAAAAATATGAAAGGCAGGTTCATTCCACTATTAATTTGCTTTAATATTGGCATTATATAGTACTTTTTATCTCAGTGACTATTGAGCAAAATTGTCTCTCAATATGCATAAAGAATATCAAGCAAACATTTTAATCTTTTTGTGTCAATACTCATAAGTGAAATAATACAGTTTTGGAATTTTTACCTTAGTTTTAATAATTGTTATGCTTTATTAATGTATTTTTATATGACATATAATAATTGTATATATTTATGAGGTACAATGTGATTTTTTGCTCTATGTATACATTGTACATTCAAGCAAGCTAATTAACATATCTTAATAATCATTATTAAAGTTGCTACTGTCAGGTTGAAAATGTCCAGCATTAACTTTGAACAAGAAACATATATCTTCAGCATATAATGCAAATATAGTTTTAATTAACAATTATTGAATATAACTGTCTTCAAAAAATATCGGGGAAGGAAAGAAACATTCATTTATCAAGTATCTGGACTTTTTAGGAATTTTGTATATGCTATTTTATTTAATCTTTATCAAAATCCTGAGACGTAGAGATAATCTTCATTTTACCAAGAAAGCAAGAGAGAAAAAGGGAGGAAGAAAAAGAAAAATCTGAGACTATTAAAGGAATTAAGAGTTATCCTGTCACACCCAGTAGTTGGCAGAGCTAGTAATGCTCAGTAATCTGCCTAGATGTGAATCCAAAACCCATATTATCAACTTTAAGTTTCATTTCAAAAGCAGAGAAAGCCCACTTAGCATGCTGATATATTGCCATGTGTGACTTGCTTTTGATCTACCTCAGCACAGCATGAGAAAGCCTTATCAAGATGAGACTAGTAAATTCAACCACATTAAAGGTTCCAAGTGGACAAATTCCATAAAATCTAGCATAAAAACAGATGCCTTACTGAATAAAAACTAATTTTTATTTGCTTCTATTATCATTCTTTAAATCAATTACATGTTATCCATGTAACATGGATAACCCACAGACTATTTTTTTCTTACCCTATTCTGGAGAATGGTAGAGGGAAATTAGATTAATCTGGACTCCACAGATAAAGAGACATATTCATCTACAAACATGTCTACTGTATAGACACCTATAGAGTAGAAACATGATTAGAACCACACAAATTATCTAGTAATCATATTAAAAAATGGTTAAAGAACCAAGGAAGCTAAATTTCAATAAAATATGTTATTTGAAGCAATTGTGAATTGCTTCAAAGAGAATAAAATACCTAGGAATCCAACTTACAAGGGATGTAAAGGACCTCTTCAAGGAGAACTACAAACCACTGCTCAGTGAAATAAAAGAGGACACAAACAAATGGAAGAACATACCATGCCCATGGATAGGAAGAATCAATATGGTGAAAATGGCCATACTGCCCAAGGTTATTTATAGATTCAATGCCATCCACATCAAGGTACCAATGAGTTTCTTCACAGAATTGGAAAAAACTGCTTTAAAGTTCATATGGAACCAAAAAAGAGCCCGCATTGTCAAGACAATCCTAAGTCAAAAGAACGAAGCTGGAGGCATCACGCTACCTGACTTCAAACTATACTACAAGGCTACAGTAACCAAAACAGCATGATACTGGTACCAAAACAGAGATATAGACCAATGGAACAGAACAGAGTCCTCAGAAATAATACAGCCATCTGATCTTTGACAAACCTGAGAGAAACAAGAAATGGGGAAAGGATTCCCTATTTAATAAATGGTGCTGGGAAAATTGGCTAGCCATAAGTAGAAAGCTGAAACTGGATCCTTTCCTTACTCCTTATATGAAAATTAATTCAAGATGGATTAAAGACTTAAATGTTAGACCTAATACCATAAAAACCCTAGAAGAAAACCTAGGTAGTACCATTCAGGACATAGGCATGGGCAAAGACTTCATGTCTAAAATACCAAAAGCAACGGCAGCAAAAGCCAAAATTGACAAATGGGATCTAATTAAACTAAAGAGTGTCTGCACAGCAAAAGAAACTACCATCAGAGTGAACAGGCAACCTACAGAATGGGAGACAATTTTTGCAATCTACTCATCTGACAAAGGGCTAATATCCAGAACCTACAAAGAACTCAAACAAATTTACAAGAAAGAAACAAACAACCCCATCAAAAAGTGGGCAAAGGATATGAACAGACATTTCTCAAAAGAAGACATTCATACAGCCAACAGACACATGAAAAAATGCTCATCATCACTGGCCATCAGAGAAATGCAAATCATAACCACAATGAGATACCATCTCACACCAGTTAGAATGGCAATCATTAAAAAGTCAGGAAACAACAGGTGCTGGAGAGGATGTGGAGAAATAGGAATACTTTTACACTGTTGGTGGGATTGTAAACTAGTTCAACCATTATGGAAAACAGTATGGCGATTCCTCAAGGATCTAGAACTAGATGTACCATATGACCCAGCCATCCCATTACTGGGTATATACCCAAAGGATTATAAATCATGCTGCTATAAAGACACATGCACATGTATGTTTATTGCGGCACTATTCACAATAGTAAAGACTTGGAATCAACCCAAATGTCCATCAGTGGCAGATTGGATTAAGAAAATGTGGCACATATACACCATGGAATACTATGCAGCCATAAAAAAGGATGAGTTTGTGTCCTTTGTAGGGACATGGATGCAGCTGGAAACCATCATTCTTAGTAAACTATCACAAGAACAGAAAACCAAACACCACATGTTCTCACTCATAGGTGGGAACTGAACAATGAGATCACTCGGACTTGGGAAGGGGAACATCACACACCGGGGCCTATCATGGGGAGGGGGGAGCAGGGAGGGATTGCATTGGGAGTTATACCTGATGTAAATGATGAGTTGATGGGTGCTGACGAGTTGATGGGTGCAGCACACCAACATGGCACAAGTATACACATGTAACAAACCTGCACATTATGCACATGTACCCTAGAACTTAAAGTATAATTAAAAAAATGTTATTTAATCAAATATATCTAAAATATTATCATTTCGATTTGTACACAATATTAAAAAGTGTTAGTGAGATATCTTAATTTTTTTTATATACAGTAGTCAAAATTTAGTGTGTATTTTACACTTAGAACCCATTTCAATTCTTACACTAAATATCTTCGGAATTACTTGATTTTGATTTATATCTACCTTTAAAACCTCATTTTGATTTAAATTTCATGAAATTTATGGTTAAAAAGTAGATTTACAAACTCAATTTGTTCTGAACATACTTTAAAGTTTTCTAATAATTAGCTGAGTATGAACTTATAATTTAAATTTAATGTACATTAATTATAATTTCAGTTCCTCGGTCATATTAGCCACATTTGAAGAGCTCAGTAGCCACACATGGCTAGTGGTCATTGAATTGGATAACACAGAGCTTGGGAAGACAAAGTGAGTATCTCCTAGTGATGCTACAAGCATTAGGGTAAGTAAGGAAATGTATTAGGTTGATGGACAAATGTAATTGCAGTTTTGCCATTACTTTTAGTGCACCAACCTAGTAAAACATGAGTCCCAAGTTTTGGGATTGGACAAGAGCTAGCTGACTGCTCTATTTGCTGAGATAAGAAATAGAATGAGAAAGCATTCCAATTTCTTCTACTTTAGTTAAACTGAATGCTAGCTGAGCTAATTCTTTATTTGTAGATGAATCCTGACTGGCTCTGTCTTGGTTGGTCCTGTACTTTTCAGTAGCAATATCTCTGAATGTGGGTGTGTGAGTGTGTGTGAGGGAGTGTGTGGTGTCTATGTCTAGAGAGCAGGAATTCTCAAGAAAGTTACATTCCACAACCATCCCCCATCACATACATTTCAATCTTGGGGATTTCTACTGCTTTTTAAATTTACAATTATATATTTTACTAATGTAGTCATAAGTATACAATAAAAACTAAAGCCATTAATTTTTATTCTTCTTTAAAGGCTTCAAAGGAAGGGTATATACAGCAGTCTTTTACATCATGTTTATGTACTTTATAAAAATTTACAACTTAAAGTTTTAAAATGAAAAAGTTGGATTTTCAAAATTATCAACTGTATGCTTAATTTTTTTCTAGATTAGGTAAATTATCAATCCTATGGTTTACTACCATTGAAAAAAATAAATTGATGATTGATAAAAATGTTGTACATGAAAAGTGATAGGTTAGAAGAATGCTATTAAATGTAAGGTTAATCATGGAAATTATGTTATATTTATTACTTATGGTATCTTCCTGAGTACTTTAGACATGTTAATTCATTTAATCCTTAAAACAACCTATGATATAAGTTCTTTCATCATCATCATCTCTGCTTTAAAGAAGTGGAAACAAGGTAAGTAACAAAGTCAGGTTGATACAAATGACTAGACCCAGAGACAGATTGTCATGTTGAACTTTTTATCAGTGAATTTTGTGAAAAGAAAGAAGGGTTCTTTATCAAACTTTCAGAGCCCCAAACTGAGGGTGACAGCCAAAATATAATGGAACAAAATTAACATTCAAAATGGCCTTGTTAGGTCCAAAATTTTGCTTTATTAAAAAGATCAACATTCTATTCCTGCTTGGAGATTAAAAATGACAGCAACAACAACAACAAAAGAATGCACAAAACAGAGTGAAAAATACAGTCTTGATACCAGTTGACTTGAAAAAGAAATTGGAGTGCTTAGTTGACCACAGGTTTCAGCAATCAAACCAAAGATGGTATCATATAACGACGGTCACCACCAAGTACTTCTTCCAACATGCCAGCTACATATTTCTATATTGAATTAATATCAAAATATTGTTCACATATTTAGTGCTAGTCAGACCTCAGCTAGAATATTGGATCCAGTTTTAACATCATTGTTTCAGACAAAATAGAGAGAATTGAAAGTTTAAAAAAATTGAATTTTTAAAAAAATATTGTCTGAGTATTAAGCCATAAAAGAATGATAGAAAAACTACAGAAGGGAAGATTTAATTGAAGATATAATAGAATTCTTTAATACTGGGAGGTGGGGTGGGTGCATCATGTGAAAGAAAGTATAGGCTTATTCTCTCTAAAGTTCCAAAGGGAAATTATAAGATAAATGGGTAAGACATGGAGATGTGCAGGAAGACAGATGAACTAAATTCAAGTAACGTAGATGCTTATGTTGTGAAGAAAGGAGGTCACATCCCTGGAAATAAGAAGTCAGTGAATAAATGAATGTCAGCACTATTTTTGTAGTGCTCTCTGAGTTGAAGAATTTATATTAAATGATCACTGAGGACTATTCAGATTCAATTAATTAATCTATTTTCACATTACATCTCTATTTTCTTCTGTAGCTAAAATTTTATTAAATGTTATTCTATCTTAATGAGACTAAATGTTTGCTAATTTAGTAAACATCAAGTATAAATATATTAGAGAAAAATTGAGTAAAATAATAACTGTCCAAATAAACTTTTGTCTACAATTAAATTCTTGCAATAATCTCCAAATTTATTTTCTAAATCATAACACACTGAAACCTTTTAAGATAAAAATTTAATAAATTGGCATAAAGAAAAGTTAATTAATGGGATTTGAGGAGTATCCCTTTGGACCCGTGAGGAGTTTGTCACTAAACTAGAAGATCTACTTCATTAAACAGTGGACTATGCTTATCTAAATTTTGTGTTTGACTAGGACTAAACACTCCACAATACACCTTTACAAATCATATTGTACTGTAAGCTTCTATAGTTCTCTATGGCTTAGGATAATTTTAGCTTCAAACAGAGGATTCAGGCGGCCACGTTTTGAATAAATTCCTTGGCACTTTATCTTTTTGAAGTTCTTGTTTAATTTTTGTTATGGAAGATTTTGCTGGATTGAAACTGTCCATTTGATCTTTGCTAAAGAGACTAAAGGCTCTGGAAACAAATGCCAGCTAGCTAATTATTTTAAACACAAATGTTCAGTGGAGTCTACATCTTAGACCTGACAGGAAACACATGATTTTTTAACAATTACTCAGAGATGAAAAAACAAAAATACACAGAGCTTTTCTCAGAATGCAGAAAAATGACTGGTGAATAATTCATTTCAAATTCAGCTTAGTTTCTGCAGTTTCTCTTCTATATCTTAATTGAGACAGGAAGAATAGTGCTTTTTTCCTGAGACCAACAAACAGCCTTAAGTATCCCAGAAAGTCCAAACCGGATATTAATAATGGCCTAAAAACCCCAAAAAATACAACCGAGGTAAATAATGCCACATGGTGACATTGCTAAATTTAAGTAAAAAATATATGTGTTCGGTGGCTCTGAGAAGCATTTAGAGTGATTGAATTTTATCTTGTTTATCAAATTCATACCATGCTGAATGGTTTGGTGATATTCATAACACATAGAATTATATCCGTGGATGAAGAACCTGTAGCCTAGGAATTTTAATATATATTGAGTTACTACAATGTTTTTTGATTTGCTTAGTTTTTAATTCTATATCTCTAAGTGGTGGTGTGAAGTTTAATTCAGGACGACCTGTGATAAATGACAGATTACACACGGTTATCATAGCACATGACTGGGAAAGTGTTTCATTCCCTCTTTTTTCTCTCTTTTCCCTTCACCTTCTCATCCTCTTTTCACTTATTTTATTCTCCCCCCCTCCTCTTTCTCCTCTATTTTCAGTTAAAAAAGAAGCATGCTGTAAAATGTTTTAATTCCAAACTATTTTCATTTTATATAATTTTTTTGCTTATGTCATAAAATATTCTTATGAAGATGTATTGTTAAATGCAGACCAAATACTAAAAGCAAAGCAAACAGGAAACTTTGTATTTATTTGTGATTCTAGATCATTAAAGATTATGTGTTTCTGTATATAATTTAAATATTTTATTATGAAAAACTATATCTAAAACTATAAATTTGAAGACTATTTTAAATTATTTCCAATTTCAGTTTCCTTAATTTTAAAGCTTAACCTGGTTTGGAAAAATTATAACCATTTTAAAGATTTTCTTATAAATTCTTGTTCTATGGCTCACTCTGTATTTACTTTGTTCACATTTATGTCTGTGCATGCAGCACACGTCTGTGAATGTGTTGAAGGAATACTTAGTAATACAAGCTTGTGTCCCATAGTTGGAGTTCTAAGCTTACTTGATCATAGTGTGATAATTTTTAAACTCCCCAATGCATTTCCTAAAGACGTGCATTGGCAAAAATGGATGACCCCTAGTTAGAGATGACCACATGACATTGTTTCACTCTGCTATGACAAAATAAGATTAAAAATTAAAGAACAGACAAAGGAGGCAGAAATGAGCCACATTCATTTTAAAGACTTTTTACTCAGGACTTATCCAACTGGGATCTTTCTCAGTTTTCCTTTCGGACTGTTCCATGGCAGGAAGAGGGGGAAAAAAGTTCTGTCACAGCAAAGTTTATGTAGGAGGACAGTCTATTCGCCAAAAAGGTCACAGATCAATGCAACGTCAATTCCCATTTTAATTACATATGCAGTCATTCTTTTTAAAGAACATTCCAGTGACCAGTGGAGAAGAATGAGGAGGAGGAGAAGAAACTCAGAGCACATGTAGGAAGATTTTTTACTAATGACTTGATACTAAAATTTTCTCAGCCAGGATTCTTTTCAAGCCTACTTATAACTCCCCAGGTTTTCCTTCCACTCTATTCAGTAAAGTACTCAAGGAGTAGCAGGAGGTCGCTTTACTACTAGAGGGAATACTGGGATGCTAGCCATGAATGTATCTACTTCCATCAGTCCAGAAGAGCAGCATATCTTTCCTGAGGCTAATCATCCCATTGAAACTAATCTTTTAATCAGGAGATTGACTGACAGGTGGAAATCTTTAGAATGAAAGAATCTCAACAGTTCATGTGGAGGGTGAGGAAAGTTAAGTAAATAAAAGGGGAAAAAAGGTTTAAATCCTGACACATACGGGTTTCCAAGTAAGGGCTTTACATTTTCCAATAAAAAATATTACCCGCGTCTTCTTTCTAGCCAGTTAATATATAGGTTTAAAAAAAGGCAATGAAATCTCTCTGTAGCTTTCACATGTCATTTGTATAGATAGCTATACATCTAGAAAATAGTCCTTTGTGTAAGAACATGTGCAATAATGCAGAAGAAATTATTATGGGGTTCAAATTAAGAAAAATCATATCCCTTTCCTGACTTCTATCCCAATAATCTCTCAACTTGATTTTATAACACCACGCATTACAATTTTCTCAAAAGACATTGTGAAATTCTAAAATATATACAAAATTATATTTAATTTGTTTGATTTTGAAAATGAAAACAATGTATGACATCTAGAGCATTTAGGAGGTAGTAATTTTGGGAAAGGGGTGGTAGACTATCCAATTGTGTGTCACATCTGGACCTAAGACCAGTAGTTCCTGCTCCAGGAAGGGCAAATGACAAGAGGCCTCAGCGGTTCTTCAAGCTACTCTTATCTAAAAAATGGGAGAAAACCGTGTCTTTGCCACCCAAAGGAATGCATTTAACAATGCACTTATTCTTTTAAAGTGTAAAATAAATATTTAACACAAACACAGAGTAAAACAGTGATGTTTGCTTATAATCACTGCAGGTCACTTTTGGCTTTCCTAAAAGACAAGAAATATACAGGGCTACATCATGGGTGCATAAGGGACATTGCAATAGATCTTTGTGGATGGCATCACAACAAAGTTTAAATTGAACAACAGAATGTTCTGCAGTCTCCTTATTTTTTTTGAGGTAAAGATACTTGTAGGAAGAGCCCTTCATGATGTCAGAGAAAGTGGTTGTTTAGGTGGAAGATTTGAAAGACATCTACCAGCTAAACCAAAAATATTTATGCCCACAGCTTATGGTGCTACCAGAAAATTTCTCACCACTCCTTTGGAAGTTTATCTCTAAAGTACTTGATAAAATGCAAACACGTTACCTTATAGCTGTTACATATCAATTCATCATCACTCTTTTTAATATTAGCAAGATTGTATTTGCTATGCAAGACAATTTAGGCTGAGAACGAGAAAACAGGGGTTTAAGAACAATAACAAAAAAAAAAAGCTGGAAGGAACAAGACGCTCTGTAGCATAGCCCTGGGGAACCATAAGTGCTGAGATCAAGAAGGATGAGAGGGGCAAGAGCAAATGAAGCCAGTGAGAAATAAGTGATAGAAGTTAGGTCACCACAGATATTTTGCTATATCTGGCTCTACATTCCTAAATTTCAGGATGACTTGTTCTTCTTTATAACTTCCAAAGCACTTTTTATTTCACCATTCATATGGCAGTCATTTTATACTGCCTTGTTTTGGCACTGGTTGTGTGTCCGTCCCTTGCTTATTTTTAATTGCCCAGGCTCTGTGTGTCCTGAAAACTCCCAGTATTCCCATAATGCCTAACTGGAGGGCTTGTCCATAAGTCCTGGACTAATACTTATTAAATGAACAAATAAAAACAATACAGTGAGGATGGTCACACTAAGATTACAGGAAATGTGGAATCAGATTGTTATTTTCACATAGTCCAAGATTTAAAATTGGTGAACAAATTGCTTACCTGCCTAGTTAGCATAATACATTCTATGCACTCATGGGCTATTATTACTTTGATCATTGATAGGTCCTGTTTGTTTTGGTTTGTTTTACATCTGTCTCCCTCACTGAACTTAGTATTATGGAATGGATGAGACCAAAATGTAATTATCTTTTTAATATCTTTTACATCATCTTTAATATTTTTCTCCCATTTCTGTAAATTCTAGCAGTTATCCCCAACCACCTCAATGTCTCTGACCACATCTGGCATATGCCAAAGAAGCATGCCTGCTTGAAATATGAAAGAAAAGAGAAATAAAGGAAAGAAGAAGTAAAGGAGGAATAAAGCAGAAAAAGAGGGAGGGAAGGAGGCAGGCAATAGAAATATATTTATACAATAACGTTATTTTCCTCCAAGGGAAACTATGACTAAATGATATGCACAAGCGAACAACATTTCATTCTGGTTCACTAAAAGCGAACCATTTAGTGAGAAGGGGCTGCACACTCGGGTCCTTGTGCTGACCGGAGCAGACTGAGGTCAGGAATCAGCCCTTAAAAGGGAAACTTACAGGGTGATGCCAGCAGCTTTATGTCTGTTTCATCACATCAGCACTCTTCCAGAATGCAATTCTTTACATGATCGTATCATGCCAATTAATTTTCTTATTTTGCAGTTGAACAAGCTTAAAGGTAATATGCCCCTTTTCTGGGGTGTTTTACAAAAGGTTTTTGAGATATTAGAGCTACATTTCATGAGATTCTTAATTTAATGCTATCCTCAAATTCTGCTTTTAGGTACAGAAGCTCAACAAATCCATCTAGTCTTTTGGAGATATTGTTGAGAAAGGGTTTATTTTATCAAGGTCGAAGATTTCATGGGTCATTAACATGACCATGCAGCTACTACACAAAAACTGCCCAGGCAGCAACTTTTCTAAACAGGTCTCTGAAATGGCTCCATTATCCCTTGGTCTTTTATGGCAGTGCTTTAATACATGGACTGGATGCCTATGTTTTGACTGCAGAGGACATCAAGCTTCTATGCACAGGCTTAGTTTGTCAAGTTTGTTGGTTTGTTTGTTTGTTTGTTTTCTCAGCCGACAAAAGCATACAATGCTATATGTATTGGGTAAAATCTTTGTCTTATTCTTCCATTCCCCAGTACACAGAGCCTACACACAAGAGACATTTTTAACAAATTTTGAATGAGTGTACTTGCAATTCTGAGTAAACCAAAGCCTGTAAGCGTTTCTTCCCCCAGCAATCTGATATAACTACAAGGATAGACTTCCTAGTTACATTTGGGAAAGGCTCATTAAAGAAGAAACTGATAATTCAGATGTCAACACCAGTAGTTTCTCATTATGAGATCTGTAAGAGGGGATTCAGAGAACCAAAATAATTTTAGCATTATGAGGTAAACTGACCATTCCTAATTTTTGTAAAAACTGTGTTATAGTTCTTTGGAGACTTCTGTAGGCCCTTCAGAGCCATTAAATGATTGAGAGCCACATATAAATAAGGGTGGGGAGAAATGTAGGACACATTTTTCAACATGATTTTGGCTCCAGGTGGATTTGAAGAAGCATGGTTTTATCATTCGTAAAACTTCCATTGCTTGGTCCCTACATCCTAGGAAAACCAAGATAAATGAAATTATTACTGTAAAACAAGTTTTAAAAACACAGATTGTCTATGTTTCTAAAAAGAAAAGTTTAACTTTAGTATACTTTTTCAAATGTGCTTTGGAAATTCTACAAGATTTATGCAAGTGCAAAAAGAATGCTTCCACCTTGGCAGCAAGGATTCATGTGATGATTCAGCAGGGTTTTTGGCTCTGTAAAGCCAACACTTTCTAGCCTGCAGCAATAGTCATGATTATAATGCATAAGAAAGAAGAAAAATAAACACAGTATACTATAAAGGATTTAGAAGACTTTCTGTTTCCTGGAGTTAGATAGTGTAGAATTCTGTTATAGCAAATGGGATACTAAGAAACTCTTATAAACTTTCAGGTTTTAGTAAATAGTTGAGTGAAGTTATTTTGCTGTTTTCAATATGTAAAACTATGATCCTTTCCTTCTTCTCAACTAGTTATCCAACAAATAAAATACAATTTTATTAAAACTATGATTAGGTCGGGCACTGTGGCTCACACCTGTAATCCCAGCACGTTGGGAGACCTAGATGGGCAGATCATTTGAAGTCAGGAGTTCGAGACCAGTTTGGCCAACATGATGAAACCCTGTCTCTACTAAAAATACAAAAATTAGCTGGGTATGATGGTGTGTACCTATAGTCCCAGCTACTCAGGAGGCTGAGGCATGAGAATCACTTGAACCCGGGAGGCAGAGGTTGCGGTGAGCTGAGATCATGCCACTGCACTCCAGCCTGAGATACAGAGTGAGGCTCTGTCTCAAAAAATATATATATGATTAAAGAAGAGGACAATCTGATTTTGTATTTAGACTCAAAGGACAATGGTTGTCACAAAAGGAACATGCCCTAAAGTTTCATATGGCCTCTTTTGAACAACAAAACTACTGGAAAGAAATGTGGAACAAATTTGAAAGAAATGGTCCTTTCTATACAAAAGTGCCCCAAGTCAGTGATCATTCAGCTCTCTTAAGAATGATTCCAGATGTCTCCTTAGTAACAAATTTGGTAAAGTCTATAAAGTGCTTCTGATGTATCACTAAGAGTAAGTCAAAAGTCTTGGAGAATTCTCAAAATATATTTTGACATAAAATAGATTATTGGTTTGGGTAAGACTGTGGGATGTGTGTTATTGCCTCTGAAGGTATTTACAAGAAAGCAATTTCTTATAGTCTTCCATGAAAGTCATTCGCTCTCAATCTACAGAAACCAACATTCAGACATGTAATTCAAAACCTCAAAACAATGTCATAACATGGACATGCATATATACACACAACTCCAAAGAGACGTACAGAAGGAAAAAAAGAAGACACATGACACAAGCAAAACACTCCCTAGGGTCTGTATGAGCAAAAGTATTAATACTTGTCAGTTAAAAGTATTACAAGAAAACTTGAGAGAAACTAACAAAATTATTCATTCTGTTGAGGGAGTTCAGTAGAGTGGTAAGATTTTTAAAAAATCATTTTTATTCTAGCAATATCTAGATAAAAATGTAATTGAAGATTATCTTATACAAAATAAGCAACAAAAATATAAAACACTTAAGACTACTCTTAATCAAACCTAAAATACATACATTGAAATATTAGGCTTTGTTGATAAGCTTTAAAAATAATTTTTATAATTATGAACATGAAGACTAGTTAACATAAAGATCTCAGTTCTTCCCAAGGTAATTTATTGGCCTCTTGAATGTCAATCCAAATTCAGGAAAGAGAGGGAAAATTTTAAACAGCTAAAAATTTTCTGAGAAAAATAAAGCACAGACAATCCCTGATTTACAATGTTTCAATGTAAGATTTTTTAGCTTTATGATGCAAAACTTACACAATTCCAATGTAGTAGTCAATAAATTATATGAGATATTTACTACTTCATTAAAAAAAATGGCTTTGAGTTAGATGATTTTGCCCAACTGTGGGTTAATGCAAGTATACTGAGTACATTTAAGGTAGCCTAGGGTTACCTATGATGCTTTGTAAATTAGGTGTATTGAATGCATATTCAAAGTACAATATTTTCAACTTATGAGAACATATACTATCAGAACATAAGACTATCGTAAGATAAGAAGCAAATGTAATAGTAAGAAAAATGTATCAAAAACTTTCTAGATATAAAAATATAATTAAATAAAGTAAAAGGAATAGGTGACATCAGCAACATAGAAGGGTTAGAAGTTCCAGATTTTTCCTCTATCCATGGATTCACCAAATAAACATCTTTTCATAGACCAACGTCCTTTGAGAGAAAGGAAGGGATGAATTGAGAGAGTGGTATTCACTGGGCAACTAAGAAAACATCCCCTTCAAAAAGGTAGGAAAAGCTGGTCACAGACCCTACCCTGGGCACTGCATCATAAAATTGAAAAAGGAATCCCTAACACCCAGGTTCTCCCTGTGGAAAGGAGGGTTTGAACTTCACATCTAGCACCCTCACTCTAAAGTTCCACATAATTCATCAATTCTAAGAGCAGAGGGGACAAGACACACATTAGTCTGTCTAGACCACAGGAAAAAAAGTGGCAGTTTTATACAGCTCACAAGTACTTCCGTGGACTTAATTCCTCAGGAGCAGTACAGAAAAGCTTAAAATAATATAGCCTCCTTTTTCTCCTTGAAGGAATTTAAAACACACTCCTCCAGTGACTACTCAATGACCTGGGTTCTAACTAAGTTACACTGGGGAGTTAACAGGCAGACAAGTATTAACCCATCACCAGCCTGAGAAGCACATTGGAGCTCACTCCAGTGATAACTCTCATTCTATTAATCATTCCTGGAGACAGTTTGTCCATACATTAAGCACTCTAGGTTTTACAACTTTCACCTGAGGAACTGTATCTTAAACCTCCTCTCTCTGGGAATCATAGAAGAAAGAAGCGATTTTAAATGGGTGTACAAACAATTCCAGGGGCTACATCTCCATGGAGCAATGCAAACTGGCTTAAGGACACACAGATCTCATTTTTTATTTGGAAGGGGATTATGGTGTACACTCCAGTGGCTTCTAATGAACTTACATTGGGGAGCCAACAAGGCAAACAAATAATAGCCCTCTGGCAGTTGAAGCCAAATGTTACCACTTCACAAGTCTTTCCTTCGGCTTATCTTAGTAATAAATTATGGTCTACTCATTCTTTCTGGGAAGAGTTTGACCACACACTGAGTGCCACAACTTCTATAGTTCCCACCCAACAAATTGTCTCCTTAATGTCATAGCTCTGGGAGTAAATGGAGCTTTGTATTCCTGAGTGGCCTTATGCCACAGGAAATAAAGAGGTGCCTATAAAATAGACCCCTTTCCAGCAGCTATCATTCCGAAATCAGAGGGTGCAGCATTCTAAGTACAGGCATTTGCTACCAATCTCCTCCTTGTCTTAGTGCAGAGTGAGGGGGAGACAGAAGCCCACATTAGCTTAATCATAAAGATAGAGGAATTGGAACACACATCTAACCCAAACCTTTTCAGTTATGTCTATGGAGTCTGACTTCTGTCAGTTTCAGGGTGCAGACAGGCCATGACACATCCTAAACTCCAGGGGCCACCAAAAACAGAGACAAAAACTCCAGGGGCCACCAAAAACAGAGACACCAAAACAAACACAGATATTTGAGAGGCACCATAAAATCAGGGAAGCCAGATGAATTGGTCAACTTCTCCATGAAGTCAGTCTGATAAGACTGGGAGAGGTATTTGTCTTATATGATGCACAGAAACCAATACAAAGAATCAAGAAAAATAAAGAAACAGGGATATATTCCACACACAAAACAAAAACAAAGAAACAAGATACATCTCCAGAAATCAACCTGGGTGAAGCGAAGGTAGGTGATTTACCTGACAGGAAATTTCAAATAGTCATAAAGATGCTTACAAGGTAAGAAGAGCAATGCAAAAACAAACTGAAAATGTTTCCAAAGAGATAGAAAGTACAGAAACATACCAGAAAGATATTATAGAGCTGTAGAATACTCTTACTGAACTAAGCAATACAAGAGAAGGGTTTGACAGCAGACCAGATTGAGCAGAAGTGAGCTTGAAGACAGGTTAGTGGAAATTACACAAAGTGAAGAGCAAAGAAAAAAAGAAAGATAAAAAGTGAGGATGGTTTCAGAGATTTATGGAAACCATCAGGCATAACAGGTTATGTACTATTGGTGTACTAGAAAAAGAAGAAAAAGACAGAAAATATATTCAAAAAAATTATGATGGAAAATTTCCCAAGCCTGGAAAAGAAACAAAAATCTAAATACTGTAAGCATAAAGGATGCCAAATAAGATGATTCCACAGATATACACACTGATATACATTATAAATTGCCAAAAGTTATTAAAGATGAGTTTTGAAAACAATAAGAAAAATTGTTACCTATATGTTATATATGTGTATTGCTACATATAAGGGAACCTCTATAAGATTATCAACAGATTTTTCAGCAGAAATCTTGCATACCCCAAATGAGTGGGATGATACAATGAAATCTTGAAAGAAAAAAAATCAATTGCCAAACAAGAATACTATATCCAGCAACATTTGAAAATAAACGGGTAATACAGACTTTCTCAGACAAACAAAAGTTGAGAGAGTGTATCGCCTACAGAACTTCCTTACAGGAAACACTGGTATTTGATAGTACAACAAGGGTACTATGGTCAATAATAATTTGTCCATTTAAAAATAGCTAAACAATGATAAATGGATTGTTTGCAACACAAAGGATAAATGCTTGAGAGGATGGATGCCCTAATTTCCAAAAAATAGAACTACTATTTGTGCCAGCAATCTCATTACTGGTTATATTTCCATAGGAATTTAATTTAGCATTTCACAGAGATGTCTGCACTCTCATTCTCATTGCAGTATTATTTACAACAGCCAAAATATGGAATTAACCTAAGTTCCTATCAACAGATGGATTTTTTTAATTTTTAAATATGGTTTATAGACACAATGAAATACTATTCAGCATTAAGAAAACCAGGAAATTCTGTCATTTACAACATGGATGGACCTGGAGAAGAGTATGTTAAGTGAAAAAAGCCAAGTCAAAGAGATAAATAATACATGATCTCACTTCTAAAAAGAATTTAAAAGTCAAACTTATAGAAGTAAAGAGCATAATGGATGTTACCAGAGGCTGGAGAAAGGAGGATGTGTGGGGGGACCAAGCAAGGGGACACACT
This sequence comes from Macaca thibetana thibetana, assembly GCF_024542745.1. NCBI lineage: Eukaryota > Metazoa > Chordata > Mammalia > Primates > Cercopithecidae > Macaca > Macaca thibetana. The sequence goes on from NC_065581.1 coordinate 78,503,773, forward strand.
GGTGAACAAGTACAAGGTTTCAATTAGATGGGAGGAATAACTTCTAGTGTTCTATTGCATAACACGGTGACTATGGTTAATAATAATGTATTGCTAAAATACCCTATTTTAGCTATCAATATAGCCAAAAGAGAGGATTTTAAATGTTATCATCAGAAAGAAGTGATAAATATTTGAGATGATTGATATGCTAATTAGCCTGATTTGATCATTCCACAGGGTATACATGTATAGACACACCAAATTATGACTCACAAATAGATATATAACTATTGTTTGTCAATTAAAAATAAAAGTTTTAAAAAAGTAAAACACAAAAACTTTAGGAAAAAAGTAACTATTACAAAAACATAACCAATATAAAAAACAAATTTCAGTAGAAGACATTAAACAAATTAAAAAAAAGAAATTTAAGTCATCAAAAAATATTTAACATCATTGATAGCCATCTCTGGTAGTCATGTAAACTTACATAACTCCCACTGTAAAATTATGGTGATGTATACAAAAAGCCTTAAAAAACACTCTCTCCTGTTAATGAGTAATTCATTTCTCAGGATGTATTTTATAGAAATAGAGATGTGGGTAGAAACATATATGTATAATGAGATCTTGTCTTTTATTTAAAATTGACGATGAAACCTAGGCAAAATTTTTATAAGTTTCACATCCCCAAAATAGCAGAATGTCTAAAAACTCCATAAAATTGTATACAATTGCATACAATTGTTAAAATATTTATTCAGAGAATTGTAATATCAAAAATATTCATTAAAAAAGATAAGAAATGCAGAGCATAAAATGACTTACATAATACAGTTTTCAATATTAAAAAACTATACATGCAGTGTGTATTGCTGTCTCTCTAAAGGTATACATATATATTTAGATAGTATGTATCCACGCATGGATCATGTTATATACTACACAGTACAGTAATATATTATATACTATATTTATATATTATTTATACATAAACAGTATATATATGTTTAGATATGTTTGTGTATCAGCTTTATAAGTTATCAAAATATATACTTGCATATGTATCTGTTATTATTATAGTGTCTTTTAAAAATTCTTACCTGGAAGTCTTAACTCTCAATATAACTGTATTTCAAGTTAGGACTTTTAAGGAGGTAATTAAGTTTAAATAAGGTCATAAGGATAGAGTCTTAATCCACTAGGGCTGGTGTCCTTGTAAAAAGAGGCAGAGACACCAGAGAGCTGTTTCTCTGCACATGGCCACATGAGGACAGAGAGAAGGTGGCCATTTGCAGGGGAGAAAGAGGATCTTACCAGAAACCAGTCTTGGTAACATTTTGATCTTGGACTAAGAGCCTGTAGAACTGTGAAAAAAATAATTTTCTGTTGTTTTAGCCACCCAATCTGTGGTGTTCTTTCATGGAAGCCTGAGAAGACTAGTACATCTGTGTATAAGGATTTTTCTGAATTGCTTTTAATAGTGAAGAACAGGAAACAAATTAAATGTTCATCAGTATAAAAATCTTATACATTCTTACATATTCATTCATAGAGTGGAATATACACAGATGTTCAATATAATGAGGTATTGTTTTATGTACCATTATGACAATGTCCAAAAGATGAGAAATCAACTCAGAACAAGTTATCTTGTGTTTTCTAAATGAAATGCTATATTTTAAAATATATAGTATTCCTTCTTATGAAATAAGAAACAAACACGTGAAAATATACCCACCCCTTAATAGCATTGATTAAATCTGGGGATGTGAGACAGAGTAAGGGATTTATTCATTATAATGAGATGGTAAGCAGTGAATGAAGAATGTCACATTTTATTAAATATATTTATTTATTTGAATTTTTAAAACACCCACATAATATTTTGTAACTTTAAAATAATCTAACTCAGGACTTTCAGATTATGAGACTGATGCATGCTTAACTGTGCTTAGGAGTACTGGAAGTCTTGTCTGAGGAATGAGGCAAGAGAAAGAAATAAAAGGCATCCAGATAGGAAAACAAGAAGTCAAACTACGTCTATTCACTGATGATATGATTCTATACTTAGAGAACCCTTAAGACTTTGCCAAAAAGCTACAAGAACTGATCAATGATTTTAGCAAGACTTCAAAATACAAAATCAACATATGAAAATCAGTAGCAGTTCTACACATCAATAACATCCAGGCTGAGTCAAATTGAGAACACAGACCTGTGTACAATCACTACAAAGAAAATAAAATACCTAGGAACACACCCAACCAAGAAGGTGAAAGTTCTCTACAAATAGAACTGTAAAACACTGCTGAAAGAAATCAGAGAAAACACAAATAGAAAAACATTCCATGCTCATAGATTAGAATGAATACTGTTAAAATGGCCATACTATAGAAAGCAATTTATAGATTCTGTGCTATTCCTATCAAACCACCAACCTCATTGTTTGCAATTCTAAAATTCATTTGCAACCAAAAAAGAGCCTGAATAGCCAAAGAACAAAGCAAAAGAACAAAGCTGTAGGCATCACACTACCCAACTTCAAACTATAGAATAGGGCTACAGTAACCAAAACAGCATGACACTGGTACAAAAACAGACATGTAGATCAATAGAACAGAACAGAAAACTCAGAAATAAAGCCACACATTTACAACCAACTGATCTTCAACAAGGCAAACAAAAACAAGTAATTAGGAAAATGGTGTTGGGATAACTGGCTAGCCATATGCAAAAGAAAGAAACTGGACCCTTATCTTTCATTATATATAAAAATTAAATCAAGATGAATTAACTTAAATGCAAGACCTCAAACTATAAAAATCCTAGAAGACAATCTACAAAATACCAGTCTCAACGTTGGCCTTGGCAAAGAATTGTTGGCTAAGTACCCAAAGTAATTGCGACAAAAACATAAATTGACCAGTGGGACATAATTAAGATGAAGAGTTTCTGCACAGCAAAAGAAACTATGAACAGAGTAAACAGACAACTTACTGTTTAGGAGAAACTATTCACAAACTATGCATCTGACAAAGGTCTAATATCTAGAATCAATAAAGAACTTAAATCAACAAACAGTAAATAAATAACCCCATTAAAAATTGTCAAATGACATAATAAACACTTCTTAAAAGAAGATACACAAGTGGCCAATAAACACATTAAAAAATACACACCGTCACTAATCATCAGATAAATGCAAATTACAGTCACAATGAGATGCCACAACGGTTATTACTGAAAAGACCAAAAGAAAAAAAAAAAAAAAAAAAAAAAAAAAAAAGATGCTGGCGAGGCTGAAAGGGAACACTTATACACTGCTGGTGGGAATGTAAATTAATTCAGCCACTACGGAAAGAAGTCTGGAGGTATCTGAAAAAAAAACTTAACAGAGATATCCACCTAAGGAAAAATAGAACATTTTACCAAAAAGACATATGCACTCACATGTACATTGGAGCACTATTCACAATAGCAAAGACATGGAATAAACCTAGATGCCCATTAATGGTAGAATGCATAAAGAAAATGTGGTACATATACATCATTGAATACTATGCAGTCTTTTAAAAGAATGAAAACATGTCCTTTGCATCAACATGGAGGCAGGTGGAGGCCATAGCCCTAAGTGAATTAACGCAGGAACAGAAAACCAAATACCACATGTTCTCATTTGTAAGTGGGAGCTAAACATTGAGCGCATGGGCATAAACGTGGGAAGAGCAGTCACTGTGGACTACTAGAGGGGGAAGGGAGGGTGGTATGGTTTGTCACACTACCTATTGAGTACTGTGCTCACTACATGGGTGCAACATACCCAGGTAACAAACCTGCTCATGTATTCCCCCAGTATCTAAAATAAAAGTTGAAAATTAAAAATATACAAACAATAAAAATAGATAAATGAAATAAAATAATTGCAGAATGTAATTTTTTTTTAAAATACCACAAGCAGAGAGTAATGTTTTTAGGTCATTAAATTAAATGTACTGTTTAAATTTCTTCATTATGTTTTGTATATATATTAATATACTTCTCATTTTAATATTTTTTAAGATATGACATACTTTAATGTAATGCACATAGTCAACACCTTGATAAATGTTTTACAAATTAAACACAGCTGTGTAATAAACACCAAAATCAATAAAGACATTACTAGCAGCCCCCCACACCCATTTCTTTTGCATTCTCTTTCAGTCTATTTTTGTTTCCTCAAAGATAACCACTACTATGACTGCTGAGAGCATAGATTAATTTTGCTTTCTTTGTATTTTGTTGGAGGTGGAATCTTAAAATATCTACTTTTTTGTTTGACTTCTTTTAGTCAACATTATGATTGTGAGGTTCATCTGTATTATTGCATAAAAACCATATTTTATAATAGAATATTTACCTGTATTTAAGTAGAGCGTTAGATTGATTAAATTCTGAAATAAAAGTTTAATAACAAAATTGTTTTCCTGCAGATATGGAGAGCAAAGGAATTGGCCTTTTGTTTACCAAAAAATAGAACAACATTTTACTTTTGCCAATTGCCATGATCTGAATGTATCTCACAAAATTTGTATGTTGAAACTTAATCATCAATGTGATAACATTAAGAGTTGTTGCCTTTAGGAGGTGATGAGGCTTTGTCCTCTTAAATAGGATTAAAGACCTATAGTAAAGCTTCACATTGCATTTGCCCCTTTTTCCCTTCTATCTTCTTCCAGTGAGGATGCAGAATTCAAGGCACCATCTTGGAAGCAGAGACCAGGCCCTCATCAGACACTCAACTGCTGGCTGCTTGATCTTGGACTTCCCAGCCTCCATGACTGCGAGCAATAAATTTATATTCTTTATAAACGACTCAGTCTCAGGCATTTTGTTCGAGCAATAGGAATGAACTAAAAGATAAGCTCTGTTAATAATTCTTGTGCTTTTAAACTATCAAATGCCTTGATGCTACAGAGAATGGTGCTGACAATTTATTCTCACACAAATATAACATTTAAAAGCATCTTGGATAGATCTATCTATTTTTGGCATTGCCTCTGTGAACTACAAGATGCCAGTTTTTCTTGATCTAGAATGGTATACAGCAAAAAGTGATTGGTGTCTGCAAGCCAAAGATGAACTTGATCAGTATAAACATTTCCAAGTTAATTATATTGTAAGTCAGATATTGTTTCAAATCCAGGATGTAGAAAAAATAGTCTGAGAAATTGGTTTAAAATAACTTTATGTTTGTCAAAGACATTATCAAGAACTGGCTGTAAAGGTTCATATCCTGCCCAAGAAATAGACATAAACAAACCAAGTCTGTCCAGCATAGGAAATTCATGGAGAAGGTCAATTCTATGGCTGGCCAATGATGAATTAAGTTCTGAAGTGTCAGAGGTATACAAATTTATCCCACACCTGCATTGCAGAATAACTTATGGAAATGTATCCCTGCTGTTTATTTGTTATTGCAAAAGACACGAAAGAGTAAGTGCAATTATCATCATCCTATATCTCCCTGGACAAACCAACTTTAATGTTCTGGAAATCAGACTTTCTTTTTTGTCTAAAGCCTAGGGTCTGAATGGTGAGAGAGATGGGCAGGTGGATCTCTTGAGCCCAGGAGTTCGAGACCAGCCTGGGTAACATGGTGAGACCCTGTCTCTACAGAAAAAAAAAAAAAAAAAAAAAAAAAATTAGCTGCATGGGGTGATTGGTTCCTGTAGTTCCAGCTACTCAGTGGGCTGAGATGGGAGTATTGTGGAGCCTGGAAGGTCAAGGCTGCAAAGAGCCATGATCACACCACTGCTCTCCAGGCCAAGTGACAAAGTGAAATATTTGAAGAGACAGTCTATGTGTTTTCATCACTTTAGCCTGAGACCATGTACAATGAGGATTCAGTGTCACTTATTTGGTGAAATGATCTCTTGTATTGTCTATCAGTTGAATTTACACACTCTTATAGTAGGTCTTATAATCCCAACCTGACTATAAGTTCCTTGATGACTGATCAAAAAACAGTTTATATATTTTTTAATTTTTTAATTGTGAAATAATTAAAACTTCCATTAAAGTTGCAAGAATAGTACAGGGAACTCCAGAGCACACCTCACCCAGATTCATGGATTGTTTATTTACATTTTGTCACATTTTCTACATGATTCATTTTCTGTTTTTCTCTGTGTCCATATATACAAATATAGAGACAGATAATTATTGTTATATAGAGATAGATTTAATATAGATAGAATAATAATAATTTTTGTGGAGTTCTTGAGAAAGTTGGAGATTTCCTGTCCTTTTATGCCTAACTGCTGTAATGTGTATTTTCTAAGAAAAAAATACATTCACTTTTATAACTACCGTAGAATTTCCAAAATCAAAGAATTAACATAAGTATAATAATAATGTATATATTTTATTGAATTTCACCAATTGTCTCAATAATGCTTCTGGTAGTAATTGTTTTTCTGATCTGGGATCCAGTCCAGGATCACATGTTATATTTAGTTTTCATTTTATTTGATCCCCTCATTCTTTATTAAAAAAAGAGTATTATAATTATTATAATTCCTTATGCTTCATTCCACTGTATGCAATGTTATAGCAGGCACACAACAAACATTAACTAAATATGTGTGGTCATGTATTCATCTATGAATCACAGAGAAATGCAGAAATAAATTATTTTTCCTCTTTTTTTCATATTAAAATAAAGAACTCAATGGTGTCCATTTGTTTTTGTACCCATTAATTCTATCTTACCTTTTAAAATTCATTGCATTCTCATTCTGCAGAGAAGATCTTTAAGAGAAACTCAAATGGCTTTAAAAAGGATGCTATTAACCGGTTCTAACCTCTTTCTTCCATTGGCTAAAAATCAGTATTTATGTAAATGGAGATTTTTACAAGTTACGTTCAATTAAAAAATGCACAAATTTCACAATTTAAGAATGTTAAAGGAGCATTCATTCAGGATTCAAATACTGATGACTGACCTCTCATATTGCATAGTTTTTATTTAATAAGTTGTGTTTTCTAATACCCATGTAAATTAGTAATGTAATGTAAATTATCCCAAGGTATAAATTAATTAATCAGTTAAACAAGATGCACAGGAATTTAGACATCACAGAGTGGGTTTCTGGTGATGAATGGACTTGGGCAAGAAGTTAGAATTTTACTAGCTGCTCTAGCTAGGGCAATTAGTAAAGAAAAAGAAATAAACGGCTTCCAGATAGGAAAGGGAGATGTGAACTACCTCAATTTGCAGATGATATGATCCCATATACAGGAGTCTTGTATGCAGAATATATGAGGAACTTTGGGTTTGTTTTGTTTTGTTTTGTTTTTTTGAGACAGTCTTGCTCTGTCACCCAGAGCTGGGGTGCAATGGCACCATCTCGGCTCACTGCAACCTCTGTCTCCCGGGTTCAAGCAATTCTCCTGCCTGAGCCTCCCAAGCAGCTGGGAATGCAGGTGTGCACCACCATGCCTAGGTAATTTTTGTATTTTTAGTAGAGTCGGGGTTTCACCATATTGACCATCCTGGTCTCAAACTCCTAAACTCATGATTTGGCCTCCTTGGCCTCCCAAAGTGCTGGGATTACAGGTGTGAGCCACCGTGCCCAGCCAAGAACTCCTAAAAAACAAAAAAAACAAAAAAAAAGAATAAAAAAGAAAAAGACAAATAACCCAATTGAAAAATGAACAAAGGATCTGAAAAGACATCTCTCCAAGAAGGACATACAAAATGCCAATAATCACTAATCATTAGAGAAATACAAATCAAAACCATAAAGAAATGCCACTCCACATGCACTAAGAGGACAGTAATTACAAAACAGATAAGGAGAGCATGTGTAGACATTGAAATTCTTAACTGCAGTGCTGGTAGAAATGCAAGAAAATGCAGCCCTTTGGCAAAGTAATATGGTATTTCCACAAATGATCAAACATAAAGTTAGCACATGATCCCATAATCTACTTTTAGGTACATACCTCAAAGAAACAAAAGTGATAGAGAGAGAGAGAGAGAAAGAAAGCAAGAGAGGGAGAGAGAGGCAACCAAAGGATGACTCTGAAAGGTGGTACAAATAAGGTGTTAAATAAGAAAAGCAAAGATGACCTTTGTGTTTGCTAACAGGCTGTTTATTTCTTTGCTGCAGTCTGAGATCTATCAGCTCAAAGCCCACATAGGCCAAACTCAAAGCTTGATACATCCGATTATTTCAAAAATAGTCTAGATAAGTACACTGTCAGCCATTTAGAACCTCCCTGCTTTGCATACCCCAAACAGCAGGTAACTGCTCCCCAGTAGCAATTACCTGTTGATAAAATAAGGCCTGCTGGTCATAAGCCCCAAGTGGCTGCTGCCCTTTTTGCTCCCTGACCCAAAGCCTCCCTGCTGTGGTGCTAAGAGACATCTCACAGAAAAATAAATCTCCTCTTCAATCCCCACCTCTCCTGGGGATTTCCTTGGCTTCTACCCCTAACTTGGTAGGATGGCCCATTCTGGATGGTTTCCTCATCCTAAGACTCTGGATGCCCATGCTATGAGGGACTTCTCTCATGCAACACTATTTAACTGCATGCAATAAAACTTACTGTGTATGTGTGTGTGTGTGTGTGTGTATACATATATATATTTATATAATGCATTTTTATATAATATATATATTTATATAATGCATCAGGTTCAAGCAGTTGTGCTGGAATACAAGATAAGAGAAACACAGCAATGAGAATATAAAGAAAAAAACACAAAACAAGCAATAGAAGACCTAAGTCCTGTCATAAAAATTAAATGAGGCCAGGTGCAGTGGCTCACACCTGTAAACCCAGCACTTTGGGAGGCCAAGTCAGAGGATCACAAGTTCAGGAGATCAAGACCATCCTGGCTAACATGGTGAAACCCTGTCTCTACTAAAAATGCAAAAATTAGTCAGGCATAGTGGTGTGCACCTGTAATCCAGCCACTCAGGAGGCTGGGGCAGGAGAATCATCTGAACCAGGAGTCTGAGGTTGTAGCGAGCTGAGATTGCACCACTGCACTCTAGCCTGGTGACAGAGTGAGACTCTGTCTCAAAAAAATAATAATAATAATTTAATTTAATTTAAATAGTTTTTATGTGCCATTGAAAGACTTAAATCAGCAAAATGGATAAATAATGTAGTCCAACTATTTGCTATTCAAATTCAATGACATAGATATGTCAAAATTAAAAGGACTAAAAAAAGATATGCTATGCAAATATTAATTTTTTAAAAAAAGCATGAATGGCTATATCAACATCTGATGAGGTAGACTTCAGAGCAAAGAAAATTAGAAGACAATGAGGAATATTACATGATAATATAGGAATCAATTCATGGGAAACATATGATGATGCTAAATGTGTCTACATGAATCAACAGACCATCAAAACACATGAAGGAAACTGACAGCACTGAAAGAAGAAATAGACAAATCTACAACTATAGTTAGGGACTTCAACATCCCCTTTCAGCAACTAATGGAATTAATATACAGGAAAACAAGGACATAAGAGATCTGAACAAAGCAGAATATCCAATAGAATATGATTAATATATATAGAATACCCTGTCTGACAACAGCAGAATACTCGATAGGTTGTAGATCTTCTTAATCACATTGATGTAATTTCAGCTATTAATTCTTCTTTAAAGGTTGGTGAAATTCTCCAGTGAAACCATCTGAACTTCGAGAACTCTGTATTAGTTCTTAAAACTGCATGTGAATGTACAATTATCTTAGCAATAGTTTCAATTGAAACAATAAAACTTGGATGTTGAAATTAAAGTTGCATTTAAAGCATTTTTCTTTTTTTTTTTTAAGGAGTGATTTTAAGATAAGTGAAAATAAACAAAGACAAGGAAGGAACAGCAAGCCTAAGATTAAAATAGTGGGTTATAAAACAAAGTAGAAATTAAAACAAACAAACAAACAAACAAAAAACAGTAAACAGCAAGTAAGGGCAAAGAGAATTCCAAAACAATGCCAGGATAAGTTATTGACAACAGAAGCTGCCTCTGTAATAAAACAAACAAGAAGACAGAGAAAAAGATAAGGTAAGGTGGATGCCCAGTGATGTTATATTTGGAAATGATGACCAGCTGTGGACAATGTCAACACAGGAGGGAGTTTGGAACAGGACTTAAGACAACTTTTCCTTTTTTTTTTTTTTTGTTGAGATGGAGTCTTGCTCTGTCACCCAGGCTAGAGTGCATGGCACAATCTCGACTCACTGCAACCTTCGCAGTTCTCTTCGCAATTCTCCTGCATCAGCCTCCCGAGTAGCTGAGATTACAGGCATCTGTCACCACGCCACCCAGCTAATTTTTTTTTTTTTTTTTTTGTATTTTTAGTAGAGATGGGATTTTACCATGTTGGCCAGGCTGATTTCAAACTCCCGACCTCAGGTGATCCGCTCCCTCGGCTGGTATTACAGGCGTGAGCCACCGCACCCAGCCGACCCTTCTCTTTTTTATTCACCCCATGTACCTAGTTTGAGGGGCACTTTCCTGTCATAAACAGGTTCCTATTAGACAAGGGCAGGGACCCATAACCACGAATAAACCAGGGAAAGAATATACAGGCCTTATGTGCTTCCCAAATTCATATCTCTGGTTTTTACCTCTTTTCTGAACTCTGGGTCAGTAGGTTCATTTGTCCAATCAGCACCTGAAACTTGATCCTGCAGCTGTTTTAAATTCAACATCTCCACAAACATTCCCTCTTGCTTTTCCTTCATACCTTGATTAAGGTAGCATCATCTTCTGTCAGTCTTCCAAATCAGAAACCTGGATTTCATCCTTGAACCTTCCCTGTCCCTTACTTCTCACATCCAAACATTTACTAAATCTAGTGTATTCTATGTCTTCCTTTCTCCCAGCCCTTGCTTTGCATAAGGTGACTATCATTTGTGGATTACAAAGGCCTTCTAATTGCTCTTATGGGGAGTTTCTCCCGTACTTAAATCTGCTCTTTACATGGAAATCTATAAAGTATCCTTGCAAAACATACATACTCAGAACACATCATGTTTAAAATATCCATTGGTTCCTTAATGCAACATAGGGTAGTCATACAATTTATGTTCACATCAGGATGCTAGAGAGTGACAGAAGACTACAGTGAAAATTAGGATGAGAAGAGGGTGTAAATCAGACCTTCCTGCAGAACCTGGAACATGTGATTTCTTCATTTTGACTAATGATGTATTCAAAGCCCTTCACAATCTGGCCCACACATCTTCCCCTGAGAGTCTCCCCTACTCAGGACTTGCTATATAACTTGCATGTCCAAATGCACAATAATGTGAGGACCTTTGTTCAATGGCTAAAAATTTCAACTTAGCCACAGAAAATCATAAAATCAAGCACAGGGTCCTTCTGAGCACAGGGCTTCGTGTGACTGTACAGCTCACAAAACCATCAAGCTGCCCTGCCTCTACCCCTAAAAGTATATATTCCTACCAACAGAAAATTCTCACAGCTTTGCAGGTACAGAAAACTGTGTCATAACTACTTATCTCTGTACACTCTTTGAATTATCTATTTCAACATCTAAGAATGACTTTTTCTGTTTCTTTCATGCAAGACACAACTGAAATGACACCTCTTGAATCAGACCTTCCCCTTATCTCTCTACCAGTTCAATTATTCTGTTCCATGTGTTGTTATTTTATGTCTATTACAATATTTACCAACTTTGAGTATAACAGATTGCCTTTCATGATATCTTTATCAACATACCTTTTAGCAGTTTTGTGCTAGTTTATTTTTTTCTTTTTAAAATTTTTCTTTATTTTTATTATTATTATTATTGTTATTATTATTTTTGAGACAGGGCTTCACTCTGTTGCCTAGACTGGAGTGCAATGACATGACCTTAGCTCATTGCAACCTCCACGTCCTGAGCTCAAGAGAACCTCCCACCTCAGCCTCCCGAGTAGCTGGGATTACAGGCCCATGCCACCACACCCGACTAATTTTTGTATTTTTTGTAGAGATAGGATTTCACCATGTTGCCAAGCTGTATTAGTTATTTTAAAGGATTTTTTTGATAATTCCAAGATCAGGGTCATCTCTGTGTCTGCTTCTATGGACCTTTTCCTTTATTGGTCATGGAACCCATTGTCCTACCTGTTAGAACGTCTTACAATTTTTAATTATATACAATAAATTTTGTATAAAAGAATAATAAACACTAAAGTGAATGATCTTAACTTCCAGAAAATGTCAGGCCTCTTCTTTTGTTTGAATGCTAATGTGGAAGTCTTCATCAATATGAAATGCAGTTGAACTAGACTGACTTTATGGCAGTTTTAGTTATATTAAATTTACCACTGGCTTCATGTGGTTTGCAGGGAAGATCTAAACTTTCCCTTCAGCATGGCTTAGGATCTGAGCCCTAGTCAGATTCAGGAGTTTTATTTGTGCTTTAGAGCTGAGCCACTACTTTTCTGTGCCAGAAATGATATCCCTCTGTTTTATAGCTCAGCTGCCAACTTTTTGATTCACTGGAAAGAAGTCTTTGCTCTCCAGGGCCATCCTTGGTTTTCAGCTCGGCATATCTCTTTTCACCCTGATTTCCATTCACCAGTCTTACAGCTATGAAGCACTGGAGTGTGTCAAAATTTTTATCCTTCTTTATCCCAGCCTGTGTAGCTGAGAGACCAGTGGGTCTGAACTCTCCTACTCATCATGTCCCTCCCCTTCAGTTGGCCGCTCTATTATACTTAGAGCAAGCTCTGCCTGCCTCAAGGGAATCTCTCTCAGCTCTCTTGCCTTGTTTCCAGTATTTTGGTATAGTATCATCAAGCACTTGTGGGAAAGATTTGGTGGGTGGCTGCAGATTTGCTCTGTGGTTTAGGCTTCTTAGAAATCTAAACTTTCATGCCAGCCTACGCACAGCCATTAAAAGTTCATTAAAAGTTTAGCTGGTTTCTCCTTACCCCCTTCTATGGCAGGTACCTCCTCCCCCACTACTTCACAGGACATGAAAACAGCTGTGGAAAACTCTTCTCTTCTGTGAAGGGTTTGTCATTTTTCTGGAAATTAGTTTATTTAGGTTTTATTGCATCCTTAACTCTCTGAAGGATTTTTTAAAAGAACTATGTGTTTTTGAAGTTTATTCAACTTCTTTTGGTTGCTAGGATGAAAGCAATGATTTCCTGTGACTCTATATTCTAACCAGAAGTCCCAGATAATATTTTTATAATTTGTCAATAATATTTGTACGTTTCTGAGTTACGAAATATTTATCACACAATAAAGAGTTATCTACCACATTAAGTGTTTCCCCTTACAATCGCTTTCTTAGGTAGCAAGTTTATTTTACTTTATTTTTAAATGCTATAATGGCAGGATATTAGATTATTTGAAGTGAATTTTTTGGGATTTCTTTTTCATTTGACTCATGTTTGACCTAGAAATGCATACGCAAGCCATCATTATCCTTGAAGTATAAGATGACCTAACTTAAAATTTTGAAGAAGACATTGTGAAATCTTTATTTTTGGGGATCGACTTCTTTGATAATCACAACGATTTTAGAGCCAGTGACTTGACAATAAAACTGATGCCATACTTTGAACTGATACAATAACTTTGAACAAATTAAGATTCAAATAGAGCATTTGTATGTCTGCTATAACAGCTAACAAGCCTAAGAGTTTTCAAATACATTATCTTTCTGGTGCTTCACAATCACTTTCTTAGGTATACAACATTAATAAAGATAATTAATATTACTCTTTTCCTACAGATTGATAAATTAAAGCTAAAGACTTGCCAGAGGTTACAAACACTGCTATAGGTCTTCTAGCTCCAAGCCCATACTTATTCCACTGACATTCCTACTACACTCTGTTAAAAACTATAGGAATGCAAACACATTTTTCAAGGTATATTGACTTTCAGAAATGGGACTTCAGTCTCAATAAAGAGAATTATTTGAAGGAATAAACAGTTTTGCATAATTAAATCTTTTCTTTTTTCCCTTCTCCAAATGCATCATGTGATTTACTTCTAGAAAGAATCCTGTCCTTATTTCTTGTGGCCTTTTTATAGCAGCCATAGCACCCAGGAACTATGTAAGAAGATGAATTTACTCCAGTGTGCTGTGTGAAATGCATGGTAACTTGTCTTTTGAGCTTCATGGACAGAGGATAAATGTACATATCTAAGACTGTTCTATGGTCTTTTTGATTGTCCTCTCATGTATTAATAGTTTCCACACTCTTACTAGTAGGTCCCTATGTTCTGCTGAATAAAGTTTCAACTATTCAGCCTATCATTGAAAGATCTGCACAATTTTATACCACCTACCTTTCTAGCCTTATCCCCTGTCACGTGATGCTTATTCTGGCCATAATAATCCATGAACTCTTCGCTACACATAAAGATAAACCTTCAGGTTGTGGAACAAACACTAGACTGAGAGTTGAAAAGCAGATTTGAGGAATATATATATAATATGTATATTATATTATATATAATGTATTATAGATGTGTTATATATTATATATAATACATTATATATATTATACATATTATATGTATATATAGATTTAGAAACTAGTCAAAGATATATATATTTTATATTATATATATTTTATATTATATATATTGTATTATATATAACATATATTATATAATGTATATTATATATTTTGCATATATAATATATACATATAATATACATGTTATATGTAATATGTATATGTAATATATATATCTTTGACTAGTTTCTAAATCTATATATACATATTATATGTATATAATATGCATGTGTATAATTATATATGTATAATATATTATATAACATATTATATAATATACATATATATATCTTTGACTAGTTTCTAAATCTGTTTGACCTCATGTTGTTATATCCTTGTCTATATATATTATAAACAGGCTGGTATAGAGACTATCAAAGTTGTCTTCAAATTCTAATAAAGTTTTATTAAGTGGTTTTATTTCTGTTCCAACTTTTAGTTTGTTTTTGTTACTGAAATAGCCCAAATTAAAAAAAAAAATGACATTGTTAATTCTCCCATAGTGTTACCTTGGGAAAGAATTACTCCAGCTTGGGAGACAAAGTGAGGCTCCATCTCAAAAAAAAAAAAAAAAAAGAAAGTATTGCTCCAGCCTCAGCCTTAGATTCTATTATTTGATAAATATGTCTCGAAATACTCAATGGTTCAACTTAGAAATCTAATTGTTTAAATGTATTTTAATAAAAATGTCATGAGATTTGTTTCTTACAAGTTTGGATATTATTAAACTGCAACAGAAGCATTTTTAAAATTTAAGTCTTCAAGCTCACTTGTGCTTTTAAAGAAAAGACAGAAAAAGAAGCATTGACTTCACTTATAAGAACATTTAGTTCATGAAACTTCTCAACAAATTTCCATACTTAGGTACTGAATACAAACTATGTTTCCAGGAATTTCTTATCCTCCAGTCTCACTAAGAAAGTAGCTAGACCATTTGTCAACAAAGGAGAGCATTTCTGCTGAGGTAATTTACTAACCAGATGCTGAGATGGTCATCTCCTGCCAGGGTGTATTCTGTTGCCAGGGACTACACCTTCTATTTCAGGTTTTATTAAATTCTATGTTTTAAGAGTGGCTTCAGATGCTGACATTGGTAAGATGTTGTTTTTAAACAGATAATATATCTGGATTGGTTCACCTCAAAATAGGTCCAGGAGACACTCTACCCATTTCATCCAGGCAGTAGATCCAATGCAAGTTTTCTCCTTTCCTTGCTTTTGGCATCACCCATCACTGCCAATGACAATTGAATGACTTCAGTTAAGTTCAGCAAGCCAACTCAGAGGAAATATTATTGGTAATTTAATTGGACATAGAGCTAATTTTTCTGAAAATATTCTTTCTGAGGGCCAAAAATTTATGATTTTTTGATAAGAAAGTAAGCCCTTGATCTGAACTTTTGCTTGCACAGAATTCTTCTGGTGCCTTGTCTGTAGTAACAATTTCAGGTCCCTAAATATCTACTTTATGAAAACAATCATTGACTAAAATGCCCAATAGTAAAATGATGTTTCTTGCATAGGTTATTCATTAATGTAATCATAGTCATTTAGAAGTATAGCCATCAACAAAATCTTAGATAAAAATGATTTCAGCACTTTTACTCGAAATGAGAAAAATAAATGAAAATTGAATTCTTATTTTTGAATGAGAACCTACAACAAAACCTCCTTGGTGTGTCATCTACCTAAATGTAATCCCATGCTAGTCTTGTGAGGTAGAATTGTCCATCTTTTATGAACAATAGAAATAAGATGTGGAAATACTCTGCTTCTTGCCCAGGTCACTGAATCCAGGTCTTCCTGCTTCTTAAGCTCCATGCTTTTTTAGGACACCTTATTGACACCCACTTAAATCGTTTTTTGATGCTGAAAATGTTTGCTGGCCAGATGTAGTGGCTCACACCTGCAATCCCAGCACTTTGAAGGGCCAACGAAGAAGGATCACTTGAGACGAGGAGTTCGAGACTAGCCTGAACAATATCATGAGAACCCTCCCCAAGAAAAACCTTCAATTTTATCTGAGTTGGGGGAAGGAGTTGGGCCAACTAAAAAGTATCGGTAGAGAAAAAAAAATATTTCAAGGCTGAATGTCTCCCTTTGAAATTGGTAAACTTTTAAATATAATTTTAATCAAACAAATACTTCACTCTTTAAAAAACAAAAAAAATATATCTAGAAAGTAAATTTTAAAAATTTAAATGAAGCAACAAAGATATATGAAATAGTTATAGAAGTGAGATATTTGTTTACTCTTTTGTTCTTCAAGCCTTTATTCTAAAAAAAAAAAACTTTTTTTAGCAGAGAAAGGTAAGACAAAGGCTAAATACATGCATCAAAGCAAAAATCATAATGTACAAGAGTGAAATTTAAACTATCTTAACTAACTCATAGCATTGAATTGAGTATATTCTGTCCTAAATTATATACAAGTATCCTAAATAAATTTTGGTTAAATTGACTCTATTTCTGTCTTGATACATAGAGCTAGGTCCTAATAAAATTAAGAAAGAGCTAGACAGGGGAAATAAACATTTTCATTTGTTAAGAATCAGGCAAATTCATAATTGACATTTGGACTTATTTATCTTATGGGACTTATCGACGTGAAAGTGAGAACAGAAGAAATCTTACAGTTTTTTCCCCTTGAAGTTATAAAGATTCTTTTCCTAAAGAATCAAAATGACACAAAGACACTGGACTGAGAGGAGCGAGTTAAACACAAATTATAGAGTTTCTTAAACATACCAGACTCTTTTTTTTTTTTTTCCCCTATAATAGAATGTGGCAGTGTAGTATTTCAGGTTTTTTTTACAACTTGGATGTACCCTAGTTTGAGGTTGTGCTATAAAACTGGAAGCTTCCAGAAGCTGTGAGTACATGATTTTATTAGGTAGTGAGAGATGCTTGCTGCTGATGGATCATTATTCCTTCAAATTTTTCAAATTCACCAATATTAACATCACTGTGTCATTATTCACGGTGTGGCGTATAAGAAGGGACTTTTTTTTTTTTTTTTAAATCTAACTCATTCCACACAGTCAGGGATTAGGAATGGTTCATTTTCATCCAGGAAGCAAAGGCCCAGGTGTTACTGAAACGAAAACAGTATAACTGTGGAAATAAACCCAATCACTCGTATGTTTCCTCCATTACTTAATATCAAAAGAAAAGAAAAATGCCATCCTTTGAGCCATAGCCACTAAAAACTATAGGTGAAACATATATGCTAAGTTAGGTAGAAATTGATGATTATATTTTCTTTTATGGAAATGTGTGTGTATGTGTATGTGGTATAATACAACTCATTCTATGAAAAAAATATAGAAATTGAAAAATTTGTGTAAAATGATTTCCATATTCTATATTTGCTCTTATATATAGTAAAGTATAGCCAATTACTGAGTTCCTAGCAAGATGAATTTAAAATTCATATACATACCAATGAGGTTATTCTATGTTAGTTAGCAAAACATTATCAAGGATTTTTCATTGTTCTATTGGAAGGGAATAAGTGTCAGAAAAAAATTCTAATATTATTTATTATCCAATCTGAAAACTCATTGTATCTCTTAAATTGACTCTAGTTTTGATGATAAGTTAATTCATAGGACTTTAATTTGCAGAAAAATGGAAACCTTCCTTAAGATTTACTTTTTAAAGAAAAGTAACAAATTTCTTAATTTGGTGCCAGTTTTCTCCTTTACTAACACTTATACTCAATAGCTAAGGGGATAAAACAGATAATTTATATGTGATGTAGTAAAAAGCTCACCAAGTAAATACAAACTAGTCTAACATTTACATTTTTATCTAGATTTTTTGCATTATTAAAGTTGATAAAATTACATATCTTTTAAATTCCTGCTGAGTTTGTGTAAAACACTGTCTGAATTTTATAGTCATGGAGACAGTCAAGTGATGTATGTGTATGGCACACAATAAGATGTGACTAGCTAGTGTGCTCTACAATTCTTCTTAAACTCTGGTTCCTAATTCTGGCTCTTGCTCCTATTTTTCTGGGACTTTTTAAAACTACCAATGCTTAGGTTCCACTTCAACTAATTGAATGAAAACTTATGGTTCTGGGTATCCAGTCTTACAATTTTCTGTAATGTCCCAGTAGTTCTAAGTTGAACCCAGGGTTGAAAATTTGTTCCGTCTTTCAACAATATAGGAAAATGAGATTGTTAAAGGGTACAATACAATGGAATCTCAAACTCCTACTGACTTATCCGGTGGATTGAATTCTAATATTCTTTTAAATAAATGAGGGATATTTTCATCTGTAGCCCATAACAGTTGACCATGTCCCACTTAGGCTGAAAAGATATTTAAATAACTTCATTTAGTTGGCAGAAATCCAGCAAATAAACTGCTGCATGTTAATTAGCTTCTTCCACATTGAATTCAAGGGTTAGGAAATGCATTCATTTATTCATCAAAGACCTTTGTAGATTTAATAATTGTGTGCCAGGAATCATTCCCAGATGGAATCATGAAATTAAGTCAAACATGACCTCTCCATTTAGTAACTGTTAGTAGGAATGTGTATGTTTATTCAATATATATAATTGAGTCCTATTATATAGCAAAAATTTTTCTTAGAATAGATACCTCATAAAACAAAGAGATAAAAACCCATGCTCCATGGTGCTTGTTTTCCAGGAGGAATATTGGAAATATTAGATGTGAAAAAAAATGAAAGCAATGAAGGAGAATATGGAGTGTTGGTAGGAAATGAAATGGGTACAGTGTAAATGGGATATTTGGAAAGGCCTCATTGAGAACGTGACATTTAAGGAAGCACTTGAAAAAGAGAAGGGGTAAGCCATGCATTTATTTATAGAAGAGAGTTCCAGGTAGAGAAAATGCAAATGCAAATATTCAGAACCAGAGACTTATCTGGGATGTTCAAGGAAGAGCGAGGCAACCAGTCAGGGTGGATGGAACAGAGGAAATGAGAGAGTTATATGAGGTGAGGTCAAAGAAGTGACAGAGGCCATATGGCATGGGGACTAGTTAGGACTTGCATGTTCTGGGCAGCTGGTGAAGGGTTTTAAGGAAGAGACTGAAAAGATCTGAATTTCCTTTTAAACAAATTACTATAGTCATTGTGCTTAGGATTGACTGAAGGAAGCACATATGGAAGGAGGAAAACAGTTAAACTATTATCATACAAGATTCCAGCTTAGGTGTGCCCTCTGCAGAAGATGTTCTGGTAGTAGAAAGAAAGAGACATGTGCTTTTAACAAAGTGTTCAAGGGAGGCTTTATGAAAGTATGTTTCATGAATCTTCAAATCATAAATAGACCATCTGGAAAGAAGGAAAAGGACATTTTTCAAAAAAAAAAGGAAAATAAACGAAAGTATACAATTACCGTGGTGCATTTAGGAGTGATTTATTATATATTAAAGAGTAGCATGCAAGGCATGGCTGGGGCAATTGGGACTGGGATAGAGACTGGAGATCCTCCTGTACTATGCTGAGTAGTTTGGACTTCATCACATCAGCAGTAAAGGAAAATTAAGAGTTTTTAGCTAATCTGAAACACTGTGGAAGAAAAGTTAGAATGAGGGGCAATTGGAGACAGCCACCAATTCTAAGGTTTTTTGTTTTGTTTGTCTTGTTTTGTTTTTACTGTGACCACAGTCTATTAGAGAACATAAGTTAAGTATTCACAATTATGGTGAGAGAGCTATAACAATAGCGTACAAAGAATTCAATAGGGGAGGAAGAAGAGGAAGCAAATTAAGCTAAGTACAAACATTAAGAATGGTTTCATCAAGGAAGTAATCTTTAAACTAGATCTTAATCATACTTTCCAGGCAAAGAGAGTATGAAGGGTACAGAGACCTGAAAAAACATGACAAATTAGAGGATGTAAAAGGCTGATTTAAGCACAGGACATAAGTAGAAAAAGGGTCAAGAAAGCAAAAGATAAGGGCAAATTATGGAGTGTAAACATGGTTCTCTAGGCAATGGAGAGAGAATGAAAGTGTGATCGGATTATGCTTAGATGTGTATTTTAAAACCTGCTCTGTAGCAGTGCTCAGGAACAACTGAGATTTGCTGAGACTAAAGGAAGAATGACTGGATAGTAGACTATTGAAATAGACCAGGACAGAAATAAGGGATTGCATTAGACCAGGAGTACTTGCAGTGCAAAGTAAATGCTAAGTTTTATTTTTCATTTTTTTTTTCTGGAAATATTTTTTTTTAATTTCAACTTTTAAATTTCAACTTTGATGTTATATTCAGGGAGCACACATGCATGTTTGTTACAATGGTGTATTGTGCAGTGCTGAGGTTTGGGGGCAATTCATTGACATAGTGAGCATGGTACCCAAGAGGTAGTTTGCCCTTGCACTCTCCCTCCTTTTCCCCTTTTGGAAAAATCAGTGTCTAGTGTTCCCATGTTTGTGTCCATGTACATCCAGTGCTTAGCTCCTTCTTATAAGTGAAAATATGTGATATTTGGTTTTCTGTTCCTGCATTAATTTGCTTAGAATAATAGACTCCACCTAATTCCATGTTTCTGCAAATGACATGACTTTATTCTTTTTTATATCTGAGTAGTATTCCATGGTGTATATATACCACATATTTTTTATCCAATTCACCATTAATGGGCATTTAGGTTGATTCCATGTCTTTGCTATTGTTAATAGTGCTTCAATTAACATACATGTACATGTGTCTTTTTGGTACAATGATTTATTTTCTTTCAGGAGTTGAATGGTAGCTCTGTTTTAAGTTCTTTGAAAAATCGCCAAACTGCATTCCACAGTGGGTGAACTAATTTACATTCCCACCAACAATATATAAGCATTCCTTTTTCTCTTCAGCCTTGCCAACATCTGCTGTTTTTTTGTTTGTTTGTTTGTTTGTTTTTGCTTTTTTAATATTGGCCATTCTGACTAGTGTGAGATACTATTGTTTTGATTTGCATTTCTCTGATGATTAGTGATGGGAAGCATTTTTTCACATTTATTTGCTGCTTGTACGTCTTCTTTCATGAAGTGTCTGTTCATGTTTTTTATGCAGTTTTTAATGAGGTTATTTGTTTTTTGCTTTTTGACTTGTTTTAGTTCTTTCTTGATTTTGGTATTAAACCTTTTTCAGATGCATGCTTTATAAATATTTTCTCTCCTGTAGGGTGCCTGTTTATTATTTTGTTAGTTTCTGTTTCTGTGAAAATGTTGCATTTAAAACATGTTGCAGAAACAATGTCAATTGGATTTGGTGATAAATTATATGCAGTTAAGTAAGAGAGAGAAAGAAATCTTAACAACATGCATGTTTCTCTCTTGGACCTCCTAAAGTAAGCAGAGAAAAAGAAGCAGGTTACATGATGGGGTGGAAAGAAACAGTTTGCTTCTGAACATACTACATTCTAGATGGAACTTCTAGATTTAAATGTCTCATAAACAACTTGAAATATGCCTTGCAAGCTCAGTACTTGAAATAAAACAGGCATTCCGTAAATATTTTCTCAATGTCCAGATGCAACACTTTAAATGAGATGAAATTAGGCCAGCTTAACTTGTTGCAGTTGCAATATATTCCAACTCTTCAAAGAATAGTCTTGTATTTATATCACATATTATTCATGTGCTAGGTAATGCAGTCTATGTCCTAGCCCAGCTTCCAGTGCTAAATTCTACACTACACTACTTGTGACTCAGACATAAAATCAACAGTGCAATTACAGAAAGTGACCCTGAATCATCTCCCTGCAAGAAACCCTATTGTGTTTCCATTTTTCTTTTCTACAATTTAAAAGGTATACTGTCACATCATTTTACTAAATGTTTAACTACTATTCTTGAATTAGAAAATGTTTAATTTGGATGTAATCACAAAGAACACTACATAAAAGAGAGAGATGTGATGGGCCTGGAAACAGAGGCATATTTTTTCCATTCTTTGAGCTAATACTCTGTTACAGTTCTAAAAATGTTACAGAGCTCCTTTGCAAGGTGAATGGAAAAAGTGCTTTCCATAGTTTTTCATTATGACAAAATACAATTCTGTTTATTTCATTAAATAATCATTGAATGATTAAATAAGCCATACAAATTAAATAACTTACTGTGCTTTATAAGGCCATGTTAAAAGAAACTCCACGAAAATTTGTGGCATGAATGAAAGCATTTTCTATTGAGATGATCCATAGTCTTTAAGTTAATAAGAAAAAGATATGTATTCCTTTGGGGTCATAAAAGGACTCATAACACTCATGAATTGTGAAAATCTTCTGTAACTGATGAGAATTAGTAAAAGAATCATGAGATTACATTATAAATTAATATAATTTAAAGTGTGTTTTTCTTTCTATTTGCATACTGATTTATTGCTTTCATATCAGTCTCATTAAATAATGTAAATGTAACCATAACACACATAATTACATATCTTAGTATAAGTTCCCTGTCAAAGGAAGAAAATTGCTGTGTTTATTTGAGGATACTTCATTATTATGTATACAATTTGTGCATATGTCTTACTGTGTTTTTCTAGAAAGAGATGTTACATATTAAATTAAACTATATCCAAAATTATTAGTCTGTTTTTATTCTTCCTAATATTAACAACCATGAAGAACCTCAGAGAAAAAGGCCTCAATATTAATAGAAGCAAAATTCACTAATATAACATTTAAGATAGGTCGTTTATTTCATTAATCCTGAAAATCCCACGTAGTAATACTATTGACTCCATTTTACAGCCAAGAAAAAAATCAGGCTTAAAAAATAAATATTTTGCCCCCAAATCACATTCCTAATAATTGAAAGACTTATCTTAGTCTCAACCATCTACTTTAATTAAGAATTTAAATCTTAACATTTGCTCTCTTCCAAAATGTGCTAAGAAAATGTGACACTGATGTAGAATGATTATTCTTCTGATCTTCCATCAGTAGGATATGCCCTTTGTGCTTCCCACATGAATGGGAACATTATGTCATTGATCCATGCGCAGTTTTAGCCTAATTCCTCCTAGCCACTATCCATCCCAAGGATCATATTTGGAGATGGTATCTGCAAGTTAGACACAGAATTATTTGTGACTTAAAATTCTGATTCTGCCAAGTGACCCCAGTTTGTGTCTAGAAAAGTCAAACCAGGTAACCATTCTGGATCTCTCTTCCCTGAGCTGAGACATGAGGGGATGGACACATGAACTCTGATACCTCATTCCAGACTTTGATGTTTTCCTTTGTACAGACATAATTGGTCATACTGGGACTTGATGCATGTCCTTGGCTTCATTGATGGAATGAATGAACTTCTACATGCTGACTGGTTGAGACAGCAAAGGAAGACAATGGTTTGTTCTATGGTTTATGATAAATACTAAGTGACTAAAAGAAAGATGATTTGGTTTTAAAAGTTGGCTCCCAGGTCAGGATTCAGATGATAAATAATTCCAATCAAATAGTTATTTTATTCAAAGCAGTCTCATAATATCTTTTCAATTGGTCACTACGGACAAAAGGTCATCAAAATTACTGCTGGAAATGTCCTAAATGTACTAACATTGTTAGGCAAGAATAAAACAAAACATTGCTGCAGCTGTTGGTGAAACCTGGACTTGAATATTTGATATTGGACTTTGCCTGGGTAGAGAAGAGAGTTTAAGTGGACTATTGAGAAAATAGCC
Source organism: Macaca thibetana thibetana (assembly GCF_024542745.1). Classification (NCBI taxonomy): domain Eukaryota; kingdom Metazoa; phylum Chordata; class Mammalia; order Primates; family Cercopithecidae; genus Macaca; species Macaca thibetana. The sequence continues at coordinate 78,528,000 of NC_065581.1, forward strand.
CATTTCTTGAAGTATGGGTCACTAAGCTTAGAATCAGAAAGCCAAGATTCTGTATCTGTTTGATGTCTGATTTAAACTAAAAGTCTTGAAAATGCTCTTGGTTGCTTTATTAGAAAACAATTATGCTGTTTATGTATTATCACAGGAAATATTTTCTTACATAAAAGACATAATATTAATGTAATATCATAGGAAAGTGCCAACAATTGCAAAATAATTACTTTGTATTCAGTTCTACTTGTTATTATTCAGTTCTACTTACTCAATTATGCAGTTCTACTTATAACTAATTGTTTATTTGAACCTTTAAAAAATAATAAAGCAGTTTCATTCAAGTGAGTATACCGTGGCAACGATCAACAGGATTTCTCCAATATAGAGAAACAGAAATGACTCTTTTCAAGGGAAAGGTAAGGAATGTTATTCAAGAATCTAGCTAGGTATAGTTTTAAAAAGCCTTACTATATGCCCTGAATTACTCTTAAGTATTTGGGTAACACTTTTCTTGGCTCTCTGAGGTGTATTTCTAGCGGAGCATGCATACCCATCATCTAGATGGCCACAAAGATCTTACCCTATCATCAGGATTTTTGGTTTAATAGAAAATCCACCAGTTAACTGTTTTGATTAAAATATCCTGAAAACAGTGGTGACAATTAGGACAAACAATAGTTTCATATGTAGCTGAGCAAAGAAAGTATATTTCAGAAATGCTACAGACATGAAAAAAAATTGAAAAATCAATGAAATTTTAAGCATTCTTGAGATGACTTTATTCAATTCATAAAATAGTAGATGCTAGAGCTAATTAAAAAGCAATTGGTTAAGACTTGGTTTTTGAGGACCTACAGGGAAGACATTGCTCTATGACACTTCCTATCAATAAGACCCGATTTTATTTTGGTAATTTCATTGCCACTAATATCAGTCTGAAGCTCCAAATTGATATGGTGTAAATTCCATTATGAGACTAATAAAAATTTAGCATCTGAAACCCTTCATACAACTTTATTACTTTTTTCTATTATTATTCTTGTTAAAAAGGGTACTATAATAGCACTCTTAACCAACATTCTTATCTCACATTTCCCTAACCTTGTGATTGCTTATGATTTTCTCTTCCATTTCATAAACTCATGAAATAAGTTTCTTAAAGGGGTACTATGGGTACTTTTTACAAGAGCACTCCATGGTTTCCAAATGCTAGTAACAGACCCACGACAACTACAACTACAATTGCCATCACACATGGCTCAACAGGGTGGTTGAGAACCATTCTAATGTATATATTGTAATCCCCCAACAAGACAGACCCAAAGTTATCTTCTCTTTTGTAGCATTTGCTCCATTCCTCATTTATCAGTATATTCCCATGGAATTCATTGTCATCTTTCTCGCCACAGTTTGCAGATAGGTTAAGTTATTTCTTTTCTACCTCCCTTTTTCTCTTCTATCTCTTCCTTCCTTTTTTTTCTCTCCCTCTTTGCTCTCTCTCGTTCTTTTCTTCCCCTGCTTTGCTCTGTGTCTCTAGGTGTCTCTCTTTCTCTGTGTCTCTCCTTTTCCTGCTACTCTCTGAGCCAACTGAGGACAAGAATGCTGTGGTACCTCTTTTGTGTCTATAGCATACACCAAAGTGCCTGGCATGGAATAGGTATTCAATAAATGTTGTTGAATTAAATTAAATTTTTCTTTTTCACAAAAGATTGCAAGCTCTTCCAATCCAGAAGCACTTTAATTATGCTAATTGGCATCAATTTAATTGTGACTCCAAAACCAAACCTGACAGCACCAGAATTATTTAGGGAGACTTTAAAAATGCAGGTTCAAGGGCTTTACTCCAAAACTACTGAATCAGAATCTGCATCTGCAGGGAAGCCTAAGAAATGATATTTTGGCAAAGTTTTACAGTGATCTCATTCCTTTCCTGAGCCTCAGCTTTAAGTAAAGCCCTTTTAATTATCTTATGCTATTGAGAAAATAGAAAGGTAATTGTATTAGTACATTCTTTCACTGCTATAAAAATACTACCTGAGACTAGGTAATTTATTTAACCTCTATTTGTTTATAAACTTCCAATTAAAGGGGGTTTAACTGACTCACAGTTTTGCATGGCTGGGGGGGGGGCTTCAGGAAACTTATAATTATCATGGAAGAAGCAAGGCATGTCTTACATGACAGCAGGAGAGAGAGAGTATGTAAAACTGACACTTTTAAAACCATCAGATCTTGTGGAAACTTTCTCACTATCACCTGAACAGCATGGGGGGAACCACCCTTATGATCCAATCACCTCCTACCAGGTCCTTCCCTTGATACATGGGGATTACAATTCTAGATGAGATTTGGGTGGGGACACAGAGTCAAATCATATCAATACTCCTTAAAAAAAATCATGTCTTTTTCTATATTATGAGATACCCTACAGGAAAGCAGGGAGACTTGAAAAGCATTCACAAGATAAATGCATTGAATTATCATATATTTTTTAACACATTAAATAATAAAGTATACTAAAAAGCTGTTATCAAGATGCAATTTTAATTATTCAGTTATATGAATAAAATGTTGGGTAGAGATAAAAATTTAAAAGTATGTTTTCTCCTTTGTTGTAGAAGTGTTTTAAAACAAACACCCTTCTAACAATTCAGATGCTCATCAAGCTTTTCCAGTGTATTTTGTTTGAGATAGTCCTTATATATTGTTCTTTTTACTGTGCCAGATGCAAATACTATGACCCACAATGCCATTTAATGGCATTTGCATTTGAGCTTGTAGTGTTTGCATTTGAGCAAACACTCAAATTTTGAATGGAGTATTTTCATTTCAGCTTAGAGTGTTAGAAGTCAGCTTCACCCTTCCTTCCTCTTCCTCTTTGGAATATATCTATATTCCTTCTTTCAACATATCTCTTAAGTAATCATATTTATGTCTAGTTATGTTGTAAATCATCAGTAGAAAAAATGATGTGCTATTGGAATGCTGTTGGGTGATACTAGGCTAGAAAAGTCGAGAATGTCCAAATCCCCCCTTGCTTAAGGCATCTCTCCCCCAAGTGAGGTCTGCAAGGGAGACACACATATAATGAAAATAACAAAGGAAAATGTCATTTGTGCTTTGTTGAGAGTGACCCAACCTCAACAAATACAAATACGGCTATCACTTAAAAACTGGGATAGAGTATGTGATTTTGGCCTGTGGAAGCTTTCTTCCCTCTTTTCCTACCAGAAACTTAATTCTGACAATTGTATCACCTTTGGACCAGAACATGTGGAACAGGATAATGAAGAGATGAGGATGATGAGCACCTCAATGAGAAATGGCCTGCTCTTTCTTAGAGTAGGTGATAGCCCTAGACTATTACTACAGTTGTTAGAGGGAAGGAGAAATAATCTGGCTGGTAATTGTATGGGCTTCCTTGCAACTAGGTGAAGGAAGAGGATAATGTCAAGAAAATCAAATAGTCAAGTTCCTTCCATTTCAAGGGAATATATTACCATGGAAAAGAGAAGTAGGCAGAGAGTGTGTAAACTTCAGTGAGACTAGTAAACCAGCCCTTCTAGGGAGTGGAAGGTGAAGGGCTGGAGGATGAAGCCCCACTCTGGTGTTAAGGAGAGTGGGGCTTCATCCTCCAGCCCCACTCTCCTTTAGAAGCCTAAAGCTACGATTTGTTGGGTCTTTACTAAGTGGCAGGCACTCTTCATAAACCAGTGCAGTAGAAATAAAGATTACAAATGAAAACAAAGAAAGACTATTTATTCAGAGCTTGCTATAGTCGACAAATGCAGCCACCACTTTGCATTTGGCAAACTCAAAGGCAGGCAGAAGAGTAGGAAAGCTTTATAGTGAAAAAAGGGAAGGCTTTAGGTTTGCCCTGACGCGAGGCTCTTGGCATATAAAGCTACAGGTGGGCTAAGCAGAAATAGGATATCCTACATGATTGGCTAAGAATGCATATTTGGCTTTTTCTGGTAGGTTTAAAGTTGGAAGTGGAAACAAAAGTTAGGGAAGCTGTCAATTATTAATCCAATTCTGGCCATTTTGGGCTGAGTGCTACAGAGATTATCACTTGGCTTCCTCAATTATTACTAGACATAACATTCTGACTTCTGAAAGTTCTGACTTATAACAGCTTTGCTTCCTGGGTTGATTATTATTGATAAGGATTGTCTTCCTGGACCTGGTTGTTACAGCTTATGAATCAAATTTCTTTTTTAAAATATATGATTGGTCATTGTCTGTTTGTATATTAAGTCTCTCACTTATAATCTTGCTGCTCAAGGCATGATCTATGAACCAGCCATGTTGGGGTCAACTGTGAGCTTGTTGAAAATGTAAAATATCAAGCCCCTCCTCAGATCATTGAATCAGAATCTACCATGCGATTCTTATGCACATTAATGTTTGAAAAATACTGAGTCATAATTCACCCTCATTTCACCACAGGGAGGCATTATCACTATTTTTAAAACAAGGAAATAAAGGCTCAGAGGCATTGGCCACTGGCCTGGATGTGTCTAGTAAGTGGAAGAACTAGGTTGTAAACCTAGCTGACTTCCAAGTTCTGCCTTTTGTGCTCAAATGAATCAAACCACTATTTTTTTCTCAACAGAGTAAGGACTAATAAGTGTCATGAGGTGACACAGAACCATATGCCAATGGACTACAAGATAACCTATTCTTCATAAGAAGCACCAGGCAATATAGTGTCACTGTAGACTTTGATGAGGTCTCATGAAGAAACATCAGATTAGTGAGCATTGGATCCCTAAAGAAAGAACATTTCTGCTGTTATGGGGAATCTTCAAAGGGCTGCAAATGGAGCAGGGACTATTGAGATTAGACCTGTGGTATTTTTTTCTTCTCATAGGAAACAAATGTATTAATAATCTATTATCACTATTCTTAAGATATATCACTTCATAGAACATAAAATCATACAGATTACAACAAAGGTAGAATCATGCAATACACACATTTCTGAATTCCTTCTTTGTCCAAAAATAATACTTTTATCATTTTTATTCCCTGTTTTAGGGAATAAGAAGGACTTGCCCTTGATGTCCCAAAGAGGTAGAAAGTTGTGATTATATGTTTCACCATTAAAACTGCCATTAACAAAATTAGAAAGTTATAAGTGTGCATCACCAAGGGACCACAGTTGGTGTATCCAGTGAAGCTACACAAAGCTATAAGCTTTTTTTTTTTTTTTTTTTTTTTTTTTTGCCTCTGAAGGAGTGAGTTGGTCATGCCTAAGAAGCTCAGCTGAGGTTTATAGCAGACCCTTCCAGGTTCCCAATGGTCAGGTAAGCTACAGCAGCTTCTAGAAATACCACACGTGACAGTTAAAAGTTAATTAACAAAGATTGATGTCATTTGAAGTTTCAATTAAAAATAGGGGCTCATGGGAGTTAGGTGTAACTCTTGCTTCTGTCTCACCTTGTCTACCTTCTACCTATAGAGAGACAAGTCAGGTAAAAATGCAATTAATTAATTGACAGTATTCTTTGTATAAAGGATGACATATTTATAGAAAAATGTATGACTAAAGAAATTTTTCTCTAATTTCTTATAACAATAGTTGAGAAAAAATAAAACTTTTTATTCATATTTTTTCAACACATTTATCACTTGATAATGAATGCAAAGACCAAAAATAAACAATTTAAACAGGGAGTGGTCACAAAATCCATCAGATGATGGCAGTTACCAATTTTTAAAATAGCTTCTACTACAAAAATATAATAAAAGATACCTTAAATATTTTTATTTCTATTTAATCCCATGAGAAAAAAAATCAGATTCCAGAAGAATGTAGCTGAACTGTTTACCTAATAAAGAAACAGAACACATTATACAGGGTAAACTTTCAAAACAAAATTTAAACTCAGAATAACTGATATACCAGTTTTAAGTAATAATCCACCAGTAAGGGTGAAAAAAGAAGATGAGCCCTCTAATTGCTCTCTTTCTCTCTCTGTCTCTCATACACACACACACACACACACACACACACACACACACACAGTGTGTATTTTTTTTATAGAATACAAGTTTAAGCTTTCACTCTTTTTCCATGGCATGTATAATCTCACACTTTACTTACAGAAAAAGAAATCAAGCAAAAGGAAGCCATTTCACTTCCTTTTGAGATGGGAGACCTTCCTTAGGACATTGTATTCAGTCAGGTTCACGTTTTATTTGTACAGAAAGTTCAATACTGTGAGGTCATGGAAATATTGGGGATTAACTTTCATGCATCTGAAAACCAACCTATAGAGATAACAGACCTCCAGGTGAAAGAGTCGAAACAATTCTATTGGTCGTATCTGTCAGAAATCTACCAAAGTTGTTTCAGAGAATCCTAGGGCCAAATGGAAGTCAGTTTGAAAGGTCCAAATCAGTGTGGCAGCTGAATACATTTGAGTAACTTTAAAATATTTTTTCTTGTCACACACACAAACTGCATGTATTCTTTAAAAGGTTTAAATGTCTCTAAAATATTACAGTTCATCTATCTGATATACATTCACTCTACTTCACATATTTTTCTAAAAACATAAACATATGCATAATATTAAGACTATAGGTAAAATATGTTTTCAAAGCACACATAACAGTAACAAAATCGTAATACAAGACACACAGAGAGCCAGAGGGAGAAGTCTTAGATCCTGGAATTTTGGTATTCAAACCCAGAGAAGGCATCATATTTCCACTTTGACTGCAAATTCAGTAGTAGTGAGGAATACTTAATAGGAGCTTTTGGTGATTTCAGGGTAAACTCACAGAGAGTAGAAGTCTTGGATGAGTCACAAAGACAACATATTTAAGCACAATAGAAAATGCTTTACATATGGTGCACATTTTTTCCTGTTAAGAAGATAGATACCCTCAAGTTCAGGAATATAGAAAATAAATGGATGTAATGTTGGTTTATCTGTGACTGCAGAGCAAAAATTTATTCATCCAGCATTTAAAATAATGCCCTACGCTCTAAGCAACAGGTGCATAGTAAATTGAGCTAAAAGGTTATAATAAGGATATAGGTGTAATTTGGAAAATATGTATTTTGCAATGGTTGTAATTTTTTCTAATTTTTAAAATAAAGTAATAAGAGTTTTCGGGAAAAGCTTTACAGCAGAACTTGCTGTACTGGTATTGTTTCTCAGTGGATTGAGTTAAATACTGACTACAAAACCTGAATGCAATTGCTTCAGGTGAGACACGCTCTTTTAAACCTATTTCTTAAAAAGATTCCTGTTGAACTTAGAAGCAGTAAGACAAAGAGAGAAAAACACTGTAATGAGAGTCAGAAATCTCAGGGTCCTGCTACTCATAATTGATGTGGTTTCGGGCAGGTCAGTTACTTAACCTCACAAGTTCAAGAAACCAAAGCTCTCTCCAGAGCTAACTTTTTATGATTTTATTATTTCTTGAATGTTTCCCAAGATGCCTACTTAAGTATGCATTTTTCCCATTATAACACACCGAAGTCTATCAATGCATTGATTAGCATTGCCTCATTATTTTGTTTGGTGTTGACCCTTAAATAAAACATGACCTGATATTTCTATTTAATTGAAGAATATCCTGAGATTTTCAGAAATTTGGCCTTAAATAGGTATTCCTACAAATACTTCTGTAATGCATGATGCAGAAAAAATGCATGATTTTAAATATTTGTTTTATCAGAATTGTTTTTACTGAATGACTTTATAGTAAATAAATAATAGAAACTAAACTTATAAATGATATTAATAGCATTGTTTTGTATATTTTTAAATTTTGTATATTAGGACTCCAATAGAAAATTTTACATAATTTAAAAGATTCATAGTTTTGAGCTTGAAAATCTTGAATAAACTGTTCTATACCATCTCTGACATTGAATAATTTTAAACAACTGGCCAGAGAAGAGATCTAAAAGCTATATTAATTAGAATCAGAGAAGGTACTTGTTATATTCTCTACCAAGGGTGGCTGCTGGCTGAGTTTCTTCCATGGAAGCTTTGGATGCAGAGAAATGTCATTCTAATCCTGGGAAAATCCTGTCAAGAATCCAAAGTCTTGGTAAAAAAAAAAAAATATATATATATATACATTTCAATGCATAATGAAAATTCCAAACTGAGCTAGTCTCTTCTTCTAGTGAAAATACAGAAGTGCTGACTGGAGGTCAGTCTTTCCTGGGGAAGGAAAATGCCCATCACGCCACGAGTATTAACGGGACGAATTCCTTCATAATAGTAAGAGGTGGCAAATGCTTTCCTGGCTGTTGTTTTACTGGGGAGAAATAGCGCAATCCTTGCCTGCTTTAACTTAATGAAAATTGCCATACTTCATTTGCTTAAGGCTTTGTGCACAGTACTTTGTCGTATTATATTGGTGATTTTGGACTACCTCCCTCTATTTAGTAGACAAATTCTCAGGAAATAAGATACAGATTTTAAAATAGAATGGGAATGAAAGTGAGAGCCTGGATCATTGAATTATTTTGCTCTCTTTTCTAAATAAATTGGGGAATAAAGTAAGAGTAATGAAAATGACATGTTACCAGATTAATATTTGACTCTCCATTGGATTGGTTCAATCCTAAGAATTTGTGAAAACACTTGTTTGCCATAATTTTCTGAAATAATTAATATTCTACTTTTGGTACGTCATGATCCTAAGAGTTTCTTTGTTAAGCCATTCTGAGCCTGTCCACCTATGACGTTTGAAATACTACTCTATTTTTCAAAGCTCAATGCAAATCAAACGCCACTTCACCTATTAAAGTTTTTTTCATTCTCTCAGTATTCTAATTTTGCCTCTTTTAAACATCAATCAAAGCTCTAGCAGAGATACTAATATGTCTTTATTACTTTATCACATTATTACTTTAGGACAAAATAGAGGCACTGTTTAAAATACATTAACAATGTGCATTCTCATAAAATATGAGCAGCTATATCATAGGGAGTGAAAAAATAACTAAACTTTTTATTTTTATATCTTCAAAGGAAGAAACATTAAATAGAGAATGAAAGAGAATAAATGAAGCCAAAGAATAATCTCAGTCACTAAATAAAAATAATAGAATTCAAACATGTGTTAAGTGACCACCACTTGGAAAAGAGTACGTCATTAGGACTATTTCAGGCATCTGTCAAGGAGCAGGAGTTGTGTGCTCTTAAGGAGGAGTGGTGACTGCAGCTAGCTAGGAGCCTCCCTGTGACTGCAGCCATCAGCAAACCCACTGCAGCACAATGTGCACTCCCCTCTAAGTAGACTGAGAGCTCCTTCAGCACAACTCTTACTGTAGGAACCCTACACAGTAAAGAAAAAGAAATGAGTGAATGAAGTAATGCTGAAGATGCTCATTATTCTTAGTATTTTAGTTTAGAAGAATTCATAAAGTTGCAAATGCTCATTCTGAGTTGTTTAATGAAATACTTTGTTTTGAAAAGTTATTTGTTAAGTCATGCCTGATCCAAAACATCCCTTTGCTTCTGCTACCCTGTTAGTAGCTTTATGAGAAGTTTTCTGTTTTCTCTGGGATTCAGGCCTGAGAATGATTTCTGTCTTCATTCCTGTTAACTCTGAGCTGCAGTCAAGCCTTGCGAGAGAGGTAGAAGTAAAGTGAACCCGATGAAGAACTTCAGGCTGCTTTTATTCCATCTGTTCTGATTGGTTCTTGGTATGCAAACTATCTTTGAGTGACATGATTCAGGCTGAAGTTCTCACTGAAATTCTCATATGAGTTTCTTCTTAGACTTGAAAGCAATCACGTAACAACATGAAGAAAATAATTGTTGACTGAGATTCAGACATTTTTAAAGGCTGCATTCAGGCTCTTTGTTTACATATAAATGAAAAAAAAATAGAGACAAATCATCTTTGTGACCTGTATTATTAATTACAACTATTCCAGGGATGTTTGAGAGAGGGTGAGTTGACCCCTCATCAAAACCTGCAGAGGAAATCGGTGCAGAACAGCTATATCAAACATTATAAGATCGTTTTACTCCTGGTATCTTCTGTGTCCTATGCTCACTTGTTGGCATTAGAGCAGTATGTTACTTGAATAGCAGCATGTGCGCTTGTCCTGGCAAGGCTGGAAGTGCAATAGCAAGAATAATGATGTGTCATTCCAGCTTGTAGATTTTGCTAACTCCTAGGCAAATAGACCAGTCTGTCCTGCTGTAAGTTACTACACAGAACTTTGACCACTCAACCCCTAATAAATTCTGTAACTCTATCCTATTGTTTTTTGTTTTAATTTTAAGTTTGGAATTCAATACCATTCTACTTTTTCTGACTACTTCTCAGCATCTAACAATTTCTTTTATCTATAGCAGTCCACAAACCATATTTCAAATGCTTAATGCTCACCTTCCTCACCACCACCACACACGTACATGTTTGACATTTGTCATAGTCCCTTGTCCTTGTAATTGGTTCTCCGTTCTAAAAGCAACACCTGACAAATACAAAAATCTCTCATTTTTGCCTAAACCAGTAGTTGTTTTCAATGTGAGGTCTGTGAACTATGTTCCTGAGCTTTATCTGGGATGCTTATTAAAAAGGCAGATCCCCAAGCCCAACAACCTCAATTTACAGAATCAAAATTGCTGGAGGTAGTGCTGAGAAATCTGCAATCTCTAATACATAATTTTTTAGGTGATTCCTAAACTGCATTTTGGGAGACACTGAATTACATAAATGTATAATCTTAGCTTATATGGAAATAATGCATGTCCTTCCATGCCTATTTATAAAACTAACGAGCTGGAGTGGTGGCTCACGCCTGTACTCAGAGCACTTTGGGAGACGAAGCTGGGAGGATCACTTGAGCTCAAGAGTTTGAGACCAGCTAGGGCAACACGGCAAACCCCTGTCTTTGCAATAATGATGAGGGTGATGATAATAATAATAATAATAATTTTCATATAAGGAGTAAGGAAAGGATCCAGTTTCAGCCTTCTACTTATGGCTAGCCAATTTTCCCGGCACCATTTATTAAATAGGGAGTCCTTTCCCCATTTCTTGTTTCTGTCAGGTTCGTCAAAGATCAGATGGCTGTAGATGTATGGTATTATTTCTGAGGACTCTGTTCTGTTCCATTGGTCTATAGCTCTGTTTTGGTACCAGTACCATGCTGTTTTGGTTACTGTAGCCTTGTAGTATAGTTTGAAGTCAGGTAGCATGATGCCTCCAGCTTCGTTTTTTAGCTTAGGATTATCTTGGCAATGCAGGGTTTTTTTAGTTCCATATGGAAAAAGCAGTTTTTTCCAATTCTGTGAAGAAAGTCATTGGTAGCTTTATGGGGATGGCATTGAATCTATAAATTACCTTGGGCAGTATGGCCATTTTCACAATATTGATTCTTCCTATCCATGAACATGGTATGTTCTTCCATTTGTTTGTGTCCTCTTTTATTTCACTGAGCAGTGGTTTGTAGTTCTCCTTGAAGAGGTCCCTTGTAAGTTGGATTCCTAGGTATTTTATTCTCTTTGAAGCTATTGTGAATGGAAGTTCATTCCTGATTTGGCTCTCTGTTTGTCTGTTACTGGTGTATAAGAATGCTTGTGATTTTTGCACATTAATTTTGTATCCTGAGACTTTGCTGAAGTTGCTTATCAGCTTAAGGAGATTTTGGGCTGAGACAATGGGGTTTTCTAAATATACAATCATGTCATCTGCAAAGAGGGACAATTTGACTTCTTCTTTTCCTAACTGAATATCCTTGATTTCTTTCTCTTGCCTGATTGCCCTAGCCAGAACTTCCAACACTATGTTGAATAGGAGTGGTGAGAGAGGGCATCCCTGTCTTGTGCTAGTTTTCAAAGGCAATACTTCCAGTTTTTTGCCAATTCAGTATTATTGGCTGTGAGTTTGTCATAAATAGCTCTTATTATTTTGAGATACGTTCCATAAATACCGAATTTATTGAGAGTTTTTAGCATGAAGGGCTGTTGAATTTTGTCAAAGGCCTTTTCTGCATCTATTGAGATAATCATGTGATTTTTGTCTTTGGTTTTGTTTATATGCTGGATACGTTTATACGAAAATTAATTCAAGATGGATTAGAGACTTAAATATTAGACCAAAAACCATTAAAAACCCTAGAAGAAAACCTAGGTAATACCATTCAGGACATAAGCATGGGCAAGGACTTCATATCTAAAACACCAAAAGCAACAGCAACAAAAGCCAAAATTGACAAATGAGATCTAATTAAACTAAACAGCCCCTGCACAGCAAAAGAAACTACCATCAGAGTGAACAGGCAACCTACAGAATGGGAGAAAATTTTTGCAATCTACCCATCTGAGAAAGGGCTAATATCCAGAACCTATAAAGAACTCAATCAAATTTACAAGAAAAAAACAAGCAACCCCATCAAAAAGTGGGCAAAGGATATGAACAGACACTTCTCAAAAGAAGACATTCATATAGCCAACAGACACATGAAAAAATGCTCACCATCACTCGCCATCAGAGAAATGCAAATCAAAACCACAATGAGATACCATCTCACACCAGTTAGAATGGCCATCATTAAAAAATCAGGAAACAACACGTGCTGGAGAGGATGCAAAGAAATAGGAACACTTTTACATTGTTGGTGGGACTGTAAACTAGTTCAACCGCTGTGGAAAAAATATGTGGTGATTCCTCAAGGATCTAGAACTAGAAATACCATTTGACCCAGGCATCCCATTACTGAGTATATACCCAAAGGATTATACGTCATGCTTCTATAAAGACACATGCACACGAACATTTATTGCTGCACTATTCACAATAGCAAAGACTTGGAATCAACCCAAATGTCCATCAGTGACAGATTGGATTAAGAAAATGTGGCACATATACACCATGGAATACTATGCAGCCATAAAAAAGGATGAGTTCTTGTCCTTTGTAGGGACATGGATGCAGCTGGAAACCATCATTCTCAGCAAACTATCGCAAGAACAGAAAACCAAATACCGCATGTTTTCACTCATAGGTGCGAACTGAACAATGAGAACACTTGGACACAGGAAGGGGAACATCACACACTGGCTCCTATTGTGGGGAGAGGGTAGAGGGGCAGGATAGCATTAGGAGATATACCTAATGTAAATGACCAGTTAATGGGTGCAGCACACCAACATGGCACATGTATACGTATGTAACAAACCTGCATGTTGTGCACATGTACCCTAGAACTTAAAGTATAATAAAAAAAAAATACCAAAAATTTAGCAAAGTGTGATGGTGCAAACCTGTGGTCCCAGCTACCTTGGAGGCTAAGGTGGGAGAATCAATTGAGCCTGAGTGGTTGAGGCTACACTGAGCCGTGATCGCGCCTCTACACACCAGCCTGAGTGATGGAATAAGACACTCTCTCAAAAAAAATGAAAAGAATAAAAAAATAAAAATTAAGAAACTAACCAAGATTGAATAAGCAACATCAAACCTCACACTCCTGCTTCCTGAAGTCCAGTCAAAAGATCTCCACCAGCACTCACTACCCCACCTAACCACCATCATCTTTTATGTTGCTAGCTAATGAAGGTGCACTTCTATCTGACTCTGTGGGTGGGGCCATTGTGAGTGGAAGCTTTTCAGTTGTGTTAAGGAGAACTTCTAGTTCCTGAAAGCAGGGATCATAGGTGACACACCAGCTGAATGATCACCAGGCATTCATTCTATTGGCTCAATTTGGGTGATCAGATTACAACTTGCATGATTCCCTGTAAAATGAGGCAAAAGGCTAGAGGTTGGAAAATTCTGGTAAACAATAGATGGTGTCAACAGCATCCCTCAGGTCAACATGCTACCCTTTTCATTAAACGTGGCTTAAATTACAGGTCATTAAGATTACTGCTCATACTTTTAGTAAACCCAGTAAAAGAAAAGATAAATTCACATGCTCTACTGGGCGAAAGATAACGACTAAAATAATAAGATGACATAAGCAAGCAGGGGTTAAGGGAGGTATGACATGATTTTTTAATAGAAACCACTTATGGCTTAAAGGATTCATTATGTTAGCTATTTATTCAATTTTCAAACCTTATAGTTGAAAGAGTTTCCTAGGTAATTAACTATTTTTTTTTTCTCTGACTCTGTTTTCCTTCTCTTTGAAGATCTCAGGGTTCATGAAACCAATTATATTAAAAAAGCATCTCATTACAACACTTTGATTATTTTTCTACACAGTTCTTCACCAGGTTGTGACAAATTTTTCCACTTTTGAAGTTCCACAGCTGGTTCTGAATTAGCAATCTGGTGCCTTGTATTCAATGCCAGTCTTGGACCTACTGGATAAACCTTTCATATAATTAAAGACAACGCCTATGCCCACACTCTTTAAGACACGGCACATATTCCTTACTCCTGTGACATTTTCAAGTTCTCTGTGTCCACACTGTGTTTGTCTTTTAAGTACATGCTACCTATGTCTCCTTTAGAATGTGGGACTCTGAACTGAGCAGAACATCTTAGGTGTGGTGGGACAGCTAGTTTGTCATATAATAGGTTCTAGATACAGTATTTTTATGATACAAAGTAAGATTCCATTAGTTTTATTTTTCAATCATCAAAATAATATTCACATGCATGTGAATATCAGGTAAAACTTTTAAGTGTCTCTCCTCACTACAAATCACTTCCATGCTGATATTTAGCCAAACCACCTATATTCTATACCAGGTCCTTTGGTTTCTTAAAATATGTAAATGTAGAACTAAATTAATTCACTGATAAATTTTTGTCTTGTTTGCTTTGAATAATTCAGTTCACAGAATCAATAATAATAATTTTGCCCAAAATGTAAACTTCCCCACTAAGCACCATGTCATCATTAAACTTAACAGACTTTTCATTTTTGAAGGAGATATTATGTAAACATTATTGATAAATTTTTAGACTTTAAAAAATTTTCAGAATGTATGTATCACAAAAACTTAGTAGATGAAGATATTATTTACCAAATTACTTCTACTAATTTTTAATGTATATGATATATACATATATCATACATTACTCTATTTCAATTGAGCTATCTTTATCTTGGATTGTATTTAAAAAGAAGCTTTATGTGATTTCATTTACATTCATTAGAATTGAATCTTAGAATTGAACATTCGTTGAATGCTTATAACTAATGTACTTAATAAATATTTTTCCAGTACCTGACACAGTGGTAACCATAGAAGCTGAGCATATACCGGTTATGATAAAATAGCATAAATGATCCTATTATCTGTCTCATGGAGCACATAAGTTACACTGTAGTGGTGAAGACAGAAAATTAGCATACATGCAAAAAATACATATATAATTACAACATGAGACAAATGTGATAATGAAAAGGAACAGATAGAGAAAAACAGGTTGAATTACCTAGTTAGATAGGGTAGTCTGTACAGTTTTGTTAAATCAACCCAATATAAAGTATCCACTACCAATAAGAGAAAACAAGTCCATTATTTCAATAGTTTATAATGGCTATTTGCAATTATGCATCTATTCAAAGATTTTTGTGGCTCTTTGAGTAAGCCTTAAAATAATATTATTATTTAATTTTGAGACAATGTATTTTATTGGAATTATGGAAAAAATGATGGTTGAAATTATTCCACTGCCTTAAACAGGGATCTGAGTTTTCAGTTTTTCTGTGGGATTCTTAGGAACAAAACCAGAATTCATAAGTGTAACTCTTTCATAAATTTATGACTATTGCCAAATGATATCAAAGAAAACATTACAAAGTCTTCAAAAGGGAGCTGTGCTATTATGTGTTTGTAGTTACATCCCTTGATAATAGGTTTGCTAGGAATTTCCAGGCTGTGAGCAGTAGCAGTTTGCTGGAATTTCTTAAAACCACCATTTGGCTATCTAATGCAGAGCTTATTCTCGATAAAATAAAATGAAATAAATAGTATTAACTAATTTCGTCTATTTTGATTAATAAAAATAGAGGTACTTTGTCTATTGTGAAGGAAGTGTCTATTCTGAGTTTAATTTCACTGATCAATATCAGAGTCTGGGAAAAGCAATTAGTTTGATTTAATCCAAGGATTGTTGACATGGTGGTAGAAAAGCTAATCAGAGTCCAGGGAAGTAGGCTAATAGCCAATGCTCAGAATTCAAACAACAACTCCATGTCAGAGACCCTATCCAAGCAACGCATAGACAATTTAGATCAGAATCAGTATCAGGACTTCTCTAATTCCAGGAATAATAAATGTGGGTAAGATTTTAGAAGTGAATACAGAGACAGGACAGTTGTCAAACATCAGGCAAGTTAATTCTAAGTCATTGCCAAAAACCCTCAAAAACAGGGATGCTAAGAAGTAAATAAGGCCCATATCACAGAAAATGAGCCTGGCAATAAAATGGGTCCCAAGATACAAGGCAGAATTTAGAACTGATATCCCCACTTTTTCTACAGCTACTGGTACCTCGGCGTAGACAAAGAAACTTCTGGTAAGAAAGAGACCCACCCAGCAGATATCCACCCAGCAGGTATCAGCCAGGTAAGCCGACTCTCTTTTTACTTGATAGGACAAGCTGAAAATAGGTAGCTCTTATCCTATTAAGTTTCTAGGAAAGTATTAGTTTAAACCACCAAGCTGTAGAGCATGCTTGGGCCCATGGAAAAGCTGCATTCATGGCAGAAACACTTGGGAGAATTCCTGGGTTTTAGGGAAATTGTCTAGATAGTGAAGCTTGCGGAGAGAACCAAAAATCGGACCAACTTTGAACTAAGATATAGCAGGAATTAGCTTTGGGGATACATGGAGGTAAGAGGGACAGTGAGGTAGGGGCCAGAGTGACAGAGAGATCTGATGTAGCCTAGTGAAAAAAATAGACAATTTCAGAAGTGTGGAGGGACATAGATTAAGTACTAAATTCCAAGTCCCCTCTCACCAGGAATTCTTCCCAGGCAGGAAACAGAAATCGCAGGGTTGATGGGACTGCAGCTGTAGTGATTAAACTCTAGAAAGAGCTGGATTGGGTATAACCTAGTCTGCTGACCAATGTCAGGGCATTGGTTAATGCAGGAGGGGGAAGCTCTGGTGTTCAGTTGGGGTCCAGTTGCCTGAACATTCATAAGAAGCATTGAAAATAGACTGTTCCACTGGTAAAGCTGTAGGAACTAGGGCACAGTGGAGAAAAAAAACTAAATTTAAAAGTTTTCTGAGGTGGAGCTGAGGAAAATTAAGAAATAATGGCTCAGAGAGTCTTTGGGGTTATAGCAAAGAGTCTACAAGTCAGTTGCCATGCTGATGCTGGGAGGGCTTTTGATTTAATGATCTTAGCCTTATCATTGTCTGATGGAGAATGGAAGCAGCTCTAAATAACTCATTTGTCTCGTGGTACCCTCTGGAACAGATTGGTTGGGAACAAAGACTGATAGCAGAAGCCATGAGGTGTGATATAGTTGGATTTTCAAGAGCTTGACATTTATGCAGAACTAATAACTGTGTCATTTATCACACTCTCCTAATATGATGGGTATGTGAAACTTAATAACTTGGTGGCAGTGGAAAGCAATGTCTGTAAAGCATAGGTGAAGCAGTGATTTAATTGTCATCTTAATGGAGCCAGGCAGATTAAAAAAATCACAGGGATTATGGCAAGGAAGCACAATTGCTCCCACACTTATGGGCTGAGGAACAATGTTTGAGTCTTTGAGGATGTTGTCCTTCTCCAGTGAGGGGAGAGAAGAATCAGCAGCAGCCAGATCAGCTAGATTAATGCAAGTGCTCAATGAAAGGGCAATAATTGCAGTTGGATCACATTCACAACAAACAATATCACAACAAAGTAAGGGATATTTTACAAATTTTTCAGTACCCATGTATATACAACCAAATGAAAAATTTATAGTGAGCTCTGCACACATAGATTCTTCTAGATACAAAGCAACTTTGTAAATAATTAAATTACACACATTCCAGATTTAAATCCTTGTTGTGTTAGCTTGGGAGAATTGTTTGATGTGAGGTGTGTCTCCACAATGATGGATACCAAGCAAGAAATTGGAAAGGAATAGGTCAAGTTAATTACTTTTATCCAAAGAATAGCAAACAATAGATTAGACCAGTTTGGTTTTTCCCTCCAAAGACATTAGTTTTCATTCTATTAAGAGGATTTCAAAAGCAAACAAAAATAGTTTGCAAAACAAAGATATTACCTGATAATCTTGTTTTATTGTCACGCTTTTTGAAATAGATTTTGTTGTTTATTTTTTTCAAATGTTAAACGAGGAGGTAGCCACATATGCCAAAGTAAATTCAATTTTGGAAAAAAACAAAGTATAGCCATCCCATGGTATCCAGAGGAGATTGATTCCAGGACCTCTCACCCTCCACAAATACAAAGTCTGCAGATGCCCATGTTCCTAATAGAAAATGGCATAGTGTTTGCGTGTAACCTATGCACATTCTCTCATATACATTAAATCATGTATGGATTACTTTTAATATCCAATATAATTTAAATTTTATGTAAATAGTTGTTATACTATGTTGTTTTCTATTTGTATTCATGTTATTGTTATATTGCTTTTTTTCAAATATTTTCTATTGAATCCCCTCAAGCAGAATCCATGTATACAAGGGGTAGACTCAATATAGCGCAATCAGATATAGTGTTGTAAGTATGAGGAGAAGAGTAAATAATTTAATACACCCCACAGAACAATTCCTTATTTGCCAAAAATAAAATATACTCTGCTTTCCTTTTGGGTTAAGAAAATGTAGCTGCCTAGTAAATATGAACTGTTTTTCAGAGAGTTCAATAATTCATTCATCACCAATCATCAGTCATAGCTCAAATTATTCCCATGTGGTTGGCTAGTTATCAAGATGTGACTTAAGGGTGCTTATCAGAGCATTCTAACTTTTTGCTGAGTTAACACTTCTGTCCACTATGAAGCAGAGGTCACTCCATAAAGATGAGCCATGAAATCAGCTGTATATGTTAGTCCTATTTTAATCCTCTTCAATATATACCCAATGCAGACTCTGAATTATGTTATTCTTCTTCTAGAAATTAGTAAATTTCCAGTGGAAACTGTTATCAATTTTTGAATATCTTACTATAATTCTTTTTAATCACAATTTATATATAATTTAATAGTTTAGCATATTTTCATATAAATCTTTTTTTTTTTTTTTTTTTTTTGAGACGGAGTCTCACGCTGTTGCCCAGGCTGGAGTGCAGTGGCGCGATCTCGGCTCACTGCAAGCTCCGCCTCCCGGGTTCCCACCATTCTCCTGCCTCAGCCTCCTGAGTAGCTGGGACTACAGGCGCCCGCCACCGCGCCCGGCTAATTTTTTGTATTTTTAGTAGAGACGGGGTTTCACTGTGGTCTCGATCTCCTGACCTTGTGATCCGCCCGCCTCGGCCTCCCAAAGTGCTGGGATTACAGGCTTGAGCCACCGCGCTCGGCCCATATAAATCTTATTCTACACAAAACAACTAAAACTAGTAAATGCCATATTAAGTGGTAATTGTACCATAACTGCTTAAAAATTAATCCATCTCCAATTAAGAAACTGTGAAATATATGGGCTATTATCCTTCATTGATTGTTTATATGGTTTCAATCTTAACATTATGTTATCTAGGCCTTCTAAAATGTGTTCAAGATAATGACATAGCTCCTCTTTTCTTTTATAAAAATGTTTTCCATTTTAAAAAAAGTCCCTTCATGTTAAAAACTCGGAATATAAGAGGTATTGATGGAACATATCTCAAAATAATGAGTTATTTCTGACAAACCCACAGTCAATATCGTATTGAATGGGCAAAAGCTGAATATTCCCTTTGAAAACCGGTACAAGATAAGGATCCCCTCTCTCACCACTCCTATTCGACATAGTATTGGAAGTTCTGGCCAGGGCAATCAGGCAAGAGAAAGAAATAAAATGTACTCCAATAGGAAGACAGGAAGTCAAATTGTCTCTGTTGGCAGATGACATGATTCTATATTTAGAAAACCCCATCATCTCAACCCCAAAACTCCTTAAGCTGATAAGCAACTTCAGCAAAGTCTCAGGATACAAAACCAATATGCAAAAATCACAAGTATTCCTATACACCAATAATAGACAAGCAGACAGCCAAATCATAAATGAACTCCCATTCACAACGGCTAAAACAAGAATAAAATATCTAGGAATACAGTTAACAAGGGATGTGAAGTACCTCTTCAAGGAGAACTACAAACCACTGCTTAAGGAAATAAGAGAGGACACAAACAAATGGAAGAACATTCCATCCTCATGGATAGGAAGAATCAATATTCTAAAAATGGCCATAGTGACCAAAGTGATTTATAGATTCAATGCTATTCCCATCAAACTACCATTGACATTCTTCACAGAATTAGAAAATAATAATTTAAATTTCATAAGGAACCAAAGAAGAACCCGTATAACCAAGACAATTCTAAGCAAAAAGAACAAAGCTGGAGGCATCATGCTACCTGACTTCAAACTGTACTGCAAGGCTACAGTAACCAAAACACCATGGTACTGTTACCAAAACAAATAGACCAATGGAGCAGAATGGAGACCTCAGAAATAACAACACACATCTACAACCATCTGATCTTTGACAAACCTGACAAAAACAAGCAATGGGTAAAGGGTCTCCTATTCAGTAAATGATGCTGGGAAAACTGATTAGCCGTATGTGGAAAACTGAAACTGCACCCCTTCCTTACACCTTATACAAAAATTAACTCAATATGGATTAAAGACTTAAATGTAAAAATGTAAAACCCAAAGCCATAAAAACCCTAGAAGAAAACCTATGCAATACCATTCATGACATAGGCATGGGCAAGGACTTCATCACAAAAATGAAAAAAGCAATTGCAACAAAAGCGAAAATTGACAAGCAGGATCTAATTAAACTAAAGAGCTTCTGCACAGCAAAGGAAACTATCATCAGAGTGAAGAGACAACCTACAGAATGAGAGAAAATTTCTGCAATCTACCCATCTGACAAAGGCTAATATCCAAAATCTACAAAGAATTTAAACAAATTTACAAAAAAAAAAACAAAAAAAACAAATGACCCCATCAAAAAGTGGGCAAAGGATATGAACAGACACTTCGCAAAAAGAAGACATGGCCAGGCACGGTGGCTCATGCCTGTAATCCCAGAACTTTGGGAGGCCGAGGCGGGCAGATCACGAGGTCAGGAGATCGAGACTATCCCGGCCAACATGGTGAAACACCGTATCTACTAAAAATACAAAAATTAGCTGGGCATGGTGACCTGTGCCTGTAATCCCAGCTACTCAGGAGGCTGAGGCAGGAGAATCATTTGAACCAGGGAGTCGGAGGTAGCAGTGAGCCTAGATCACACCACTGCACTGCACTCCAGCCTGGTGACAGAGCAAGAAAAAAAAGACATTTACACGGCCAACAAATATATAGAAAAAAACTCAACATCACTTATCATCAAAGAAACGCAAATCAAAACCACAATGAAATACCATCTCAAGTCAGTCAGAATGGCAATTATTAAAAAGTCAGAAAACAATAGATGTTAGTGAGGCTGTGGAGAAATAGGAACACTTTTGCACCGTTGGTGGGAATATAAATTAATTCAACCATTGTCAAAGACATTATGGTGATTCCTCAAGGATCTAGAACCAGAAGTACCATTTGACCCAGCAATCCCATTACTGAGTATATACCCAAAGGAATACAAATTATTCTACTACAAAGACACATGCACATGTATGTTTATTGCAGCACTATTTACAATAGCAAAGTCATGGAACCAACCTAAATGCCCATCAATTGTAGACAGGATAAAGAAAATGTAGTACCTATATACCATGGATTACTATGTTGCCATGAAAAGCAAGTAGATCATGTTCTTTGCAGGGACATGGATGAAGCTGGAAGCCATCATCTTCAGCAAACTGACACAGGAACAGAAAACCAAGCACCATGTGTTCTCACTCATAAGTGGGAGTTGAACAATGAAAACACATGGACAGTGAGGGGAACAACACACACTAGGGCCTTTTGGGGGGTGTAGGATAATGGGGAGAACTTAGAGGATGGGTCAGTAGGTGCAGCAAACAACCATGGCACATGTATACCTGTGTAACAAACTTGCACATTCTGCATATGGGTCTCGTTTTTTTGTTGTTGTTGTTGTTGTTTGTTTGTTTTTGGTTGTTGTTGTTTTGGAATAAATAAAAAAACAAGAAAGGGAAGATACATGACACATCAGCAATGCAAGAGTGAGATGCTGATGGTCCAAGCCCTAATCCTGCTTGAGGAAAAGCATGCCCTGCTCTATTTATGAACACTTAACGGACAGAGGTCCTTGCCTCTGCAAGACAGGTGCCTCACTGTGAACACACATTTGATTAGCATGGAGACCACCTGGATCATTTCTGGAACTGTCACTGTCTATGACACTGAGCAGGTGCTTTGGCCTTACTCTGGTCCCCTCAGGCACCAGCACAGCTCACTGGTGACTCAGAAAGTGACTGCTGGATTTCACGTGAGCATCCAGCGTATCCCTCTGAGATCTGCTGGGTGCTCCTTAGACAGTGTCTCCAGCACCTGCCTCGTGTCCTGATCCCCCCAGGCTCTTCAATAGAAACACTCTTGGTTTACAGGTTTGCGCTGTGATGCTTGATTAGAGATGATTTTCTTGTCTCATGGACAATAGGAATCAGAAAATGAAACAGGAGTTTGGAGTTGTTTAAGAACTCACTTCTTCCAAAATAATTGTCAAGACATTTGTGTCTCAAATAATTTGGGGTTTATTTCGAACTGCATTTATTAGCATTTAGAGAGGTAGTTACATACTTTCAGTTCATAGCCATAGATGCTCATCTTTACATATTGATTTCTGACTCAATTGGTCTGTGTCCATGCCACACTCTCATATCCACCACTGCCCTGCCACGTACAAAATGTAGACAATATTACTTAACAATGAAATCTGAATTTCTTATTCTTAGAAACATAATGGCTCCCATAAATTTTTATCAATTGAATGAGTAAAAACATCCCTGTTCTTCATATTCTCACTATTAAGGTATTTATAATCCTAGAAGCCTACTTTAAAAAATAGTTCTCATTGCCTTAACTTATATGAATGGTTCAGATATAATAGTATATTTAAGGGCACATCAGCAACTTGAACACATATTTTGGCTTTTTCTGACAAAGGAAGACCCAGCACCTGAGAGCAAACCTCCTCCCCAGCCTCCCGTGCACCTGCTCTGGGGCTGGAAACTGTACTGGGTGACTTCTGAGTGCTCCCTTTAGCCCAGCCCTTGCCTTGCCAGGAGGTTCCTGTTAGGGTTCACAAAACATTTTCCCCCAGCTTCTAAAGCCCAGCATTAAATGGCTGTGGTCCTGCTTTAGAATACTCCCTCGGCAACACCATATGCTGCTGACACCATCTCTTGAAAAAATTTATTAGCTTTACTAAACCTATTGATCTCTGCAGGAAGACCCAAAGCAAGGATTCTGACACAGGAGGGAGCCCCTTCTCTGAATCTCCAGATGCGCTGGATCAGTGGTGGACCCAATAAGAATCCAAAAACTTGCAGGAGTTTTGGGAGTTCCCTGTTTCTTCACTGATCTCTTGCAGTTGAATGTTACAGCTGAGAATACCAGCAGGTGCAAATACTTTCAGATTCAAGCCCACTCCATGTCTTTTATTCCAACAACACACATTTTCCCTTCTTCCTAGTGTCTGGCCTATAGAAAGTGCCTCCTACACTGACACTAGGCCCCGGTACCTGACTTTTTTCTCCTAGAGATCTAAAGCAAACACGTGACAAGGGAAGTCTTGGGAAGTGCATGCAGTCTGTTATTTTTCTTTTCTCAGCTAGGAACCCAGAAAAGGCCCCATGACAAAAGAACCTAAGGTCAATGAAGAAGTTTCCAAGACCTTGGTCTTAAAAATATTGATGTCGATGTCAGGGGCTTCAGATTGCTCTATTGTCCTTTTCTTATTCTCTGCCATTGTCTTTCTGTTCCCCTATGTTCTCCTCCTCAGATAGAGTCTGTGCATTGTCACACTTTCATCTTTAATCCAGAGACATCATACCGGTTAGAATGTATTGTACAGTGCAAGTAAGCACTGTCTGTTCTTAAAATGGAAACCTAGAAACTTGATTGGCTTCCTCCCCTGGGCTGTGACCTTTACCAGGAGTCTCCAGGGGAAAAGCTCATTTGGGGCTGTTACTCCCTTTTGTAGTTTCAGAGTCCTTGAACTCTTCAATTACATCTTACCCCTGCTGGCTAACTTTACTCATTCATATAATAATGGAAGAATGGGGGAGAAATATGAAATCTGGAATGGAAGTTTGTTATTTTGTTTGTTTGTTTGTTTCCACATAGGATAAGGTTCTGGAAAAGTCCTTCCCTGTAGAAGCTTTTGGGGAAAGCTCCTGATATATTTCTCAGTAATTAATCTTCTCCAATTCTTAGCCATAGGAAATGTATTTGGATTGTATTTTGTAGAGTCTGGGGGTTTCTGGAGAGAAAGTCCAGAAAAGTGAGAAGTATAAGTCCCTCTGAAACTGCTGCCTTTACCTAGCCCACATCTGTAGCTCAGACATCTATAGTGCTTAACATGTAGGTGCTCTCAACAGCTTGTGTCTTCTGCAACTTATGTTCCATTTAAGCAAGTGTCAGTGGCGATTCTGGACATGCCTGTCTCTCCAGTTTTGGGAGTGGATAATTTTCCTTGCAATTTCAGTTATTTAATCGATTCCAAAAGGTATTGACATTCAGATTTTGCAGATGGTTCTTGACATAAAAATGAGGGTGATGAATTTTGTAATTTACATGTTGGAGCAAAAACCAAAAGTACAATCGTGGTCATCTTTGATGTGTTACTGGAGGCAGAATTCTGATCTCATTACAAATAAGTGCACCTGGTCTGACATAAATGAACAGGCAAGGGCACAGAGGAAGGACATGACACAACACTAATGAAAAAGTATTAGCAATTTTAATATTGTTCTGAGGAAGCTGAAATTGTGAATGTAAAACAGTGCAAACTGGTCATGTCTCAGGTGATGTTGTGTTCTGGAAAGTACCTCCAATCCTGGACTGCATCCAGTAGGTGCACCTGGGCACTCAAACCTGAAACAGGGACTCTTATTCCTTAAACATAAGACATTCCAATAAGAAAGTGGATCTCAGGTGAGTTACAGAGCAGGGAGGATATGGAGGTGTCCTTGGCTTCCCAGAATTGCCGAAACTGAAAAACCAAGGCCACCTCTGCGGGGCAGAGATCCCCCTATGAGTACATCACATCAGCGATCTCTTCACAAATCCTTGGCTGTGGAGGAGAATAAGGAATATGATTTATTTCTTTCTGCTAACTAAATGTACTTCAGAAGAAATGAAATGAAAATTCAATGAATATGTTTATTGCCATTAAAAAAAAAGAAACAAAGTATTTAACTTTCTTCCATAGACTTGAATAAAGATCAAAGCTGTTAATATGATAGTTTAATATAATTTTATGTGACATTTAAATTAATCTATTTTCTAAATAAAATATGGAATGTGTATATTTATAGATTTTTTTATACTTGAAGAATATAGAAAAGAGTTTCTAGTGACTATGGACCTCCCTTTAAGAAAACTTAGTACTTACCTCAGGTGATTTGCCCACCTTGGCCTCTCAACATGGTGAAACCCTGTCTCTACTAAAAATACAAAAATTAGCTGGGCGTGGTGGCACATGCCTGTAATCCCAGCTACTTGGGAGGCTGAGCAGGAGAATCACTTGAACCCGGGAGGTGGAGGTTGCAGTGAACCAAGATTGTGCCACTGCACTCCAGCCTGGGCGACAAGAGCGAAACTCCATTTTAAGAAGATAAAAAAAAGAAAAAGAAAACTTAGTCTACTGCCAATAGTTGATTACCAAGACACGCCACACCTCAAGCATTTTCAGCCAGAAGAAATCTCCTCACCTTTTGATTATGTTTCATGCAATTTATTCATGCAAAGCCCCTAAAGATGGAGGGTAATGCCAGAATATTGTCTTAGATTTTTTAGTGAAATTAATCTTGATAAATATAATCAAGATGACGTAAGAAGTTATTTTCTTATATTTTGGAATTTTAAAAAATTGTATTAGTCAGGACTGCTTCTGACTTTTTTCACTGATATGTAATAGTTGTACATATTTATAAGATACATGTGAAATTTTCTTCTTCATTTTTCTCTTCGACATTCATATTCTTCTTTAAAATCATTATTTCACCATGTTTGTATGCCGCCCCACTAGTCATTGGGAATACAAAAGGAAAACAAATATATCTGAATCCAAGCTTAACACTTCATTCATTGTTATCTACTTCCATTCTCCATCTTTTCACCTACTACTAGCTGATCTTTAAAAAACAAAAACAAACAAACAAAAAAACACTTTCCTGGTCCTGGTGTGTTATTTTAAATTCACAACTGAGGTCCAGAGTTCAGCTAAGCTTTGATGATAGGGGAGAGGTTTCAACAAAAAGGGTAGAATCACTCACAATGATATACTTAAAGTGAATGACTAACAATTTTTCCAGGCTTCTAATATTTATTTTCGTGTGAAGGGAATTCCAATAGACAGGAAGAAACTCAACCTGAAGCAGTATACTTAGAAGGAGAAACTAAGTATGTGTGACTCTTATTCACTTTTTCCTAGAAGCCAAAGTGCCAAGAGAGAACTCTGCTCTTCCAAGTTGTATGGCCTCTAAGTTGTCTACATGTGGACGCCTGCAATTGTTAACACAGCTTGTGCCAGTGACCAAGCTATTTTATGGAGGTTTGATGTTAAAAACCATATGCTAAGTCATATTCTCCAATATTACTTTTATCAATATAAAACTAACTTTTCTGCCTCATCTATCAATTGGTAGGAAACTTGAGTGGATGGATAAAAACATAGACTATACTGAGCCTTCTCAAACAATACATTTCTCTTTGATCTTCAACCCCACCTCACCCCATCCCAGCCCCATTCAAAAGTTTAGAACTAGGCCTCCAGAAACAATCTTCATTTATATTTTGAGAATACTCAATTAAAGTTTTAATTCTTCAATGTGAGATTATGTTACATTTCAGTACAAAATTCCCACCCACCACCACCCAAAAAACTCATAAATATCCCAGATATTCTCTCTCAGTTATAAAATCAGTAGAACCCTAGTTAGTCAGGGTATCTCATAAATGAAAAGTGGAGTTCCAAAGATTACTAATGTTTGAAACACTAAATAAACATTTATTTTGCAAAGTTGACCCAACCAGCATATATCTAGGTGACCTTCTGAGCTCTACAGTTCTACCAGCTGTAGTTTGAGACTGAAATAGCAATCCCATTAGAAAAAAATGCAGGCAAGTTAATATTTTTTATTTTCTGTGGTATTTCTTTTCTCTTTCTTACTCCATTCAAATATGTCACATTCCAAAGATAGTGCCCATAATCTATTAACATAGGTATTAGAACAAATGGACTACAACCATAATTGAGGGATGGGGGGTTTGGAGGAGGCCAGAATCATCATTGCTTCTATTATGAGCTTTTTAGATCCCAAACTATGGAAACTGGAAAATGCTATTGACACGTCTGCTGATTGATAAGCCAATATCTGTTTATTCTCATTGCCAATGTCTCTTTAGTCAAAAGGGTAGAAACTGCAATGGAGGTGGAAGGAAAAGGAAAAGACAATTCCACTCCTATGGCTTAGGGGGTTTGGGGAGAAGAAAGAAATTTTTTTTTTAAAAAAAGAGTCACGAATGAGACTTTATTTATTGGATTACTTACTTGCCCCTCAGATTTAGATCAGAGTGAATGAGGATCATTACCTATGTTATGAGAAATAGGGCATGGGTTGGGAGAGGGAGTTGACAGGGGGAGGGAGCTTTTAGTCTGCTATAAATGTGGAAAGCTGGGAGAAGTTGGCCTCATGGGCTGCCTCTGCACCCATGTGACACCAGGCAAGAGGAGGAACATTAAAGCAAACTTATAGATACAGTTAGGTAGGTAGTTGTAGGATCTGACTTAACTTTCCCTGATTCACTTCAATCCCATGTGGCAGACACTAAACCTCTTTCTGTTTCCTACCTAGATGCACATAGCCACAAGTTGTATTTTGTGTTTGTTGTTATTTATCTATCATCTGTATGTTTGATTTCACTGACATGCTACCTCAGTGTTTACATTCTGAATAATCGTTATGACATTTCTACCATAATAGGCAAGCCTGGAGTTGTTAGAAGTTAAACATCTTTTTTCCCTATTTATTCACTCACCCTAGCAACCAGTTACCTATCCTTAATTTTGCTGAAAATACCAAGAGGGAAGAGTGTCCAATCCAGAGTCCTCCTGAATGACTCAGTGGTGACTTAAGCACTTAAGGTCAATTCTTGCTAAACATGAGTCCCTCTATTGCCTCTAAAACAGAAAAGACTTCATGTGCCCTTGAGACTATTCATCAGTCGGAGGTGTAACTAAGACTGTGGGCATTCAGAGCCATTGGTCCCTCAAATTTCACTAGGACATATACAAGTGCCAATAGATCATAAACCTGATGACTCAGTGAAGGTCACTGGAATACCAGGGTTCACATTACTTTACATCCGAATTTTAGCAACTCAGCTGAGAACCACTTGTCAATGACAGCCCTCAGAGGGCTGTACAAACTGAAGGCTACTAAAAAGAGAAGGAGAGATCCTGCAACTTCCTTTAGGCAAATGCCAGCCTCCCAAGAGCTCACAAATGTTACATCTTCTTTTTGTCATACTTGACAAGGGTTTTTAACATGTATATATAAATGCCACAAGCCTTATAGCCTTTGGTTAGCAAGTGCTCTGAAAATTTATTCTGAAACTTCACTATCAGCTGATACTTGAAATATTCTCTATTTTCAATAAAATCTATAGAAATTTAAAAATAAAGACAAAGTATTTCAACATTTTAAGTACTGATTTAAAATTCCTTTGGATTTAAAACACCAGTTTCCCCGTGATTAGTTTTTCACTGGAAAGCAGGTGGAAGTTCTTAAAATATCTTGACCATTCTAACAGCCTCTTGGCTGCTTTCTGTGCTTCCACACTTGCCCCGCTCCTGGCTGTTTTCAGTATGGTAGCTGGTGTTTAATTTCTTTAAATATAAGTCAGATTAAGTTGCTACTTTACTGAAAACCACCTCATAGCTTCTTATCTCACTTAAAAATCTCAAATTCTTACCATAACCTGCATGGTTCTATAGTAGCTCCCCTGACAATTCGCCACATATCTCTTTGCTGTACCTTTAACACACCAAGCACACTCCACTCTCAAGGCATTTGTACTTGCTACTCCCTCTGCCTAGAACTATCTTTCCCTAGATAGGGGCATGCTCACTCCCTTACCTTATTTGGGTCTTTGTCCAAACTTATCATCTCAAAGAGGAAGATCCTGACTAATGCCCTTAAAAGAACATACTCCTCTTACTTTGCTCTATTTCAATGCACAGTCACTATCTGACTTTACAATATATGTATTTTTTAAATTAATGCATTCCTCAAAATAGAATAAAAATTCTGTAAGATTAAGAAATTTATTTGATTTCCAGTGTATAAAATAATACAATAGTAGTCACTCAAATATTTTTGACTAAATCAATTTTAGTTAACACATACGTGAGTAAAATCAGTGTATTTATGTGATGTGATCTTGTTGCTTGATTTGTAAAGTTTCAAGCATGTGTATCATTGCTAGACATAAGAGCATACCATCTGTACCTTATCAAATTAGTTTTATAAGTGGCAAGTCAATTTGCTATTTTTAAAAAGTTACCATGATGGCATTTCTGACGAATTCAATAAAGAATTGGTGACGTTAATTTACACAGAGATTTTCCACAGAGAATCTGCGTCATTTGTTTTAAAAATTATGAGCCAGAGGTTGCATTTGACACAGTAAAAGAATATAAACCAGAGAGTACTTGGAAAGGATCATTGTTCTTTGACTTTAACATAAATGTTTTGACATGTTTGGTGGCAGATTTTCTTCTCATTTACATTTTTATTTAGTTAATATTACACATAAATATTTTTCCAATTCATATTAGTGTATATAGAGCAAAGTCTTTGGAGATAGGCTAATTCTGTATTGGGGACTCCATTGCAGAACATAGTGAGTTGTATATTTCCATCTTCAATTCCAGTCTGTTTTCTCATCTGTTAGATGGGGATCAACACACCCACATTGCAGTGTTTGAAAGTAGGCAGTTACTGAATTAAATTTCTATAATGAATGTAGCCTACTACCTGGCATATGGTGGGGGCCAATTTATTTCCCCTTCTCTTCCGTTTCCCTTTCCCTTACCTGTGCCTAACCCAAACCTTGTTGGGAAAGTAAGGGCAGATTCACTCAGAATGTTTCAGACACTAGAGAAAAGTTACTTCCTATATTTGAATGATATAAGAATCGTGTATTCCTCAGTAACTTGAATCATCTTTTTTGTTGTTGTTATTATTATACTTTAAGTTCTAGGGTACATGAGCATAACGTGCAGGTTTGTTACGTATGTATACTTGTGCCATGTTGGTGTGCTGCCCCATCAACTCATCAGCACCCATCAACTCGTCATTTACATCAGGTATAACTCCCAATGCAATCCCTCCCCCCTCTCCCCTCCCCATGATAGGCCCCGGTGTGTGATGTTCCCCTTCCCAAGTCCAAGTGATCTCATTGTTCAGTTCCCACCTATGAGTGAGAACATGCGGTATTTGGTTTTCTGTTCTTGCGATAGTTTGCTAAGAATGATGGTTTCCAGCTGCATCCATGTCCCTACAAAGGACACAAACTCATCCTTTTTGATGGCTGCATAGTATTCCATGGTGTATATGTGCCACATTTTCTTAATCCAGTCTGCCACTGATGGACATTTGGGTTGATTCCAAGTCTTTGCTATTGTGAATAGTGCCGCAATAAACATATGTGTGCATGTGTCTTTATAGCAGCATGATTTATAATCCTTTGGGTATATACCCAGTAATGGGATGGCTGGGTCATATGGTACATCTAGTTCTAGATCCTTGAGGAATCGCCATACTGTTTTCCATAATGGTTGAACTAGTTTACAATCCCACCAACAGTGTAAAAGTGTTCCTATTTCTCCACATCCTCTCCAGCACCTGTTGTTTCCTGACTTTTTAATGATCGCCATTCTAACTGGTGTGAGATGGTATCTCATTGTGGTTTTGATTTGCATTTCTCTGATGGCCAGTGATGATGAGCATTTTTTCATGTGTCTGTTGGCTATATGAATGTCTTCTTTTGAGAAATGTCTGTTCATATCCTTTGCCCACTTTTTGATGGGGTTGTTTGTTTTTTTCTTGTAAATTTGTTTGAGTTCTTTGCAGGTTCTGGATATTAGCCCTTTGTCAGATGAGTAGATTGCAAAAATTTTCTCCCATTCTGTAGGTTGCCTGTTCACTCTGATGGTTGTTTCTTTTGCTGTGCAGAAGCTCTTTAGTTTAATGAGATCCCATTTGTCAATTTTGGCTTTTGCTGCCGTTGCTTTTGGTGTTTTAGACATGAAGTCTTTGCCCATGCCTATGTCCTGAATGGTACTACCTAGGTTTTCTTCTAGAGTTTTTATGGTATTAGGTCTAACATTTAGAGCGAGAGGTTCGGCACGTTGATATCAATCTTTTTTTTTTCCTACATCCGTCTTCACAAATGCAACATTTTCTGTGACTTTAAAATTGTCAGCAGATGTTACAGTAAGATTTGATATATTGGACACATTTGGTGATCTCGGTCAGCCACATATAATTCTGATTAACATATTCTGGCTAATCCACTGCCTATGTTCACTGCTAGAACTCAAAATCCAAGTACATGCCATTCCATTGTATCATTCCAAGAGATTCAAGGGATTACATTTAATTACAGGAAACATAAATTATCAGTGTTGTTGCTCTTAATCTGTTGAAGTTTTGCTAGATATTTTAGATTGGTTGCTTTGTCTATGATTTTGAATGTATGCAAACTTAATCTAAGTTAATATAAACGAAAGCTATTAAATATTAGTTATATCCCTTGTTATACAAAAACAGTATCTACTTATAATGAATTGAAATTGAACTATACTAGTTTGATATGCATCAATAAAATGTTATAACAGTTCTACTAGCCTGTCTCTATTGACCTAAATTACTTAAAATTAATAAATGTATGTAGGAATACAGAAAATTGAACATGATACATATTTTTAGTGAGAAAAAAGGAATTAATACTCAAAGTCAGATAGCTAATTTTAAGTACTTTGTGATTCATAAATGTGTGCATATGTCTGTATCTGTATACATATATGTAAACTTAGATTAAGTTTGCATACATTATATGTGTGTGTGTGTGTGTGTATATACACATATATATATAATTGGATACTCTATGTTCTAAGCCAAGAAGAAATAATAAATAAATTATTATGCTCACTTTAGACATGAGAAAATTTGGGTTAAAATACGTAAATAATTTATTCAATATTATATATCTCTGAGTGCAAAGAGGCAAGCTTTCTTATCCAGTGTTCTTTCTAAGACACTAATGGCTTAAATATCTAGAAACTCAAAAGCGATAGGAAGGCACAAGTGTGATATGGAAAAACACAGGAGTATCAGAAATCACTTCTGATTATAAGCCTGTTGAGGAAAGCGAGAAAAAGGGCTGTCATCAAAAAGAATACACACACACACACACACACACACACACACACACATACATTTGTTAGTTCTATCTATCTGCCAAGAGGGCTAGAAGCAAGTGAAATTCTAAAAATACACTCATACCCAGATATTGGGTTCCAAATGCCACTTTTAAATAAAGGGAAGAAAGCCTGCTTGAAGTATGGCTTGATACCAAAGTTGAGAAAGGGAAAATACAAAATGTGCTTGGAGCATCTTATGGTACTAGAAATAAAGTACTCCAAAAAAATCAAAGAAAGAAAGAAAAGGAAAAGGGTGAGATAATGAAAAGACACAGGAACCAACCTGAACCAGCTTCCAATGGTCAAGATCATTAAAACAAAAAAACAAGGATAGAATGAGAAACTATCACAGAAACTATCACAGGTCATACAAGCCCAAGAAGGTAAGAAAATGAAATGCAATGTACTATCCTAGATTTGTGTTAAATCCTAGATAGATAAGGAACTTAACTTAGAAAACATTGTGAAATCTGAGCAAAGTTTTTAGTTTAGTCAATAATTTTGTACTAATGTTAAATTTTTAGTTTTGACAAAAGTACTGAGGCTATGTAAAATGTTAACTTTAGGGGAAGCTGGATAAAGGGCATGTGGAAATTCTATTCTATTTTTACAATTTTTCCATAAACATAACATTTTTCCAAAATAAAAAGTTAAAAATCATTCAGCTTTTTTTCTTCCTTATTTCTGCCTAAACGATGTATGATTCTAATCAACAGATTATCCACAGTCTCATTCAATGGAAGACCGTGCCCTCACATTGGAGAATTTTATTGCCCACCATCCTGAAAACACAATCTCAAATATTCTGAGTGTTTAACCTGATGTTGGTTTATGGATTTGGTGGAAAAAAGATATAGGTTGTTCCCTGAATGCTATGTAGACTGAGTCTATGAAATTTTAAACATAGGTATTTCTAGCTTCCCTAAGGCATCCATCAAATATAACATCCTGCTGTAGAGGACCTCATTGTAATATTACATACAATAAAAGAAAGTCACATTTTAAATACTACATAATTAATATTTATGAAGCATTTGTTTGCTCCAGGTACTCTACTAGAAAGTAGGAATATAGTGTTAAGTGAAGCAGACAGTGTTCCCATGGATATCACTTCGATAAACTGATTTTTTTTTCTTTTGAATTTCTTTTGACCCAGCAGTGGGATTGCTGGATCATATAATAGTTCTATTTTTAGTTGTTTTAGAAATCTTGATGCTGTTCTCCATGGTGGCTGTACAAATTTAATTCTTACCAAGAGTATACAATTCTCATTGAGAATTTGTTAAGTTTATTTCTAGATATTTTATTTTATTGCTATTGTAAATGGGATTATTTGGAAGGGTCAGATTGTTTGCAGGTGACATATAGAAATACTATTGATTTTTATGTATGTTGGTTTTGTAGCCTGCAACTTAAATAAATTTATTTAACATTTCAAATTGTTTTTTTAATGGAGTCTTTAGGTTTTCCTAAATGTAAGATCACATTTCCTGCAAACAAGAATAATTTGACTTTTTTTTCCTTCCAATTTGGATTCCATTTATTTATTTCTCATGTCTAATTGCTTCATCTAGGACTTTCCGTACTATGTTGAATAACAGGGGTTAAAGTGGGCGTCCTTGTTATGTTTCAGTTATGAGAGGAAAGGCTTTCAGTTTTCCCCCATTTTGTATGATATTAGCTGTGGATCTGAGGTATATGGTTTTTACACTGATGAGGTATATTTATTCTGTACTTAGCTTTTTGAGAGCTTTTAACCATAAAGAGATACTGAATTTTATTGAGTGCTTTTTTAGCATTAATTGAAATGATCTTATGGTTTTTGCCCTTCATTCTGTTGATGTTGTTTTATGTCTCACATTTGCTGATCTGCATGTATTGAGCCATGGTTGCATTCCTGGGATGAGTACAACTTGTTCATAACGAATTACTGTTTTAATGTTTGTTGAATTCAGTTTGCTAATATTGAATTCAGAGGATTTTATGTCTATGTGGACTCAGCTGCCATTAATAAAATAATAGGTTACATGTCTCACATTTAAGCCAAAATTTTAAAACAAAGAGGGGGGGTGGAATTTGTCATAATAATATTTGAAAGTCTCATAGAATCAAGTAATAATATCTGAGTGGTCTTCAAACTATATCTTTCTGCATGTATTTTTCATCTTCTTCTCTAATCATGGCTACCAGTGGCTTTGAACTTGGGTTTGAACGTGGTGCTGCCATTTATCAGCTTTTTTCCCCTTGAAAAAGTTATTTAATTTATTGGTACTAAATTTTGCTAATGTATAATATAGGTTTGAAAATAGTAGCACCTACTTCACTGGGTTGTTGCAAAGACTGAATTAGTTGCTGTATATAAAATACATAGAACAGTTGCCTGGAATAGCAAGCATTCTAGAAGTGTTAGTAATTGTGATTTGTATTCCAAGATCACCACCAAAGTTTTATGTGCAGCCATTAACTTTTAAAATAAGAAAAATAAAGATTTTCCTGAAGTAGTTCACTAAAGGATGAAGATTACCACAATAATTTTTACCATGTAATTTAATTAGCAAAATTAAAGCACCATTTTATTTTTAAAAAATTAATGAAGGCTCTAGAATGTTGACAGAGTCATTCTTCATTGTTAGGTCAACGTTTTGCCATACAAAACATCTTCATACAGCTGTCTGGATCACAGTAACCTTGGGACAACCTTGAATGGCTATGAAAAAATCGATGCTACAGCATACACTAGAAGTTAACTAAATGCATGAGAAGAAAGGGAAGAAAGGGAAGCCAAGAACAGAAATGTAAACTAGATGCCTCACCTGCCATCTATGTGCCACCTATGGCCACAAATTCTAAAATGGGGCATCAGGAAATATGGAAAAACAAAAACTGATATTTTGTTCTGCTTTGTTTTTGTCCTTGTATTCTTCCCAGGGTTCCGTCTTACTGGTTTTGATCCTTTATTTATCCCATTAAATAACTCTGAAGGAGAGGCAATAGGGCCTCTTAGGTTATCTTACGTCCAATCTTATGTACATTGTCAAACCTTGTATTTTACTGTATTTCTTGACCATTAGTTTAAATATGAATATTTTAAGTATAGCAAAAATAATGAACAAGCAAAATAAAGAGGTTGAACGAACAAGTCAAAAAAAAAAAGGGGGGGATTTCAATAGTGGGTACTCTTAAGGAATGACAGAGTTAAGAGAAAAATTCAGGTTAAGAAAAGGAGACAAAAAGAGAACATCATAGTTGTTGAAGGATGCTTGCTACTTAATTTAAATGTTTTATAGGCTTTGACACACCTAGGATTCGAAGGGAAAGTTATAAAGCTAGCCATATGTATTGGCACTTACAATGTCAAAGTACTCTTCTACCAGCTTCATATATACTAATTTATTTTATCCTCATAACTTTATGCATAATACCTCATTTCCACTACAATTGAGGAAGCTAAGCCCAGAACAGCTAAGTTTTATAAAGTCATACAGCTAGTAAGAGACAGAGCCAGGACTTGAAAATCTAATAATATCTAGGAAGCCCAAGACCTTCAAATCTACTTTTTATTATTTTACTTTGAAAAATAACTAGATTGGAAGCTTAATACTATCAAGCAAAATTCAAGAGCTAAACTAAAAGCATGAGAATAAAGGGAGTCAAAAATTGCTCATACTTACAGCCGAGAATTACGAAAAGGAATGTGAGGAGATATTAATAAACAAAAACTTATATTTTGTTCTATTTTGTTTTTGTCCTTATATTCTTCCCAGGACACATTAAAATGAATGCTATTGAGATTTTTTAAGGAAGTCCTATATGAGAATGAGAGTATGACCTCTATGATTACATTTGCCAACATAAGAAAAGACATAAGTAATTATTATTGTAATTTTTTACAAGATCTTGGATTTTAAAATAGAATTCTCTTAAAAAGAATAGAATTTTTTATTATCTTATTTAGAAAAATACTATGGAATGTTTTTGGCTTTTGATAATCATGGATTCAACTAAACAGAAAACTCAGAGACAACTGAATAAATGAAAAGATATTTGCATGATTATTTCAAGTTTCAATTTTAAATAAAAAGAGTAAAGACTTAAGAAGAAAAACAGCATTATATGACCAACAGAAAGAATTTACCCCCTTAGTATAGAAATACAGATTAAAATTCAGAAATCATTTATAATGATACAGAATATCAATATGTGAAAGTATTTTTTAAAATCTTATGATAGTCATAACATATTCCACAAGTTATTTGGTAAGATCCAATATTCATGACTAAAACAACTGTTAAACATAAATGAAAACATATTGTAGCATGTTAAGAATTCATGTTTAAAACCAATAATCAGCATTCTTCCTAATAA
Source organism: Macaca thibetana thibetana (assembly GCF_024542745.1). NCBI lineage: Eukaryota > Metazoa > Chordata > Mammalia > Primates > Cercopithecidae > Macaca > Macaca thibetana. The sequence continues at coordinate 78,565,119 of NC_065581.1, forward strand.
TGAAAATACTAAGAATGTGATGAAGCACTTAACATAGTTTTAAAATCAGGAAGAATAACAAAAATGCCCATGGTGTTGTGAAATAGAAACTAGTCATATGATTATTGATAACTGATACAGTTTGGATTTGTGTTCCCACCCAAATCTCATGTTGAATTGTAGGAGGGGCCCTGATTAGATCATAGGGATGAGTTTCCCCCTTGCTCTTCTCATTATGAGTGAATTCTCATGAAATCTGATGGTTTAAATGGGTGTGGCACTTCCCTCTTAGCATTCTCATTATCCTGCTGCCATGTGAACAAACTGCTAGCTTACCCTTCGCCTTCCAACATGATCATAAGTTTCCTGAGGACTCCCAGTCATGCTTCCTGTTAAGTATGTGGAACTGTGAGCCAATAAAACCTCTTTTTTTCATAAATTACCCAGTTTCAGGTAACTCTTCATAGCAGTGTAAGAATGGACTAATACAGAAGAATGTGGCACTGCTATAAAGAAACCTGAAGATGTGGAAGGGACTTTGGAACTGGGTTTTGGGTAGAGCTTGGAACAGTTTGGATAGCTCAGAAGAAGATAGGAAGATATGGGAAAGTTTAGAACTTCCTAGAGATTTGTTGAATGGTTTTGACCAAAATGCTGATAGTGATATGGACAATGAAGTCTAGGGTGAGGTGATCTCAGATAGAGATGAGGAACTTAATGGGAAATGGAGTAAAGGTCACTCATCCTATGCTTTAGCAAAGAGACTGGTGGCATTTTGTCCCTGCCCTAGAGATCTGTGGAAACTCGAACTTAAAAAATATGATTTAGAGTATCTGGTGGAAAAAAATTTCTAAGAAGCAAAGCACTCAAGATGTGACCTGGCTGTTGCTAAAAGTATTCACTTATATGTGTGGACAAAGACAGGATCTAAAACTGAAACCTACATTTAAAAGGGAAGTAGAGCATAGAAGTGTAGAAAATTTGCAGCCTTGTCATGTTGTGGAAAAGAAAAACTTGCTTTCTGGAAAGAAATTCAAGCTTGCTGCAGAAATTTGCATAAGTAAAGAGGAGATGAATATTAATAGTCATGACAATAGGGAAAATGTCTCCAGGCCATTTGAGAGACCAGCAGTCACTACCATCACAGATCCAGAGGCCTAGGAGAAAAAAAAAATAGTTTTATGGGCCAAGCCCAGGACCCAGCAGCTCTGTGCAGCCTCAGGACATGGCACCTGCATCCCAGCCATTCCATGTCTAGTCTTGGCTAAAAGGGGCCAAGGTATAGCTTGGGCCCCAGGCCTTGGCAGTGTTGGGTGTTGGGTAGTGGTACTGGGCCTGCACTTGGGCAGAAGGCAAAAATTAAGGTTTGAGAGCCTCCTCTTAAATTTCAGAGGATGTATGGAAATGTCTGGATGTCCAGGCAGAAGTTTTTTGCAGGGACAGAGCCCTCGTGGAGAACCTCTACCAGGGCAGTGTGGAGGAGAAATGTGGGGTTGGAGGTACCACACAGTGTCTCCACTGGAACACTGCCTAATAGAGCTGTCAGAAGAAGGCCACCATCCTCCAGACCCCAGAATGGTAGAGTCACTGAGAACTTGCACTGTGCCCCTGGAAATGACTCAGGCACTCAATGTCAGCCCATGAAAGCAGCCACAGAGGCTATATCCTGCAGAGTAACAGGGACAGAGATGCCCAAGGCCTTGGGAGCCCACCTTTTACATCAGTGTGCCCTAGATGTGACACCTGGAGTCAAAGAAGATTGTTTTGTAGCTTTAAGATTTAGTTACTACACTGGGGGGTTTCAGACTTGTACAGGACCTGTAGCCCCTTTGTTTTAGTGAATTTCTCCTATTTGGAATGGGGCATTTCTGTACCTTCCTTGTAATTTGGAATACAAGGACCAAATTTCTGTACCTTCCTTGTATTTTGGAAGCTACTAAATTGTTTCTTATTTTTCAGGCTCATAGGTGGAAGGGACTTACTTTGTCTCAGATGAGACTATGGACTATGAAGTTCATTTTTTGAATTAATTCTGAAATGAGTCAAGACTGGGGGACTGTTGAGAAGAGATACTTGTATTTTGCAATATGTTGACATGAGCTTTGAGAGGGTCCAGGGGCAGAATGATATGGTTTGGATCTGTGTCCCAGCCCAATTCTCATGTAGAATTTGAGAAGGGGCCTGTTGAAGGGTGGTTGGATCACGGGTGTAATTTCCCCCTTTCTGTTCTCATGTTAGTGACTGAGTTCTCATGAGATTTGATGGCTTCCCACTTCATGATCTCTCTCTCTCTCTGTCTCTCTCTCCTGCGACCAGGTGAAGAAGGTGTTAGCTTCTCCTTCATCTTCCACCATGAAGTTCTGTATAGCAGTGTGGGAACAAACTAATACAATGACTGCAGACATAAATACACTAGAACTTCACCATTGCGCACTAAACCTCGTTAAAATGTTTAGAGCTAATAAAATAATTCAGTAAATTATCTGGTTATAATATACAAATATCAATAGCTATCTTCTGTATCAACAACAATCACTATGACCTATTTTGCATGGGCAACCATAATCCTGAAACATCTAAAAAGTACCTTTCCTTAGAGGCTGGTAAGGAGAAAACTATAAAAGTCTACTGCAAGAGATAGAACACTTAATAATTGGAGGCATATGCCAAGTTCCTAGAGAATAAGTTTGAATATTTTGAAGATATTATTTTACCAAATTAATTTTATGTTTAATATGAGTCTAATAAAAACTCCAATGGGATTGTTTTTGGTCTTGATGAAATGCCTCAAAAGTTCCTATGCCACAATAAGGGACAAGATTTCCTAAAATATTTTTAAAAGATGAGTAACTAGAGAGAATTAGCTTATAGCTATTGAATGATACTGGAAATCTATATTGTCTTTTATGATTGCTCTGTTTTTGATATTTAGTGATAATTCACATATTTTATAGTTAAGTTTTGTTCATAAAAATAATAGTTTATACAATTTTGTCTAAATTACTTACATATGTTAAAATAAAGTGACCAAAGAGTTAACACACAGAAAATTAGTATTTCAGGCATTATAGACTCATTGATTTGAAATATATGCCACTTAGGAATAGTATATAGAAATGTGTCACAGCTGTTTTTGCTGCTGCCCAAATTCAAGTCACCTTTCATCTCTCCCCTGACTATTGAAAAAATTTTTTACTTGGTCTACTCAGTTTCTGCAATACATCATTCACAGAGCTGAGAAAGTTACCTGTACAAAAGTAAATAACACACTTCTTCCAACCATTGGTGTTTCCCTGTTAGCTACTCAGCTTACATCTGTCAGTATTACTGCACAGCACTAACCTCATTCCCTACACCATTCTGCTATGAACTTATGTCCCAGCTGCCCAGAACATCTTATCCACATTCTCTTATTTATATCATGGTCACTGTTCTTTGCACATAATTTTCCTTCTGACTAGAATGCTATTGCAATATTCTATTCAAACACATCCCAATACTGTGAGTCTTAATTTAGATATCAACTTTTTCATTATTTTTATTTTTATTGTTATTTTTTGCTATTTCATGGAAAGTCTGTGAAGGCAGTGTCTAGGTGGCCTCCCTCTCCATCTCCAACACCTAGACCAGGGCCTGCTACATAGTAGAAGCTCAATAAATATCTGTTACATGAATGAACATCTGCTACAGCTGTATCATATATTTTATACTTATTTGCTTAATTTTTAACACTATATGAAAATAAGAATGTGTTTGGAGGGTTTTTTGTTTTAAGTTTGTTTTCAATGCTGAGCACATGGTCAACTATTGCTGAAATGGAGCACATAGTTGTTAAAAAAAGGTTAAATGACTAAACAAATAAATTTAAAAATATAATAATACAACAAAGAATACAGGCATTACAACTAGCACAAACTATAATGGTAATTATTTGTTAAAAGAGCCAGTGAATATGAATATATATGTATATATACACATATATACCAGTTATATATAGTGATATATATAGTTATATATATATATATATATAGTTTTATAATTACTTGATATTTGTTGCGACTGCAGGTAAATATGCTTAGATATTTTCACAGTCAGCATTCTTTTTATATATTGCCTTACAACAAAATGACAATTATGACTCTTCAGCAGTCATTTTCTACCGTACTGCAAGTGTTAAGCACTGATGCTGGCTTCATCACTTGCATTACCCATTTTAACCTAATAGGGACTTTCTGGAGAGCAGCCTTTCTTAAGGGTCCATTTATTGTACAGAATCTTGTGTGTCAGTGCCAATTTTGTAATTTTTTTTTGTTTGTCAAACACTTAGCATTACTTGTGTATCACACCCCAGGGAATTGTTTTCTAAGTAAGCAAAAATGCAAATTAAAACTTGAGAAAAATGCTAAAAATAACATTTTAGAGCACTCTCAATAATATCACATATATATGTGTATATATATGTGCGTATATATGTGTGTATATGTGTGTACATATATATGTGTGTGTATATATATATAACAGTCTAATTGCAAATCCCACATATATCTTTCATAAAAATTTTATTAAGATATCTCTGTACAGAAAGATGAATATATTCGCTTTCTATCTGTATAGCTATTTGAGAGCAATAAGTCTGACAGGTTTTTAAAGCACTCTGTCATCAAAATTTGCCTTCAATTCAGATTATTCAAATCAGCCTAAATTATCAATATTTATTTTATAGACATACCTTGTTTTGTTGTGCTTTGCTTTAGTGTATTTTGCAGATATTGTGTTTTTTACAAATTGAATGTTTGTCACAATCCTGTGTCAGCAAGTCTTTCCTATAAGTGCCATTCTTCCATCAGCATGTGCTCATTTCATGTGTCTTTGTCATATTTTGGTATGTCTTATAATATTCTAAACTTTTTCACTATTACTGTATCTGTTATAATGATATGTGATCAGTGAACTTTGAAGTTACTATCATAATTGTTTTGGTGCACCACAAACCATGCCCACATAATCAATAAATGTATGTGTTCTGACTACCTACATTGACCAGCCTTTCCTCTATCTCTCTCCCACTACACATGCCTCCTTATTCCCTCCAAAACAACAGTATTGAACTTAGCTCAATAAATAATTCTACAATGGCCTCTAAGTGTTCAAGTTAAAGGAAGAGTTGCATATCACCTACTTAAAATAAAAAGCTAGAAATAATTAAGCTTAGTGAGGAGCGCATGTTGAAAACTGAGAGGTTCTTGAAGGAAATTAAAGTGCTACTCCAGTGAAGCCATGAATGATTAAAAAAAAAAAATGCAATAGCCTATTACCAATATGGAGAAAGTTTGATCAGTCTTGATAGAAGATCAAACCAGCTGCAACGTGTCCTTAAGCTATAGCTTAGTCCACTGCAAGACTCTACACCTCTCTTCAATTCTATGAAGTCAAAAAGAGTGAGGAAACTGAAGAAAAGTTTCAAGCTAGCAGAGTTAGTTTATGAGGTTGAAGAAAAGAAGCCATCTCCATAACATAAAAATGTAAGGTGAAGGAGCAAAGTTGCAGCAACTTATGAACAAGATCTAGTTAAGATAATTGATCACTGATGGAGGTGAGTACACTAAACAACAAATTTCCCAATGTAGATGAAACAGTGTTATATTAGAAAAAGGTGTTATCTAGGATTTTCATGGCTCGAGAGAAGAAGTCAATGCCTGGCTTCATAGCTTCAAAGGACAGGCTGACTTTCTTGTTATGGGCTAGTGTATCTAATGACTTGAAGTTGAAGCCAATGCTCATTTATCATTCTGAAAGTTCAAAGAGCCTTAAGAATTATGCTAAATCTACTCTGCCAGTGCCCTAGAAATGAAACAACAATGCTTGGATAACAGAGCATCTGTTTACAGAATGGTTTACTGAATATTTCCAGCTCACTGTTGAAACCTAATGCCAAAAAACAAAGATTCCTTTCAAAATACTACTGGTCATTGACAATGTACTAGGTCACCCAAGAGCTCTGACGAAGATGTACACAGAGATTAATGTTTCCAAGCCTGCTAACACAAGGTCCATTCTGAAGCCCATGGATCAAGAAATAATTTTAACTTTCAAATCGTATTATTTAAGAATTACATTTTGTCAGGCTAGAGCTGCCATAGACAATGATTCCTCTGCTGTAGCTGGACATAGGATATTGGAAATCTTCTGGAAAAGATTGGCTATTCTAGATGCCGTTAAGAACATGTGTGATTCATGGGAGGAGATCAAAATATCATTACAGGAGTTTGGAAGAACTGGATTCCAACCTTCATGAATGACTTTGAGGGGTCCAAGACTTCAGTGGAGGAACATAACTGCAGATGTGGTAGGAACAGTAAGAGAAGTAGAATTAGAGGCGGAGCTTTGAAGATGTGACTGAATTGATGCAATCTCATGATAAAGCTTGAATGATGAGGTGTTGCCTCATATAGATAAGCAAAGAAAGTTGTTTATTGAAATAGAATCTATTCCTGGTAAAGATGCTATGAATGTTGTTGAAATGACAACAAAATATTTAGAGTATCACATAAAGTTAGTTTACAAAGCAATGGCAGTGTTTGAGAGGACTGATTCCAACTTTGAAAAAAGTTCTACTGTGGATAAAATGCTGCCAAACATCCTTACATGCTACAGAGAAATCTCTTGTGAAAGAGTCAATCAATGCAGAAAAGTTCATTGTTATTTTAAGAAATCGTCATTACCCCTCAATCTTCAGCAATCACCATTCTGATCAGTTAGTTGGCAGCCATCAACATCAAAGCAAGGCCCTCCATAAGCAACAAGATTATGACTCTCTGAAGTGTCAGACATTCGTTAGCATATTTAGCAATAAATAATTTTTAACTCAAGGTATGCACACAGTTTTTTTAAGACATAATACTAGTGTACACTTAATAAACTATAAACATGACTTATGTATGTACCAAGAAACCAAACAATTTGGGTGATTTGCTTTATAGTGATACTTGCTTTATTGCAGTTTCTGGAACCAAACCCACGATATCTCCAAGGTTTACCTGTATTTACAGGATTCAGGTAGTTAATCACTCTTTGTTACAAATTGTTTTTTCACGTGGCAAACTGTTCTGTCAATAAGCAGATTTATACATTTAGATTTTTTTTCCCTTTCAGTCTCACTCTGTGGCCCAGGCTGGAGCACAATGGCACCATCTCGTCTCACTGCAAGCTCTGCCTCCGGGGTTCACACCATTCTCATGCCTCAGCCTCCCAAGCAGTTGGGACTACAGGTGCCCGCCACCACGCCTGGTTAATTTTTTGTACTTTTAGTAGAGACGGGGTTCCATCGTGTCAGCCAAGATGGTCTCGATCTCCTGACCTCATGATCCACCTGCCTTAACCTCCCAAAGTGCTGGGATGACAGGCATGAGCCACCGTGACCAGCCTAGATTTTTTTTACTTAAAAAAAATGTTTTAAAGAGAGACACGACGATAACATGAGTCTGAATTTGGGATTAAGTTTGTTCATATTGAAGTAAATAGAAAGCAAGTAAACAGAAAATGTCACACAACATTCAAATAAAAATAGAATGAGAGTATACATTTGGGTATTTACCTTTCTTTACCTCAGATTAATATGGAATCTCATTTGACAGTTCTCTGATTATAATCAGTAAAACGTCCCCAAATCATTACTGTAAATTTATACCACTTTCTCACCTAAAGCCTAAGAAGGTGGCGCTTAGTAAAAAGAAGAGAGAGAGAAAAAAAAAAGACTTTCTAAAAGTAGCTCATATATAAGAAAATATATAATGGAATGTAGCATGGTATCCAGCAAAACTCTTTGAGAACATAAATACTTTATTTATATTTATATTTCCTTATTTTTATTGAGTTTCATTAATTTAAAAAATATTTACTTGGTTTAAAATGTGACTTAAACAATTAGAGGACCAAACTTATCTATATTCATTACAGTAACACAAACCCATTTTGTCCTTTTTTCTAGTCATATGATTAGATTTAGCATGAACACACACACTTAAACAGACACCAGTAGCTACAGAAAAAGACCCCTGTTTTCTTTTTAAAAGTACAAAATGTTGCATAAATTATTGAGTGTTTCAAATGTCACTAATAACACACAGTGGTTCAATTATTAATCTCTTAAAGAAAACGCAAAGTACTAGGACTCTTATCTTCTGAAATTATGAAATGCCATCTCCACCTTTCCCTGGTGTCTATGCCCTGGCCTTTAGTCTTATTGCCTGGAGAGATTGCTATACCTCAAGTAATGTATCACTTTAGCATAGAGGAAAAACAAAAGCTACTAGTAGCTATCCAAACCGGAAGCCCTGGAGACAAATTTTAAAAATGCAATTGTTAATTATCAAAGAACAACTTCTACCGTTATGCCAAAATATGGTAAATGTTTCCTTTATTTTATGTATCTGTTTTTATTTATTATTTATTTACTTATTTGTCCATGGTAGCCAAATTCCCTAATTGGGTTGTCTGCTTGGAAAGAGTTAAAGTCTGAAGTATTTGTATCTGCCTTAATTCTACTTCCATGCTCATGGATAGGAAGAGTCAATATTGTGAAAATGGCCATACTACCCAAGGTAATTTACAGATTCAATGCCATCCCCATCAATCTACCAATGACTTTCTTCACAGAATTGGGAAAAACTATTTAAGTTCATATGGAACCAAATAAGAGCCCACATAGCCAAGACAATCCTAAGCCAAAAGAACAAAGCCGGAGGCATCACGCTACCTGACTTCAAACTATACTACAAGGCTACAGTAACCAAAACAGCATGGTACTGGTACCAAAACAGAGATATAGACCAATGGAACAGAACAGAGCCCTCAGAAATAATATCACACATCTACAACCATCTGATCTTTGACAAACTTGACAAAAACAAAAAATGAGGAAAGGATTCCCTATTAAATAAATGGTGCTGGGAAAATTGGCTAGCCATAAGTAGAAAGCTGAAAGCCCTTCCTTATCCTTTATATAAAAATTAATTCAAGATGGATTAAACACGTAAATGTTAGACCTAAGACCATAAAAACCCTAGAAGAAAACCTAGGCAATACCATTCAGGACATAGGCATGGGCAAGGACTTCTTGACTAAAACACCAAAAGCAATGGCAACAAAAACCAAAATTGACAAATGGGATCTAATTAAACTAAAGAGCTTCTGCACAGCAAAAGAAATGACCATCAGAGTGAACAGGCAACCTACAGTGTGGGAGAAAATTTTTACAATCTCCCTATCTGACAAAGGGCTAATATCCAGAATCTACAAAGAACTTAAACAAATTTACAAGACAAAATCAAACAACCCCATCAAAAAGTGGGCAAAGGATGTGAACAGACACTTTTCAAAAGAAGACACTTATGCAGCCAACAGACACATGAAAAAATGTTCATCGTCACTCTAATGCAAATCAAAACTACAATGAGATACCATCTTACACCAGTTAGAATGGCGATCATTAAAAAGTCAGGAAACAACAGGTGCTGGAGAGGATGTGGAGAAATAGGAACACTTTTACGTCAACCATTGTGGAAGACAGTATGGTGATTCCTCAAGGATCTAGAACTAGAAATACCATTTGACCCAGCCATCCCATTACTGGGTATATACCCAAAGGATTATAAGTCATGCTGCTATAAAGACACATGCACATGTATGTTTATTGTGGCACTATTCACAATAGCAAAGACTTGGAACCAACCCAAATGTCCATCAATGACAGGCTGGATTAAGAAAATGTGGCACATATACACCATGGAATACTATGCAGCCATAAAACAGGATGAAGTCATGTCCTCTGTAGGGACATGGATGAAGCTGGAGACCATCATTCTTAGCAAACTATCACAAGGAGAGAAAACCAAACACTGCATGTTCTCACTCATAGGTGGGAACTGAACAATGAGAACACTTGGACACAGGATGGTGAACATCACACACTGGGGCTTATCATGGGGTTGGGGGATGGGGGAGGGATAGCATTAGGAGATATACCTAATGTAAATGACAAGTTAATGGGTGCAGCACACCAACACGGCACATGTATATATATGTAACAAACCTGCACATTGTGCACATGTACCCTATAACTTAAAGTATTAAAAAAAATACTTGCTTAGCTTCACAATTAAAAGTAAAACTGGTAAACACAAAGATAATGCAATACTTGTTGCATTGATGAATTGCATTGATTTCAAATCTTGCCAAAGGGGCCAGAAACAAGAGAGCAAGTGAAAGCATCCAGATCAAGCTGATAGGATAGATGAACCTGCTTCTGGGTCTGGGTTGCATACTCAGGACTTGTTTATGCTGTGATCAGGTGTTTTGCCTCAGTTCTGTTATGGAAGAGCTAAGACAGCTTAGGATTGCTTCAGCTGGAGCCTACATATTCCAATGCCATGACCACAAACCCCTATACCAGTTTTGAACAGTGGCAAATCAGCAGGTTTCAGACTAGGCTGAGGACTAAGTTATCACACCAGCTCATTCAAGATTTACAAGATTTACATCGGAACTCAAACTTTGTAAAAATCAAGTTTAACCTTTTCCAAAAGAGCTTTTAGCATATAATAATAGCTGCCTCTAAAGACTGAAAAATAAAGTGCCTGGACACAACTTCTGAGGTAGCTGATGAGCATCAATGTTGCCACCAGTGAAAGCCCAGCAACTTGATTTTGGCAAATAATTTTGTTGAGAAAATCAGCATTGCCAAAAAGGGATTTTGGCTGCTGATTGAATTTTTTCCCTTTGCACTTGATACACTTTGAAAATAGACATAGAAAGCCCTTGGTTGAACCCAATAAAATCTGTAGATATCAGCTTATTGGTCTCATGTGTGACTTCTGGGTATATTTTTGAAGATAGCATCCACCTTAAGACATTTTTAAATTAGGGTTCTTTCATGAATGTGGAAAAAATGGAATTTGTAACAAGGTCACTAATAGAATGTACTTGCATGACTCATTTATCCTTTTATAGGATATGCATGGCCAGACACAAGGGTGTTATCTACAGTGTTTCTAAAATTACCTCTCTGGAACTTTCTTCCAGCCCTAAGAAACTTCAAAGTAAGAGTAAGAGAGACATATTTCTCTTGGATAAATTTAAAAACAGATAAATGATTTTTAAATGAAAGAAAGAGAATCTCTTGGGTGCTGTGTGCATGAATCCGCACTTTAACAAGCACTTGAACTGGCAATAACAGAAAAATTGTGGAAAAAATCAAATTCAAATGAAAACTTTAAAATTTTAAGGACACAAAACAGTTTTTATGTATTAAAGAATATAAGACATGCTTCTTAAATATTGTACATTTTTATGGTAACTATAACCAGAAAACAAGACAAAAATAAAACAAAAACTGTGCTTTGATTTTAAGGAAGAAGTAATTTGAGTTAGCAATGGCTCCACAATGGAGCAATTTTTCCCCCTCCCAGATACTGAGTGATAAGAAAAACCTTGGGCCAAACAGGTAAGCTTTCTGTAGACTACTTGAACATTTTTAAATGTCTTCTTTACTTATTTATTTAGAGACAGAGTCTCACTCTGTCACCCATGCTAGAGTGCAGTGGCACGACCTCAGCTCACCACAACCCCCACCTCCCAGGTTCAAGTGATTCTCCTGCCTCAGCCTCCCAAGTAGCTGGAACTACAGGTTCCCGCCACCACTCCTGGCTAATATTTTGTATTTTTAGTAGACACGGGGTTTCACCATGTTAGCCAGGGTGGTCTCGATCTCCTGACCTCGTGATCTGCCCGCCTCGGCCTCCCAAAGTGCTGGGATTACAGACCTGAGCCACCATAATTTCACAACTCTCTCTCTCTCTCTCTCTCTCTCTATATATATATATAATATATATATATATAAAATAGCCAGCTTATGGCATTGGTGTGTTAACACTTCAGGCGTAATACTATTCTTTCTCTGCTTGTCTTTATAATTTATAAGTTTTAATTATTACGATATCAGAGCTAAAAAAAGAAATAAGTAACTCATGGGAATAGAGAGTGAAATAACAGTTACTAGAGGCTAGACAGGGTAGTTGGAGTTTGGGATTAAAAGGGAATGGTTAATGGGTAAAAGTATACAGTCAGATAGAAGCAGTAAGATCTAGAGTTTCGTACCACAATAGGGTGACTGTAGTTAGGAATAATTTATTGCATATTTAAAAATAACGAAAAGGTGGAATTAGAATGTTCCCTTTGCATTTTGAAATTTCATTTGCAGTTGGGCATTCAGTCATCACCAACACTGGTCCTACCTATTATCATTCAAATGGAGAGAATTAATTCATTGAACAAATTATGGAAGAACCCATGCAAGCTGCTTATTTTCTTCATCAAATTAGGGGTTATTTTTATATCCTTCCAAGTATGAAATTCCTGCAGGTTTCTGGTTATTTGAAGCATAGAAAAAATTTTAAAGTGAAGTTGACTGTTAAGCTTAATGGCAGCTTTACTTCAAAACAAGTTGGGCATGAGCCTCGGGCTCTGAGATATCTGAGAAACCTCTGATAAGGAACACTGGTCCTCCCGGTTCCTCACACTCCTTGAGCAGTTCCCATAGTCCTGAGCAACCTTGACAGGCTGAGGTCACAGGGTAAGAAGGAGCTGTATTTAGCCTCACCTCCATAGCCTGGAAGAAAAACCAAGACCCTGGAGCATGTTTCTTTCCAAAAAGAAATGAACATAGAAAAATTAGAATGACAGTAGATAATCCTACAAAATGGAGGAGGCAAAAGGCAGGGTTGTGCACTGTCTGAAGGTTCTCCTTCTGGGTAGGCGCAAAGTCAGTCTCCAAAGGTTGATAATATCAACTAGGCCATCTGCAGTTCTAGGATCTAAGGCCTACAGCACATTGTTTTATCTACAACAGAGAATTTTGGTACACCTGTCCCGGGAAGTCAGCTCAAACATATTCTGCTATTCAGTCTTTGCCTGGTTGAAATATTTGATATTTGAAAGAGCTGGTATAAAGGATAGGTTAAATATCCATTTCTCCAGCTTTATCTCTGTTTTAAGCTATATCATAAGAAAGTGATGTTGCTACATTATATTATCTTAGCTCCTTGCAGAAATGCCTTCTAAAGGTTAAGATTTAATGTTATGTCCTCAGCTTTTATAAAGGTGCAATCAAAACCTTGGACATTTAACTGGCTACTCATTGTCCCATTTGTAAGAATCCCCATAATAAATTCCTTCTGCCATTCATCAGGGAAAGTTTCTTCTTCAGATGGATTTTAATGCTACTTTTTATTGGTCAGAGAGAAACTGAATAAATCATTTTGTTTCTTTTTTTTAAAATTGCCTGCCAAATCCACAGTGAAGCTACAATAACTAAACCATCTTAATTTCCCATTGTAATGAGCTCGCTCACTCTCCCTCTCCGTATCCAATCAGTGTTACATATACTTGAGATCTATAGATTCCTTATTTCAAAATCACCTAGAAGGTCTTTGAAAAATACAGGTCCCTGAGCCACAACCCAGAGATTCTGATACAGCCCCTTGAAAGGGGCAGAGGAACATACACTTTCTTCAAGCAAACTTCATACTTAATAGGCACTCTTGAATTTCAAACTGGTCTAAGTGGTTCCAAATGGTCTTTTAGTGGTGTTAAGGGATTCACATTTTATTTGTTTTAATTGAATAATATGACTGATATAAAATATTCACACACATAAGCATGCTCTTTTTTGGTCAAAGCAGTAAGACGATAAAGTAACACATGATCAGACAGAAAGAATAAACAAGAAGACCTTATACTGTTGACATGGTTAAAACTCACACACAGATGTGTTGCTCACCATTAAGATCATATTAAGAAAAAAAAGCGCGGGAAGACACCAAGAAATTCTGCATGGAAACCTAGCAAGTATTTTTGCAGAAAGGGATAAAACTTCAGAGTTCTACTTTCCAGGTACTTAAGCACAGGATCTCACGTTATGTGTAGGGTTTTTTTTCTTTAAAGCTTTTTAATGCAAAAAGTTTTGTTTGGGTTGTAAACTAATTGCAGGAGTATGATTACTAGATATTTTTTTAATTGCCTCTGCAAATGGGATTTACAAACATTAAAACCAGGGTATAGCCACTGTACAATGAATGTCATAGGCAGAAATCTTAGACATTTATAAAACAGCATTTTTTTCTAGCACAATTGTTGATTCTGTCCAGTGTAGACACAGGCTGAAAGTATAGAAAGTTACCATATAATCCAGTTTACCCAAGCAAATTAAAAAATAAGTTATACAAAGCATTGCTTTCAATAAATCATGGGTACTTTTTAGCATACTCAAAATCACACAATAGGTAATATTGACTAAATTTATTTTTAAAACTGTGTGAATGCAATCTGATATATTCTTTATCAAATGAATCTTTCTTTTTTGTAGAGTGCAAGTAGTAAAGTATCTTACTCTTTTCCATGAAGAATCATATAAAAACAAATGTCACTCACTTGTGGTCACAACCTGTCAAGTTAGTTTGAAAATTCGTACAAAATAAAAAGGTGGTAGTTAATAGTTTTAAAATCTCTATTTAGTCTTTTGAAAAATATGGCAGGATGAGCACAAATATCCGACCTCCTTTGGTTATAACTAACAGAAAGAACCAAAATAGCAGAAACATAGTAATAACTATTTTTTAAAAAAAATTCCAATGGCACTGAAAACTAGGTAAGCTGACACCCACAGGGCACAAAGCTCAAGTAATGTCTGCTTTGTATAGTATAAGTGGAATCAGGAAGAAAGGAGATATTTAGAGGCAACTCAAAACTCCTTTTCCTAAGAAAGCAATACAGCTTCACAGAAAAACAGTAGACATATTAGGAGAAGCTCATTTTTATTTCCTATTTTTAAGAAGCATAGGTTAGAGAGCTATGAAATAGGGAAGAATTCCTCGCACTGCTATAAATCAAAATCAGCTGAGGAAGAAACAGCTCGACCACGTCCAGCTATGCCTAAAGGAAAGCCAGCTACTTGCTGATTTGGTCAATGAATTTTATAGTTGGATGAAGCCATTATCTAAAACAGAAAGAGCTAAAACCTATAATCAGAGAATATTTAGAAAATAACAATAATAAAAAATACTTCACATAAAAATGTTGAGATGCAGCCAAAACTACTCTCCAAAAAGACATGGTAACGTTTACTATTTTAGTGGTTGAATAGGAAGAAATAAAAATAAATTAACTAAATATCCAGCTCAATAAATTACAACTAGAACAAGAAAATAAACCAGGATAGGCAGGAGAAATAAATAAAGGCTAATATTTGAGTTTTTACTTTTCTACTTTTTTGCATGAAGAATTTCACTTAATCCTCCTTACTACCCAATGAAACAGATACTATCAATAATATTATTTTATTTTATAGATGAGGAAACTGAGATGCACAGAGTTCAGTTTAAAAATGCAAAAGTGGAACAATTGATAAAACAATACTTAGTTATTAGCAAAAATTAGAAACAGAAAAAGATTTTATACATGTTATTAGGAATGCACAAGATGATATGACTACAGATATAAAGATTTTCACAGAGTTTAAAAGTATATTATAATGGCTCTCTTATGGAACATTGGAAGTATCAAAAGAATTGATGAACTCTCAAGTAAAATATAAATCACTAACTTTGGCTCAAGAAAAGATAAAACCCTCTGGATACCAAAGAACTAAAAATATTGTCAATACTTTCCCCAAAATAATGACACAGGCCTGTATAGTTTTAAGAATGGCTGGGTAAAAAATCATTTCTTACACATTCAAAATTTCTTTGTATTCTTTTGTCTACAGAAGTCTTTATTTCTTAAATTGGTAATAAATATATGTATTTATTAGTTTATTTAAATTTTCTTTTTTTAAAAAAACTTTATTTTAGGTTCGGAGGTACATGTGAAGGTTTATTACATAGATAGACTCACGATACGGGGATTCAATGTACAGATTATTTCATCACCCAGGCATTAAGCCCAGTACTCAACAGTTATCTTCTCTGATACTCTCCCTCATCCCACCCTCCACCCTCAAGTAGATCCAAGTATCTGTTTCCTCATTCCAAATTTCACTTAGTCTCTCTATAAATCATCTCACTTCTCACTGCTACCCTGTATTGCTTCCAAATTTCTTTCAAATTTTAGAGAACAAATTGTCCCCAGGCTATAATTGTTCCATTTCCAGGTCATGATATAAAACTGAATATATATGTTAACTTATTCTTCATTCAGAGACTAAATTAAATGGTAATAAAGGAATGCAGAAAGTGTATACTGAAAACTACACATCAAATTAGAGGGAGGCTAAAAGCAGACAGCACTACATTTCTAGAACCCATCTCTAAAAGGCAAAAGGTAAATTGTGTGTTGGTAGTGATGCAATGTTGGTAAACTGGTAGCTGGTGCAAGAGATAAAGTCAGGCCAGGCCACCTGGAAGAGCTCAACAGGTAAAACCTGATCCATGACAAGAGCAGAGGAAGTGGAGCTATTTATAACATGACTAATTGAAATTCAAACTACGTACAGGTTGATTCCTCTCATCCTTCTTCCATTTTCATCACCTCTACACAATAGAAAAGCCGGAAGCCAGGAATTAAACTAAAAAGAAAGTTTCTGAAGGAAAGAATGAGAATAGACAGAGGGAAAGAGGGAGAGAAGGAGAGAGGGTGGGAGAAATGGAGGGAGGGATGGTGGGAGAAGGGGAGGGAGAGAGGGGGTGTGGGGAGGGAGGGAGAGAGAGAGAGAGAGAGAGAGAGAGAACAGAGAACTGTTTGGAGAGAAATCAGGCAGGTAGGATAGATCTTCATGCTCTAAAGCCTTCTTTGTTCTAGCACTTGGGAAACATCCAGTTTAATGAAGCAAGTGCTGCCTGCCCACGCTGAAGCAGTTGCTGTCAGCTGACAACCCACCCAGATACGCTAGCCTCCCAGTCAGCCTCTTTGTTGTTTTATTCCTAAATTTTAATGAGTAATCCACAATGACCAGATATTTGAAGAAATCCAGCAACATGGAAAGGAAAGACTGAGAGACAAAAACTAAAAAAAAAGTATAGTGGAGGATAGGGCAGTAGTTTGGAGGAAACTAGAAAAAAAAAAAAAAACTATTCTCAAAATCAGTTTCTCTCAGATTACCTATACAGGATGGGAGAAATGCTAACAATTGATAAAACTGGAATTCAGATGGTAGATTCAATAAATGCTTTGTATCAATGATAAATTTACTGAAGTTGATAGCTGTACTGCAAGAATATGTAATTCTTAAGACACATATGCTAAAATATTTAGGGGCAAAGAGCTATATTGCAGCTGTGTGTGTGTGTGTGTGTGTGTCTGTGTCTGTATACACACACACAGCCTTCTGAATCTGTTGGTTCTGCATTCATGAATTTAACCAACAACTGATCAAAAATATAAAAAAGGATGCTTACATTAATACTGAACATGCACCTATTTTTCTTGTTATTATTTCCTACAAAATACAGTACAACAACTATTTTCATTCCATTTACATTGTATTAGTTGTTATGTTACCTATAGATGATTTAAAGTATACCAGAGGATATGTACAGGTGATATGCAGATACCACACCATTTTATATAAGGATCTTGGGCTTCATTGATTTGGTTATCTGCAGGAGATTCTGGAACCAATTCCCCATGGATATCGGGGAACAGCTGTACACACAAATACACACACACACACACACACACACAGAGAGAGAGAGAATAACAAATCAAATAGTAATGGTAACAACAGATAATTCTGGATAGAGAGTATAAAAATGTTCTTTGTACTTTTCTTGTCCTTGCAATTTTCTGTAACTTTGGAATTATTTGGTTGTACACAGAATGTTTGAAATTTCAAAAAATGTACCTCCCATGCAAATTTCTCATGAAGGTATTGGAGTATGTGCTCCCCAAAATTAAGGAAGTAAACTAAGGAAAATGAAGATATGAATACAAAAGACTCGATCTGTATTATACGAGAGTGTCAAAGAAAATGATCAGATCTAGAGAAAGAAGATTACAGATTAAAGGAAGACAAAATCTCAGAAAAGAATCCCTTTAAGAAATTAAAACTCATGGAATGCTTTATACATCTGAATCTATTGAGAGAAAATTTAGAAAACATATGGATAATTTGGAGTCTAACTAGTAAGTATGTATATTTGGAAAATTAAATAAACAAAAAAAGTCCACACGATTAATAACTACAGAGAAACAGTGTTTTGTAAAGGATATGTAATGTTAATTTCTGCATGGCTTTGTAGTGAAAGTGTTTATATAGAAAAATAAAGTAAATGAATATTAATCTTACAATATTGGAAAGATAAAGGGCCCATGTTCTATGATGTTTGAGCAGGATGAAAAGAAGCTCAGTCTCTTTTATCATTTTTGGAAAGTAAAACTGGAAAAACATCATGAATCAGCAAGCTGAAGATGTTATTCAGAGATTCTTTACATAAATAACAAAAGAATTCGACAAGAGAGTTAAAAGCAGTAGCTTACAAAATGTGAAATTAAAAGGGAGGTAAGCAGTGAACTGCTAGTTTGCATAAAGAACATCATAAAACTACTTGACTTTAAACTTTGTGCATACATAACTTGAACAAAAATAAAATTAATGGAAAGACACCTAGAGACTGGTAGGTAGGGAAAATGGGGAGAGGAAACGAGAATGATATAAGTGCTAACGTCTGTTGTATAAGAGTGGCGACTTACAGATCCTATACACAGCTGATGGAAAAATAAATAGAGATGTGAATTCATGGGATAAAATACATAGTTTCTCTAGAATAAAACATGGGCTACAGCTACATTGAGAATATGGGGTGCTGGTAGGTAGAAGGCAGTGAATGTGGCGACGTACTCAGCAAGTCAATAGATAATATCTAAGTTAATAAATGAAGAAACAGTATTAAGAAAAATGAGGGAAATTTCCAGAAAGTATAGAACAGACATAGATAAAAGGGAATACCTCTGGAGAACAAGACTCAGAGTGAAGAAGGGTGGATAAGGACACGGCTAGATTTTATTAAAAGCTCTTTCTTAAAATTTAAATTTGTGTCTGTGCACTTGTATGCTTTAAGTAAAATTTTTAAAAATCTATTTTAAAAACATTAAATGAGACAGAAAGCCTTGTAATACATTTTGAAGCTAGAATAACCCTGATATCAATAAAAAAGAATAATATTTAAATTACAAACAAATATGCTTATGAATATAAATGAGAAAATTCTAAATAAAATAAATTACTGGTAAAATTAGACTCAAAATGGTATTTTTAAAGTTAACATAGTGTGACTGTTTTAGTTCATTTTCTGTTGTTATAACAAAATACCATAGACTTGGTAACATACAAATTTATTTCTTACAGTGCTGGAGACTGGGAAGTCCTAGCACCTGATACTGGCACCTGGTAAGGGCCTCATTGCTGTATCATAACATGGCAGCCAAGGGCCTTATGTCACAAGGGGACAAAACCATGATTGTCAGCTCAGATTTCTCCTCTCCTTATAAAGCCACCAGTCCCACAATGGGGGTCCCACCATGATTACTTTATGTAATCTTAACTACCTCCCAAAGGCCCTACCTCCAATCAACAAATAAATTCGGCAATTAAGTTTATAACACAAGACATTTGGAGAACACATTCTAACCATAGCAGTTACCATGCATAATTTTTTTCTATAAAATCATTGCTTATTTAACATTTGAGAACATATTAACACAATTTATCCTATAAAGACATCAAAAGAATAAGCCAGCAAATCATTGTGCAAGATTACAAAATAGTATTTGCTAATATTGAATAGCATTCTTATTAAGCAAAAGGATGTTTTAGGATAACAGAACACCTGTAGCACCCTCTAGATCAGTTCAATCATGTGCATCTACATTTGCTTATTCAGCAAATATAACTAAGTATAATACCATGCTGTGGTGCTAGAGATATAGCAATGAATAAGAAAACATCCTTGAACTTTTTGAACTTGCCTTCTAGTGAGAAAGTTGGCAAATAAACAAAAAGTAACATAATATCTAGTTTTACTAAGTTATAAATAAATAAAACAATGAGATTCCTATTTTAGAGGAGATGCTGAGGGTGTGATTTGCAGAAGCAGTGACATCTGAGGAGACAGTGTACCACGGGATTATCCAGGAACAAGCAATTCAGACAAAGGAACAGCATGAGCTCTTGGGGAATGAGTGCGAAGAGTGATAGTGAATATAGTGTAAGAGAGAGCCGGATGCCAGATGATGTGTCGTCTTGCAGGCCACAATCAGGACTTGCTGAACCAATTGTTCCACTTGCCAAATAGCAGCATCTCGGTCCAACTCCTCTCTTAGGTCTCTCAAAACACAATGAGAGTTTATCTTTTAAAAAATAAATAAATAATATATTGTCTATGCTTCTGTCTTATTCTATTCCATATATATCCTTAAATTCTGTCCCTCTAACTGTGCCTGTCACCTTTTCACTGCTTCAAAGCCATCTGTGATGTTTCTCCCACTCCCACCTCTGCACCCATTGCCAGACTGTTCAGTCTGAACACAGCTGTGCTAGTCCATATTGCCTACAGTCCCAACAGTCTCACAGCTCACCTCTTCATGGGCATGGCATCGCTGTTACCAGTTGTAGTCCTGTTCTCAAGAGGCTGCATAAAGGTTGTTGCCTTCCCTCATTAACTTCCTTAATTTATACCATTTGCATATAATACTTTCATTACATTGAAAGCCTAAGAAAATCAACCAAAAACTATTAGAATTCTCTAGAAAGTAGCCACAAAGATGACCTTTTTTAAAAAATTTATTCTTATTATTATTATTATACTTTAAGTTCTAGGGTACATGTGCATAATGTGCAGGTTTGTTACATATGTATAATTGTGCCATGTTGGAGTGCTGCCCCATCAACTCGTCAGCACCCATCAACTCGTCATTTACATCAGGTAAAACTCCCAATGCAATCCCTCCCCACTCACCCCTCCCCATGATAGGCCCCGGTGTGTGATGTTCCCCTTCCCGAGTCCAAGTGATCTCATTGTTCAGTTCCCACCTATGAGTGAGAACCTGCGGTGTTTGGTTTTCTGTTCTTGTGATAGTTTGCTAAGAATGATGGTTTCCAGCTGCATCCATGTCCCTACAAACGACACAAACTCATCCTTTTTTATGGCTGCATAGTATTCCATGGTGTATATGTGCCACATTTTCTTAATCCAGTCTGTCACTGATGGACATTTGGGTTGATTCCAAGTCTTTGCTATTGTGAATAGTGCCGCAATAAACATACATGTGCATGTGTCTTTATAGCAGCATGATTTATAATCCTTTGGGTATATACCCAGTAATGGGATGGCTGGGTCATATGGTACCTCTAGTTCTAGATCCTTGAGGAATCGCCATACTGTTCTCCATAATGGTTGAACTAGTTTACAATCCCACCAACAGTGTAAAAGTGTTCCTATTTCTCCACATCCTCTCCAGCACCTGTTGTTTCCTGACTTTTTAATGATTGCCATTCTAACTGGTGTGAGATGGTATCTCATTGTGGTTTTGATTTGCATTTCTCTGATGGCCAGTGATGATGAGCATTTTTTCATGTGTCTGTTGGCTGTATGAATGTCTTCCTTTGAGAACTGTCTGTTCATATCCTTTGCCCACTTTTTGATGGGGTTGTTTGTTTTTTTTTCTTGTAAATTTGTTTGAGTTCTTTGTAGGTTCTGGATATTAGCCCTTTGTCAGATGAGTAGATTGCAAAAATTTTCTCCCATTCTGTAGGTTGCCTGTTCACTCTGATGGTAGTTTCTTTTGCTGTGCAGAAGCTCTTTAGTTTAATGAGATCCCATTTGTCAATTTTGGCTTTTGCTGCCGTTGCTTTTGGTGTTTTAGACATGAAGTCTTTGCCCATGCCTATGTCCTGAATGGTACTACCTAGGTTTTCTTCTAGGGTTTTTATGGTATTAGGTCTAACATTTAAGTCTCTAATCCATCTTGAATTAATTTTCGTATAAGGAGTAAGGAAAGGATCCAGTTTCAGCTTTCTACTTATGGCTAGCCAATTTTCCCAGCATGGAGGAAGAGCTACCAAGCAAATGGAGAACAAAAAAAAAGCAGGGGTTGCAATACTAGTCTCTGATAAAACAGACTTTAAACCATCAAAGATCAAAAGAGACAAAGAAGGCCATTACATAATGGTAAAGGGATCAATTCAACAGGAAGAGCTAACTATCCTAAATATATATGCACCCAATACAGGAGCACCCAGATTCATAAAGCACGTCCTTAGAGACTTACAAAGAGACTTAGACTCCATACAATAATAGTGGGAGACTTCATCACTCCACTGTCAACATTAGACAGATCAACGAGACAGAAAGTTAACAAGGATATCCAGGAATTGAACTCATCTCTGCAGCAAGCAGACCTAATAGACATCTATAGAACTCTCCACCCCAAATCAACAGAATATACATTCTTCTCAGCACCACATCACACTTATTCCAAAATTGACCACATAATTGGAAGTAAAGCACTCCTCAGCAAATGCACAAGAACAGAAATTATAACAAACTGTCTCTCAGACCACAGTGCAATCAAATGAGAACTCAGGACTAAGAAACTCAATCAAAACCGCTCAACTACATGGAAACTGAACAACCTGCTCCTGAATGACTACTAGATACATAACGAAATGAAGGCAGAAATAAAGATGTTCTTGGAAACCAATGAGAACAAAGATACAACATACCAGAATCTCTGGGACACATTTAAAGCAGTGTGTAGAGGGAAATTTATAGCACTAAATGCCCACAAGAGAAAGCTGGAAAGATCTAAAATTGACACTCTAACATCACAATTAAAAGAACTAGAGAAGCAAAAGCAAACACATTCAAAAGCTAGCAGAAGGCAAGAAATAACTAAGATCAGAGCAGAACTGAAGGAGATAGAGACACAAAAAGCCCTCCAAAAAATCAATGAATCCAGGAGTTGGTTTTTTGAAAAGATCAACAAAATTGACAGACCGCTAGCAAGACTAATAAAGAAGAAAAGAGAGAAGAATCAAATAGACGCAATAAAAAATGATAAAGGGGATATCACCACCGACCCCACAGAAATACAAACTACCATTAGAGAATATTATAAACACCTCTATGCAAATAAACTAGAAAATCTAGAAGAAATGGATAATTTCCTGGACACTTACACTCTCACAAAGATGATCTTAAAACTTCATATTCAAAATCAGTGTTTTCTTATGATAATAACTCACCATTCAAAAAATTTCATTGCCATAAACACTATAAATGATTTACAAATGAATTCAACAATAAATACACATTTTACTAAGACCAAATAGAAGATGAGGAGAGAAGACATGCATTTGTCTGCATAGAGAAAGCAAAAGTTCAAAAATTGTTTTGAACTTAAGTGAGTTTTTCTTCAGTAAAAGTATTTTCTGTGTTGTTCCTTGGGCAATATAGGAAAATATTCATAAAGAAGCTTGCAGAGACCAGACTCTCTCACATCTATATATAGATGTGTGTGTGTTGGGGGGTGTAGACATACACACAGATACATTCATATACATGTATATAAGTATGCATTTATTATGTTAATTGAGTAATTATTTAGTATTTTAAACTGTGAAACTTGCAAAAGAATACATCAAAAGATCAGTGCTGTGGAATACAACATGCAAGAGGAAAACTGAATATATTAAACTTTCTAACTGGAAATAATTTGTTAACCAGAGTGTTGATCAATTGGATTTTCTGGGAAATAGAATTGTGATAGATTCAGGAGCACAAAATTTATTGAGGAGTAACACTTTGGAAGGCAAAAGTAGGAAGTAGGATTTGGCAGAAGAAGTTGTCAGGCCATGACAGAGACATGACTGGTTTCTGCCAGCCCAGAGGGGAGCGATGGAGCACAGGCTGCTCGTTAGAAGAGTCTCTATTGAGTGGAAAAAGCCAAGCACTTAAACAACTGTCCTGCTCCTCATTGGCCAGGGGCCATCCCAGAAAGAGTGTGACCTTGGCTTGAAAGCGGTGGTGAACTCTGGAGGAGCTAACTGCTGGAGGCTGTCAGCTAACCACACTCCTCCCCGCTGAGCAGTGAATCCTCTCTGTAAGACAGACACTAACAGTGCATATCTGTGTCTGTCGAAACCAGTGTAAAAAAAAAAAAAAAAAAAAAGTTACATTTCTACTACACTCCATAGGCTAAAATCCATTCCAAATGGATGAAAAGCATTAAAGGTAAAATGCAAAACAACGAAAGAAACAAATAACTGTTTTTCAAGACTTGTAAAATGTTCAGCGGGCCAAAGGCATAACAAATAGTAGAAATAGAAAGGGAAAATAATAAATAAATTACATAAAAAATCACGAACCCCCTGTATCTCAAAACAATATAAACCAAATTTGAAGGCAAATGATGTTTGAATTAAATAATTAAAGCAAATATTAAGGATAATGGTCATTTATTTTGAATAAGGTCTTGTTGCAACTCAGTGAGAAAAAGATAAATATTCCAACAAAAATGGCTGAAGACATGATTATGTTATTGTTAAAGAAGAAAACCAAAAGCAATAAACATGAAAACATATAATCATTATCATAATAAAATAATACAAATTTAAGAAAGACACATTTTCCTACTGGATTGGCACCATATATCCAGAACTGGCAAAGACAGCAAAATGAAGACTTGCATATATTACCTTAGAACCTTTTTTTAACAATAAAATACCTAAATTAAAATTCCACTTTTTGGTCATAACAAAATATGTTCATGAAGATAGAGTCATGTTCATTGTTTTCTGAGAGCTAATGATATGTCGACTAAAATATATTTAAAATGTAAAATATACGAAGTTAATATAATAATATGTAGTTAAAAAAATGAATAATCCTCAAGTTTAGATTATGCTTATACACAATGAGGATTGTGATGTAGTGACCTAAAATAACTGATCCTAACAGGCTTTGAGAAGGCAGCAATAGATAAGCAATAGCAAGGAGAATCGATCTTCCTTCTTGTAACCTCAGAATGGCTAAAAAGGGTCCATAGGAATTAGCTGAGAAAAAAAAAAAAATACATGATTCTTCAATAGGAGGAACTGAGGTTGATGTAAAGGGAAAAGTAATAAGGAGGCAGTGTGGTGAAGTATAAAGAACACTATGGTTGGAGTCTGGCCTCCATTCTAGGACTAGGAGGCAGATGTCTTGGAGTGAATTGCTGGAGTCCTCCTCTTTCCTCAGTTATTGCCACCTAATGTCTTGATGTCCCTTCTTTTATTCTTGTCTTCCCATCAATTATTCTTCATATCACTGCTAAAAGAATCTCTGATTTCTCCAAAGAAGAAACTTCCTGAGGATCTGGCATCTTTGTATCACTCTGGCTGCATGCTCTTGCCATAAAGAACTACTTACAGTTTCATTAATGTATTAGAGGCTCTCACTTTTTCTTGATTTTGCTCATGCTATTTGTTCCCTGGGATTTCTTTTCTTTACATTGGTAAATTACTAAATTTGTTTATCCTTAAAATGCAGATCAAGTACCACATCTGCCTCAGAACCTTAAGAGACGTTTCCAGTATTAATTTTTAATAACATCTTGTGCATGCTTTGAGGATCGATTATACACTTAGTTAACCTGTCTAAACTCAGTTATATGCATGCAATCAAGAGAGGGAAAGAATTTAAATAGTGCAAGTAAGTGAGCCACCTATCGTTCTGTTCTACAAGTGTCAGCCACACAGTGACAAAAACATGTAAAACCCGAATCTGTTCTCCTTCAGTGGGTCTCAGAACCTACATATTGCTTACAGGTTGGACATTCTGCATTGCTGAATGTGGTGCTATTTTTAAATGGGCATATTTCATAAAATCTGGCAGTGGATACAAATTAACTTCACCTGATGCTCAACTGAAAAAAAAAACCCAACTATCTGTTCCAAATGCTTGAGGAAAAGGAGGCTAGTTGTTTAAATTCATTGCAAAAAGGTACGTAAGTTACCAACCTAACACCTTCTGTTGCGTTTTTAAAGATAATTTTGTTTACATAAAATTTTTTGACTTATGTGTTGACTTTATATTCTAACCTCACTGAAGATGTGACTTTTCTTTACCAATTTTATAGCTTTTTTCCACCATATTGAATTTTTTATTTATACGGTTATGAGCTCATTGAGGAATCTATCCAGAATACACCAGGTGTTCAATAAATGTTTGTAAAGTGAATGAACAAATTATGTGGCTTGTGATCTCAGGGACTGGCCCACTGCTAGAAAACAGCTATGTAATCTGACAAGTATATATGTCAAGATGTGAAATAATGCCAAGCAATGCTCTTTAGGAAGCTCACAGATAACAGAAGCTTTCAAAAGACATGTCCCCCAAATTGTCATCATGTCAAATTATTGTGTCATGGCAAAAAAATTTAGAATAAGTGAAGGTAATTCAAATAGAATATTCACTTATTTTTTCCCAGTCTTAGACCAAGCTATGCAAGCTGTTCATAAGTAATAACACTCACCTTTCAAAGCATTTAACTTATCATTTAATAAAAAGTTTATTTGCAACTGTACTGACAGCTCTGTATGAATGGCGGTATGAGCATTTTAGAATTTTTCAAAGGAGTTGAAAATTTTATTTATTTTATATTTATTTTATATATGTAATAGTAAATTCACCCAGGACTGCATAGATGTAAAGTATGGTAAATTATCTTTAAAATATATATATGTATTACATATGGAGGAATTTTTTAATACTAGAAAAAGAAAATGATCATGACATTAAGTTGAAAAGTAATTACCCAATTCACCAAGAAATGCAAGATAAATTATTTCTACACATCAAGTCATACGTACCTCCCAGGGTTATTGTGAGGGTTAATATTTGTGTGTATTATAACATCTATAAATGCTTAGAACATTAAGTAGCATATCATAAGTGATCAAATTTCTTGAATATTGTTATGGACATTATTAGTATTGTAACAAACAATTATCTGCTCTATAAATATAGAAAGAACTAGAGTTTGGTTTTTTCTCTTTTCTTTTTTTAACACCTGTCAATAAAGTAGTCATTTGTTCTGCATGAAAATACTTAGGGTTTTTTACATTTGAGACTTTCACTGCCAAGCTACAGGGTGGACTTTATGATATGTTTCTTTAACCACAGAGGAAAGAGGTTATGTCTTCCAAAAGTCCTGTTTATTTGTTCTAGTTAAACTTCATTAAAACACTTCTTTCTCACTATGGCATTGTTCCATCAAAATTGTTACAGATAATATTACACATACCAGTTTGAAGGAAAGCTAGCAATTTGTATGCAGTTTTCTAGAATATTAAATATGTATTATAAAAAGGAATGAGAAGAATCAGTCACAAAAGATTATATTGAAATATGACAAATGCATATTTAACAGTAAAGAAAATTGAACTGAAAGTAAGGCCTGAGGGTCACTCTTGTGGAGACACCCTGTAGTCCATACTGAAAGATTCACGTGCTGAACAATCATGAGAGTGACTACTATGCCCAGAATGTAAAATTTGATGTTCCTCATATCCCACTGTGGCTTGCTTTGCCCCTCTACAAACTGACCTGGTCATTAACTCCTCTGTGATCTCAGCTGTAAAAAATACTATTTGTAAATTGCTTCTAAAGATATTCTTTATTCTTGAAACACTTGAGAAAGTGTCTAGTTGCCCTATTCTTGTGTATTTAAAGGATATCACTTTTGTGAACTTTCCTAGAATAAGACAAGTCTTCTTTTTCAGTCCATAGGCACCTGCTAACCTATTTTATGGAATAAAAGGAAATTACTAATTTAATCTCTAGAAGGGCATCCTATTCTACATTTATGTGGCATAAGTTCAGAGATTATGTAGAGGGCCATGGCCCTTTTACTATTTGAACAAGGATGGTGTAACAAAAATAATGATGGTAGTGGGAGGATGGCCAATTTGATGAGGATGGTAGGGACCGGTCCCCACAGCTGTGAGAAGGCACTCACAGGTTTTTTTTTCCTTCTATTTTTCAAATATTCTCCCTAGGGGAAGAAAGTGTTATTTTGTATTTAGTTGCCCAACAAACTGAGCCAACAAATTGTGATGGTTATTCATATATTTTTATGTACAGCCATATTTCTTGTGCTGTGGGAATTGCTACACACCTAAAATATCATGATGTGATGTTACAAGAAGACTAGGACAAAGTGTGGGGTGTCTATTTGTGTGTAGGTTGGAGGTCATTACAGTGAAGGGGAAGGATGGAAACATGCTTCCCATTACACCTAAAACTTAGGTGCATTTAGTGACAATGCTATTTCTTACTTTTATATAATGACCCAATATGTAAAGGATATTATAATATTAGGTTGGTACAAATTTAATTGTGGTTCTTGGCCCAATATGTAAAGGATATTATAATATTAGGTTGGTATAAATTTAATTGCGGTTCTTGCCATTAAAAGTAATGGCCATTAAACTTAATTAAAACTTTAATGCCATTAAAAGTAATAGCAAAAACCACAATTACGTTTGCACCAACCCAATATGGACAAGATATTAACTAAAGAAAGAAAATATTCAGTTTTTTCTCTATAATACCTACTTGCTATTCCCCATAAAAATTATTTTGTGTCTTCTTTTGCTTAGACACAAATAAAATGTAATTCTATAATTATCTCCCCTCCTTTCAAAGCCTAGCAGTTCTTTGAGGTCAAGGACTAGCCTATTCACACCAATTGATTCATGGAACTACATTGTAAACTCAATAAATGTTTACAAAAGCTAGATGAAATTTAAAAAACAACAATTTAAAAGTAGTAGAAAGTATCCAAAAGCACACAAAATTAGGAGAAAGTTTTACTCAAGAAACTGCTAGTGTGACAGTCAAGAACTGTGAATTTGTGGCTTTTTTTTCCCTCAAAAATGTTCCCCATAGAAAACTGCAAATTTACTAGCTCAAGGTGGCAGGTAAGAGTTCATTCAGGCTGACTTCACACATAACACAAAGAAAGCATGAGCTCTAAAAGAAATATTTGGTAAACTGGATTTCATTGGCAAATGAAAACATGTGCAACATATATCAAGGGAATGTTAGTTAAAACACAATGAGATACCACTAGACATCCACTAGAACAGCAAATA
The DNA here is from genome assembly GCF_024542745.1 of Macaca thibetana thibetana. Classification (NCBI taxonomy): domain Eukaryota; kingdom Metazoa; phylum Chordata; class Mammalia; order Primates; family Cercopithecidae; genus Macaca; species Macaca thibetana. The sequence goes on from NC_065581.1 coordinate 78,594,280, forward strand.
AAAAAACACAAAACCAACTTTTGCTAAGGATTTGGAGCAACTGGAACCCTCATAAACTTTTATTGGGAATGCAAAATGGTATTGATAATTTGGAAGGCAATTTGAGTGTTGTTGTGATATTTAAATATAAAATAACCATGTGATCCTTCAATTTCACTCCTATGTACTTACCGAAAAGAAATGTATGTTTATATAAGACTTGAAATAGAATGTTCATAGTAGCTTTCTTTATAAGATTCAAAACCTAGAAAAAGTGTCCATCCAGAAGTCAAGAGATAAACATCTGTATGATTAGATGCTCTTCAGCAACATCAAGAACAAATTGCTGATTAACATAACATTAATGGTGATATGGTTTGGCCTTGTGTCCCCATTCAAATCTCATTTTCAATTGTAATCCCATAATCCCCACAAGTGCTGGGAGGGACCCGGTGGGAGGTAATCGAATCATGGTTGCAGTTTCCCCAATGCTGGTCTCATGAGATTAAGTTCTCAAGAGATCTGTTGGTTTTATAGGCAAATGGCATTTCCCCTGCTGGCACTCAGTGTCTCTCCTGCCACCATATGAAGAAGGGTAAGTTTGCTTCCTCTTCTGCCAAGATTGTAAGTTTCCTGAGGCCTCCCCAGCCCTGCAAAATGACACTTTGGTTAGAGCAAAGTTACTTCCACGTTTCAGGTATCCTTATGGCAGCACTCCACTCTACTGGTAACTATTTAATATATTAGTTTATTCTCATGCTGCTACAAAGAACTGCCCAAGAGTGGATAATTTCTGAAGAAAATAATTATCTCCCCTCCTTTCAAAGCCTAGCAGATCTTTGAGGTAAAGGACTAGCTTATTTATACAAATTGATTCATGGAACTAATGTGATAGGTTTCATAAAATCCATGAAAGGCCTGAATGGAATAAAAGATTGAGTAAGAGAGAATATGGTCTCTTTGTCTGACTGTCTTTGAGCTGGGACATTGGTTTTTTTCTCCTGCTTTTAGACTCAGACCAAGACTGGAATTTATACCATCAGTTCTCCTGCATCACCAGCTTGCAGACTACATATCTTAGGACTTCTCAGCCTCTATGAGTATGAGTGTGTGTGTGTGTGTGTGTGTGTGTGTGTGTGTGTGTGTGTTTGTATATAAACAGAATTGTTCTGTTTGTCTGGAGAACTCAGACTAATACGTGGAATAAAGTAGTATAAACACCTGCCATGCCCGCCCCTCCCCACCACACTACTGAGGCCTGGACAGACTATTCACATCTAACGCATACACAAATTGAAAATCAGTGGCTGGGGTAAAGTTCTCTGAGGTCTCCTTCCACAAGAATTATTCGTATTCTGCATTTGATACTCTTTGATATAGATACTGAGCAAATAGAACTTTTAATAATATGATCTGAAAGTCATTTGGAGTCCTAACACCAAAAGAAATATCTGCCTTCATGTTGGGCTTATTCCATTCCTCAGGAATAATTCATATTTTAAATTCAGAAATATAAGTATTTCAGACAGTCAAGATTTGCTCTAACCAAAGTGTCGTTTAAAAAAAGAGACTGTCACAGTCACAATTTTAAGCTCTTCAACACTACGTGGTAAACTGGTCGATCTTTCTCTTTTCTGCTCCCCCACCAACCTACTTCACATATACTATGTGAGGTAAAATTACCAATTTCAAATTATTTTCTATATAGCTCCCATTTTTCCTTTATGGGTGCCCTTATCCTTTAATACACTGAAAAAAAAAAAAGGAGTGACAGTCAAAACAAAAAGCACCATGAATTAGTCTATCTAAAAGAATAAACATGAGTTTTGAGGCATATGTATATTTAGCTCAAAATGTGTAAAATAAATGAGGAAGTCTTTATGTTGGTCTAATCTGTTCTAAAAGCATTACCATGCCATAAAAATCTACAGCTAAGTTATATATTTTAATTATTTAACTATCCTAGGGAGTATATCTTATATAATATTTAAATCAAGTTTAAAGTTTAGTAAGAATTGTAAGAAATGTCTCTGTTACTCAATATTCCTTTTATAAAAGGCATTGGTATGATAGTCTTTCTGATAATTGACAGTCAATTGCAAAGGGACCGTACGTGTTAAGACGTTGCTCCTTTGAAGGACCCTCTTAGGCTTTACATGTCTTCTGTTAACATTCATGAAACTGGATAATAGCTCCTTCTAACATCCCTTCTTGGTGGCCAAGGAGACTGTTTTTATTGGTAAATTCAGAAATAGTAATAAAATAGAAGATTTGAAAATCCTCAAAGAGAACCAGAGTGAACAGTCTCCCTGATTCAGCCACTGTTTGCAAATATTTATTTTTCATCTCTAAACCTCAGAGTGTGTTTGATTTGAAGCACTAAAACAGCAATTGCTCTAACCCACAGAAAATTTTTATGCTGAATAAACCACCTCATAAGCTGAAGCTTAAACATTTACTGTGGATGCCTTCACACAGCGTTTCCCCTGTGAAGCATCTGGAATTCTGGCTTTCAATTGACTTAATTGTCATGTCACTTTGGAAAACTTCCCAAGACCTTAAGGAATTTAGGCTTTACATTATTGTAATAAAAAATTCCTAATTTTTTTATATAAAAAACACAATATCTCCCTTATCATCAAATTCACATGCTAAAGCTGGAAGAGACCTTGGAGATCATCTCATTTCACCTTTTTAGTTGATATGCATTTTTTGTAGGAAGAGATCTGGGTAATGTTTTAGTAACATACTTAGCTTGACTCAGTGAAGGAAATGCTTTCCTCTAAATGAGAGGCTCCACATATTTCAGAGTATAGGCAAGGAATGGCTCAAAGTTTTTGAATGAATATCATAAATCGTTCCATCCACATCCTAGTTCTCTCCCTACTCCTTGACAGAATCATAGTCTCATCACCCTAAAGAATTTTAACTCAGTTTTATCCCTCAAAGGCAGTACTGTGAAGATGTCTGTTTTCTTTTTCTTTTCTTTTTAAAATTATTTTATATTGACACATAATAATTGTACATATTTATGAGGTACATGTGTTATTTCTATATATGCATACAATGTAGAATGAAGAAATCAGGGTATTCAAGATATGTGTCATCTCAAACATTTATCATTTCTTTGTGTTGAGAATATTTCACAAATTCCAACCATTCTGAAATACAACTATAAATTATTTTTAACTATAGTGACTCTACTGTGCTATTGAACACTAGAACTTCTATCTAACTATCTGTTTGTACCAGTTAACTGATCTATTTTCATCTCACCCTCTTCACTCTTTCCAGCACCTGGTAATTAACATTCTACTATTCCACTCTCTACCTCTGTAAGACCATCATTATTTCTGTTTGTTTGTTTTAATTTAGAAACCAGGTCTTGTTTTGTTGCCCAGATTGGCCTCAAATGCCTGGGCTCAAGAAATCCCCCTTCCTCAGCCTCATGAGTAGCTGTGACTATAGGTGCATGCCACCACATCTGACAAAAAGAATGTTTTTGACTTCCACATATGACGGAAAATATGTGATATTTGTCTTTCTGTGCCTGGCCTTTTTCACTTAACATAACGACCTCAAGTTCCATTCATATTGCTGCAAATGACATTTCATTCATTTTTGTAGTCAAATAGTATTCTGTTGCATATATGGCACTTTTCTTTATCCATTCATCCATTGATGGACATTTAGGTTGATTTTATATCTTTGCTATTGCGAATAGTGCTGCAATAAACATGCGAATGCAAATACACCTTTAATGTACTAACTTCTTTTCCTCTGGATAAATATCCTGGAATGGGATTGTCATATCACATGTTAGTCTGATTTTCAGATTTTTGAGAAATTTCCATACTGTTTTCTGTAGACGATGTATTAATTTACATTCCCACCAGCAATGTATGTGTTCCTTTTTCTCCACATCTCATCAACATCTATTATTTTTGTCTTTTTCTATTAGTCATTCTACCTGGAGTAAAATGATATGTCATTGCAGTTTTCATTTGAATTTCCATGATGATTTGTGATATTGAAGATTTTTATATGTTATCTTTTGAGAAATATTTACTCAAATCCTTTGGCCATTTTTTACTGGGCTTATTAATTTTTTTACTGTTGCTTAGTATCTTGCATATTCTGCATATTAGTCCCTTTTCAAATGATTAGGTTTTAAAATATTTTCTCCCATTCAACAGGTTGTTTCTTCACTCTCTTTTCTTGCTGTGCAGAAGCCTTTGTAGTTAATATGGTCCAATTTATCTATTTTAGTTTTTGTTGTCTGTGTTTTTGAGGTCTTAGCCATAAAATCTTTGCCAAGACCAATATCTTGAAGTGTTTCTACAATGTTTTCTTCTAGTAGTTTTATAGTTTCAGTTCTTAGGTTTAAGTCTTTAAGCCATCTTAAGTTGATTTTTGTATATGGTCAGAGTTAGGGGTCCAATTTTACTCTTCTGCATTCTGCGATTTTCCCAGCACCATTTACTGAAGAGGGTGTCCTTACTCCAGGGGATGTTCTTGGCACCTTTGTTGAAAAACAGTTCACTGTAAACACATGAATTTATTTCTGGATTATCTATTCTGTTGCATTTGTTAGTGTGTCTGTTTTTATACCAATAACATTCTATTTTGGTTACTATATTCTTGTAATATATTTTGAGGTAAGGAAGTGTGATGCTTTGTTCTTTTTGCTCTAGATTGCTTTGGCTACTTGGGCTCTTTATTAATTCTATGCAAATTTTAAAATGGCTTTTACTTTTTCTGTGAAACATGATGTTGGTATTTTGACAGAGATTGCATTGACTCTTCAGATTGTTTTGAGTAGTAATTGTCGTTTTAAAGATATTAATTTCTCTGATTTATGAGCATGGGGTATCTTTCCATTTTTTGTGTCCTCTTCATTTTCTATGATCAGGGTTTCATAATTTTGCTTGTAGAAATATTTCACCTCCTTGGTTAAATTTATTCCTTTTTTATAATTTTGGGAGCTATTTTAAACGAAATTTCCTTTTGAATTTTCTCTCAGCTAATTCATCAGTGATGTACAGAAACACTACTGATTTTTGTATGTTGATTGATATTCTGCAACTTTACTGGATTTACTTAACAAATCTAATAGTTTTTTGGTAGAGTCTTTAGATTTTTATAGAAATAAGATTATACCATTGGCTAAAAGAGACAATTTGATTTCCTCTTTCCAATGCAGATACACGTTTTTTTCCTCTGTTTGATTTCTATTACTAGGACTTTCAGTATTATGTTGAACAAGAGTGGTGAAAGGCGGCATCCTTGTGTTGTCCTAGTCCTTAGAGAAAGTTCTTTCAGCTTTTCCTCATTCAGTAGGATGTTACTTATGGGTTTGTCATATATGGCCTTTATTATATTGAGATATTGTTCTTCTATACCTAGTTTGTTGAGATTTTTTATGATAAGAAGATGTTGAATTTTATTGAATGTTTTGTCTGCATCTACTGAGATAAATATATGGTCTTTGTACATCATTCTGTTCATGTAATGTATCCCATTTATTCATTTGTGTATGCTGAACCATCCTGGCATCCCTGGAATAAATCCCACTTAATCATGTTTTTTTTTTTTTTTTTTTTTTTTTTTTTTTTAATGTCCTGTTGAATTTTGTTTCCTACTATTTTGTTCAATTATTTTGCACCTATATTCATCAGGAATATTGGCATCTAGTGCTTTTTCTTCTTCTTTTTTTCTTTTCTTTTTTTTTTTTTTTTTTTTTTTTTTTTTTTTTGCATTCTTGTCTCATTTTAGTGTCAGGGTTATGTTGGCATCGTGAAATGAGGTAGGGAGACTTCCCTCCTATTCAATTGTTAGGAATTGTTTGAGGAAAATGATGTTAGTTATTCTTTGAAAATCTGGTAGAATTTAGCAATGAAGACATCTGGTCCTGGACTTTTCTTTCTTAGGAGACTTATTATTACTGACTGAATGTTATTACTCATTACTGGCCTGTTCAGGTTATCTATTTCTTCCTGATTCCATATTGGTAGGTTTTATGTGTCCAGAAACTTGTCCATTTCCTCTAGGTTTTCTGGTTTGTTAGTGTATAGTTGTTCATAATACTATTTTATTATCTTTTTATTTCAGTTATATCAGTTGTAATGTTTCCTTCTTCATTTCTAATTTGTATATTTGCACCTTCTTTCTATTTTCTTGGTTAGTCTAGCAAGTAGTTTATCCATTTGTTTACATTTGAAAATAACCAATTTATGTTTGATTGATCTTTCATATTTTTAAGTGTCTATTTTGCTTAGCTTTGTCCTGATCTTTATTATTTATTTTACTAATTTTGAGACTGGTTTGTTCTTGTGTATCTAGCTAGTTGAGTTACATTGTTAGATTATTTGAAATCTTACTATTTTTTTTCATGTAGTCATTTATTGCTGTAAACTTTCCTTCTTTTCTACATCCCATAGGTTTTGGTATGTTGTGTTTCAATTTTCATTTGTTGAAAGAATTTTTTTTTTCATTTTCTCCTTAATTTTGTCCTTAACCCAATGATCATTCAAGAGCATGCTGTTTAGTTTCCATGTATTTATAGTTTAAGTTTCTCTTGTTATTGACTTTGAGCTTTAAAAGCACTATCATCTGAGAAAATACTTTATAAGATTTTGACTTTTAAAATTTGTTGAGATACTTGTTTTGTGTCCTAATAAATGGTCTATCCTACAGAATCCCATGTGCTGATGAGAAAAAAAATGTGTATTCTGTAGCTGTTGAATTAAATGTCCTGTAAATGTCTGTTAGCTCCAATTGGTCTAATATGCAGTTTATTTTATTTATTTATTTGTGTATTTGTATAAATTTAAGGGGTACTAGTACAATGTAGTTACATGGATATATTGCACAGTGGTGAAGTCTGGGTTTTTGGTGTGTCTATTACCTGAATAATGTACATTGTACCCATTAAGTAATTTATCATCATCAACCCCCTCCCACCATTCCACCCTTCCTAGTCTCCAGTGTTTATTATTCTATGCCCTATCTCCACTTGTACACATTATTTAGCTCCCACTTACAATTGAGATCATGTTGTATTTGACTTTTTGTTTTGAGTTATTTCACTTAAGATAATGGCTTCCAGTTATATACATGTTGCTGCAAAAGATATTTTTCCTTATTATGGCTGAATATTACCCCATTGTGTATATATATCATGTTTACTTTAGCCAATCACCTATTAATCGATGCTCAGGTTGATTCCCTATCTTTTCTATTGTAAATAGTGCTGTGATAAACATATAAATGAAGATATATTTTTTATATAATGATTTGTTTTCCTTTGGGTAGATACTCAATAATAGGATTGCTGGGTTGAATGGTAGTTCTATCTGTAGTCCTCTGAGAAACCTCCATACTGTTTCCTACAGAGGTTGTACAAAGTTACATTCCCCTAGTGTATAAGTACTCCCTTTTTCCTGCATCCTTGCCAGCATATGTTAATTTTGACATTTTAACAATGGTCATTCTGACTAGTATAAGATGATATCTCTTTATGGTCTTAATTTGCATTTCTCTGATGATTAGCAATGTTGAGTGTTTTTTCATATGTTCATTGATGATTTGTATGTCTTCTCTTGAAAAAATTCTATTCACGTTATTTGCCTTTTATTATTTGTTGGGGTTTATTTGCTCTTATTTTTTGTGGTTGAGTTGTTTGAGTTCCTCATAAATTCTGGATATTAGTTTCTTGTCAGCTTTATAGTTTGAATATAATCTCTTCCATTAGGCAGGTTATCCATTCACTCTATTGATTATTTATTTTGCCATGCAGAAGCTTTTTAGTTTAAGTAAGCTTATGTTTAGTTTGTATATTTTTGGGTTTTTTGCTTGTGCTTTTGAGGTCTTAATTATGACTTCTTTGCTTAGGCCAGTGTCCAGAAGAGTCTTCCCTAGATTTTCTTCTAGTATGTTTGTAATTTCAGATCTTATATTTAAGCCTTTTTTCTATCTTGAATTGATTTACATTTATAGTGACAAATAGGGGTTCTGTTTCATTCTTCTGCATATGGCGTTCCAATTCTCCCAGCACTGTACTTTGAAACGCATAAAATTTTTCAGTGTATGTTTTTGTCATTTTTGTTAAAGATTAGTTGGCAGCAGATACATGACTTTATTTCTGGATTCTCTATTCCATTCCATTTGTCTAGGGTCTATTTTTATACTCGTACCATGCTGTTGTGCCTGCTCCAGCCTTGTATTATAATTTGAAGTCAGGTAATGTTATGCCTCCAGCTTTGTTCTTTGCTTAGGATTACTTGATTATCTGGACTTATTTGAGGTTCCATATGAATTTTAGAACTATTTTTTCTTATGTGAAAAATAACGCTGAGATACTGATAAGGATTGCATTGAATAAACTAAATGTTTCTTTGTTAATTTCATATCCAACTGATCTGTCTAATGCTGACAGTGTTAGAGTCCACAGCTATGATTCTATTGAAGTGTATCTCTCCTGTCACATCTAATAATATTTTATTTATATATCTAGATGTTCTGGTGTCAGTCAGGTATATTTAGAATTGTTTTTTTTATTTTTTTTTATTTATTATTATTATACTTTAAGTTGTAGGGTACATGTGCATAACGCGTAGGTTTGTTACATATGTATACCTGTGCCATGTTGGTGTGCTGCACCCATCAACTCGTCATTTACATCAGATATAACTCCCAATGCAATCCCTCCCCCCTCCCTCCTCCCCATGATAGGCCCCGGTGTGTGATATTCCCCTTCCCGAGTCCAAGTGATCTCATTGTTCAGTTCCCACCTATGAGTGAGAACCTGCGGTGTTTGGTTTTCTGTTCTTGTGATAGTTTGCTAAGAATGATGGTTTCCAGCTGCATCCATGTCCCTACAAACGACACAAACTCATCCTTTTTGATGGCTGCATAGTATGCCATGGTGTATATGTGCCACATTTTCTTAATCCAGTCTGTCACTGATGGACATTTGGGTTGATTCCAAGTCTTTGCTATTGTGAATAGTGCCGCAATAAACATACATGTGCATGTGTCTTTATAGCAGCATGATTTATAATCCTTTGGGTATATACCCAGTAATGGGATGGCTGGGTCATATGGTACCTCTATTCTAGATCCTTGAGGAATCGCCATACTGTTCTCCATAATGGTTGAACTAGTTTACAATCCCACCAACAGTGTAAAAGTGTTCCTATTTCTCCACATCCTCTCCAGCACCTGTTGTTTCCTGATTTTTTAATGATTGCCATTCTAACTGGTGTGAGATGGTATCTCATTGTGGTTTTGATTTGCATTTCTCTGATGGCCAGTGATAATGAGCATTTTTTCATGTGTCTGTTGGCTGTATGAATGTCTTCTTTTGAGAAATGTCTTTTCATATCCTTTGCCCACTTTTTGATGGGGTTGTTTGTTGTTTTCTTGTAAATTTGTTTGAGTTCTTTGTAGGTTCTGGATATTAGCCCTTTGTCAGATGAGTAGATTGCAAAAATTTTCTCCCATTCTGTAGGTTGCCTGTTCACTCTGATGGTAGTTTCTTTTGCTGTGCAGAAGCTCTTTAGTTTAATTAGATCCCATTTGTCAATTTTGGCTTTTGCTGCTGTTGCTTTTGGTGTTTTAGACATGAAGTCTTTGCCCATGCCTATGTCCTGAATGGTACTACCTAGGTTTTCCTCTAGGATTTTTATGGTATTAGGTCTAACATTTAAGTCTCTAATCCATCTTGAATTAATTTTCACATAAGGAGTAAGGAAAGGATCCAGTTTCAGCTTTCTACTTATGGCTAGCCAATTTTCCTAGCACCATTTATTAAATAGGGAATCCTTTCCCCATTTCTTGTTTCTCTCAGGTTTGTCAAAGATCAGATGGCTGTAGATGTGTGGTATTATTTCTGAGGACTCTGTTCTGTTCCATTGGTCTATATCTCTGTTTTGGTACCAGTACCATGCTGTTTTGGTTACTGTAGCCTTGTAGTATAGTTTGAAGTCAGGTAGCGTGATGCCTCCAGCTTTGTTCTTTTGACTTAGGATTGTCTTGGAGATGCGGGCTCTTTTTTGGTTCCATATGAACTTTAAAGCAGTTTTTTCCAATTCTGTGAAGAAACTCATTGGTAGCTTGATGGGGATGGCATTGAATCTATAAATTACCTTGGGCAGTATGGCCATTTTCATGATATTGATTCTTCCTATCCATGAGCATGGTATGTTCTTCCATTTGTTTGTGTCCTCTTTTATTTCACTGAGCAGTGGTTTGTAGTTCTCCTTGAAGAGGTCCTTTACATCCCTTGTAAGTTGGATTCCTAGGTATTTTATTCTCTTTGAAGCAATTGTGAATGGAAGTTCATTCCTGATTTGGCTCTCTGTTTGTCTATTACTGGTGTATAAGAATGCTTGTGATTTTTGCACATTAATTTTGTATCCTGAGACTTTGCTGAAGTTGCTTATCAGCTTAAGGAGATTTTGGGCTGAGACAATGGGGTTTTCTAAATATACAATCATGTCATCTGCAAACAGGGGCAATTTGACTTCTTCTTTTCCTAACTGAATACCCTTGATTTCTTTCTCTTGCCTAATTGCCCTAGCCAGAACTTCCAACACTATGTTGAATAGGAGTGGTGAGAGAGGGCATCCCTGTCTTGTGCCAGTTTTCAAAGGGAATTTTTCCAGTTTTTGCCCATTCAGTATGATATTGGCTGTGGGTTTGTCATAAATAGCTCTTATGATTTTGAGGTACGTTCCATCAATACCGAATTTATTGAGCGTTTTTAGCATGAAGGGCTGTTGAATTTTGTCAAAAGCCTTTTCTGCATCTATTGAGATAATCATGTGGTTCTTGTCTTTGGTTCTGTTTTTATGCTGGATTATGTTTATTGATTTGCGAATGTTGAACCAGCGTTGCATCCCAGGGATGAAGCCCACTTGATCATGGTGGATAAGCTTTTTGATGTGTTGCTGAATCCGGTTTGCCAGTATTTTATTGAGGATTTTTGCATCGATGTTCATCAGGGATATTGGTCTAAAATTCTCTTTTTTTGTTGTGTCTCTGCCAGGCTTTGGTATCAGGATGATGTTGGCCTCATAAAATGAGTTAGGGAGGATTCCCTCTTTTTCTATTGATTGGAATAGTTTCAGAAGGAATGGTACCAACTCCTCCTTGTACCTCTGGTAGAATTCAGCTGTGAATCCATCTGGTCCTGGACTTTTTTTGGTTGGTAGGCTATTAATTATTGCCTCAATTTCAGAGCCTGCTATCGGTCTATTCAGGGATTCAACTTCTTCCTGGTTTAGTCTTGGAAGAGTGTAAGTGTCCAGGAAATTATCCATTTCTTCTAGATTTTCCAGTTTATTTGCGTAGAGGTGTTTATAGTATTCTCTGATGGTAGTTTGTATTTCTGTGGGGTCGGTGGTGATATCCCCTTTATCATTTTTAATTGCGTCAATTTGATTCTTCTCTCTTTTCTTCTTTATTAGTCTTGCTAGCGGTCTGTCAATTTTGTTGATCTTTTCAAAAAACCAACTCCTGGATTCATTGATTTTTTGGAGGGCTTTTTGTGTCTCTATCTCCTTCAGTTCTGCTCTGATCTTAGTTATTTCTTGTCTTCTGCTAGCTTTCGAATGTGTTTGCTCTTGCTTCTCTAGTTCTTTTAATTGCGATGTTAGAGTGTCAATTTTAGATCTTTCCTGCTTTCTCTTGTGGGCATTTAGTGCTATAAATTTCCCTCTACACACTGCTTTAAATGTGTCCCAGAGATTCTGGTATGTTGTATCTTTGTTCTCATTGGTTTCAAAGAACATCTTTATTTCTGCCTTCATTTCGTTATGTACCCAGTAGTCATTCAGGAGCAGGTTGTTCAGTTGCCATGTAGTTGAGCGGTTTTGATTGAGTTTCTTAGTCCTGAGTTCTAGTTTGATTGCACTGTGGTCTGAGAGACAGTTTGTTATAATTTCTGTTCTTGCACATTTGCTGAGGAGTGCTTTACTTCCAATTACGTGGTCAATTTTGGAGTAAGTACGATGTGGTGCTGAGAAGAATGTATATTCTGTTGATTTGGGGTGGAGAGTTCTATAGATGTCTATTAGGTCTGCTTGCTGCAGAGATGAGTTCAATTCCTGGATATCCTTGTTAACTTTCTGTCTCGTTGATCTGTCTAATGTTGACAGTGGAGTGTTGAAGTCTCCCATTATTATTGTATGGGAGTCTAAGTCTCTTTGTAAGTCTCTAAGGACTTGCTTGATGAATCTGGGTGCTCCTGTATTGGGTGCATATATATTTAGGATAGTTAGCTCTTCCTGTTGAATTGATCCCTTTACCATTATGTAATGGCCTTCTTTGTCTCTTTTGATCTTTGTTGGTTTAAAGTCTGTTTTATCAGAGAATAGTATTGCAACCTCTGCTTTTTTTTGTTCTCCATTTGCTTGGTAAATCTTCCTCCATCCCTTTATTTTGAGCCTATGTATGTCTCTGCGTGTGAGATGGGTCTCCTGAATACAGCAGACTGATGGGTCTTGACTCTTTATCCAGTTTGCCAGTCTGTGTCTTTTAATTGGAGCATTTAGTACATTTACATTTAAGGTTAAGATTGTTATGTGTGAACTTGATCCTGCCATTATGATATTAACTGGTTATTTTGCTCGTTAGTTGATGCAGTTTCTTCCTAGCCTCGATGGTCTTTACATTTTGGCATGTTTTTGCAATGGCTGGTACCGGTTGTTCCTTTCCATGTTTAGTGCTTCCTTCAGGGTCTCTTGTAAGGCAGGCCTAGTGGTGACAAAATCTCTAAGCATTTGCTTATCTGTAAAGGATTTTATTTCTCCTTCACTTATGAAACTTAGTTTGGCTGGATATGAAATTCTGGGTTTAAAATTCTTTTCTTTAAGAATGTTGAATATTGGCCCCCACTCTCTTCTGGCTTGGAGAGTTTCTGCCGAGAGATCTGCTGTTAGTCTGATGGGCTTCCCTTTGTGGGTAACCCGACCTTTCTCTCTGGCTGCCCTTAAGATTTTTTCCTTCATTTCAACTTTGGTGAATCTGGCAATTATGTGTCTTGGAGTTGCTCTTCTCGAGGAGTATCTTTGTGGCGTTCTCTGTATTTCCTGGATTTGAATGTTGGCCTGCCCTACTAGGTTGGGGAAGTTCTCCTGGATGATATCCTGAAGAGTGTTTTCCAACTTGGTTCCATTTTCCCCCTCACTTTCAGGCACCCCAATCAGACGTAGATTTGGTCTTTTTACATAATCCCATACTTCTTGCAAGCTTTGTTCATTTCTTTTTCTTCTTTTTTCTTTTGGTTTCTCTTCTCGCTTCATTTCATTCATTTGATCCTCAATCGTAGATACTCTTTCTTCCAGTTGATCGAGTCGGTTACTGAAGCTTGTGCATTTGTCACGTATTTCTCATGTCATGGTTTTCATCTCTTTCATTTCGTTTAGGACCTTCTCTGCATTAATTACTCTAGCCATCAATTCTTCCACTTTTTTTTCAAGATTTTTAGTTTCTTTGCGCTGGGTACGTAATTCCTCCTTTAGCTCTGAGAAATTTGATGGACTGAAGCCTTCTTCTCTCATCTCGTCAAAGTCATTCTCCGTCCAGCTTTGATCCGTTGCTGGCGATGAGCTGCGCTCCTTTGCCGGGGGAGATGCGCTCTTATTTTTTGAATTTCCAGCTTTTCTGCCCTGCTTTTTCCCCATCTTTGTGGTTTTATCTGCCTCTGGTCTTTGATGATGGTGATGTACTGATGGGGTTTTGGTGTAGGTGTCCTTCCTGTTTGATAGTTTTCCTTCTAACAGTCAGGACCCTCAGCTGTAGGTCTGTTGGAGATTGCTTGAGGTCCACTCCAGACCCTGTTTGCCTGGGTATCAGCAGCAGACGCTGCAGAAGATAGAATATTTCTGAACAGCGAGTGTACCTGTCTGATTCTTGCTTTGGAAGCTTCCTCTCAGGGGTGTACTCCACCCTGTGAGGTGTGGGGTGTCAGACTGCCCCTAGTGGGGGATATCTCCCAGTTAGGCTACTCAGGGGTCAGGGACTCACTTGAGCAGGGAGTCTGTCCCTTCTCAGATCTCAACCTCCGTGTTGGGAGATCCACTGCTCTCTTCAAAGCTGTCAGACAGAGTCGTTTGCGTCTGCAGAGGTTTCGGCTGCGTTTGGTATTGCCCTGTCCCCAGAGGTGGAGTCTACAGAGACAGGCAGGTTTCCTTGAGCTGCTGTGAGCTCCACCCAGTTCGAGCTTCCCAGCAGCTTTGTTTACCTACTTAAGCCTCAGCAATGGCGGGCGCCCCTCCCCGAGCCTCGCTGCAGCTTTGCCGGTAGATCACAGACTGCTGTGCTAGCAATGAGGGAGGCTCCGTGGGTGTGGGACCCTCCCGGCCAGGTGTGGGATATGATCTCCTGGTGTGCCTGTTTGCTTAAAGCGCAGTATTGGGGTGGGAGTTACCCGATTTTCCAGGTGTTGTGTGTCTCAGTTCCCCTGGCTAGGAAAAGGGATTCCCTTCCCCCTTGCACTTCCCAGGTGAGGCAATGCCTCGCCCTGCTTCAGCTCTCGCTGGTCGGGCTGCAGCAGCTGACCAGCACCGATCGTCCGGCACTCCCCAGTGAGATGAACCCAGTACCTCAGTTGAAAATGCAGAAATCACCGGTGTTCTGTGTGGCTCGCGCTGGGAGTTGGAGACTGGAGCTGTTCCTATTCGGCCATCTTGCTCCGCCCACCGATACTGTTTTTCTAGAATTGTTATATCCTCTTGCTGAAGTGATCACTTTATCATTATATATGATTATATATAAACCTTTTTGTCTCTTGCTGTTTTTGATTTAAAAGTCTCTTTTATCTGATATAAGTATAACTATTCCTGCTTTTTTCTTGTTTCCATTTACATGGAATATCTTTTTTCATCCCTTTACTTTCAGTCTGTGTCTTTACAGATAAGACGAGCTTCTTACTCATACACAGTGTATAATTGGGTCATTTTTAATCCTTTCTGCCAAACTATATTCTTTACATGGAAAATTTAATCAATTTACATTCAAGGTAATTATTGATGTGTGAGGGCTTATTTCTGTCATTTTATTAGTTAGCTTCTGGTTGTTTTGTATATTCTTTCTTTCTTTCTTTCTTTCTTTCTTTCTTTCTTTCTTTCTTTCTTTCTTTCTTTCTTTCTTTCTTTCTTTCTTTCTTTCTTTCTTTCTTTCTTTCTTTCTTTCTGTTTTTAATTGTGAGTTGGTTGTTTCCTGTAGTGGTAATCTATGAGTCTTTTATCTTACTTTATGTGTTCATTCTACCAGTGGTTTTTATTTTTGTGTGTTTTAATGATGATAGATACTGTCCTTTCACTTTGAGGTATAGGATTGGCACATATTTTTAAGTCTGGTTCAGTGATAATGAATTTCCTCAGCTGCTGCTTATCTGAGAAAGGATAACGTTTCTGGGTATAGTATTCTTGGCTGACAGGTTTTTTTTTTTCTTTCAGCATTTTGAAAATATAATTCCATTCTCTCTTGGTCTGTAATGTTCTGCCTAGAAATCCACTGTTAGTCTGATAGGGGTTACTTTATAAGTGACCAGATGCTTTTCTCTTTCTGTTTTTAGAATTTTTTTTTTCTATTTGTGACTTTTGATAGTTTTACTATAATGTGCCATGCAGAAGACCTTTTTATACTGCATTTATTTGGGAATCTATGAGTCTCCTGTATCTGGATGTCTAACTCTCTTCCTAGATTCAGGAAGTTTTTATCTATTATTTTGTTAAATAGAAATTCTAACTCTTTCATTTCTCACTGCCTTCTGGGACACTGCAAATGTGAATATTTGATAGCTTTCTGGTGTCCTGTATGTCATGTAGGTTTTGCTCACTCTTTTTTAATCTTTATGTTCATCTGACTTAGTTATTTCAAAAGTCCTGTTGTCAAGTTCTGATATTCTTTCTTCTGCTTGATGTAGTCTGTTGTTGGATGTTTTGAATGTATTTTGTATTTTATTCAATGAATACTTCAGTTCCAGAATTTCTGTTTGCTTCTCTTTATGATGTCTTTCTCTTTGGTAATTTCTTATTTTTATCCTTAATTGTTTTTCTAATTTATTATATTTTTTTGTATTCTCTTGTATATCACTGAGCTTCGTAAATATCAGTAATGTTTTTTTCTGGATTTCAAACATTTCTTTTTTAAGTGGGCTCTGTAACTGAAGAATATTGCGTTTTTTGTAAGTGTCCTATTTCCTTTCTTTTTTATGTTTCTTGTGCCCTTAAATTAATATCTCCCCATCTGGATTTAACAGTTGCTTCTTCTAATTTTTTGAATTTGCTTTCATAGGGAAAGCATTTTCATGAAGATGTATCTAAGGTGTTGGTTGAGTAGTGCACTTTGGCTTTTAATTCTGGGTACATGCAGTAGTGTAGTTTGTATGATTTCCTCAGTTATAAATAGTATCATTGGTCTTTGATTTCCTTGGTGGTTTAACATGTGATTATTAGTGAAGGCTGTGGTCAAATTTTGCTGAGGATTGTCATATCAGGTATGCTATTCTTTGGGTCTCATTGGTGGCAGTGGTCAGCTGAGTGGGCATTTCCTTGAGCCCCAGGGCAGTGTATACTTGTACCAGTGTTGGTGGGTCTAGGCAGAATAATTATTGGCTCTTCAGGTGGCTTGCTCAGGCATCAGGAATGGCAGTGGTGGGCCAGTGGGTAAGTAGGTTCTTGAGCCTCTGGGCTGTAGGTGTGGCATGGTCACTGGCAGTAGCGTGACATGCCAGGTCTCACTAACTCAGGCCTCCATTACAACTGTCCCAGCACTTACTAAGTAGTTAGGTTAAACATTAAAGCTGGTTGAACCAGTGTCTTTATATAAAGGCTGGAATGTAACAAAAGACCACTGAAAATTGTTCCTAGGCCTTTCCTGGGCCATAAAGCATGACAAAATTGCAAAGGAATTATTAACAGGACTCATTTAGGATTAAAGAAGTTTTATTGGGGGTCCGAAGAAACTCCCCAGACCCCCACAAACAAGTTTATTGGAGATCTGAAGGAACTCCCCAAACCTCCATGATTTAGCAGAAGCAAAATAAGGGTAATCACCCCAGCACCTGGACCCATTTAGATTAAGTAAACTTACTGAGGCTCCAGAAGAAGGTCTTCAGGACTCTGGCCTTAGTTATAGATTAAAAGAAGTTAATCACTTTTGTCTTTACGAATGCACACTTACACATAGACGTATAACTTAGAAGGTATATGAGCTCGGAAAACTTTGTAATTTTGGGTTAGTCTGATGATAATTTCCAGGTCTTTTCCCTGTAACTGGTTACAGAAATAAAAATTGTCTTCCTCCCCAGTTTATCTGCATCTCATTATTGGGCCACAAGAAATAGCAGCCCAACTCTCAGTTTGGTCTGGGAACAGTAGCAGTGGTACGATAATCCTCTGGGGCCCAAGCAGTCTGCTCTGGTGTTGTCAGTGGCTGCAATAGACTGTGTGGGTGAATCTCAATTCTGTGGGTGGCGTGTGTGTGTAGATGTCAGCTGTGGATACACACAGGTTGTATGAATCTGATCTCAGAATGAGTTCTCAGGTGCCAATGGTGGTGAACTTGGTTGGGTCATCCTCAGGGCCCTGGATGGCATGTTCTGCTATTGAGGGGTGCAAACCCAGGCCAGGTAGACCTGCCTTCAGGATTCCAGGTGGTACCTGCAGTCAGGCACTAGCTGTGATAGGCAGGAGTGAAGTGATCCCCAGGCTTCTGGTGGAAGCAGCAGTGGCTGTGCTGTGGCCCTGCTACTAGGAAGGGCAAAGTTTTCTTAAGTGGGAGCAGCCATGGGCAGGCAGCTATAGGGCCTGCACTTCATTGTACCTCAGCCCCAAAGAATCTTGAATTTTTTCCTTAGGGCGTGTAAAAATGCATGGCTGTCCCTCTGCTGGAGGGGGTGGGGTCACTGCCAATGGCTCCTGCCTCAGCCCTATTGTAGTAGCTGTGGGTGAAGAATGTTAATGAGGATCCAGGGATGTGGAGATTCAGGACAGGTTGGGACCCAGGGTAGGAAGCAGTTTGATGAAAGCCGGGCTCTTACAATGGTGCTGTGCTGCAGCTGCTCAAGACTCTGGGATTTGTGGGACTCAGCCTGAGCTCCCTCTCTGGATCATTGCCATTGCACTATCTTCAGGCAGCTGCCTATGATAGTCTTAGGGCCTGCAAGGGTTGGGGGGATCTCCCCTGGCTAAAATCACGGGAATCTACAGTAAGAATGTAGACCACTTACCCTCTTCTCACATTAGGGAGTCTTTCCAGGCTCTCAGCTGATCCTGGTCAAACAAGTTGCCTTACTTCCCTCTCCTTCCTTGTAGGCCTTACATCTTTAAGGTGCAGTTTCTTATGAAATGAAGAATATTATGAGATTTCTCTAGGATGAAACATGAAGTTTGCTCTTTTCTGGGTTAATTTTAAAGAGGAATGCAGAATGCTGGTACCTACTAGATATACTATGTCTCTTTATGTACAAAGGACAAGGAAAAAGCTGGACTCAATTTACTTCACAAAAATATGGTTTTCAGCTTTTA
Organism: Macaca thibetana thibetana; assembly: GCF_024542745.1. Taxonomy (NCBI): domain Eukaryota; kingdom Metazoa; phylum Chordata; class Mammalia; order Primates; family Cercopithecidae; genus Macaca; species Macaca thibetana. The sequence continues at coordinate 78,612,798 of NC_065581.1, forward strand.
AGAAAGCATATTTTCCTTTAGTACACGTCATCCTGTACAAATGTAACAATAAGAAGATATTTCCATTTGTACCTCAGAATCAGTTATATCTACACACTGGCTTTAATATATTGAAAAATGCAGTTTTTATATTGTGAGCATTCACAGTAAACAGCTGAAGTAAAGAGCTATGGTGACTTCAGAACATGTTTTCTCCTTAAACTTTGTGATTTGATCTTATGCTGTTTTGGCAATATTTTTAGAATTATGTTGTTCATTTTTGTGACAATAGGCATATTTCACATTAACATATTTCACATAAACTGGAATTGGATTAAGTGATTAAAACACCGTTAACACTGTCACCTACCTACCAGCCAGTTAGCAAGTTACCAGCAACACATTCAGAAGCTCAGGTCTAGAAAATCAAATAGCTATTACTAGGCACAACAGAACCAAAGGCAAACATTCATGTTTCTTTATATAACCAGGTCATAGGTTGTTTCTGTCAACTGAAATGTTTTTCCTGCTAAGCCCATAGCTATTGTCTTTGCTTCCAGATCTCACCTTTGTTACCTCCCCTCTAGCACCTTCCTCAACCATACTAGCTAAGTTAGTATGTTATTCTCAATCACATCCCTGTTATTCTCAATCATGGCACCTTTATTGTTTGTTTCTTTTATATTAGTATCACAAGTAGTAATACTAAATACATGCTTGTTTACTTTTTGATCATCTATGTTTCCAACTTGCAAACTTTATTAATGGAAAAACACTTTCATTCAACAGAGTAGCTATCTAGCATGGTAGTATCTGCCTCATAATAGACAAACAATAAATATTTAATAAGTGAGTGAACAAATACATGTGTATATAATCTTCAAATAACAAACCTGTAAGAATAGACAATGATCTCTGTGGAGTTTTAATTCATTTTCATTTTTATCTTTATGGATTTCTGTATTTTTTTTAGATTTTTCTATATAAAAATATATTTATCATAATAAAATTTTCAGACTTTAAAAATAGGAAAAGCAAATAAAAATGAATACAATTAACAAACTTAAAAGAAATAAAAATAAATAAAATAAAATATATAAATAAAATAAAAAATAAATAAAATTCATCTCCAAAAGAAGAAACAAAATTTAAAGAAATTATAGTATTTTGAAAGCAATTCTTATATAGCAGTGAGCATGAATTATCTATTTCCTGACTAAAAGATTAAATCCATTATTAAGCTGAATCAAGTGTCATACTAGAGTGATCCTTTTCTGCCCATTTTCTGTATTGCCTTTTTGGGGCTCCTAGAAACAAGATAATTATTCCCAAATAGTCCTTGGATATCACTGAAAATTTGACAATTTATTATTAAAGCACAAAATCTAATACTCTGTTGATGTTGTGTCCAGAAAATCAACACAATGAATAATTCCAGCCCTAAAATTGTATTATATCCTGCTAGTATGTGATAAGGCTAAAGACCTAGAAGAAGGACTGCAACTAAATCCCCACCCAACCACTTTCCTCCACCCATTTCCCATAAACCCTGCCCCAGGACCACTTGTCCATTTTTCTTCAAATCATTCGTTGGACTACCCCAGTGAACTCCTGAGTATTTGAGTACTCAAATATGAGAAAGATCAAGTAAATGTGGTTTTAATATTGGCTTGGCAATTCACATATGAAGAAAAGTAGAAAGGGTCATTCTGAAAATTAATCACAGATTATTGGGTGATAAACAGTACAATGCCACACTTACTTTAGTTTAGCCAGACAGAGCACAAATATTTGACTTTTTAAATCTACAGGGATACAGAGTCTAGAGATATATGGAAGAAAAATTGCTCAGTTTTCGGTCCTCTTTTTTACCCTACTATTGCTGTCAGGGTAGACATTGGTGATTTATTTTAAGGTGAATTTCACTCCACCAGCAAGAAGTCATAAATTAATGTTAAGATAATACACACTATGCTGAGTGAATTACTTTCAAATCAATGAGATCAATGAGTATGTTGTAACTCTGGTATGTTTTAATTATCAATATTTCTGTTCATGTCTCTTTCAGTGTTCCATTACATACCACATATCCTATTTCAAACCAAATGCATCTTAAATCAAGCTAAAAATATTTAAACATTTTAGGATAGATGTTCTCCACAGACTTTTATTCATAAGTTATAGGCACTGAAAACCAAAAACAGCAAGTCTGTGTGTACTATGTCTACATATTTGATGTAGTTTATGGCAAAAATGAAATATTTTCTGATTAGGCCATTATGTTTTTTATTTTCAAGTTTCTTTATATCCTAAGCCAGCTCTTCCAAGATGTTGACTATTTCCAAAATTACTATAGGCATGTTTTTCTGTGGAAGTATTTCTTTCCTATAAAATGATCCAATAGTGATTCTTTAGTTTTTCATGATGAAAGCAGCCCTGAGAACCATTATTTACAACCTGTCTCCTACAAGAGAAGAGAGAAAAGATAAGAAAGAAAACCATTAGAGTTCTGTAAACAAAATATTCTTTTATGACGTGTTCTATTCAGCATCAGTTATGTGAAACTCACACTGAATACTACCAAGGGGAAAAGAAAGCATTCTTCTTGCCTGGAAATGAAGCTATCTTATGCCAGATATATGAGGAATGTACTCTCTACCAGGAGAAAAACAAACTCAGAAATTCACAAGTCATTATTGTTACCTAAGTTTACAATGGATGTCAATTCCTTCTAAGAAGGATGTGTTCTTTGTATCCTCACATATTCAGTCAGATTTATTCCCACTGGTTCTGTAGTAGCCAAATCTTGCCTTTTGAACTTCTAAAATAGCTTCTTATAAGTATTTTTCAAGTTCCTTAACTTCAAATTTTTCTTCTCAGATGCTATAATGTTCCCCTTTTAGGAATGCATGCTACTCTATCTTCACTGATAGTAGTTCAAAAAAAAACTTATTATTTGTCTAAAGTCTTTGACTAAAGAAGAAGAAATGTCAATAAGTGAGTATTTGCATCTGACATCGCCAAATTATCAAAGGCCAACCTTATATCTGTTAGATAAGTGCATTTATCTTTAACTTACATATTACTGTAAGCAAAATATATCAACACATGTTCAATCAGAAGATTGAGAAATATTTACTTTACTGGGATAAGTCAAGGTAAATACTCTTTGAGTAAAATATTGGCTCAAAAACGTGTATCTTGGAATAGTTCCAGGTTTTGGAGAAAATTAATTTATCAGAGAATATCCATGCTTTCTCAGGTACAGATTTTCATGAGGAGAAATTTAATAATATTCCAAGAGCGTTTGTCCCCTATTAAGACTTACACATTAGCATCACGTTTCATGGGCCCTCCTCAAAATACACAAAAAGGCAGATAGTTATGAGACCCTCGTATCACTTAGTAGTTACCCAATGAGGTTAGAGCTAATTGTTCTCTTCCTCGAAGAGGAGATTAAACTCTTTTATAGATAAAAAGTCAGAATGACAAAAAACTCTATGTATGAGCAATGTTACACAGTCTTAGAGCTTTTTATAACAGTAAGCTTTAATGCCAACCCCCTTCAAAAAAAAGGGGGGGTTTAGATTTTTTACCTGCGCAGTTGACTTTGTTTAATGCTAAATTCCCACAATTTAATCCAAAATGATGTAGTTGCAGTTCTTTTTCTTTAGTGAAAAACCTTAATTGGTTCCCATTAGAAATTTATATATGTGTATGTATTAACACCTAAACTACAATTTTCCTTTATTGTTTCCAAACTACTTCCCTACTTGTGACATAATTCCTCCTGCTTCCTTTTAGTATGAATAAGAAAACACTGGTAGCAGGTCCCTAGGCCAGTGCCTCATGTTTCTGAATGGACTCATAGCCCTGAGCATTGTGGGAGACATAATCTGACATGGTACCAAATACCTTGGGAAAGGTCATTAACTATGGACAGGGAACAAGGACTACTTATATTTCACACAGGCATCCAGTGAATCATTATTAAAACCCACTGGTACAAAGAACTTACAATTTTTAATTTATGCCCTAGTTTGACCCTATTAATTTATAAATATGGGCATGTCACCTGTCTCCATTCTTCTGTTTCTTCATTTTTCAATTACAAAGACATGTGCCCTGCCTGCGCCCTGTAGACATTCAGCATACCTGGGCTCGTGTTTCAACCTCTGGGTTGTTGTTAACATACAAGGAGATTATGTTCCTGAAAGTATTTGGAAAATAATTAAGTGATATACCAATGCAAGTGGGATTGTTTCCCACAAGTCACTGTGCTAGGTGCTATGATGGATGCAAGGAATTCACAACCTATCAAGGAAGATAATGCATGTATTACGGGGATGATATAAAACAATTAGCAGTACATGGGAACCAACCAGTCATAGAGTGCCAGGTATACCACCTAAATATCAGTCCAAAATGACATATCAAAACAAGGTATTATAAAGCACAAAGAGAAAGATCTTTGTTCTTATTATGTTCATACTCTCTGTGATCTACTCTTTCATCAGTTATACATTGTCACTTCTATATTATAATGGTTGAATTCAGGCTTTCAGACAAAGGTTAAAGAACTAGTATTTGTAGCTATCACATGCTAGTCAACGGTCCAATTAAGCAGTATTCCATCAGTGGTCCAATTCGTCAGTATTCTATCTCTGTTTGTATAGCAATGTTTATTTGTGTAGTTAATAAAATATTTAATTGCATTTTGACTTACTGTTTTATACAAGTGGTAAAATATATAAAGATAAACTAAAATTAAGAAGTATTGGGCTGGGCACGGAGGCTCATGCCTATAATCCAACACTTTGGGAGGCTGAGGAGGGTGGATCACGAGGTCAGGAGATCGAGACCATCCTGGCTAACACGGTGAAACCCCGTCTCTATTAAAAATACAAAAAAATTAGCTGGGCATGGTGATGGGCGCCTATAGTCCCAGCTGCTCGGGAGGCTGAGGCAGGAGAATGGTGTGAACCCCGGAGGCAGAGCTTGCAGTGAGCCGAGATCACGCCACTACTCTCCAGCCTGGGTGACCGAGTGAGATGAAGTCTCAAAATAAATAAATAAAAATAAAAGAAATATTGGTCTCACATTCAATAAAATTGAAAAAATACATTATCACATGTGCAAAAATTTTAAATTAAGGCTTAGACATCTATAAAATAAACTGTCTTAGAAAGTTAAGACAATAAACCAGATACTCAACTGTTAAATAAAAGAATGACATGCTTGGAAAATATGATCAAGATCATCATGTACTAAAGAGTGAAGCAGATATTCGAATGCTACTATTTATAATATAGTTGGCACACTGGGAATGAAACATTTAATCCTGTTTTTTGACTTCTAGTACCATTGATTTTTTAACATGTTTTCAATAATGCATTGTGTGTAAAAGTAGGAGAAAACTGATAGAAAATTGTGACAATTAGCAAGAGAAATATATTTACAGATGGGAGGATAAAAGCTGAGTCTCAGAAAAGAACTAGAATTCGAACTTATGACAATGGGGAGGACATTCTAGGTGGAGAGAACTACTTGATCAAAAGCTTTAAGGTAGAAAAATACAGGGCATATATGAGGAACAGGCAGTCCCTCTTCCTGACAAGAGAAGGTGATGCTTTCTGGAACAAATCAAAAATGGAAAATTATAGTTGAGAAGTTAGAAATAGTTGCAAAATAGCAACTAAAATTTCAAAAACTCATCTTATCTTTTGCAACCATTATTTTCATTCCTGCCTATATATATGTATCTTTTCCCACAGCAAAAGACATTGACCATCAAAACACATGCTCAGATGTCCACTTTCAGCTTAGAAATACAATCCTTAATTTGAGCAAGAGAAGTTTAGGGGACTCAAGTTCAAAACCTTGGGACCAGCATCAAGTTACTCTGGGTAGGTAATGCATAAACACTTGACATTTGTAAAATAAGTAAATTGTGAATCTTAATTTTGGCCTTCTGAACTGGCTCCTGCAAGTTGGGTCTCAATTATGGTAACATGAACCTGTCTTATTCCATGGTCAGAGTCACGTTTTTGATTACTTTCCTACTATAACCGGACTAGTGCTCCAAACCAGTGGGACAAAGTTAGAATACAGTTGTGTTTTTCCCTTTGTACAGCTCAGCAATTTAGATCCTGCCACATGAATCATGGTTTTTACGGTACCAACTGCCTTTATGTACCCAAGGATCTCTGACTATCATAGACCTTAGATTTCCATAGTTTTTCTTTGCAAATTTGTTGATCCCCAGTTGTTCTCACTTGCTTGGTCATTGTGACCATTGCCTGGTCCTGAAGCTACCATATTGTTTCTGTTCTGGCCTTTCTCCTGGAGACGATCACAGTTAATTCAGTCCAGTACTAGGTCTTACTGCCCTAAACTGCTACAATTAATAGGGTCATTTTCAGCCATGAACTAACAGATGATATATGTCTTCCTCCCTTTTTCTAACTTTTTGTATTTTAAAAAATATAGTGAACACATCATTCCTTTTTTTTTTTTTTTGAAGGTTCTTTGATAAACTACTAACCTCTTGCTATTTTTAGGAAAGGCACTAAAATTATGCTTACCCTTTAAAAAAAAGTTGTTGAGACATGAATGAATGTATATCATTCAAACAAATGTATATCATTCAAATAAATGTATATCAGTAAAGGAATCAGAAGCTTGGGTTTTCAGATCACTGCCACTGGATGACACATTGCTCTGTCAGTGATAGGACAGTTTTCTGCACTATGTTTCCAGGGACAGTCCTTACTCAGAGTGCAGACGTGGACATAATTGATTGCATGTGTTTTACAAGTACATGATCCTACTGCAGGGAATGAGGGTGAGTCAGTTGCTCGACCAAATTCCTGAACCTACTCTATCTGAAGGACAGAGAACAGGCACGAAGAGAGCAGCAAAGGGAGTAAGACATACTGCCTCCTACCACAAACATTCAAGAGCTGTGATTGGCAATCCTGGCTGAGGATCAAGGTTAGCTTCGAAGCTTTTAGAAGCAAGAGATGCCCAGGCTATAACCCCAGAGTCTTGGAGTAAGGGGGAACATTGTGACAATAAGTCAGGGTTGAGATTAATTGTTCTATGGTCAAATTGTGGACTAAGCAAAGATTTATGTAATCAACATTCAAAGACAGGTTAATATGCACACCAGCCTGTAATGTTTGGTTTTAACAAAAAGAAAACATGTGGGAGTTTAGGGAATTCTATTGTGTAGATTGTCATTTGTTGTTCTTCATATCAGTTCAGAATTATCCAAATATTGTATAAGTTAATAAATTCCAAAAAATAATAAAATTTTTAAAACCTCAATTTTTTAAATCACAAATTTCAGAGCCCTACCATGGCCCCACTGAATGACAATTTTCAAGAAAAGACACTGGGAAGCTGAATTTTAACAAGTGTCCCAAGTGATTCTTATCATCAGGGAAGACTGGAAAACAATGACCTGGATACTGAAGATGTTGGATTTTGAATGGTCTGTGATATGGGGCTTGTGTGCAGGTGACAAGCACATCATGACCCATATAATCATGAGTAGCATACCTGAGCATGAAGTTCTTCCATCACCCGTACTGCAGTCACCCAGACCCCTCACACTCCATTGACTATTCCAATCCCATTCCTACTTCAGGGAGTTTGCATTTGCTCTTTCCTAGTCAGCAAACTCTTTTCCTAATTCGTCAAGTGATTAAATTCTATTCATCTTTTGCTACATTCTCAAAATAGTCTTCCCAGCTCTGCTCAGTTAAGCCAGGTTTCCTGTTAAAGTCTCTTTGCACTTTGTACTTTTCTTTATAATAATCATTGTTTTTGTGGCCATGATAATCTTGTGACAATGTTTTAGTACCTGTCTCCTACACTAAACAGTAAGTTCCTTTGGCGTAGGGCATTATTCAGATATTCACAACAGTATCCTCAGTTTGTTGCCACAGCCATTCTCATTAAAGACCTCATAAGAATTTGTTGAGTATATGAATAAACAAATGTGTACATCAACAAATGAATACATGAATGAATAAAAGTGCTCAGTGGAAGCATGTAAAGATAGAGCAAGGTAGGAGATTTTGAGATTTACTGAAATCATGGAGATGAACATGTGCAGAAGTGAAAAGCCACTCACGGAGTGACATAGATTGTGTTGGGCCCCAAAGCAAAGAGCAAGGAGACTGGCACAGCAGAGAGGAGCAGAAATGTGGCAGGTGGGCAGCAGGCTCTGTAGATACCCTGGAGAAGTGAGACAGCATATGTGTGCCTGAACAAGGAGCCAGCCAGCTTGAATTAAGCAGAGAGAACAATCAGGCTATGATGAAAGTGGAGGACACTTAGATAAAGAGTGACTCATATCAGTTTTGATTTGACGTAAGCAGAAACTCAGAGATCCTGCAGGGTTCAGAGAAGGAGAGAGATGATCAAAACAGTGCTTACAGAGGATGACTCATACCCTTTGTGTAGAACTGAATGAAGGGACAGGACTAAGATATGTGAAACCAGCTAAGTGGCTATGGCCATCAAGTTGCAGTGCAATTGGGAATCAAAATGTGTGCTGTTTTATTTGGATACATCCTGCCTAGTGCCATGAGTTTGATGCACTGGGTAGAAACATGATAACAGTCGTAGACTAGAGGAAGAGCAGGAGTCTAATGAAAGAATCAGTAAGATTTGGGCTGACTATTTCATAGAGGAAGAGGGAAGTGAATTAATGAAGATACTAATTTGTACACCCAAAAGTCTGCATGCTGCAATGAGATGAAAAATTACAAACTCATAGAAGTCTGAGAGTGGGAGAAAATAATGAATTTTGTTCTTAGCATGAAGTCATAGTATGAAATTTAAGGAAGTTTATCCTCTGTTCCATGAGAATTACAGGACACAAAAAGGGCCAAGAATAAGAAAACCTCAGTTACTCAATGACCATAATCTCTGAAACATGAAGAGACACCCACTGCTATGGGGTGCTAGAGGGGATAGGAATGAATCTCCTAACTGGTCTCCCTACTTCTAATCTCCTGCCTTTCCATTTCATATTCATCTAGCAGGCAAAGTGCTCTTCTGTGATTCAGATATTAACTATGTCTGTCTCATGCCTAAAATCTTTAAGCAATTCTTTACAACATTCTGGATGAAGGGCAGGTAGATTCATTAGTACAAAAGGTCTTAGAGAATGTATCTTCTGTACTTCTCTTCTTCATCTCTCTCGATGGGCAACTTATACTTTTCACTCCAGTCACACCAGTAATTTTTTTATTTCCCTGAATGAGACATGCTCTTTCATGCCCCTCTACCTTTGTAAGTGGTGTTCCCTCTAGGTATCTTATCTTTATCAGCCTTTTGTTGCCTGGTACCTTCTATACTGTCTTCAAAACTTCAATTATCATCCCCTATACAAGTCTTCCCTGGATTCCCTCTGCATCTGTCTTGTGTGATCCAACAGCTTACTCTAGCCTGTCCCCAGCAGGGAACCCAAATTTGTGTGCTTGCTTTTTTTTTCATTCTAACTAAAATATTATCTTCTTGTAGGCAAGGGTGGAATCTGGCACACTTCTATTTTCTATGCTTAGTGCAATGCCTGACACATTATGGAAACTGATTTACTCTTTGAAGAAGGAAAGAAGGAAGGGAAAGAGAAAGGAAGGGAAAGTAAAGAAGTTGAAAGGAAGGGAGCAAGAGATGAAGGAATGACACAAGGTAGAGAGAATGGAAGGGATAGCTTTCTCTCCCTCTGAAAAACAGTTCTTCCAAAATACTGGGAAAAATGAAGGAGAGAGATAGCAAACCCAAGCCAACTGTTATAACCCAAATTGAAGAAGATTTAGCGATTTAAATGAGTTTGGCATCTCACAAACAGCATAAAATATATTTTGTAATTCCTCATCATTTCAATAATTACGTGTGGAGCTCTGCATTGATGCCAGATATTGTGCTGGTGAAGGGAGATGGTACCAAAAAAGGATAAGGTTTAGTTTCTGCCCCAAGGCCCTCACAGTTTGAGGACACATTCAGACAAACATTGCATCAATGCCTGACCAAGACACAATGCATTACACAGGAGGGAGCAGCCAAACATATATTAGGAGTGCGGTTTAGTTTATGGAGGTTTCAGAAAGGATGTGACTCAAAAAGAATGAGTCGGAATGTGTTAGGTATGAAAAGAGGGATAGATCTTTCCAGAGAAAGAACCAAGTATCTTTGGGCAATAGCAGAGAGTTTTGAATGACTGAACTCAACCAAATATTTTTTATTGTTATTTTTCATGGTTTGGGAGTAGAAAGAGATTAACAGATTAATATTAATTTTATCTTCTTCCTCACATATCCTAAGACATGTCAGTTCTGCCACCTTCTCCACCTTTTGCAATGACACCTGCTGCCCTACTCTGTTTTCCCCACATTGTGTTCATCTGTTGGGCTGAGCAATTCTGCCTCTTAATTATTCCTGATTCTCCTCACTGCAGTAAAGACCTTGCACTTAATTACTCTTCTACCTCTTGAAGACAGTTCATAACTACTATGAACTTAACTACTTAATTACTCTGCTACCTCTAGAAGACAGTTCAATCTATTCTGATTGGAACATGTACAAGAAATGTGGCAGTAGTCTCACTATTCTTTAAACCAATTGTCCAACCCATGGCCTATGGGCTGCACATGGCCCAGAATGCCTTTGAATGTGACTCAACACATATTTGTAAACATTCTTCATTTTTTCCCACAATGTATTTTTGCAAACTTTTTTTTTTTTTTTTTTGGCTCATCAGCTACCGTTAGTGTTAGTGTATTTTATGTGTGGCCCAAGACAATTGTTCTTCCAATGTGGGTGAAGGAAGCCAAAAGATTGGACACCTCTGCTTTAAACCCTTCTTGTACACTCAACCTGAGGAGCATTCTGGTGAATGCTTTTCTCTGTTATGTTGTTACATAATTCATCATAATTTCTCATTGGTACTAAAGAACTCTTCTGGTCATTCTAAAAAGAAAAATGCATGACAATTTAACTGCTGGGACAACCTGGTCAGATGCTATTAATATTTTTCTACCTTTTACCATCTAAATGGGATGTTTGGAAAGGGAGAAAATAATGCCACGGCACATCCCTAGAAAAGTTACCTCTTATGACCCTGGGCTTCTCTTGGGCACACTGAGTCTTGGGCAGGTTACTGGTCAGAAACAGCCTCTGGCTGCTCATGTTAGAAGGCTCTTTGTGATCCTGGAGACTCTTTTGGAGGGGATTGCATGGACTTAACACTTAACATTAGCTGAGCAACTAATATGCACCAAGCTCTGTGCCCAATATCCTTATTATTATACTTATTCCCGTAGCCAAAGAAGAAATGCAGGGTTATCATTCCTGTTTTTTACATGAGCTATCATAGGGAATATAACTTAATTTTTTCACATGAAGTAACCAGCTCTTCATAAACAACTGCATTAGCTAACATTTGCGTATATGCATATGATGAGAAGGATGCTATTTTCCTGGTAAGTTTGTAGCCATTTTTGTTTTTCTGCCCAGCAAACATGACTAATAAATCATGGCAGAAGTAGACGCATTATAAGAACAACTGATAGGAGTCATCCAGGCTTGATATGATTGCTTTCTAGTCATTGCTTCGGCCTTACCAACTCATCTGTAATATAGAAATAAGAAGTTCAAGTGAGCAAGAAAGTCGATGTATCTGCTTCTGCTTTAGGGACTTCTCAGCCTAAAGTGAAACAGATACAAATGGTTTCATCTCTTTAGAAAAGTGGCCCTCCTACTAGTCACATATTCTTATACTCTTCACTTTTTTCATCTTGTCTCTCTCAGATTAGTCATATAATTATGAGCTGCTTATGTGGCAACACAAAATTGCCAATTGTTACTCGTACCTTAAAGTAGCATTTTAGTCTCTTCTTTTCAGAAGCCATTTATTCAGATGTACTAACTTTGTGCTTGAGAATAATTGCTTTAGCAATCTAACTACTCCTGTTTACTTCTTTGCCCTTTCCTTTTATTATGGAAGATGTGTATGAAGAAAAAAAGAAGTGGTAGATTACAACATTTCTATTTACCAAAGTGATTTTTTTTTTCATCTGAGAATTCCAGAAGCCTTTCTTTAATAACAATGAGAGTTTAACACACATGGTGCTGCAAGTTAAATGCTCACACATGGATATGCTTATTTTGTTCTCATAACAACCTTGTAAGGTTGGTGCTGTTAATATCTTCATAATACAGATGAGAAAATCCAAGCTTCATATAGGCAAAGTGATTTGTCCCCAAATCACAAAATTAACCAAGGAATGGTGTCAGGATTTGCACCTGGAAAGTCTGTCTCCAATCTTTGTAAGTAGCACATTGTACTGTCTTCCTCTCGTTACCACATACTTCCCATTCTGTTTCTTACTAAAACACTTACTGCCTAGCACACAATGTGGCCACAAATAGTAAAGGAGACTGCTACTAGGACAGAAAGACTTGAATTATTAAGTCTTGCAGAGTCACTTGAAGTCCCAGCCCAGCTATACAGCCTCCCTATTACCCACAGTGTGGAGATCATGCTCTGTAGCCAAAGCGCAAGTAAATCTGCCTCATGGAGTCCTTTTGGTTCTTTGGCAACCAAATCCCCTTCTAGGTCCAAGAAAGGCAGGATGTACACAAGATGGCTCTTTCCTTCTTAGATTTGATGCTCTCTTTACATTGCACACTCTGGACTAGCCCTGCCCATGACTGGGTTTTTAGGTGCTTTTTACTGGCTTGATTAAAGCGTGCTTCTGGCTTAATTCCAGGGCTGCATGCTGGGATTCTGCTTTGTCCTCGTGCTCTACATTAGATCTGTAGCTTTTCACATAGCAGCCGTTGCAGCAGGGATTGTTCTGAATAACACTTCCAGATCAGGTCTGTAGCTCATTTATCTGTAAGTTTGGTCCCATTTCTAAACATCTGGAAGACCATAACAGACAATAATCTATGCTGATATGGTTATATTTTGATATCATAGTGGAGCTGACCAATAATTTTTATTATCCTACACTAATGCTAATTTATCCTTAATAAGTTTTCAATGTTAAAGGTTAAAAATAACATTTTAACACCTAAACTTCAGACAAAGATGAGAATAGGTTCATATTAGATTGTATTAATACATGGTTTAGATTGCAGTAATACAAATTGTAATTAGGGTAAAATTCACTACTATTGGTACAATAAGCAACAAGATAATTTATTATGTATATATAATATTAATAACACAAATTTGAAATATTAGTTTTTCTGATCTGCAAATCTGTCTAGTTTTTATCACCAAAACTTCCACATTCCACTCTCTAGGCAATGAATTACAGGGTTGAATAGTTATTCCATTACTGTGAAAAATCCCCTAAACCTTAGGAAACTTAAAATTCCTAGCATGTTTCATTTGTTGGAGGAAGTTTTCATTCATAGATTGCTTTACTGTGGCAAGGCTCCATGAAGGAAATTACACTGTACTTCATAAATGAGAATGCAAGTTGACTCCGTCCTCTCTAAGGATTCACTGTATGGGTGTGGCCTTGTCCACTCCCAGTGATTTAGGCTCCCATCCAGCAGTCTATAGGCAATGGATTCTAAATGAACTCCATAAATAATCACCCTTAATAGTAGCTAATATCTCAATTATCAGTTAACACCTTGAAGTTAACACCATAGGAGCTCTCCTGTAAAGCTTGTTTACAACTCCTATGACTCTAAAAGAAGGAGCTGCCATTATCAAAAGTAGGAGAATATCAAAGATTAATTCACCTACTTTATAAACTTGCCTGTGGCTTCCCTATCTATGGAGCTCCATGTCATCTCCAGCATGAATGACTTACATTGCCTACCACCTGACTTTACATAAAGAAGCAGAGAATGGCATCAGACTTATGCCATCTGGTATTATTGTTCCTTTCTTTGTGAAGACTAAGAATAAAATTAAAATGTAGGGAGGAAAATAATAAAAATTGTAGTTGGGGAAAAATGAAAAGCACATTTCGATGTTTATTCCACTGGTCTCACGAGGCTAATTTTGTAACAAACAAAGGGATGCAGTAGATTAAACACTAGCATTAAAATAAAGAAATAGAGAAAAGAATCAAGTATTTAGAGATGGAAATATACAGATCTTCAACTTTAGTTTGTACAGCTGTTTGCTTTTAAAGTATACAACTGTTCACTAAAATAAAGTTATGAACCAAAATTGCCTTAGAAACGCACGAAATTCCTCTTTTAAAATGGATCCATTTTCTTAGTCAAGGCTAAAATTATTCTGATCACAATTGTTTGTCTTGGATAATATTGGTTCAGTTGGATTATATAATTATTTTTGCCACCTCACTCACAGAATTTATTTTGTAATTTTCTCACAATTTAGAAGAACTTTTTTAATGCCCATAGTATTACTTATAAAGATAAAGGTCAAGAACATTTTTGCAATTGCTCAAAACAAAGATTATCTTTTCTTGGAAAGAGCTATGGGTTCTAATCCTGACAAATCTACAGAAAATTTCTGGTAATCCAAGAGGATCCTTTGACCTTTCCCTAGCTTCCTAAAATGTTGTAATAAACAAACAAGACAGGTTGGCACTTATTTTGACCTTTCTATGGTCCGAATGTGTGTGTTCCCTCAAAATTCATATGTTGAAATCCCAATTCCCAAGGTGATGGAATTAGAAGGTGGGGGCCTTTGGGGTGATTAAATCATGAGGGCAGAGCCCTCAAGGGTGGGATTACTGCCCTTATAAAAGAGGCTCGAAGGAGCTTGTTCTCTTCTTTGATCGTATGAGGATACAATGAAAAGATGTCTTGCTTGAAGCCGAAAGTGAAGTCTCACCAAAGACCAAATTTGCCTATGCCTTGATCTTGGAATTCCCAGGCTCCAGAACTATAAAAAATAAATGTCTATTGTTTATAAGCTACCAAGTTTATGGTATTTTGTTATAACAGCTCAAATGGACAAAACCTATGAAAGAACAAATAACATATTTAAAAGAATAAAACCTGAACAACACAACACTCAATTAAGTTCCATGGGGTTTTGTAGAACCTGATAGAAATTTAAAGAGAGAACTTCAGAAAGAAGCTAAAAATGACATTTCTCTGCACACTTCAAAATAATTATTTGTTTATTTATTATTTATTTATAATGAAGAAGAAGGATAATACCTTCTTCTCAACAGTTTTAGAGAACAGAAAAAAACACCTTTTGAGGCTGGGTTGACAAAGTCTCAGACTAGGGTAGAAAAAAAATACAGAAAATAAAAAATATATATATTAAATATATACATATTTAAATATATTAAAAATAAACAAAAATATATATGTATATATATTTAAATATATTTATATTTATACAAATTTATATATATATAAAACCTGTGCAAAGATTGGCCCAAATCAGTAAGTTATTTGAAAACAAGGACTTTAAAAAAAAATGTGGAAAATATTATTGTTGTTTTTAATCATTGACCATAGACCTCTGGGGGGTGGAACAGAAGCATATTCTGCATTAAAATCTTATTAGTGATTTATAAGGCTCATCCTTGTGAATAAAGTACATACATCCAATCTATATTAGGTGCTCCTTAATTAGTAATAATTGTTGAATTTCCTTGCAAGTTTTTAAAAGGTTCGATTAGTTACTTGAAAAAAGACTAAATGCAGTATTTCATGGATCCAGAACTTAAAATATGGGGAGATGGAAGGTAAGAAACTCATCTTTATGATAATCCAAGAAGAAATGCGTACTATCAACATAGTTTGTTAATAAAGATATCCTAAACGTATGAAATTATGGAAAAGAGGAAGGTCACAGGTTGAATATATATTTTGTTCTTTGAAAAAAAAAAAGCCAAGAAATGCTATTCAAGCATGAGATAAGCTTGTGGATTACAGTCTGAAATTGACTAATTAAGTAAATAAAATAAGGTATTGATAATTGTGAGTAAAATTAAATGATATCATATTGATAATAGTATTGAGGTTAATACATTAAATTCTTCTTAATCTTGCTATAGCTAAAAACAAACATATTTTTCTATTAAAAGGAACATGACAACACTTTAAGTATTTTGCACAGCCTTAATGTGAGCAGAGGCCAAAGAAAACATAAATTGAGGGAATTGCCAATACTGAAGTTTCAAATCCTATTAAAAAGAAAACAATGGTGTTGAAAATTTTATGGCTTGAGACACGATGATGCATCCAATTGCTTTAGTTCATAATGTGTAATTAAATTGGAATTACCAAGATATATTTTGGCTTCTAAATAATCTGATAAATACTAAAGACCTTGAAATGTCAATCATTTCAAGTAAAATTAGTTATGTAGAGGCTATTTCCAGAAAAAAAAAAACAACATTCATTTGATTGTTTTTCTTATACTCAACCTACTTTGGAAAAGCTGCCTTAAATGGCAACAGTCCCTTCAACCTGACTGCCTTTCACTTATAAAACAAAGTACATATGCAATCATTTGATTGTTTGGGCTTTTAAACTAGGCCTTGAGTCTCTTGGAATATGATAGCTTTACTGGAAATTCAGTTAAAGTAATTCCTTCAATCTCCAAACACTCACCAGATAAACCACATTCCCTCCCTTCACTTCCTTTCTGTGCAGCTCCACAAATTTTGTTCTGATGACATTGAATATTAGATTTTAGCAGCTTGATGAGAAAGAATCATTTTTCATCTATTTTCTTCACTTTGTTCATATACAACAATGATTATCAACCTTGGCTGATCATTAGAATTACCTGGAGAGCTTTTTTAAAAAGCTTCCCTTTCTCAAAAGATTCTGATGTAAAAGTCTGAATTTGAGCCCAAACCTCAGTGTTTTTTTTTTTTGTTTGTTTGTTTTGTTTTAACTTTCCAGGTAATTTTAATGTATAAACAAAATTGAGAAGTACTTGTTTACAAAGAGCTAGAATGCAAAGCTGAAGTAGGGCTAGAAGTGTGGCTGGGAGTGGCCTCCTGACAACTAATCAGGAAACTGAGAGTTCCCTTGGTGAGCCAATCATACTTGTCTGCATGTAATAGATTGTAAGACAGATCTCCAACTTGAATGTGTATAGGAATCACTGGGCCATCTTACTAAAATACAGATTCTGATTCAGTGGGTCTGCACTGGGCCTGAGATTCTTTATCACAAACTATTTCTAAAATTTCATTTCAAAAGTTTTTGGGGAACAGGTGGTGTTTGGTTACACAGATAAGTTCATTAGTGGTGATATCTGAGATTTAGGTGCACATGTCACCTGAGCAGTGTACACTGTAACCAGTGTGTACCCTTTTATCCCTCATCCCCCCATGCCACCCTGTCCTGCAAGTCCCCAAAGTCCATTATATCATTCTTATGACTTGCATCCTCATAACTTAGCTCCCATTTGTAAGTAAGAATATATGCTATTTGGTTTTCAATTCCTAAGTTACTTCACTTAGAATAATAGTCTTCAATTCCATGCACGGTGTTGCAAATGCCATGATTTCATTCCTTTGTGTGGCTGAGTAGTATTCCATAGTATACATTATATATATACATACATACATACACACACACACACACACACACACATCACAATTTCTTTATTCCCTCATTGATTGATGGGCATTTAGGTTGGTTCTATAATTTTTTAATTGTGAATTGTGCTGCTACAAACATGAGTGTGCAAGTGTCTTTCTCTTATAATAACTATTTTTCCTTTAGGTACTTACCTACTAGTGGGATTGCTGGATCGAATGGTAGTTCTTTTAGTTCTTTAAGGAATCTCCACACTGTTAGCCATAGTGGTTGTACTAGAGTACATTCCTATCAGCTGTATAAAAGTGTTTCCTTTTCATACATCTATGTCAATATCCTTTTTTTAAAAAAAAATTATGGCCATTCTTGTAGGAATAAGCTGGTATTACATTAAGGCTTTAATTTGCATTTCCCTGATAATTAGTGATGTTAAGCATTTTTTTTCATATGTTTCTTGGCCATTTGTACATCTTTTAAGAACTGTCTATTCACATCCTTTGCCCACTTTTTGATGGAATTATTTGTTTTCTTTTTTGCTGATTTGTTTGAGTTCCTTGTAGATTCTGGATATTAGTCCTTTTTCAGATGCATACTTTGTGAATATTTCCTCCAAATCTGTGGGTTGTCTGTTTACTCTGATGATTATTTCTTTTGCTGTGCTTAAGCTTTTTAGTTTCATTAGGTCCATCTCTTCATCATTGTTTTTGTTGCATTTGCTTTTGGGTTCTTGGTTACGAATTATTTCCCTAAGATGATGATTAGAAGAGTTTTCCCAATGTTAGCTTCTACAATTTGTATGGCTTCAGGTTATAGATTTAAGTCTTTGATCCATCTTGAGTTGATTTCTGTACAAGGTGAGAGATGCAAATCCAGTTTAATTCTTCTACGTGTAGCTTGTCAATTATTCCAACAACATTTGTTGAACAGGGTGTCCTTTTCTCATTTTATGTTTTTGTATGCTTTGTGAAAGATTAGTTGGATAAAAGTATTTGGCTTTATAAATGGTTTCTCTATTCTGTTCCATTGGATTACATGCTTATTTTTATATCAGTACCATGCTGTTTTGGTAACTATAGCCTTGTAGTATAGTTTGAAGTCACGTAATGTGAGGGCTCCATATTTGTTCTTTTTGCTTAGTATTGCTTTGGCTATGTAGGCTCTATTTTGGTCCTGTATGAATTTTTGGATTTTTTTTTCTGTTTTCGTGAAGAATGATGATGGTATCTTGATGGGGACTGCATTCAATCTGTATATTGTTTTTGGCAGTATGGTCATTTTCACAACATTGATTCTACCCATCCATGAACATGGGATGGGATACAGCAAAGGTGGTGCTAAGAGGAAAGTTCATAGCTTTAAATGCCTACATCAAAAAGTCTGAAAGGGCACAAATAGACATCTTAGCTCACACCTCAAGGAAATGGAGAAACAAAAACAAACCAAACCCAAACCCAGCAGAAAAGAAGAAATAACAAAGATCAGAGCAGAACTAAATGAAACGGAAACAAACAACCAAAAAAAGATAAATGAAACAGAAAGTGAATTGTTTAAAAAGATAAACAAGACTGATAGACCATTAGCGAGATTAACCAAGAAAAGAAGAGAGAAGATCCAAATAAACTAAATTAAAAATGAAACAAGATATTTTACAACCAATACCACAGAAATACAAAAGATCATTCAAGGCTACTATGAACATCTTTATACACACAAACTAGAAAATCTAGAGGAGATGGATAAATTTTTGGTAATATACAACCTTAAAGATTAAATCAGGAAAAAATGGAAACTCTTTACTGGTTAATAACAAGTAGCAAGATTGAAATAATAATTTAAAAATTGCCAACAAAAAAAGTCCAGGACCAGATGGATTCACAGAGGAATTCTATCAGACATTTAAAGAAGAATTGGTACATTTCCTACTGAAATTATTCCAAAAGATAGAGAAAGGAAATCCTCTCTAAATCATTCTGTGAAGCCAGTATCACCCTAATACCGAAACCAGGAAAGGACATAACAAAAAAAGAAAACTACACACCAATATCCCTGATGACCATAGAAACAAAAATCCTCAACAAAATACCAGCTAACCAAATCCAACAGCATATCAAAAAGATAATACATCATTATCAAGTGAGTTTCATACCAGGAATATAGGGATGGTTTAACATACACAAATTAATAAATGTGATACATCATATAAACAGAATTAAAAACAAAAAAATTGCACGATCATCTCAATAGAGGCAGAAAGAGCATTTGATAAAATCCAGCACCCATTTATGATAACCCTCAGAAAAATTGGCATACAAGGGACATATCTCAAAGTAGTAAAAGCCATCTAAGACAAACCCACAGCCAACATCAAACTGAACCAGAAAAAGGTGAAATCATTCTCCCTGATAACTGGAACAAGTCAAGGATGTCCACTTTCAGTACTTCTATTCAACACAGTACTAGAAGTCCTAGCCAGAGCAATCAGACAAAAGCAAAAAATACAGGACATCCAAATCAGAGAAGAAAGTTAAACTGTTGCTGCTAGCCAATATGATCATATACCTAGAAAACCCTAAAGACTCATCCAGAGAGCTCCTATATCTAATAAATGAATTCAGTAAAATTTCAGGATACAAAATAGTATATACAAATTAGTTGCACTGTTATACACCAACAATGACCAAGCTGAGAATCAAATTAAGAATTCAATCCATTTTACAAATGCTACAAAAAAGTAAAATAAAATACTTAGGAATATATTTAACCAAGGAGATAAAAAAAAATCTACAAGTAAAATTACAAAACACTGGTGAAACAATCATAGAGTCCACATTTCTAACTGACTTCCAAGGACTGCTGTAGCTATTTTCTACAGACCATACTTTCAGTAGCAAGTACATAAATATGGTCTCATGATTAAAATGTGGCCAGATTTCTTTCAAAAGTTATATAAATGGTAATACTGATACAGAGCTATTCAACACATAGTCACTTATAATAGTGAAAACCTAGAAATATTCTAAATGCCTAACAACAGAGCTAATTTGAAGGGATAATATTCAATATAACTGTATATTTTCAGAGTTTTTAATTTCATGGAAAAATCACTAAAATATACAATGAAAAAGTATATTATGAAATTATATACAAACTATACAGGAATACCCCAATTACATTAAGATGGATAAAAATAGACTAAATGTGATACAGAATGTTTACTGTGATTATGACAGATTTTGTGATTTTGAGCAAATTTCTTTACAGATTTTCATATTTTTTATTTTATATATGTAATATTTTTGCCTTTATAATAAGATAAAATTTACTAAGCAGAATAATGTGTTGTATCTCATCATGTGTGCCTTTCTAATATTTGTGTCAGGGCACAACTACAAGATTTAATTCCCATTAGTTTAACCTTGAAATTCTTTAGTTTATCCAAAAAAATTTTTAATAAATATTTATATGTGTATTTCCCACAACATCTTATGATGAATTTCATGTCTTCATTGCTCCTTATGTATATGCAGAGTAGTACCTTCTTTACTTTCTGCAAAAAGCAACATAGCTCTCTCTCTCTCTATAGATAGATACATAGATAGATACATAGATAGATATAAGATACATATCACGCACACACACACACACACATATATATATAAATCATGCATAATGATGAAGCTGTACTTGTTCTAGAGATGCAGGTTGGTTTAGTATTTTTAAAAACATAATAAAATGATGTGATTCTACATGAGATAGGGTCTAACAAGGCGAATTCCCTAATACCATGACAAATTATTTGTAATTTTTAAGTAAAAGTCTTCAGTCCTCCCCTCCACTAATCAGTATTAAAATTGCTTCAAAATCCTTGTCTTTATCCACTAAGGATTCATACAATAAAACAGGACATTAAAGTGAAATTAATTAAACAGAAATTAAACTGATAGAGAATAAACTGACAACATCCACTTTGAGTCTTAAATCCATGTGAAAGTTGTACGCAAAAATATGTGAATGAATGAGGAGTCAGCTGGCTCATTAGAAAACGGATCTTTGTAAAGACATTTGGAATGCAATGAAGGATTTATCCTCTCAAGAGTGTGCTACCAGGTGTGGTCAAGATCTATCCAAGGCAAAGAACAACTTTAATTAAGATAAATCCTTTCTAGAGCAGAAAACACCAGGGATCTCCCTGTCAGGATACTACAAACTTCAACCAAACTTGTTTTTTTTGTGTGTGTTTGCCTGGAGAACTCCTCAGCTCAATCGTACTCAGTCTTTTGACACCATCAAAGAATTTTAGTCTGATGCTTTTACTCTGATGCCCACAAGTACGCCAACCAATGCTGTGACAAACTAATACTCAATTCTGACTGCATATAAAAATTACCTGCTGAACTTTTTAAAGATATTTGATGTTTGGCCCTATTTAGAAAAACTGAGTAAGTCTCTGAACATAGATTCAAGACATCATTGTCATGGTATTAAAAAGTCGCCAGAGAATTCAAATCTATAGCAAGGGTTGCATTTCACTGTAATAACCCACCAACTTGACTCACCATTGCCTTGAACAAATTCGAGCACCTTAAGGTACTGACATTTTAATAATGATCAAAAATTTAAGCCAAGTTAATAGGATTTCAGGCACCAGTTATAGCCCAAAGAGAAGGAAGGGGAATAGAAGGAAGGGAAAAGCATAATTTTGAAAAAAGTAGCAACTCCTGCCTCTAAACATAGGCAAAATACATGGTTGTCTTCTTATCTATTTATAATGGTAATTATCTCTTATTTTAGAGTTCTAGAATTGTAAAATCCATTTGATGCAAACTCAATAAGTATATGACTTTCTATTCTATCTAAATTTTTCAGACAGACTGGGACTATGCTATGCTGACCAGAAAGTCTAAGACAGAGTTAGAGGGGTATATGTTTGTGACATACATTGTCCCAAATTTCCAAGAAAAAGTATCAGGTTGTCAGCATAAGCATTTTAATCCTGTCAGGTATTTTCCCCTGTTCCCTCTGTCAAATCTAACCCAGATGCCCTACACTCTTCAACTTTCTACCCACAGACAGTCATCTTTTTAGCTTGCCCTCCAGTGGATGCTATTTCCTTCCCAAAGCTACATTTTTTTTCCCCTTCATTCAACTTCATTTCACTAGAGGATTTAGCAATAAAATTCAAGACTCCCAGTTAAATTTGATTTTCAGATAAAGAACAAATAATTTTGGACATACTTTCATTTAAACATTATTTATTGCTTATTTGATACTCAAATTTAATATGGGCATCTTGTTTTGTTTTTGTTTTTGTTTCGTGTTGTGCTGCTGAATCTGGTAATCATATAGCAAATATATTCTGAAACGCAACGAAACATTTGAAAAATTTGCTTGGCATTGGAACTATGGCAGTATTATCAGACCTCAAATTAAATTTACAATCAAACCAAGAAAAGAAGACTCCCAATTTTTAAATTTTTAATTATGAGGGAAAAATGGATAATCAAGCAATCTTGATGAAAATCTCTCTTAGCATTTAGAAGATCAATTAAAGAAAAAATTGATTTTGCAAACATTATTATTATTATTATTATTATTATTTTTTTTTTTTTTTTGAGACAGAGTCTCGCTCTGCCGCCCAGGCTGGAGTGCAGTGGCCGGATCTCAGCTCACTGCAACCTCCGCCTCCCGGGTTCACGCCATTCTCCTGCCTCAGCCTCCCTAGTAGTTGGGACTACAGGCGCCCGCCACCGCGCCCGGCTAGTTTTTTGTATTTTTTAGTAGAGACGGGGTTTCACCGTGTTAGCCAGGATGGTCTCGATCTCCTGACCTCGTGCTCCGCCCGTCTCGGCCTCCCAAAGTGCTGGGATTACAGGCTTGAGCCACCGCGCCCGGCCGCAAACATTATTATTAATATGACTTTTTTATTCAACGTTCTTGTAAATTACTTTTTCGTTCAGTAAAAATTTTGAGGATTAAATGCAAAAGTTACAGGTTAATCAATGTGATTTACCTTTAAAGTTAAAATACAGGGAAAAGAAGACTATAAAAATGACATTTTATTTTTTTTAAGTTTTTTTTTATTATACTTTAAGTTCTAGGGTACATGTGGATAACGTGCAGGTTTGTTACATATGTATACTTGTGCCATGTTGGCGTGCTGCACCCATCAACTCGTCAGCACCCATCAACTCGTCATTTACATCAGGTATAACTCCCAATGCAATCCCTTCCCCCTCATCAGCTTGTTGTCTACATGGACACAGAACTTTCAGAAGTTTTATCTGTAATCATTTTGAGTCCACAGGTTTTAATTATTTTATTAAATAACTTACCTAATAATTAGGAGTTTAGGCCGTTAGCTTTTTTTCAGTTGTACTATTTTTTTTCTGTAATTTCAGGTCTGTCTTTTAGTGAGAGACAGGAATTCCTAATAAGATATTAAGTTACACGATGGTGTGAAGTTGTCATTCACTTCCTCCATCTCCAGCCCCCATAGTACTGCAAACCTCCTGCCTACTCAAGAAGTACTATAGTGGATTGCATGGAAGGTGTGGGACTTTTAAAAATGGTAAAGAGAAATTTCACCATTTCTTTATAATTAGATAACAAGCGAGAGACATCATGCTACTATCATGCTACTATTAGTCAGCCTTGGGCACCCAGTGAGCTATGCAAAGACACACTTGTCATCTAAAACCAAAACCCCCAGAAGACAAGCAGGTATAGCAAGATAGTTGTACAAAAATATTTATAGCAACGCTGTAACTGGAGAATAAACAGAACAAACCAAAACTGCAAATGCTAATAGTCATTATCAGTAGGATATAGAAATAATTGTCATATAGTCATATACTGAAATACTATAAAACAATTGAAATGTACCACTGTAGTGAAGAGTGATAAGGGAGGAGGCTATGCATGTGTAGTGGAAAGGAGTATATGAAAAATATCTGTACATTCCTCAATTTTGCCATAAATCTAAAACTGTTCTAAAACATAAAGTGTATTAAACAGAAATAAATAGTAATAAAAGAATGTTTATACACATAATAACACAGGCATAATATTGACTAAAGATAAGCAAGATACATAGCATAATTCCACTCACATAAATCTCACAAGTATGCAAAATGAAATAAGATATTGTTCACCTTTACAAATAATTTAGTAAAACTACATGGAGACAACGAATGAAAAATACAAAATCCAGATGGCAACTACTTCCACTTCCTAGGGAAAAAAAAAAAACAAACAAGATGTAACTGTAGAAGGAAACACATTAAGTTTTAATTTAGTGGTAATGGTCTCTTTATTAATGTGGGCAGTGGTGGCCACTCTGTCATGATTTTTCATACCATCCATATACTTTAAAAATACTTTTATTATCACACCAATAAACATTTTAAAAAATAATAAGCAAACTTCCTCTTCCCAGATTATTTTTTGCTATTTGAACATATATATATCTATCTTAATGACTTTTTTCCTGAATACTGTACTGTGTGTGTGTATATATAGTGTATATATATATACAGTATACATATACTGCATATATACACAGCACAGTACAGTTACAGTATAGTACAGTTATATATATTATATATTATACATATTGTATATAGCATACATATTATATATATATATAGTCTCAAGTTGGGTTAAGTTTATTTTAGGAAATATGTTTAAATCACATATTCTAGGCCAGGCGCGGTGGCTCAAGCCTGTAATCCCAGCACTTTGGGAGGCCGAGACGAGCGGATCACGAGGTCAGGAGACGGAGACCATCCTGGCTAACCCGGTGAAACCCCGTCTCTACTAAAAAATACAAAAAACTAGCCGGGCGAGGCGGTGGGCGCCTGTAGTCCCAGCTGCTCGGGAGGCTGAGGCAGGAGAATGGCGTAAACCCGGGAGGCGGAGGTTGCAGTGAGCTGAGATCCGGCCACTGCACTCCAGCCTGGGCGACAGAGCAAGACTCCGTCTCAAAAAATAAATAAGTAAGTAAGTAAGTAAGTAAGTAAATAAATAAATAAATAAATAAATCACATATTCTATAACTCTGTGTAGACTCTTTTCAATCACATCTTGAAAAATCCAAAAATATATATATTAAAATGTCAAGGATAAGTTAAAATTGTGTGAAAGACTGGAAAATTAGGACAGAAGAGTGAGTGGATGGTAGCTAGAAAAGCCATAGGGGTTAAGGGGAATTTTTTTCTTAACCTATGAGAGAAACGTGATCATTTTCCCAGACTGACCATAAGCAGTTAGAAGAGAGGTCAATGTTGAGTTGAAGAAGGGATGGCTGATAAAGTGTCTAAAAGATAATGAATTAGTTTAGAACAAACTATAAAAAGGAGGGGATGGTAGGGATAGGTTTGTAGAAAGTGAGGCAGGAAGCTCAGAGGGAGAGTAGCAACCAAGGTGGACCACTGAAAATAAAACTTGAGAATTGTGAAGCTTTGCTAGAGTTGATGAAAGAAATAAGAAAGAGATATGCCAAATAAAAATAGAATGATTAAGTAGTGATTTTGATGACCCAAGTTATTATAATGAATTACAATAACACCATTCTCGAAATTGTAGTATTTTTGCCCAGGAGTTTAGTAAAAGAGAGGAAAAATTTTAGCAGCCACCCAGGGTTATATAATGATGAGAATATCTGTGGGGAAAGGTATCTGAAGGTCAGATTATCAATCATAATATATATATATATAAAATACATATAACTGCACTATACTATAACTGTACTGCACTGTACTATAACTATACTGTACTATATTGTATATATATACAATCATATATACTGTATATACAGTACAGTGTTAGTACACATTTATATGTATGTTGTACATAATATATAACTGTACTATATGATGTACTGTACTGTATATATGCAGGAAAAAAGTTATTAAGAAAGTCTTTAAGAAAGGAAAAAAGAGTCTCATTGAATAAAAAATTGAAGGCTATATATGAAGTCAAAGACCAGGCATAGTGAAGTAAGCTACTGAAAGAACAATATGGCATCAGACATCATGCTCAGAGAATAAGACATTTATGCCTTCAGTGATAGAACAACTTGAGCTTATGACAAAGTTTGTAGGGTGGCCTGTGGAGTGGATGGCTGAAGTCAATTGGTAGGTAAATTCATTGGCATTAATGAAGGCACAGAACTGTGAAGCAAAGGTCACTCATTGATAGTTGGAATAGTTCTTTAGGGTTCTCCCAAATGGAGACAAGAGAGCAGGACATTGTGCCCTACATTAACTAGTCATTAGATATGGGCCACCCTCAGAGAGGTAACATAACCTCATGAAAGCAGATCTTATAACCAAAGAAAATTCCTAGAAGTTCATTAATCTGAGAGCAATCAGCTTAGCAAATGAATGTTTTAGTGTGAAACTAGCGTATGCCAGTGCACTTAGTACATCATGCCCCTTATGCCACTCAAATTCATTTCCTTTGTATACTTAGATGACTACACTGGAGGGCAGCTTCTCCAAGCTTCTGCCTGGTTTGTGTTTCTGGTGGAATTTAAAAGAGGATGGTTAGTGGAATGCACCATAAATCTTGCCACTGCAGCTAGACTCTGGCTATAGCTGATACTCATTGTCTTCTTCTTTTACTAACCACTCCAGATTACCCTCCCAGTTGGCTAGCACCTTTGTGAGTCTAGGTGTCTTATCTGGTAGGGTAAATCAAACCCTCATCTCTAAAATATCTATGTCCCTGTATCATCATGCTCTTCTTAGGCTGCCCATTTACCATCAAAGTTGGCCAGGAAGAGATTTGGCAGTGAATCACCTGGGCATGACGGCTACCTCTGATTACTGGGCCCGTTACCCTTGCCAAAGAGATGACTGCTCTTCTAGCCTGCTTGTCTTTTAAGGCCTGAAGTATTGAGGCCACAACCATAGCTTTAAATTTAATGGATTCTTCCTTTATCCTTTGGTTGAAGCATTAGTCTATGAGAATCAATACATCTAGACTCACAGAAGTACAAATTTCCTAAGGGAATCACTATAAATTGTGGAAAGTGGGGCTTGGTTCCCGGTTTCTCAGACTTATGTATTTTACCAACTGGGCACACAGCACAATGACTAATAATAACCATGACATAGGATGTATACTGCTTCCTGGAGAAGAGTACCTTATGAACTTAAGGTATTATCTTCACATTGTCACAGAAGTTACGCCTTTAAAAAACTATTTCATCTTTCCAGCATGCCAACAGCTTTTAGAAAATGTGACATGTGATAAGACCAGATGAACCTATGGTCATGCACTCACTTTCACACCTTCTTTACTGGAAAGCAAGTCTCTTTGTCTGAGGTGATATAAATATACCTAGTTGGTAGTTCAAACACTACATAAGCCCTTGTATAGTGGTGCTGACTGAGTCCCCAAAAACAGGAAAGGAAAATCCATACCTAACATGTGTTGATTCCAGATAAACTAAATTCCTTCCCCCTCCAGAATGGTTTCATCAAGGGATAGTAGCACAACGAGGGGCTCAGCATTGGTCTATATTTCTAGCAGTTTGGATGTTCGGCATTATGGTAGCTAAATCAGTCTTGGGTGATGTTATAGATTGAATGTATACTGTCTAAAATTTATCTTGAAATTTAATCCCCAATGCCACAGTATTAAGAGGTGGGGCTTTTGAAGGTAATTGAGCCATGAGGGCTTTGCCTTCATGAATAAAATTTGTAACCTTATAAAAAGGCAAGAGGTAGCTAACTAGTCACTTTTTGCTTCTGCCTTCCACCAGGGGGTTACACAGCATTCAAGGTGGCCATCTTAGAAGCAGACACCAGGCCCTTACCAGACATTAAACCTGACAGGACCTTGACTTTGAACTTCCCAGTACTAAAACTATGAAGAATACCTTGATGTTCTTTATAAATCACCCAGTCAGAGGTATTTTAGTGTAGCAGCACTGACAAAAACAGATGAATTGGACATGGTTGGACATATGCACATGCCCCTATGCCTGCCACCATAGCTAATGTGTCCAAGAGCTCATGGAGTCAGCACTGAGTTGAACAAAGATGATTTTGGCTGGGCATCATCTGATAGCGGATTCATTCTGTTTCCTTGGTTGCTTCATGCCTCTTTTTTTTTTTTCCCCCATGAATGCTCTCTTCTTGGCATGTGATACAAAGATAGTCATACTTCAGGCAGTTTCCCATAGCTCCATCCTGTTTGTCTTCGTGATTTTGGACTATTATAACAAAATACCATAAACTGAGTGGCTTATAAACAATCTATTTCTCAAAGTTCTGAAGGCTGAGAGGTTCAAGATCAAGGATTCAGAAGATTTGGTGTATGGTGAGGACAGGCTTCTTGGTCCATAGGCAGCCGCCTTCTTGCCATATTATCACATGGTAGAGGAGTTAGGGAGTTCTCAAGGGTCTCTTTTATATAGGCAGGAACCCCATTCATGAGGGCTCCATCTTTATGACATAATCACCCACCAAAGGCACTACCTCCTAATACCATTTGATTGGGGAAAAGGATTTCAACATTTGAATTTGTGGGGGATACAAACAGTCTATAGCACTATTTTAAAATGTAAGCTTTATTATTATTCAGATATAGTGAGGCCAACATATCAATGAATGACTACCACTGAAAACATGTTATACTCACAAATTTCAACAGAAGGTGCCATGCCATGCCATGGGAGACTACAAAAGGAAGTACTGGGGTTAGTCAGGTGGTAGAAGGAGGAGAGAAACTGACAAGAGCTTTTATTGTGCTTTCCTTGTGAAGGAACATGTGAGACAGGATAAGCAGGTTTAGAAGAGGCTATTTTGAATAATTTCAGCGGGCTCAGGGATGTAGGAGCTGTTCCTTTTTGTTTGATAGCTGGCCCTGGAATGATTAGGGCAAAGGAATAGTGGCCCAGAGTATAGGAGTATAAGATCTTGATAAAAGAGGTGACTGAATTATGGGCTCTGAATTAGTTGATTTTCATTTGAAAGATGCACTCTCAGGTGAGTTGTTTGCTATCTCTTGGAATTAGCTAACCCTAAGAGGGGCAGTCCCTCCTGGGTCAGCACGCCCCCAAGATGTCAAAACACCTTGTCAAAAAAAAAATATGAGTCTTTGACAAAATATCTTCATCAAAATAAAAAATATGAATAATAAAACATGATAAATACACATCTATATGCTTCCTCCCCATACCTCTTGGTCCATGATTTTCCAAACTTTATCCTTCCAGGACCCTAGAAAAAAACAGCCAAGCTATTTACCACTGCCAATAAATGGACATATATTTTTACTTCAAGCTACTTCTCTCCACAGAGAGTGGATGACCAGGTCAAAACACAGGAAGTAAATTCTCATAGGGTTCTCTTTGTTAAGATTCATACTTGCCACCACTTGCTCTTCTGATTAACTTGATGCCATCAATATAATGACTATCTATGAAATGTCCAGACGACCCAGACCTTTTCCAAATATGTCATGAAAAAGAGGAGGAGAGTTAACATCTCCCTGGAGCAAAAGCATAAATAAATATTTTTATCTGTCCTACATTAATTCAAACGGCTTCTGTTTTTTTTTTTTTTTTTTTTTTTCTTGCTGTGAAAAGAATAGATTCACTAGATCAATCTACCTAAGGCTGTACTGATCTACTTTAGACGACATACCACACCTAATACAGCAGCTTCAATGAAAGTTAAAATTTGCCTGTGTGTAGCCCATGTCCATGTCACTGATATTTACCAGGATCTATCTGTTTCTTAAGGACCAGACTAATGAATTAAATAAATATATGGGGACCACCATCCCTGAATCTACTGACATTCTTAAGGGTGGTACTCTTCTCTGAACTTTGTTTTAATGTATTATCTTGGCTGGGGTAGGGAAAGGAGGTGGAAAGTGGGAGTGGAGTCAGTTGTAGAGCTTCCACTTGACTCTCCTACTGTCTTAGTTCTCACCACTCAGAAAAACAATGCAGATATTCTGCCAACTACTAAATGCGTCCATTCTAACTGTATATTGGGGGGCCCAGGAAATAACTACCAGATGGATTTGTGGACCCAGTGAGCTGAACCTGGGCCAGGATTCTAATTTTTAACCTAATACACATGTCTTCTTCTCTAACAGAGGAGTTTGGCGATTATTTTGGATCCCAGGTTATCAACCTTAACCTAAGCCCTGTGTCCAACAGTCTTCAAAATATCTGCATCTTCCCCTTACTTGTGTGAATGGCCATAGGTTGCTGGAGAGGGGATTATTACATACACCTGCCATGGTATTACAAGATACCTACTCATGAGGATACAGCCTTTCCTCAATCAGCAATTCAGGATGTAAAAATATGGGGAGATCTGTAAGTTAAACAAGGGATCACAATACTTTAATGAGGAAACCTTCCAATAAATCTTTGAGGTTTTTTTTTTTTTTTTTTTTGGTTGTATGAGTTTTATGAATTGAGCAGAACTCATTGGCTGTCCATTTATCTTACCCCTAGGAATATCATGCTGTATATCTCCATAGCTCTCTGCAGGGCAGTTCCCCTGGGCTTCCCTTTTGACTGTGCTACCAGTTATAATTACTGCATCTCTATTACTTTTGATGCTTAAATTTCCTGTCACCTGACCTTTCTTATTCTGGAGCCCATCATCCCCACTGCTATCAGAAACCTCCATACTGTAACACCATCTCATATGTTACTCCTGTCCTATAAAAAGCATCCATTGCTGAGCTATTTTGACATACTGGTGCCCCCTCATTAGAGCATTTCTCATCAGTTTACAGGTAGAGTTTCTTCCAGATTTCCCAACAGTGTGCAGGGGTTTTCAAGCGTTACATGGTGCACCTCCACCAGCATGCTCACCACTCTCAACCTCTTGATCCCTTATTTTACTGCCTGCTACAGATAAGTTCCAGTGACTCCAGTTTATTTATTGAGGACTGTCATTTTGTTCAAGATTCCAAGGATGGTGCCATGTTATTACTGCTTCCTAAGGTCTTCAATAGGGTAATAAATCTTGCATTATGAGATAGTGTTCCCATATTAATAAACTTTCTCTTATCTAATATTGTTCTCCACCTTCCCAACTTAATTCAGTACCATCAGAATCAAATCACTCACTGGTGGATGTTGGCTGCTCCTACAGCTCTTCTATTTAGTCTCAGCATTTCTTGGGCAGGACAATGTTGTGACTTTACCCTAGTTATTTTTCTGATGGCCAGAAGGGGATGTGGGATAGATCTTGAAAGCCTGTGCATTACTTTGTGAGGTAGAAGCCTCTGCATAGACTTAGAGCAGGGGAGGAATACTAGGCTATAACAGAAAAGAGTAGGCTGTTTCTACTGGCCTGTGTCCAAGGGAATCTGGAGATTCGAGGTTTTCAAGTACATTGACTCATATGTCTCATCACACATCTAAAGCTAAAATACCTTTGCAATCTAGACCCTGAGCATAATAGTTTTGCCAGGGTTAAGGACCCAACATTCTCTGGAGCTTTTTCTGCCTTTATAAGTAGGTCCTGTGCCTAATCGCCAGCTATTCTTTGACCTCTCACTGCTAGAAATAAAATTTTCTTTATATGCTTCTTAAGAGACCCTCTGAGGATTTTTGCATCGATGTTCATCAGGGATATTGGTCTAAAATTCTCTTTTTTTGTTGTGTCTCTGCCAGGCTTTGGTATCAGGATGATGTTGGTCTCATAAAATGAGTTAGGGAGGATTCCCTCTTTTTCTATTGATTGGAATAGTTTCAGAAGGAATGGTACCAACTCCTCCTTGTACCTCTGGTAGAATTCAGCTGTGAATCCATCTGGTCCTGGACTTTTTTTGGTTGGTAGGCTATTAATTATTGCCTCAATTTCAGAGCCTGCTATTGGTCTATTCAGGGATTCAACTTCTTCCTGGTTTAGTCTTGGAAGAGTGTAAGTGTCCAGGAAATTATCCATTTCTTCTAGATTTTCCAGTTTATTTGCGTAGAGGTGTTTATAGTATTCTCTGATGGTAGTTTGTATTTCTGTGGGGTAGGTGGTGATATCCCCTTTATCATTTTTTATTGCGTCGATTTGATTCTTCTCTCTTTTCTTCTTTATTAGTCTTGCTAGCGGTCTGTCAATTTTGTTGATCTTTTCAAAAAACCAACTCCTGGATTCATTGATTTTTTGGAGGGTTTTTTGTGTCTCTATCTCCTTCAGTTCTGCTCTGATCTTAGTTATTTCTTGCCTTCTGCTAGCTTTCGAATGTGTTTGCTCTTGCTTCTCTAGTTCTTTTAATTGCGATGTTAGAGTGTCAATTTTAGATCTTTCCAGCTTTCTCTTGTGGGCATTTAGTGCTATAAATTTCCCTCTACACACTGCTTTAAATGTGTCCCAGAGATTCTGGTATGTTGTATCTTTGTTCTCATTGGTTTCAAAGAACATCTTTATTTCTGCCTTCATTTCGTTATGTACCCAGTAGTCATTCAGGAGCAGGTTGTTCAGTTTCCATGTAGTTGAGCGGTTTTGATTGAGTTTCTTAGTCCTGAGTTCTCGTTTGATTGCACTGTGGTCTGAGAGACAGTTTGTTATAATTTCTGTTCTTGTGCATTTGCTGAGGAGTGCTTTACTTCCAATTACGTGGTCAATTTTGGAGTAAGTACGATGTGGTGCTGAGAAGAATGTATATTCTGTTGATTTGGGGTGGAGAGTTCTATAGATGTCTATTAGGTCTGCTTGCTGCAGAGATGAGTTCAATTCCTGGATATCCTTGTTAACTTTCTGTCTCGTTGATCTGTCTAATGTTGACAGTGGAGTGTTGAAGTCTCCCATTATTATTGTATGGGAGTCTAAGTCTCTTTGTAAGTCTCTAAGGACTTGCTTGATGAATCTGGGTGCTCCTGTATTGGGTGCATATATATTTAGGATAGTTAGCTCTTCCTGTTGAATTGATCCCTTTACCATTATGTAATGGCCTTCTTTGTCTCTTTTGATCTTTGATGGTTTAAAGTCTGTTTTATCAGAGACTAGTATTGCAACCCCTGCTTTTTTTTGTTCTCCATTGGCTTGTCCAGCAGCACATCAAAAAGCTTATCCACCATGATCAAGTGGGCTTCATCCCTGGGATGCAAGGCTGGTTCAACATTCGCAAATCAATAAACATAATCCAGCATATAAACAGAACCAAAGACAAGAACCACATGATTATCTCAATAGATGCAGAAAAGGCTTTTGACAAAATTCAACAGCCCTTCATGCTAAAAACGCTCAAGAAATTCGGTATTGATGGAACGTACCTCAAAATCATAAGAGCTATTTATGACAAACCCACAGCCAATATCATACTGGATGGGCAAAAACTGGAAAAATTCCCTTTGAAAACTGGCACAAGACAGGGATGCCCTCTCTCACCACTCCTATTCAACATAGTGTTGGAAGTTCTGGCTAGGGCAATTAGGCAAGAGAAAGAAATCAAGGGTATTCAGTTAGGAAAAGAAGAAGTCAAATTGTCCCTCTTTGCAGATGACATGATTGTATATTTAGAAAACCCCATTGTCTCAGCCCAAAATCTCCTTAAGCTGATAAGCAACTTCAGCAAAGTCTCAGGATACAAAATTAATGTGCAGAAATCACAAGCATTCTTATACACCAGTAACAGACAAACAGAGAGCCAAATCATGAATGAACTTCCATTCACAATTGCTCCAAAGAGAATAAAATACCTAGGAATCCAACTTACAAGGGATGTAAAGGACCTCTTCAAGGAGAACTACAAACCACTGCTCAATGAAATAAAAGAGGGCACAAACAAATGGAAGAACATACCATGCTCATGGATAGGAAGAATCAATATCGTGAAAATGGCCATACTGCCCAAGGTAATTTATAGATTCAATGCCATCCCCATCAAGCTACCAATGAGTTTCTTCACAGAATTGGAAAAAAAAAAAAACTGCTTTAAAGTTCATATGGAACCAAAAAAGAGCCCGCATTGTCAAGACAATCCTAAGTCAAAAGAACGAAGCTGGAGGCATCACGCTACCTGACTTCAAACTATACTACAAGGCTACAGTAACCAAAACAGCATGATACTGGTACCAAAACAGAGATATAGACCAATGGAACAGAACAGAGTCCTCAGAAATAATACCACACATCTACAGCCATCTGATCTTTGACAAACCTGAGAGAAACAAGAAATGGGGAAAGGATTCCCTATTTAATAAATGGTGCTGGGAAAATTGGCTAGCCATAAGTAGAAAGCTGAAACTGGATCCTTTCCTTACTCCTTATACGAAAATTAATTCAAGATGGATTAGAGACTTAAATGTTAGACCTAATACCATAAAAATCCTAGAGGAAAACCTAGGTAGTACCATTCAGGACATAGGCATGGGAAAAGACTTCATGTCTAAAACACCAAAAGCAATGGCAGCAAAAGCCAAAATTGACAAATGGGATCTCATTAAACTAAAGAGCTTCTCCACAGCAAAAGAAACTACCATCAGAGTGAACAGGCAACCTACAGAATGGGAGAAAATTTTTGTAATCTACTCATCTGACAAAGGGCTAATATCCAGAACCTACAAAGAACTCAAACAAAGTTACAAGAAAGAAACAAACAACCCCATCAAAAAGTGGGCAAAGGATATGAACAGACATTTCTCAAAAGAAGACATTCATACAGCCAACAGACACATGAAAAAATGCTCATCATCACTGGCCATCAGAGAAATGCAAATCAAAACCACAATGAGATACCATCTCACACCAGTTAGAATGGCGATCATTAAAAAGTCAGGAAACAACAGGTGCTGGAGAGGATGTGGAGAAATAGGAACACTTTTACACTGTTGGTGGGATCGTAAACTAGTTCAACCATTATGGAAAACAGTATGGCGATTCCTCAAGGATCTAGAACTAGAGGTACCATATGACCCAGCCATCCCATTACTGGGTATATACCCAAAGGATTATAAATTATGCTGCTATAAAGACACATGCACACGTATGTTTATTGCGGCACTATTCACAATAGCAAAGACTTGGAATCAACCCAAATGTCCATCAGTGACAGATTGGATTAAGAAAATGTGGCACATATACACCATGGAATACTATGCAGCCATCAAAAAGGATGAGTTTGTGTCCTTTGTAGGGACATGGATGCAGCTGGAAACCATCATTCTTAGCAAACTATCACAAAAACAGAAAACCAAACACCGCATGTTCTCACTCATAGGTGGGAACTGAACAATGAGATCACTTGGACTCGGGAAGGGGAACATCACACACCGGGGCCTATCATGGGGAGGGGGGAGGAGGGAGGGATTGCATTGGGAGTTATACCTGATGTAAATGACGAGTTGATGGGTGCTGACGAGTTGATGGGTGCAGCACGCCAA
Source organism: Macaca thibetana thibetana (assembly GCF_024542745.1). Taxonomy (NCBI): domain Eukaryota; kingdom Metazoa; phylum Chordata; class Mammalia; order Primates; family Cercopithecidae; genus Macaca; species Macaca thibetana. The sequence continues at coordinate 78,648,667 of NC_065581.1, forward strand.
CATGGCACAAGTATACATATGTAACAAACCTGCACGTTATCCACATGTACCCTAGAACTTAAAGTATAATAATAATAAATAAATTAAAAAAAAAAAGAGACCCTCTGAGACTTTCTCCTATCACCTTAAATTAGTGATTAATCAACTTTGGCCTTTCATTGCTTTTTTATTCCCCCAATAGTACCCAGCAAGAACCAGGAGATTACCTACTCCTTATACTATTACTTTATTCAAACTTCTTCAAATTTTCTAATTTCAAAAAAAGATACCCTTTTATAATATATATTTAAATAGATACTTAACTTGGATAATAATGTTAAAACTAATGTGGTTTTCACTCTTCCTCCTTATAAATAACTCTGATGAGCTCAATTGTACATCTTTCTTTTTTCCCATCTACTTCTTTGAGTTAAACTCAAAGAGAAATTCTGTGGCACAGTGATTTATCAGTCTTGAAAACATTTGGTATATATTGTCAAATAAGTTTCAGAAATGTTAGACCAGTTTACACTCCCACTGGCAATGAATGAGAGCACTTGTGTCCCTAGATATCTCAACTTTAGTAATATTCATTGTAAGTTTTGCTAATATGGTAAGATAAAAAGATATTTTTATTTTATTTTAAATATTTTGATGTGAATTTTAAATATATTAACAGTCTTTTTTTTTTTTTTTTTTTTTTTTTTTTTTTTTTTTTTTTTGCAATTTGTCCATCTAAATTTTGTGAAAAGTTCAACAATAATGTTCAGAAGAACAAGGAAAAGCCTCTGGTGCAGTGTTTTGCAAACTGTTGTCTGAATATTCCTATGCTCTGATACTGAGAAAATTAGGAGTAGAAGGAAGGGAGTCATTTTGGGGAAGAAGCCATGCTGTGGAGAACGGAAAGATAGCTAGCACTACTGGCGCGCGCGCGCGCACACACACACACACACACACACACACACACACAAAACACACTTGAAACACCTTGTTTCAAAAAGAGTATATTTTTTTCTGCTTTGCATAGATGTAGTCTCCTTAAGATTTTATTTGAAGTAAAGGGTCAAATAAAGCAACTTCGAAGACCATTAATTACTGCCCAACCCCACAATGTTTTAGATGAAGAGGAAACTAAATCTCAGAAAAGCTCAGGGTCTCAGGGCATCCAAGTGAAGAGCAGCACCTAGGCTGGTACCATCAAAGGAGGTGCTCATCTCCACTCTGCTGTTTCAAGACTTTTTTTTTTTTTTTTTAGTACTCAGCCAGAAAATAGTTCAAGTTTATTCCAGGGTGAAAAGTGCAAGAAAATTCCCCTTAACACCAATTACTTCCCTTGAGGGAGGGATACAACTCCTTCAATAAACCACTGGCCATCTCCAGCAGCTGGCATTCATGTTCTGAGGTCTCCAGATGCAAAGCAGTATCATACAGATTTCTATACAAACATATTATTTTAAATAAAAGATCAAAGATTAAATATACTGTTTCAGCTTTCTAGGTATTTTATACCGAGATTCACGTTTTCCCTATCTCTCCCACGTATTAGATTGATAATGTTTTCTAAACAGTGGTTAGTACATATTTACCAAATCATAATTTATTGATTCACCTTGAATTTGAAAAACATCATCTTAGTTGTTCAGTCCCTGGACATTACCAAGAATGAAAATACATTTCTGTTTCAAGTTTTACATATTATAGCAATTGTTTTCAGTTCATTTACTTTTGCCCTAGAGCAGTTTGGGGAGAGTACAGTTTTAAATATCAAAAAGAGAATAACTAGAAATACTTAACCTGAAATTTAAACTTTACGACAACCAAAAAGGTTTGCACTTTAAAAATAACCGTAATTGTTTCTAGTTTTTCAACTTTTGCTATTGTTAACTCTTTATCTTCTCATTCAATATTTTATATTCTATAATTTATACCTACCATTTATTGTGTAGCTTCTATGTGCTAAGAAACTTATCTGCATCACTTTATTTAATTCTCACAGTAACAAATATTTAGGTAGGACAGTGACTGTTATTACTTCCATTTAACTGATAGAGAAATGGAGCATTTAAGAGGTTAAGTTTCAAATTAGGCTTTAAATTATGGTTCATCTGTTTCTAGAGTTCAAGATTTTATCCAGTATATTTATGCTTACCATAATATAAAACAAAACTTTACAGTCATTTGGATAGTTCTTTGGTAGAGCATTCATTTCTAAGTCCTGTCCAAGAAATCTAAGTTAAAATTTAAGACATTTAAATTTAAAATTTAAACATATAAATTATACAAATTTTATTAGACAGATAGTAAAATATGCTTTCAACTCATGGCCGAATCTTTCAAGTCTCAGAATACTGAATACATTGTATTACAGATTCAAGTAGTCATTTGTCACAAGCCTCTTCAATATTCAGAATTTCGTTGTGCATTTAAGTAAAACTGAAGAATCATAATAGTTTCACTAATAAAATTCTAAGCTTCTTGAAGGGTGAACTTTATCTAGCCAATATTATACATACTGATTTCTAAAATGTGGGCCTACATCTTTGAATTCAGAAAGATCAAAGACAAGTTTGCTAGATTTGTCTCTTCTCAGAAACTACATTCTAACTCTGCTCATTTATAGATCTGGAATTAACTAGTAAATCTTTATTAGTATATGCATTATAGTAGTGCTAAAATAATTCTGAATAATCATTACGTGATGAAGATTCATTTGGGCCCAACAACTATGTTTTGATTATATTTTAGACTTAACAAGGGGAAAGTGAAGAGTGTTGACAAGATTGCTACTATCACTCATAGAGAAAAACATTTATCTAGACTTTAGTTTCACATGTTATATCTGACAACACTAGGACATAAAATAGTGAAGTATTCTATTTGCACTACATTTTAACATGATTGGGAAAGAATTTGAACTCATCTTCCAATATATCCTACTAACAAAATTTTTTTGAGATGATGAATAGATTTGTTCTTATAACCAGTGTGGAAAGTTAACTCTAAGGGGCTAAACAAATTCCCTTAAAGTCAACACACAACACAGGACAGGATATAAAAAGTAATGTGAGATTATATTTTAGTATGCCATTAAAAATTGTGTTAGCCCCACTGTTGTGTTAAATACTCTTTCCAATACTGGTTTGCATCTCCTTGTTTCTATCCAGCTATTGACTAGCATGGTTTATGCTGAACTGACGCATTAAATGCTTTGAGAGACGGATCTAATTGATACAGCTCACTTTTTGATGCCAAGGTTGTAACTCTCCACCAAGTGTGACTTGTGCTGACATCATAACAAGTGGGTAAAAGAGTTACTGACAGTTCCATGGAGAATGGAAGCCCATGAACTGCTCCTGTGGCCACCAGAACAGTCCTGAATCCAGCTATCTTACGGCTTAGTGTCGGCTCTTTTTAGACGTTTTTCAGATTTCACTTTAAACTTACAATAAAGCTCAGATTTTATTATTTGAGCTAGTTTGAGTAGCTTCTGTTCTTCATAAACAAAGAGCATGTTTCAGAACAGAGTATAACACTCTTGCCAGAAATTTTCACTTTCACTTTTTAAATCTTGAAATGTATAATGTAACTAATAGACATTTTTACAGCCTTAAAAATTATTTTTTGGAGAAAGTTTGAAATTAAAATATGGCCCACTTTCCTGAAAATAGGCAGTAATGTCAGCATATAGAAAATGAACAAATAAGGATACTAATTAGAATTAGGAGGTAGAAAAAAAGAAGAAGAAAGAGAAGGGAGAACAACTTTTGCCTTTGTTTTGTTTTCCCAGAGATTTAAGTGTTGGCAGGAAAGTTGCTTTAAATTTAAATATGATAGTAGGTTGGTGCAAAAGTAATTGTGGTTTCTGTTGCCATCCAAAGTTAATGCTATTTAATTTTTTCCATTATTTTTAATGGCAAAAAAATGCAATTACTTTGCACCAACATAATACTACATGGTAGTTGAGTATCTTTGTAGCTAGATTGTTGTGATTTAAATTATAGCTTGCTAAATTTAGATGAATGACTTACGAACAACTGTTTGGAAAAACCCAGGAACAACTGTACCTCTTTGTGACTTAATTTCTTATACCTTAAATCAGTAGAATAATAGAGTTTTAACTAATTATCTTAGGTTCTATAAAATAGATTAAAATCATTTTGTGTATTCCTAGGAATTAGACAAATATTTGACATTTATTATATCCTTCTATTGGAAAAGGAGAGGATGATAAACCTAAATGACTTTGTGATCTGGCTAGGATATTGGAGGACAAGAAGACTGAAGTTTCTTGCTCAGTTGCCCAAGACATACCAGTATAGATGCTTCACAGCAGACTGTGGGAACCACATTAGTCCTAGACCATAACACAGATGTTATTCCTCCATCAGAAAATCTTACAGTCTGAAACTCTTTATCTCTTTATTATCTTTCCAATGAGGAACAGCTACTAAAGTGTCCAATATGCTCTGGGATTTAATAGCACCCTGGCAAAAAGTATGTGCAATGATTCATGACACGTAGCAATTTGATCTTGGTGCCAAGATCTCCTTATGATTGGTGCTATAAATCTATAATCAAAAATTGTCTAGCTCCCTTACCATGGCTTGATAGCTTATAGGGTCCTAAGCTCTGAATCCGTGCCTGAGGAACTACTCACCGTCTTTATGGGTAAATAAGTGACTCATGGTTCTTTCTTCGCTGCCTAGTTTCAATCTTATTACTTCGGTAATGTAAGGGAGGTACGTGATGTACTCCAAATCAAGACTGGTTTGAAACATCCTGAGTTTGTTGTCTATATTTCAGCTATTCCTCTGTCAGATTAGCTTTGTTGCCTAACCTTTTAATAAGATTTGGTCCTGGACTCTTGGATCCTGCCACCCACAGTCCTGGTATTATTGTACCCAACACTTGCATCTTTGAGAACAATAGAATAGGTGGATATCATGACAGGAATAAAAACTACTATATGCAGAGTGAATACAATGTTTCAGAAGTACACTAAACACTACAAATGTGTGTGTGTGTTTAATCCTTATGAAAAACTAGATTAGGATTATTCGCCCCATCTTACAGATAAAAAACCTGAAACTCAGAAATTACATAGAACTTACCAGAAACAAAAGCACGTAATCAGTACACAGTGAAATTGCTGGCCCCTCCTCATCACTGAACAGAGCAGAATCACATCTGTGACAGCACCGTTAGTAATTAGATGCTGCCTTCATTTTTGGCTTGCTTTCTTTCACTTCTTTGTGGGGAGAACTGCTTATGTGATTTATTTGTTTGTTGTTGTTGTTTCTAGATAAATCTCAACTATTAAAATTAATCAGAGTTTCCTGGAATCAACCACTCACTGTGACCCACGTTACGCGCGTGCGCGCGCGCGCACACACACACACACACACATATTTGTGTATATATACACTTCTTGACTTTCAGTTTAACCACGAGATGAACTGTATAATGGTCAATACACAGTTTTTGCAGCTGGACAAAAGTAGATTTAAGTTCTAGCACCAGCACCAACTAGTGTATAACTTGGGTCTAATTACTTAAAATCTGCTGTGGTCTTTGTGTACCCTAAAATCTCATCTTGAATTATAATACTCATAATCTCCACGTGTCAAGGGAGACACCAGGTGGAGTTAATTGAATCATAGGGGCGGTCCCCCACCCCCATGCTGTCCTGGTGATAGTGAGTTCTCACGAGATCTTATGGTTTTACAAGGGGCTCTTCCCCCTTTGCTTTGCATTTCTCCTTCTTGCCACCTTGTGAAGGCCTTACTTCCCCTTCATCTTCTGCCATGATCATAAGTTTCCCGAGGCCTCCCTGCAGTCATGGTAAATTGTGAGTCATTTAAACCTCCTTCCTTTATAAATTACCCGGTCTTGGGCAATTCGTTATAGCAGTGTGAAAACAGACTAATACAATATCTCTATCCGAGACTGTAAATGGAAAGCTCTCAACAAGACTTGTGAATCGATGAAGAGTAAGTGTTCAGTAAACACTTAGTTGTGCTACTATTTCATAATTATCCATTATTATCATGTTCTTCCAATACACCTACCCAACTCTGTGTTCTGAAATGGGGTCAAGCAGAATGTAGGGCAAATAAAAGTTAAGTAAGTAACATAAAAACCCAAGACTTGAAACAATAGTTCTTTCTTTTCTTTTTGGTCCTAAGAATCCTGTTCTTAACTGCCTTTCAAGAGAAGAAAATATACTGGAATGAAAGGTTTAAAGCTTGAAAAGGAGGGAAACATGTTTGCACTCTAACTCTTCCATGAAAATTCAGTTGATCTATTATAGCAAGTAGTCACTTTGTAACTAGGGAAGAGATCATGGTTAATGGGCTTTTAATACAGACGTTACATGAAACCTCTGTATTGTTTGTTGTATTGTCAGATTAATGAACGAAAGGTGAACCAGAGTTTACCAATAAAATGCAGAACCTTCTCCCCTGAATCACTGACTCAGGCCTGGCTATATTGTCATAATATTTCATACCATAATAATTTTAACCACAGTACTGTGGACACTTTGTACTATATGATTTTCAGACAAACATTGGTCCTAAAAATTCTTTTAAAATATTGAGTGTATGTTTTCTCAATGGCTAACTGCCAAACTCAGAATAAGCTTCTTAAATAGTTTTAGCCTTATATTTGGTAATCTATAAAATGAATCTCTTTCTTATATTGACTTCCTATAGCGTTACCAGTGAGCATTGGATACAAAAAAAATGATTATCAATTTTAATTGTCAACCAGTTGACATTGTCCTAGTGTTCTATCATCTGAAGCAGATAGTGTGGTATCTCTGGCTTCCATTTTTTCATCCAAAAAACAAAAATCTTAATGGTATCTGTTGTATGATTTTACAGTTAGCAAATAGCTCTCCCATACATTATATCATTTCATATAATAGCCTCTTTCTCACCTACTTCCTTTGGTTGCTGTGTATATAATAATAGTTAATAGGCATGAAAAGCTTTTGAAATGTTAAAGAGACAAGTCAAATGCATGTAATAATAATGGTTTCACAATATAATTAGAAAGTACTACAGAGAGAATCCATGTTACCAATGTTTAATCAGACAATATTCTTAAACCGTTAACACAAACCTCCACTGGAAATTTCAGCTAGGGAGAAATTAATTTGTACTGCTGAATTCATCAGCAAGCAAGCCAGACAGCTTTTTGTAAGCCAAAGGCAGAGCAGCCAATGGTGGAGAGTCTTGTCAGCTCCGTGCCCAATGCAGCCTCTGATTGGCTCATTCTGAACAAGAACAGTTTGTAGCTCTTACTCCAAAGAACACATACAATGCAGAACTGCTTTTCCTTTTACACTTCCCACTGGTGTAGTAAATAGTAACTTTTGCCAACCATTCATAAAACTCTTTGCCACACACATCTAAAGTGTTTATTTTGAGATATACTAAGATATATGTAATCTTTACAACGGTTCAAAGATTTTCAAATCTCGTTTTTCTCTCTAATCTTATGATTTAAAGGCACTTACACAGGTAAAAAGACACTTCAAAAGCAAAAAGTTACGAACAGTATCTTTAAAATATGGCATAAAAATAAAATTTGAAAAGTCTAACTCAGGAACGCAGCAATCTATTTTGCTTTAATTTGAAAACTTGTAAATCTAAAAAATAAAAAAAAAGCGTAGTGAAACAGTCTTAAGTTGTCAATGCCATTTTTGACAGGCATTTAATGAGTTACTGCCCTACTTTCTATTTATTGTCCGTTTTAATATCTTTTTAAATTAATAAATGCAAATCATTACAATGAAGAAATCTATAGACAAGAATACGAACCATTTTTTCTCCATTTTGAAAATGTATGACTGTACTATTAAAATTTAATAATATGTAATAATTTTAAAAATGTAATTTAGCATTTTACCTAATTAGACAACAGACTCGCACTGTTGAAAACTTAAAAACTATATTGTCAACTCATAAGAACTCTCAATAGAATGCCTCAGTTGGTGAATAGGAATTTGTTGAAAACTTTTTAAATGTTTGTTAAAGTCACTTTGGGACTTTTAATGTAAATGTAATATACAGCTATAGCAGTAAAAATGTGTGAAAAAAGTATTCTCTGTAGATCAAAGCAGGTAAATCCAACCCTCTGCTTTGCCTCCCCTTCTCCAGCAGTTTCCATTTCTGAAAGCTTACATATAATGAGTGCTAACAGCAGTTAGTTATCTTCATGTGTAGAGACACAGGATCTAGTCTACATCCATAGGAGAAACAGATACATTTAATTCTCAGCATTATGCTAGCCTGTATAAAATAAGGGTGCTCTTACAAATGTATAACAGATTTAAGCATTATAAAACTCTTCATTTATTTATTTGTTGCCTAAAATGTTTTGTATTTTTCTTTCTTAAATTTCAACGGATAAAGAAAATAAGAGACTGTTTAAAAGTCTAACAACACAGTTGAGTATAAAAGATTGATTTTCTGTGTTTGGAAATGGTGCTAAGATAAACTCATAGAAAGTAATAAAAGCTGATTTTAACTGCTTAATTGTTATATTCCAAAATGGGGAAGACACAAAGAACATGGATCTTTAATTATAAATTCATGATTCCTTAGGAAAACTTAAACATTCTCCTCTTATTTCATACACATTTTTCAAGTATTTCAACCAGCACTATAACTTCAACCAACATCTTGTACTCCACTCAAACTATTTTACTCATTTCAAGACTTATCAAACTCTTCCTGTTAGATGTCCCATTATATCTAAAACTCATTATTAATCTACTAAAATTCTTATCTCCATAAATGCAACCTCCTCCTACCCAAACCAGAAGTCTTGAAGTTAATCTAAAGTTTTCTTTTTCCATTTCTTGGTATGACCAGTAAAGCCATGTTGATTTAGTATGGTGATTCCTCAAACAATTAAAAATAGAATTACCACATTATCCAACAATGCCAACTTCTGGGTATACCTTGAAATAAATTGAAGTCAGTATGTTGAAAAGATATCTGCACTCTCACGTTTATTGCAGCATTATTCACAATAGCCAAGATATGGAAACAAACAAAGTGTCCATCAATAGATAAATGGATTTCTTGAATGTGGTATATATACACAATAAAATACTATTCATTCTTTAGAATGAATCCAATTCTATTTTTACAAACAACATAGATGAGTCTAGAGGACATTGTGCTATGTGAGATGAACCAGGCACAGAAAGACAAATATCACATTATATCATGTATATGGAATCTAACACAGCCAAACTCATAGAAATAGAAAGTAGAATGGTGATTACCAGAGGCTGGGAAAGTGGGGTAGTGTGAACAGGGAAAGGGGAAATGTTTGCCAAAGGGTACAAAATTACAGTTAGGAGAAATAAGTTCTGGTGATCTCTAGCACAGTTAAGTGACTATAGTTAATAATCATGCATTGTATATTTCCAAATTGCTAAAATGGTGGATTTTAAATGTTCTCATCCCCAAGTAATGATAAGTAGGTGAGATGATGAATATGTTAATTAGAACTGATTTGCTCATTCCACAATTTATATGTGTATTAAAACATCATGTTGTATCCCATAAATATATACAATTATTTTAAAATATTTGTCAGTTTTAAATAAAAATTAAAATTAAAGAAAAGATACTTATCTGTTGATTTTAGAGATTTAAAACTCAGGAAAAAAAAATGCTTGGCTTTAGATAAAAAGGGGTCATCTCTCTATAACAAGAGGAGAAAAGGAAGAAAGGCAGATCATAGATTCAGGATAAAAAGGAAAAGCTGAAGAAATATCTATCAGATGGCTTTGCTATTCCTTGTGAAATCTTGTGCTCAATGTGGGGATTGCGGTAAGGGAGGAAAGAGTTTGAAGACAGTAAGAAATGTTTGAAGTTGCTGCTGCGGGAATGGGAGAAGAAGTCAAGAAGGGAATCTTAGAAATTTTGCCTCTTGGTACTGTTACTTCATTGAGACTTAGACCATGAATTTTAAAAAGCCAATCTGGGATATTATGTAATTCTAGTAGTACTTTTCAAGTTTAAATTTGGGCAAGAGGAAGATACTCGAGTTGATCTAGAATTGTGATTTTTCCAGGTAGGTGTCACAAAAGGTAAGTGGGGCAAAAATGCTGAAATTGACAATAGGAGTAGAGTTCCAGCCCTCAAGGAAGGCACTGGGATTTTGTTGTTTTTGTTGTTGTTTGAGGGAATAAATGAAAAATGGTACAGATGGGGCTTTGAGAGTTAGCATACTAGTTACTGTCCAGTCTTCAACATATATTATTTCATTCATGAGCCACAATAAATCTATATTGTAGACACTAAAATTATTTCTACTTTACAAATTAAAGGTGGAAGACCTCAGAGAAGAGGAGTTACATATCTACCATCATACAACTAGGACTCAGTGGACCTAAGACTCAACCAAGATCAAAAGTAAGGTCTAAGAGACCCAAAGCCCATTTACTAAACTTACGCTTCAATGAAAGTAATGAGTAGCAAGATCCTTTCCCTTTAAAATTCCATCTTCAGAAAATGTACAATGAACTTGAAGATACAAAGCAGAATTAGAATGACTAAAATTCATAGATCAAGATTGAGGACACTATTAATTCCAAATGGGATTTTGTCAAACAATAATATTTGGAAGCTATGTAAAACTTTAGAGGATCCAAAGAAGTTTCATAAATTTTATCTCAATAATCAAAACAATTGTATGAACTAGATATTTTGTCATTTCTATTTTATGGGTTCCAAGAGTTAAGGGATTTATACAACTTACTAACCAGAGTTTTGCCTTTTGGTTTTTGTTTGTAGAAGCCCCTAGAAAACTCAAAGTGATAATAAATATGTTCTTAGCTAATTTTTGCTTCATATATGAGTTTAATACAGTGAAAAGGTAGAGTAAACTTTAATAGTTTTTTAACTATTTTGTTTTTGAGACTGTAATGAGAATATATCTAGCATTAGAATTAATTTATTTTGAACTCTTGGAGAGAAAGTCTGCTTACTTCATATAAATCAGATGGGGTTTACATTGCAAAATAGTCCAAAATCTCTCATGTGGAGATTTGGCTACTTTTCATTCTTTTCTCTGTAGAGGTCACAACTTAAAATTCTTGCAGATTGTCTTAATTCTGAAAGCATGTGACAGAAGTTCGCCCAGTCCTCTCAGACTTTGGACTCTTCTGTTGCCTTTTGCCTGAGCAAATAGAAAAATACATAAGTAAGTAAATAGTGAAAAATAAATTTAAAAGTGCTGGTCTATGAAAAAAAGTATAGAGCATAAAATAAACTGATAAAAAAAGATCTAGAAAGAAAAGCAAGACAGCTGCCTGAGTGACCAGCATGTTTGACTTTCTTCTACATACTTTGGCTTTATTTACTATCTCTTTTCTTCCTTTCCCCTAGAAGGTCTTCTCTTATCATACTCTCTACCTCCTAGAGGAACATATCTGGCTTCACTAAACCAATAGGCCTAGGCAGATTATTGTAATTCTCTGTACCATTCCTTAGTGCTGACACTTGTGACATAGTGACATAAGTTACTCTCTCAGTGCCACTGAAATGGTTTAAGCAGGTATCTAAAAAAGGTCTGGTTTTATAATTCAATTTATAAGACCAATACTATCTAAGAAAAACCCAATAATAGTATGTTATTCTGAAATAGAAATTCGTTGAGCTTTGGAAAAAAGCAAAGATAAAACATCTGAAAAAAAATTGTGATAAACAGTTCATTTCTTTGCGTTATTACCCAAAAGAGAAACAGAAATTATGTCAAATGAGAAAAATAGGAGCTTGACAAATAATAACAAAAATCTACAGTGTTAAAAATCTATTATTGATCATGCTGACTCCTAGATTGCATCTACATAATTTGAGGGTAAAAGTGTGGTATTTATTTAAATAAAAAAGACTGTTGGTTTCTACATATTCTATGACTTTATTTAATAGTGTTTGATGAGAAGAACAAGAAGAAAATTGTAGTAGTAGTAATAGTAGGAGTAAGAGGGAAAGGAGACAATGGAAAGAAGCAGAAGAAAATCATTACATAATTTTCACTTTTTTCAGTGATTTGTTTATTCATTTACAGTCATGTGCCACTTAACAATGGGGATACATTATGAAAAATGTGTCATTGGGTGATTTCATCATTATACAAACATCAGGGTGTACTTACACAAACCTAGATGATATAGCCTTCCTACAGACCTAGACTATATGGTATAGCCTATTGTTCTTGTGGAATATGTTACTACACTGAACATTTAGGCAGTTGTAACACAATAGTAGGTATTCGTGCATCTACACATATCCAGCCACATAAAACGTACAGTAAAAATATACTATTATTTTATGGAACCATTATGCAGTCCATTGTTACCTGAAATATTGTCATGCAGTGCAAGACTGTATTTAATTAATTATATATTTACTTATTTATTTATTGAATAGGGGTATTGATTCCCAGAGGGAGAAAAACACATTCTGACTTACATACACATGGCTGGGGGAAAAAAAGTTAAATGACATCACTACAATGTATATCTGTCAACCAGCAGTCAAAACCATCTCCATGATTGAAGGTACATTTTAGTGACCATATAAGCACATGTAGGCTATCTATCCAATGGTAGCTCTCAGTGGTTTTCATAATGCAAACAGGCAGTGTTTTCTGCTAAAGATAACTGGTTTTCTTTTATAGACAGATGGTAAAATCTGTAACATTAAAGTTTATTTCTATTTCAATGAAAGATTCTTCATAACAAAACTATTTTTGTCTCACTATAGAAATTCGTGCTCTGGTGATCAACTTACAGAAGATACTCTGAGGGATAAATCAATGCAATCAAGTATTTATATCTATATTCATGTATTTTATTCCTAAGTGACTGATCTTTGTACGATGCAAGTTCAAGGAAGTAGACAAGAAGAACAAATACTTGATATTTCATAGTTTAGAACTTGATTTGAAATTGATTTTCAAAATCCCTTTAATTTAAAACATCCCAATCAACTCTGACAAAAATCCCACTAAAATTATCGCTTGTTCTTCAAAGGGCATAACGTTTATCTACCAGCTCCATGATCCAGGAACCCTTCAAGGAGCAAAGGAATAGGAAATGAATATTGAAGCAGCATACCACTTTTTCTTCTACTTTATTCAAACAACTAAATTTTTGAAACAAGTTCTTCTAGGACACCTGAGGATCCTTTAATCAAAAATTATATATTGCACCAGTCTCAGTACTAGACAAATTAAAAAAAAATTCTACACTTAAGAAACTCTTGTTTTGGTGCAACATGAGCAGACTTATTAGTATAACCAAAGAACAGAACAGGAAGGCAGAGAAAATCACAGAAAAACCTTGAGGGAAGTAGGCTTTGAGCTAAGTCTTAACTAGTAACTTTTCACTGGAATATAATAGTGGACAAATAAAGTCATTCAAATCACATAAATGAGAGCATCTTTTAAAAGATGTTTAGCAGTCTACTGATTTTATTGGGTCAGAGTACACGTTGTTGAAAGGGGACTGTGAAAGATAATCTGGAAAGGGGAAAGAAAGACCTTCTATGAAATGTCAAGTAGCTTAGATTTCAACCTATGGGCAATGGAGATGCCATCAGATTGACCCATAAGATCCTTTAACAATCATGTGATAGGTAGACCAGAGGCAAACAAGGATAGAGACAGAAAAAAAAAAAAAAAAGGAAATTTCAGATTGCGACTAAAGATGCAGACCAAAAAGAAGGCAGCAGCAGTGTGTTTGGAAAGTAGGTGGCAAATATGAAATATACTAAACAAACAGAAGTATTAGGATTTCGTTATTGATTGGTTTGGGGGGGGGGTGGCAACACTAACAAGAAGAAGTTGAATCCCTGAATAGACCAATAGCAGGCTCTGAAATTGAGGCAACAATTAATAGCCTATCAACCAAAAAAAGTCCAGGACCAGATGGATTCACAGTCGAATTCTACCAGAGGTACAAGGAGGAGCTGGTACCATTCCTTCTGAAACTATTCCAATCAATAGAAAAAGAGGGAATCCTCCCTAACTCATTTTATGAGGCCAACATCATCCTGATACCAAAGCCTGGCAGAGAGACAACAAAAAAAGAAAATTTTAGACCAATATCCCTGATGAACATCGATGCAAAAATCCTCAATAAAATACCAGCAAACCAAATCCAGCAGCACATCAAAAAGCTTATCCACCATGATCAAGTGGGCTTCATCCCTGGGATGCAAGGCGGATTCAACATAGCAAATCAATAAATGCAATCCATCACATAAACAGAACCACAGACAAAAACTACATGAATATCTCAATAGATGCAGAAAAGTCCTTTGACAAAATCCAAGAGCCCTTCATGCTAAAACTCTCAATAAATTCGGTATTGATGGAACATATCTCAAAATAGTAAGAGCTATTTATGACAAATCCACAGCCAATATCATACTGAATGGGCAAAAACTGGAAGCATTCCCTTTGAAAACTGGCACAAGACAGGGATGCCCTCTGTCACCACTCCTACTCAACATAGTGTTGGAAGTTCTGGTTAAGGCAATCAGGCAAGAGAAAGAAATAAAACGTATTGAGTTACGAAAAGAAGTGAAATTGTCCCTGTTTGCAAATGACATGTTTGTATATTTAGAAAACCCCATCATCTCAGCCCAAAATCTCCTTAAGTTGATAAGCAACTTCAGCAAAATCTCATGATACAAAATCAATGTGCAGAAATCACGAGCATTCTTATACACCAATGACAGACAGGGAGCCAAATCATGAATGAATTCTCATTCACAATAGCTTCAAAGATAATAAAATACCTAGGAATCCAACTTACAAGGGATGTAAAGGACCTCCTCAAGGAGGACTACAAACCACTGCTCAGTGAAATAAAAGAGGACACAAACAAATGGAAGAACATACCATGCTCATGGATAGGAAGAATCAATACCATGAAAATGGTCATACTGCCCAAGGTAATTTATAGATTCAATGCCATTCCCATCAAGCTACCAATGACTTTCTTCACAGAATTGGAAAAAACTGCTTTAAATTTCATGTGGAACCAAAAAAGAGCCCGCATGAGATTCTGTCTCAAAAAACAAACGAACAAAAGACAACAACAACACTACCATCAAAAAAGAAAAAAACAAAAAAACAAACAAAAAAATATGTGTTTAGAAGTGTGTTAGGTTCGTTTTGTTTAGAAGTAAATAGTAAAAGTATTTTAAAGTTTAAAATGTCTGTGAATCTTCAACTGGCTCACTATCTTCTTTCATTCCCAGTTTCTGCCATTTTTCTAGATAATTTTACTATTTATATGGACAACCACCCATATACATCTATCTTCAATTTTTTTGACTTTCCTATCTTCATTAAGATTCATTTCCTTTAATAACCCTAATCTCACATGAAATTAAGATGTGTATTAATAACTGAAATACAAATGAAGATTACTGAAGATAGGCCTATTAAAATGGTCACATTTTGGGGATACTTTCTCAAGTCAGCTTCTATCTTGTGAGAATCCCAAGCAACATGAAGAGTCTATGTTTAGATGCTCCAAGTGACAATTAGCATCAATTCTCATTTATGAGAGTCGGCCATCTTATATGTCCAGCCCCGTCAATTCTTCAGGTGATGGCAGATCTAGTTGACATCTGCCTGCAACTTCATGAGACTTTAAGAAAGAATCACCCGTCTCAGCCCAGGCAACCCACGTAAGCATGAGAGAAATTAGTTGTTATTTTAATATATTAAATTTTATGGTGGTTCATTATGCAGCAGTTGGAACAATCTATGTCATGTTTAATTTCTGCTTTTACTGAATAAATTTTTAGTGATTAATATCAAGATTCTACTATAGTGAATGGTTTCTACTATAATAAATGGTCTTCTGTATAATTATTTATAGAAAGATTTAAACTTCAAACAGTATTTCTCTAAATTAAACACCATAATTCTTAAGTCCTAAAATGGATATAAAATAAGCCAGGAGAAAAATGTGAAGAAAACTACTGGTTATTCAGAATCAATGCTTTAAAAAATCTTTATACATATCATTAGATTATAATAAATTGGGAAGGATCTTTTAGTATTTGCCTAGCATAACATGTTGTTCCTTTGGAAATGGAATATTTAATTAGTGTGAATCTCACTGTATTATTGCCCCAGTCATAGTAGGTAGCCATGCTAAAATGAAATATTCATATTTAAATTCACTTGTCAGCACTACAATTATTACAGTTTCAAAGAAGTTAGATTTATATGATAATACTTAAGTATCCTTTCAACTCTATTATTTTTCTAATTCAAATGAAATCTTAAATCCTCAACAACAAAAATGATGACAATGACTATGTTTTCATTATTAGGAAACAACTATCCATAAAAGTACATTTTTCATTTAAAGGAAAGACAAACTAGCATTTCATGTACAAATGTTAGGTTAGTCTGTAACGGTTATATTTCTACAAAAATTAAGAATAATATTTGGGTTAATTAATCCTAATATTGAAATCATTGGTACTCGTGAGAAAAATGACACTTGGAACTCATTGTTGGAATGTGTTGATAGCTCACTGATGACTAGATATTTTCTAGAAAGCCCAAAATTCACACGAACAAGACCAAACATCTCAGGATCTTTCTTCAAAAAATAGTTCTGAGAAACTGCATCCATAGGCCTGTTAGCTGTGCTACATCAAATGTGTCCTCACATTAGTACCATAATCTGTTAACATTATGAAAGTGATAGAGAATGAGATTAATAAAAATTTCCCATTTTCTCAATAAAAAAATAGATTTTATCTTTTTGTTGTTGTTGTTTAAATATCAATGGACTGAGTACCTAAGAGAACTTTCATTTGATTTTAGTGGCAGGGTTTTTTTTTATATAAATATTTCACATAACGACTATTTCACATTTGTGAAGAAATAGCTGAAGTGTAAGTACACAAAATTACTCACAAAATGTGAATTCCAGAACTGTAATTATTATTATCCCAAATGATGTGTATTCAAAGTAAAATTTCAACAGCACACAACTCAAATTACTGAAAACCGTTATATGGTAGATTTATTTCACTGAAATTTTTATGATGTTGATTTTTCATTTCTTTCTCTTTTTTTTTAATCCGGCTGTGCTGATTAATTCCTCTTGCATCAAAAGGGACATCATTTTGACTTAACCCAAAATTATATGACAGCATCAGGACATTATTATTCAACATGTGTGTAATAAATTGATCAACACCTTATGCTTACCACAAAAAAGAAACAAACAAAAAAAAAAGCACAGAGGTTGGATTTAACTATCTTTCAAAGTTGCTTTTTTTCATACCAAAAGATACTGAGCAATTTTTCTGGTGATTTCTAAAAGAAGGTATTGGTTTAATGTATTTTTCTGCTGGACTTTTAGGCAAATGCTATAAAATATTTGGCATACAGTTCAAACAAATCATTTATATTTCTCCAGTTATGCTATATTTTGAAACTAGGACACAATTGTCTATATGCTTTCTCTAATAGCAGGTCATTGTAGCTATGCTACTTCTGCATTCATTTCAGATAAAACCCTTATATAGTTGAAGACTTCACAGTAGTGACTAAGCTGGACGACTTTGCCATAAATCTAGGAAAACTAAAAGTACAAAATAAAAAACCCAGATATAAGCAAATGGAAAGTATAAATAAACTATATACATATGTATTGCAGGGAAAAATATTTAAATGTATAAAGTAATACACAACACATAAGGAAGACACTAGGTAAATATGTCCACAACCAGATTAAAAATACAACTCCAGAGTACAGAATAAGTAAAAAATAAAAAAGTAGAAACTCAGAAGTAAGAGAATAATCAGAACGTGATGGCCAAGAATAGTATGACTAGAATATAGGATTTTATGAGAAAACTGAAAATCGAAAGAAAACAAATCATTTCAGAAATAAAGACGCACCTAAGAAGAACACACAAGTTACTAGAAAAGTAAAGGAAAGAAAAATAAGACAGTAGAGACTAGGAAACTAAAAACCATGTACACTTTTAAAACTCAAAAAATGACAAATGTAGAGGCCATGCAAAAAATAGTCAATATAATTCTTCTTATAGAGATCATTCACCTCTTTGGTTAGATGTATTACTAGATATTTCAATTTTTTGTGGCTACTTTAAAGAACTGTGTTCTTAATTTGGCTCAATTATATTGATATATAGAAATGCTATTGATTTTCATACTTTTTTTTTATACTGAAACTTTATTGAAGTCATTTAACAGTTACAGGAGAATTTTGTTATAGTCTTTATGGTATAGAATCATATAATCAGTTAAGAGAGATATTTTGCTAACTTCTTTTCCAGTTTGGATGATTTTTATTTCTTTGTTTTGCCTAATTGCTCTAGCTAGGAATTGCAGTACTATGTTGGAAAAGAGTGGTAAGAGTGGACATTCTTATCTTGAGTTCTCAAGGGGAATAGTCACAGCTTTTGTCTGTTCAGTATGATGTTGGCTGTTTGTTTAATATACATGCCTTTTATTATGTTGAGATATGTTTCTTCAATTCCTAGTCTGGTGAGGGTTTTTAATCATGAAATGGTGTCAAATTTTATCAAAAGCTTTTTCTGTGTTTATTTAGAGATGATCATATGTTTTTGTTTTTAATTCTGTTTATATGGCAAATAACATTTATTGATTTGTGTATGTTGAACCATCCTTGCATTGCATGATCAATGCACGACTGATCATGGTGAATTAACTTTTTGATGTGCTGCCGGACTTGGTTTTCTAGTATATCCTTGAGGATTTTTGTGTCTATATTCATCAAGGATATTGGCCTGAAGTTTTCTTTTGTCATTGTTTCTCTGCCAGATTTTGATGTCAGAATGATGCAGGCTTTGTAGAATGAGTTAGAGAGATGTCCCTCCTCCTCGAGTTTTTGGAATAGTTTCAACAGAATTGGTACCAGTTCTTCCTTGTACATATGGTAGAATTCAGCTGTGAATCCAGGTGTTCCAGGATATATTTTGGTTGGTAGTTTTTTGTTTTTTGCTTTTTGTTTTGAGACAGAGTCTTGTTATGTTGCTGAGGCTGGTATCAAACTGCTGGGCTTAACTGATCCTCTGCCTCTGCCTCTCACAGTGCTAGGATTACAGGTGTGAGCCACCACACACAGGCTGGTAGGTAGGATTTTTATTACTGATTCCATTTCAGAACTCATTATTTGTCTATTCAGGGTTTTACTTCCTTCCTGGTTCAATCTTGGGAAGTTCTGTGTTTCTAGGAATTTATCCATTTTCTCCAGATTTTCTAATTTGTGTGCATGAAAGTATTCATAATAGTCTCTGAGGATCTTTTATATTTCTGTAAGATTGGTTGTAATATCATCTTTGTCATTTCTGATAGTGTTCATTTGGTTCTTGTTTTTTTTTGTTGTTGTTGTTAACCTAACTGGTGGTCTATCAATTTTGTTTATTCTTTCGAAGAACAAACTTTTGGTTTAATTGATCTTTTCTATGAATTTTTGCATCTCAGTTATGTTCAATTCTTCTCCAATTTTAGATATTACTTTTGCTAGCTTTGGAGTTGGTTGGCTCTTTTTATTCTAGTTCCTCTAGGTGCAATTAATTAGAGATCTTCTTAACTTTTTGATACTGCTGAAGGAAATCAGAGATAACATAAGCAAATGGAAAAACAATCTATATTCATAGATTAGAAGAATCAATATCATTAAAATGGCCATACTGCCCAAAGTAATTTATGAATTCAATGTATTCTTATCAAGCTAGAAATGTCATTTTTTTACAGAAGTCAGAAAAACTATTCTAAAATTCATTGGGAATCAAAACAGATCCAAGAAGCCAAAGCAATCCTAAGAAAAAGAACAAAGCTTGACTTATCACATTACCTGACTTTTAAATGTAGTACAGAGCTATTGTAAGCAAAACAGCATGGTACTGGTACAAAAACAGACATGTAGACTAATAGAACAGAATAGAGAATCCAGAAATAAAACCATACACCTACAACCATCTGATCTTCAACAAACTTGACAAACACACTCTGGAGAAAGGAATCCCTATTCAATAAATGGTGCTGGCATAACTGGCTATCCATATACAGAAGAATGAAACTGGACCTCTCTTGATATGGTTTGGCTGTGTCCCCACTCAAATCTCATTTTGAATTGTAGTTCCAATAATCTTAAAATGTCATGGAAGGGGCCAGGTGGAGAAAATTGAATCATGGGGGCAGTTTCCCCTATCCTGTTCTTGTGTTAGTAAGTTCTCACGAGATCCGATGGTTTTATGAGGTTTCGCTCAGCTCTCATTCTTCTTCTGCTTGCTGCCATGTGAAGAACAGGTTGGCTTCCCCTTCCACCATAATTGAAAGTTCACCCATACTGAACTGTGAGTCAATTAAACCATTTTCCTTTGGAAATTACCCAGTCTCAGGTATGTCTTCATTAGCAGCATGGGAACAGACTAATACAGTAAATTGCCACCAGTAGAGTGGGCCACTGCTGTTAAGAATACCTGAAAATGTGGAAGCAACTTTGGAACTGGGTAACAGGCAGAGGTTGGAACAGTTTGGAGGGCTCACAAGAAGACAAGAAGATATGGGAAAGTTTGGAACCTCCTAGAGACTGTTGAATGGCTTTGACCAAAATGCTAATAGTGATATGGACAATGAAGTCCAGGTCGAGGTGGTCTCAGACAGAAATGGGCAACGTTTTGGGAACTGGAGTAAAGGTCTCTCTTGCTATGCAAAGAGACTGGTGGCATTATGCCCCTGCCCTAGAGATCTGTGGAATTTTGAACTTGAAAGAGATGATTTAGGGTATATGGTGGAAAAAATTTCTAAGTGGCAAAGCATTCAAGAAGAAGCACAGCATAAAAGTTTGTAAAATTTACAGCCTGATAATGCAATAGAAAAGAAAAACCCATTTTATGGGGAGAAGTTCAAGCTAGCTGCAGAAATTTGCATAAATAATGAGGAGCCAAATGTTAATCACCAAGACAAAGGAGACAATATCTCTGGGGCATGTCAGACACCTTCATGGCAGCCCCTGCCATCAGAGTTCCAGAGGACTAGTAGGGAAAAATGGTTTCATGGGCCATACCTGGGGGCCCCCTGCTCTATGCAGCCTCAGGACATGGTGTCCCAGCTGCTTCAGCTTTAGCCTTGGCTGAAAGGAGCCAAAGTACAATTCAGGCCATTGCTTCAGAGTATGTAAACCCTAAGCATTGGTAGCTCACACATGGTTTGGGGCCTGCAGGTACACGGAAGTTGAGAATTCAGGTTTGGGAATCTCTGCCTAGATTATAGAGGATGTATAGAAATGCCTGGATGTCCAGGCAGAAGTTTGCTACAGGAGCAGGGCCCTCAGGGAGAACCTCTGCTAGGACAGTGTGAAAGGGAAATATGGGGTTGGAGCTCCCACAGAGAGTCCCCCTGGGGCACTTCTCACAGTGGATCTATGAGAAGAGGGCTACCATCCTCCAGATGCCAGAAGAGTAGCTCCACAAACAGCTTGCACTGTGCACATGGAAAAGCCACAGACACTCAACTCCAGCCTGTGAAAGCAACCATGAGGGGGCTGTACCCTGCAAAGCCACAGGAGTGGAGCTGCCCAACATCATGGGAGCCCACCTCTTACATCAGCATGTCCTGGATTTGAGACATAGAGTCAAAGGAGATCATTTTGGAACTTTAATGTTTAATGACTACTCTATTTGATTTTGGACTTGCATGGGGCCTGTTCCCCTTTGTTTTTGCCAATTTCTCCCATTTGGAACAGGTGTATTTACTCAATACTTGTATCTCCATTGTATCCAGGAAGTAACTAGTTTGTTTTGATTTTACAGGATCATAGGTAGAAGGGACTTATCTTGTTTCAGATGAGACTTTGGACTTGGACTTTTAAGTTAATGCTGAAAAGCATTAAGACCTTGGGGACCATTGGAAGGTCATGATGTGTTTTGAATTGTGAAGACATGAGATTTGGGAGGGGTTATGGGTGGAATTATATGATTTGGCTTAGCTGTGTCCCCACACAAATCTCATCTTGAATTGTAGTTCCCATAATCACCACATGGCATGGGAGGGACCAGGTGGAGATAACTGAATCTTGGGGGCAGTTTCCTGCATCCAGTTTCATGATAGTAAGTAAGTTCTCACAAGATGCGATTGTTTTATAAGGGACTTCCCCCTTTACTTGGCTCTCATTCTTCTTCTCTCTGCTGCCATGTGAAGAAAGACATGTTGGCTTCCCCTTCCACCATGACTGTGTGTGTTTTTTGTTTTTTGTTCTTTATTATTATTATTATTATACTTTAAGTTCTAGGGTACATGTGCATAACGTGCAGGTTATGAGGCTTCCTCAGCCATGCTGAACTGTGAATCAATTAAACCTCTTTTCTTTATAAATTACCAAGTCTCAGGTATGACTTTACTAGAAGAATAAGAATGGACTAATACACCTCTCTATCACCATATACAAAAATTAACTCAGGATGGATTTAAGACTTAAATGTAAGACATCAAACTATAAAAATTCTAGAAGAAATCTGAGGAAGTATCCTTCTTAATATTAGCCTTGGAAAAATAATTTATTGCTAAGTCTTACAGAGTAATTGCAATAAAACAAAAATTGACAAGTGGTAACTAATTTCTGCACAGCAAGAGAAGTATCAAGGAAATAAACAGACAACCTATAGAATGGCAGAAAATATTCACAAACTGTACATCTGACAAAGGTCTGATATCCAGTATCTGTAAGAAACTTGCACATATTAACAAGCAAAAAGCAAATAATCTCATTAAAAAGTGAGTAAAAGACATGAACAGACACCTCGAAAGAAGACATATGGCTGGGTGCAGTGGCTCACACCTGTAATCCCAGCACTTTGGGAGTCCAAGGCAGGCGGCTCACCAGAGGTCGGGAGTTCAAGACCAGCCTGACCAACATGGAGTAACCCCGTCTCTACTAAAAATACAAAAGAAAAAAAAATTAGCCAGGGATGGTGGTGCATGCCTGTAGTTCCAGCTAGTTGGGAGGCTGAGGCAGGAGAATCACTTGAACCTGGGAGATGGAGGTTGCGGTAAGCTGAGATCATGCCATTGCACTCCAGCCTGGGCGACAAGAGGGAAACTCCATCTAAAATTAAAAAAAAAAAAGAAGACATACAACCTGCCCACAAACACACACAAATAATGCTCATTATCGCTAATCATCAGAGAAATGCAAATCAAAACCATAATAAGATACCATCTCATATCAGTCAGAATACCATTCATTAAGAAGTCAAAACATAATACATGCTAGCAATTCTGCAGAGAAAAGGGGACAATTATACACTGTTGGTGGCAATGTAGACTAGTTCAGCCACTGTGGGGAGCAGTTTACAGATTTCTCATAGAACCAAGAGTTGAATTACCATTTGACCCAGCAATCCCATTGCTGGGTATATATCCAAAGGAAAATAAATCATTCTACCAAAAAGACACATGTATGTTCACTGCAGCACTATTCAGAAAAGCAAAACCATGGGATTAACCTAGGTGCCCATCAGTTATGAATTGGATAAAGAAAATGTGGTACTTATACACCATGGAATACTATGTAGCCATAAAAATAATAAAATTATACCTTTTGCAGCAACATGGAAGCAGGTGGAGGCCATTATTCTAAGTGAATTAACACAGGAACAGAAAATAAAATACTTCATATTCTCACTTGTAAGTGGGTGCTAAACATTGGGTACATGGACAAAAAGATGGGATCAATAGACACCGGGGACTTATATGCGGGGAGAGAGAGGAGAGGAGAGCTGAAAAACTACTTATTGGGTACTATGCTTACTATCTGGATTATGGGTTTGGTCATGTCCCAAACCTCAGCATCGTGCAACATACTCATGTAACAAACATGCACATGTACGCCCTGATTCTAAAATAAAAGTTGAAAAAGAAAATGAAATTTCTTGTGAGTGTGTCAGGAGGAATACTAAAAACAAAGAGTCAAACCAATGGAGTAGAACAAATGTTAAAATCCATAATT
Source organism: Macaca thibetana thibetana (assembly GCF_024542745.1). Taxonomy (NCBI): domain Eukaryota; kingdom Metazoa; phylum Chordata; class Mammalia; order Primates; family Cercopithecidae; genus Macaca; species Macaca thibetana. The sequence continues at coordinate 78,672,722 of NC_065581.1, forward strand.
CATAAAACTTTCATTTAAAAAAGGCGTATTTAATAAAAACATTATTTATAAAAGGTGGGTGGGAGAAGAAATCAATCTTACTTATTGAAAAGGAATATATTATACATGAGGACAAAAACCCAGAATGATCAATATTCTAGTCAAACTAACAGATTTGCAGTGGGAGGGCCAGGATCCCTTTGCATCCAGTCTTTAGAAGGATTAAAGATTAGACAGATATTACACCTTTCAACAGCAACACTCTATATCTGAGGAAAATTTAACAACGTATTTTCCTAAGACAAAAATTCCTCAAGAAACCAAGGTACTATAGAAGAATTGACATGAGGTCTAGTGGTGAACATTAAGCATATATCTGTATAAAACTGATAAATAAGGGTAAAGGTTATTTTTTAAAATCTATAAATGTCATATGTTCTTATTATTTAGATACAATGCAATTAATGATGTAGAATAAGCTCACTGATTACCTTAAATATTGTAGTTGGGAGTAAAGGATGTCACTTTGAATTAAACACCACGGTGGAGAGTGAGAGAATGGAAAAGAAAAGGTGACCAACTAAACTCATTATAGCTTATAGAAGAGAACCAAAAGATATCTAATTTGTTTTATTAATTATATATCTAATTAATTTTGAAAGGAAGTATTTTAACAAAAATATAAGCCCTGCTAAATACCAGATAACATATCATAAAGAAAGAGCAAAAGACCACATTACAAAAGTAAACATACACATATATATGAATTAATAAATGTAAATATAAAATGTGTATACATATATACAGCACAAAAAGATGGCATTAAACATTAGAAGTAATATCAATAAATGCAAATGGACTTAATCTATCCAGTAAAACATAGAGATTATCAGATTAGCTAAAAAGCAAAATCCAAATCTATGATGTATACAAAAGTTACTTCTAAAATAAAGAGGCACAGAAAGGTTAAAAATAAATAGATCGGCCAAAGTATGCTAGAAAAATAACGTTTAATGCATCTCTCTCAATCCAAGACAAACCAAAGAAATAAGATTACAGGATCCCTAAATGGTCTAATCAGTAAGGTAAATGTTCTAACATGTATCAAATTCTGAGCCTCAACAAATAAAATGCACCATATTTATAAGTGCCCATATATTAGGTAATACATACACAGAGAGAAAATCTGAATACTGTATATACTGTAAAAGGTATACTTTGACCAAAATAAGATAAAGTTAAAAGTAACTTTTAAAATAAAAAGTAAAAAATAATAATAATCAAAAGCTCTTTTGCCTGGAGATTGAGAGCTCTTAAACTGCCCAACACGTGGATCACTGGAGAAATACAAAACAAAAATTCAGAATTTCTCAAAAATAAAGTAACAAAAATATTATATCAGAATTTAATAAACAAGTTTAAAGCAGTATCCACAGACACATATATAGCATTAAATATTTTTTCAGTAAAATGAAAATGAAATAACTAAATTTTCTACTCAAAGAACACAGAAGGAAAGAATGTTTGACATGAAAACAGAAATCAATAAGCTAAAAAACAAGAATGCAATTCATCCAAAAGCTGCTTAATTTACAAAAAATCAACCAACGTAACAAATGCTATACATCTTAAGAGAGCAAAAATGTGGAGCGCAAACATACGAAATACTAAATGACAATGGAATAAGTAGTAAAACAAAGGACTACTTTTTACACTATGAAAACAAACTTGAACATCTAGATGAAATATACAACTTTCTGTTAAAAACTATTCTTCCAAAACATATCATAGCGATTTCAAAGTGCGGAAAATAATGGCATACTTACAATTTCTTTTATGAAATAAACATAAGGTTAACAAACATTGCACAGAAAAACTACAGTTTACCTATGAATATTGTTGTATAATTTAAATAAAATGTTAATAAATAGGAATCAATACTGCATTTTAAAAGTACATCCTTACTAAGCAAAGTCTATTCCAGGAAGACAATGAGTTTAAATGCTATGAAATTCTTTAATGTAATTAATCATATCAACACATATAAAGAGAAAAATATAATCTCCTTAGAGACAATCGTTTAGCAAAAGGCATTTGACATATCAATACTATTTCATTATTATTTTAAAAACTGCTAAATTAAATAGCTTTTCTAAATACTGAAATAAGATCTATATATATTTCAGCTTTAAAGCTAGAATCTTATTTTTTACAGCTTTATTGAGGTATAACTGATCTACAAATAACTGCTTAGTGAATACAATTTTATTATTTTCAACATATGAGTACACCTATGATAGCATCATGGCAATCGCAGTAATAAACTTATCCATCATCTCCTTATGTCTCTCCCTGTGTGTGTGTGTATGTGTGTGTGTTTACGTGTTAAGAACACCTAATATGAGATCTAGCCTCTTAATAAATGTTAACTACAGTCACTATGTTGTACAGCAGATCATTAGAACTCATTCATCTTACATAATTGTAACTTTACACTCATTGAACAAAACCTTCTATTTTCCCCTACCCTATCCCCTGACAGCCACCATTCTATTTTTCTATTTTCTGCTTATATAAGTTTGATTATTTTAAATACCTCATATAAGTGAAATCATGCAGTATTTTTTCATCTGTACCTGACTTATTTCACTTAATGTGATATCTTCTAGTTCCACCCATGTTTTCATAAATGACAAGATTTCCCTTTTTTTAAATGCTGAATGTTTCCATTATTTATATATACTATATTTTCTTTATCTATTCATCTGTTGGTGGACACTTAGACTGATTCTATATCTTGGCTATTGTGAATAACACCACAATGATCACGGGAGTCCAGAAATATTTTTGAAATTCTTATTTCAGTCCTTTTAGATATGTACTCAGAAGTGGGATTGCTAAATCATATGATGTTTGTTTTTAACTTTTTGAGAAAGATCCATACTGTTCTTCATAATCACTGTACTAGTTTACATTTTTACCAAGAGTGTACCAGGGTTCTTGTTTCTATTTTTACCAACACTTCTTACCTTTCATGTGTTTAGTAATAGCCATTTTAACAGGTGTGAAGTTGCAGAATATTGTTTTAATTTGCATTTCTCTGATGTTTAGTGATGCTGAGAATCTTTTCATATACATGTTGGCATTTGTATGTCTTCGCTGGAGAACTGTCTATTCAGGTCCTTCGGTCATTTTTAAATTGAGCTATTTGTTTTTTTGCTATTGTCTTTAGGAGTCTACATATATTTTGGTTATTAACATGTTACCAGATATATGGTTTGCAAGTATTTTCTCCCATCCTATATGTTGCCTCGTCACTCTGTTGATTGTTTCTTTTGTTGTGCAGGAGATTTCTAGTTTGATGTAATCCTGATTCCCCGTTTTTGCTTTTGTTGCTTATGTTTTTCGTGTCATATGCATGAAATCATTGCCTAGACCAACGTCATTAAGCATTTTCCCTAGGAGTTTTACAAGTTCTAGTCTTATCTTTAAGTACTTAATCCATTATGAGTTTATTTTTGTTATAATGTAAGCTAGGGGTCCAATTTTATTCTTTAGCAGGTGGATGTGCAGTTTTTTCAATACCATTTGTTAAAGAGGCTGTCCTTTCCCCATTGTGTGTTTTTGGCACCCAAGTTGAAAATCAGTTGACCATATATGGATGGGTTTATTTCTGGACTTTCTATTCTATTCCATCGGTTTATATGAGGAGACTTCAAAAAGACTGTAGAAAACTAGAATTAAAAGGTAAAAGTAAAAATAAACTTTATTTCTCAACATAAGCTCCATGAAATTAAAGACATTTTTGTGAGCAATGACCAGTAATTTAGTCCATCCCTAAAGAATTAAGGTTCCTTGGAATTTAATCATGTCAATGCACTCTTTTTCACATTATTAACTGTGGAATAAATGGGTGTGCTTTAAGAATATTTTAAGATGCAGAAACAAAAAGTTAGAAGGATCCAAACAAGGACTGTAAGGTGGGTGTGTAATTATTTTTAACAAAATTCCAACAAAATTGTCCTTGTTTGATGAGAGGAATAAGCAGGAGCACTGCAGTGGTGGAGAAGGACTCTCTGTTGAAGCTTTCCCAGGCATTTTTCTGCTAAAGCTTTGGCTAACTTTCTTAAAATATTCTCATAATAAACAGATGTTATTGTTCTTTGGCCACCAGAAAGTCAACACATATAATGTTTGAGCTTCCCAATGAAGTATTCCATGAACTTTGCTCTCAACCATTCCACTTTTGCTTTGATTGGACCACTTCCACCTCTTGATAGCCATTGATTTGATAGTGCTTTGTCTTTATGATCATACTAGTAAAGATGTATTTCAGTTTTTCTTACAATCTTTGAAGAAATGCTTCAGGACCTTGATTCCATTTGTTTAAAATTTCCATAGAAAGCTTTGCTCTTCTCTACAGCTGATCTAGGCTCAACAGTTTTGGCATCCATTGAATGGAAAGTTTGCTCAACTTTAATTTTTTAGTCAGAATTGTGTAATCTGACCAATTGAGACGTTGACTATTGTTTCTGCTATCATCATTAGTCCTCTCCAATTAGGGCACCAACAAGTACATTTTTTACTTGAATATTGATGTGGATGGTCTGCCACTGCAGGCTTCATCTTCAACATCATATTGTCCTTTCTGAAAAGGAGGACTTTGTAAACTGTTGATTTCCTTAAGGCATTGACTTCATAAAATTTTCATAAAGCCTCAGATTCACCATTCTTCAACCCAACATTCACCGTAAATTTGATGTTTGTTGTTGCTTCAATTTTAGCAAAATTCAAGTTGCTCCAATAAGGGCTCTTATTTAAACATGTTATAACAAGTTAGTGGAAGTTTATTTTAGTGCAAAAAAATTGAAATCCATGCATACCTTTTTCATAATACAAATTTTCCATGAATTTTTGAAGTCCTCTTGTATCTCTGTCTTTATGCCAGTAATGAGGAGACCCTAGAGTCAGTCACATAAATGTCAGAACTGAGAAAAATGTCTTCTGTTCTTACTATTATTTTGCTATTTGATTGTAATGAGATCTACTTGATAAAGTGGTTAGTCATAAATGAAAAAGCAATTAAAAATATAAGAACTAAAAAGAGGGAAACACCACCTCCATTTGTCTATGGCATGATTAAATATCTAAAACAATTAAAGGCACCAATAAAAAAATGGCTGCCAGATTAGAAAGATACAAAATTAATATATATAAATTAATAGCCTTCATAGATGCAAAGAGTAATTAGAACATATCACAGAAAATCCCTTTTGTTTATTGCAAATGAAAATAAAATAGACAAGTATAAACTTAAAGAATTATATACAAACTATATCAGGAAAAATATAAAATATTATCAAGGACAAAATAGTATACTGTATAAATGGAAAGACATACTATGCTCTTGAATAGAAAGACTTGATTTTTTAAAATGCCATTCGCTTTAATTGGGATAAAATTATGAATGTCATATAATGTGATCATGGAAAAAAATGCCATCAATGTTTTTCTGTGATTAGACATATTGATTACATAGCTTATATGAAGAAATAGAGCAGCAGTTGTAGTCAGAAAACCTCTAAAGTAAAAAGTAATACATATGGGAGGTGAGAAGAAACGCTAGCCATAACAAATATGTAAACATATTGTAAAGCTGCTAAACAAAATAGTGTGGTATCTGCACATGAAGAAAGACACAGATCAATGGAACAAAGCAGGGGATCAACATAGTATATATACATATAACATATATATACACACACACTATATATACACACACACACTATATATATACACACACACACTATACATATATAGATTTAATAACTTGGATTGTAAAAATTGGGTAGTCATAACAAACCTGCACGTTATGCACATGTACCCTACAACTTAAAGTATAATAATAATAAATAAATTAAAAAAAAATAGACTCATTATTTAAATCAAAACTAGAATAAATTCCAAATGAATCAGAACTCTAAATTCAAATTTGGAATAATACAAGTATTAAAAGAAAATATGAGCAAATTACTTTATAATCTTCAAATACTCTGCCTGATGGAAAATAGGGAAATTTTTCTAACTATAATTCAAACTCCAGAGTCAGTACAAGAAATGATTGATAAATAACACAGCAAAACACAAAAGCAATGTAGAAATACAAATAAAAATTGAAAAAATATGTGTAACATTTCAAAAAGGCTATTATTTAGTGCCTGAAGAACTTTAAAAAATAGAAATGAAAGTACCAATAACTCATTAGAAAAATGGAGAAATTAAATAAAATATGATCAATATGCAACATATAAAAATGATCCTTAAACATATGAAACAAGACTACTTTTATTTAAAATTATAGAAAAACAAACTAAGCTATGCTGAAATATCATTTTTAATTATCTGACTGTTAAAAAGCTGAGGCTGACAGGATTTTCCACATGGACAGTTCTAAGAAAACAAACTCCCTCATTCATTGTTACAGAAACGCAAAATGATGAATCCTATGAATAAGAATTTGGAAATATTTACCAAAATGCCTATGTATTATTCTGTGACTTGATGATCCTTCTTCTCAGCAAATATGCAAATTATCCTTTAAGCAAGGTTATTAATTGTGACATTAATTATAGATACATTAATAGGGAATTATACTGTTGTGCCTCCACTCAAAGCAGTGCTGTGCAGCTATAAAGAGGAGAAAAGGCGATTTATGTGTCTAGAAACATAAATAAACGATAGATATAGATAGCTCTAGAATATATATTAAGTAAAATAAATTACAAAACATTATTTCTAGAATGATACCATGTGTGTAAGAGAGCGGAACTGTGTGTGTATATGTGTTTCATGCAATTTTCAAAATAGAAACCATGTAAATATGAAACCAAACCTAATAAAATTTTGCCAATGCAGAGAGTCGAGGCAAAGGGTCAATGGAACAGGAATACTATCAGGACTTTTGTGAATTTTTTTCTAGTTTGACTTGGAACTATGTAAATATTTTATATAATTTAAAATTTGACTTTAAAGAGAACAAAAATGAAACATCTAAAATTATAAAACATACTGAAATAACAGCTGTCACTTCCAGTGATTTTCAGTTTATATACGTGACAGCATAAATATCTGCTGAAGTTTTCTTCACACTCTGTTGTGATCACGTGTAATTTTTTATGTGTACCTGTAAAATTCTCTATTACATATTAGCAATTAAAGACTTTAAAAAAGAAAAGTAGGCCAGAAAAGTATGGAGGCTCAGGCCTGTAATTCCAGTACTTTGGGAGGCAGGGGCGGGCAGATCACCTGAAGTCAGGAGTTTGACACCAGCCTGGCCAACATGGTGAAACCCCATCTCTACTAAAAATACAAGAAATTAGCAGAGTGTGGTGGCACGCTCCTGTAGTCGCAGCTACTCAAGAGTCTGAGGCAGGAGAATCAGTTAAACCCAGGAGGCGGAGGTTGCAGTGAGCTGAGATCAGGCCACTGCACTCCAGCCTGGGTGACAGAGTGAGACTCTGTCTCATAAAATTAATTAATTAAATAGGAAAATTATGCATATTCACACAAAGAGTCTCCCTGTTTCTAACTTCTCTCTCTTCCTTCATGTAAACCCTATGTGAAATTTATCTTACTCCAACACTAATTTGATCATGTCACTCAAGGACAAACAGAAGGCTTCAGTGTGTTACACAGATTAAAAAAACAAAAAACAAAACAAAAAACACTCCACAAGTTGTGTTTCATGTGCCTCTTCCAACTGCTCTTTATCTTCTAAGCTTCACCCCTTGCTATTATCCCACTGGTTTCCATTCTGCCCATCATTTATCACCACAAATTCCACTTTGTACCCAGCACAGCTTCCCAATTCTGCCCTTTCCACCTCTATTTCATCATAGGTTCTTGGTTTGTTAGGCCCTCCTGACTTCTTTCCCACCTACGTGTCTTACTTTAATTTAAAAAATTCTTAATCCTATACAATTTCTTCATCCAGTGCTGTCATTATCCCCCTATTTCTTCTTAAAATTAATTCATTACTCAATATCCCCTACAATCCATCAATATAATTTTTTGCTTAATTAGTACTAACTGTAATCTCTCTTTACATCAATACATAGTACTTATCCTTTTAGAGGAGAATCCCCACCAGTGCAGAGATTTGTTTCTGGTGTGTTCCTAAATAGCATCAAGTTTATTATGGGTTGAAGATGTTTATACCTCAGAAGCTCTGCCCTGGTGAGATAACAGCCACATCCACGCATTAATTGGCTAAGGGAATCTGGCTAACTCAACTCTCTGACTGTTCTGGAAAATATTTCATAATATTCACAAATTTGTCTGTGCATCAAAATTGCTATTAAAGCAAATTATATAATTAATAAAAAATGTATTTGCACATGACTAGGAACATAATGACCTAGAAAATGAGAATGACATGAATATGTTAAAGAAGGTCACTTAGTTTGTGCCAAACCAATATGATTGGAATCCAATGGTGACATAAGTTAGAAACGGCTTGTCAGCCTGACAACACACAATGTCCTGGCCAGGGTAAGTTTGCATCACACTTTCAGCAGACGCTTCTAATAAAATGCTTTCAGAAATAGGCATCTCACTTTTTAAATGTCTCCCCAAACACATATGCTTTGACACTCTGGATCAAACACACTATTGAGAGCTTTTTCTAAGAAAATGTCACCCTTATAGTGATACCTAAAATCTGACATGCTGTTACCAATAATTTTTATAGCTTCTTGCATAATACTGCACACTCAGCACAATAGTTATACTGTTCCAGGGGGAAACAAACATTTTTTCTCAAAAGACTATTTTCAATTAAAGACAGAATTGAGGAGAACACATAATTAAATAGTTCATAAAAAAAGAGGACTCTTTTTGTGGCATAAACACCATGCTCAAGCATTGAAGTGAAGAATATAAAGAATCTGAAAGGAAGAAGGAAAGTCAGAAGAAAATGAAAAGAGGTATATTTTGAAGTTTGATTTCTATAGCTTTAAAAGTTTATAGAAATAATTTCCAGATTTAGAGTTTTATATAAAAGTATTTACTAGATTAAGATGAAAAGTAACTTTGGTGATCTCTTGGCTCTACCCAGCCAGCAGATAATCTAGAAATGGAGGAGGAGTTTTAAAGTGAGACCAAAATGTTCATACCTGACTCACATCACCCTGACTCCAATCTTAACCATACCCCCACTCCTACACACAAATACACACACACACACACACACAAACACATTCACTGTAATCCACTAGGAACATAGGACTAGAAGGGTGGAAGAAGATGGATGAGACTTATAGAGAAGGAAAAGGAGAACGGAGTGGGATTGGGAGCAATTATAAGAAAGATATTAATATCAAGTACAACTTCGGAATTTTAGAACTGAAATAGGCTTTAATTTTCAAAAATAAGTAACAGTATATAATCTAATCAAGATATCATTCACCACCAACTGAGAAAGGGGATTTAACATACAGACATCCGTTGGGGGCCAGATAATAAAAAACAAATAAAACTTACATGTCTATCACAATTAGTTTTATATACTGTTGAATTTACACATTTCAAATGAACTTTGCATTTGAAAATTCAGCATTTTCATTTTGTCTGGAACTATTTAATTTAAGCAAAGAAAATAATTATCTTAAAATCAGCAGGAATAAACTATTTCTATGAGTACCACATTCAAAATTTTATGCCTAGAAATTTCACGCTAAAATTTTAAGGAGACTTCCTTCTCTTCCAGTCATTAGGAAAACTGAGGACCTTATTCTTTTTCAAAGTGAAAATTAAATATGTTCTTCTGACACTCTTAGCTTGAATATTAAAACTTGGACAGAATTAGTCATTGCTAATGATCAAAAATATATCCAACTGTCACCAATTAGGGACTCTTCAAACAACAAAATGTCATTGAACAATAACAAAAAAATGAATCTTAGGAGAAAAGAATAAAGACAAGTACAGTATCACATTGTAAGTTTCAATAAACATTTGCCAAGAGCCTTGAGTTAAAACAGAACCCATCAGTTTATTATACATAACTTCAAACTGAAGAGCTTTGAACACAGACATCTGTTAGCTAGTCACTGATGGTCCTTAGACATGTGCATATGTACGTAAGCAAATATACACATAGCTCACTTACATTTCCCTCATGAGCCAAGCCATTCCAAAAGGAAACTCTAAGTTTCATATCTTACTCATATGTACTGCCATTTCTTTCAATAATTGTTTGCTAGCTTGTCTTTGAAAAATCCCTTATGTCAATGTTATTTTAAGTAAAGGAATAGTTAATCACTAAACATGAAAAAAAGTAAATTGAAGCATATATAAAGTAACACTTTAAATTCTAAAAAGTATATGAAACCTATTAAAGAATAATAAATGAAAATGAAAAACATCTCCTGAAAGCAAAATAAAATTAATGGTATGCACTTATTGCTTAACTTAGGCCAGAGGATCCTTTTAGGATATAAAGTCACCATCTTAGATGGCAAAATTCATTCTGTTAGGGTAGAGTTCTCTCACCAGGGTGAGGGAGGGGACCACATCAGTGTTTTACCAAATAAATGCCTTATATAACAGAATCTCAGGTGTGAAAAGGGAAGGAGATTATTATTTTTATAAAGCTTCCAGTGTATTCTGCTATACATGCCTCAGCCCACAGCACCCACATTTGAAAATCGCAATCTTCATTTACCCAATTGCTAAAGATATGTGTTTAATGCAACTGAATTTATATTTGGGAGCACTTATGAGGCATGTGATTCTTCTGAAATTTTCAGCTCAAAGTAGCATTCACTCACTCTCATTTATCTTCTCTTGCCCCTCCACACTGTGATTAAGTGCCCCTCTTCTCTCCTCTTAAAGCCTCTGGTGCACCCCCCTTAACAGAGTAGTCATCCCACCTTTTAGTCTGCAATTATTTATTTGAGTGTCAATATTATTTACATATTTAGAGCCTCAAAGAATGTCTAATATAAAGAAGATACAAATGTAATGTTTGATGGATGGATGAGTTAATGTGCTCACTAATTCAGTAAATATTCTGGAGTGCCAATTACGTGTCAGGCACCATACTAAGTGCTGGTAATGCTGTCTTAGACACACACACACACACACACACACACACACACACACACACACACAAGGAGAGCGAGAGAGAGAGTGCAAGTAAGTGAATGAGGTAGCAGAAGGGAAGGAGAAATGGAGAGTTAAATAAGGCTGAATAAGAAACTAATGTTCTTCTCAAGCACATGTAGTTTAATAGGAAAGTCACCATCTCATTCCATCAGCCAGCCGGTCGATCAGTCAACAAACATTTATTGAACTCTACTTTGTGTCAAGTACAACCGGAGATGCACACCACAGTAAACAAGAAGCTCTAGGTACCTACCTTAGTGATCCTAAGATCTAGGGCAGTAGATAGAAAATGAACAAATCGCCAAGATGTAATATAATATTTGGTAAGTGAATAAGTGCTTTGAAGGAAATAGAGAATAGAGGCCAAAGAGCAGGTGATACAGGCACTACTTTATACGGGATATACAGGGACAGGCTGTCTGTAATGTTACATTTAAAAGACCTCGAGGTTCACCAAAAAACTACCACTCCTGTATGGGATGTCGATAGTGAAGGAGGTTTGTATGTATGGGAACTAAGAGTATAGGGACTAGGGTCTTTCACTTTCTGACATTTTGGCTGTAAACTAAAACTACTCTAAAAAATAAAATCTATTAAAAATACATACGTACACATATAAGTTCAGAAATTAAAAAAAAAAACCTGAGGGAATACCACAATTTAAATTCTTTAGTATCTATATAACATATACTATATTTGCAAAATTTGGTAACAGAAATTCTTATGAAGAGAGTTTATAACAGACACACTCTATCATTCTCTACAAAACCACATTATACCACCTATAAATTTTACTGCAAAACCCAAGTCCATTCAGCTGCCAAATGATGCCTCAAATTCCACTATAAAACCACCAAATCAAACAGAAGACATGGAAGATTAAACATTTCTCTTTAATAATGACTTTTCTATTCACCCCACCCTAACCCCATCTGCTTTCCAGCTGTTCAACCCCTCGTGAATCCCATTTTTAAAACCTATTCGTTCGTTTTCTGTAAAGAAATCTAAATTCCCTTATTATTTCTTAATACATAAGTAATTTTATACCTAAATATATCTCATAGCCTCAACTACAATTTACCACATTCAAAAAGTTACCCACATTATATTATTTATAATACATTTTTTTCTGAAATCACTGCTGTCTTCTACCCTAAATTTGTTTCCAGGATCCACACTTGCAATCAATACTCTTAATATGAGCATATACTTGCCAAAATCTCTGGTCTTTTTCATAGACTCCACCCATTCATATTATCAATTCCCCCTGTTAAACAATCAGTCTCTCATATGATGTCAATTTTCAGGACTATAAAGAAAAGGGAGGAAATACAAACATTGATTTTTATTTATTCCTTTTTAAATTCTTACTCTCTCCAGATGTGTGATTTCCTCATAATGCCAACCATTCTATGTTTTCATCTACCACCTTTATAGCAAGGTGCCCCTAATTAGTGATCTCTAGTCCCTCCCCTCTCACCATGTTATCAACTGCCTACCAGTCCCTGACACCTGAGTTTCAGCCAACACCATAAACTCCAGAGGTTTGGAATGATCCTTCTTATGCTGTCACTGCAATGAGTTCTTCTGACTGTCCTAGCTTCATCTCACCACTGTTCCAGTCACACAAGTTCAAAGCTTTGAAGTAATCTTTTCTTCTTCCCTCTCACTCACTTGCTTGCCAGGTCCTGAAAATATTTTATTCTGTAGCATGTCACTCGATATTCCCTTTTTTTTTATTTCCACTGTTGAGCTAATGGCTCACATCTGGATCTTTGCAATAGGAAGCCTAACTAGTTTCCTAACTCCACATCCATTCCTCCTAAGCTGTTACCAATCACCATCACATTAGGCTTCCTAGAACATAAAACCAAGTACAGGATGCCCTATGGAAATATTTTAAAATTCTGTGGTAGGGCATTCAAGGTCTCTCATTCTAAAAATCAAATCTATATTTCCAGTACTGAGCAACTGCAGTGCTATTCACTTGTCAGACTATCCATTCTTCCCAACACATTGCTTTCCTTGTCCTTTTTTAGACATAATATTCTGTACGACTGAAAAAGTCTTTTACTTGACAGCTCTTCCTCCACTTGATAAAATTTTAATAATTTTATAAAATTATGTGAGTTGTCTTCTTCTATGTGGATTTTTCCATGTTACAATTTCTCCACCATGGATTGCATCACTGCTTCAGTTAAATATATTTTTAATTCTATAAAACAATTAGGCTATCTCAAACTCTCAAAATGCTACTTCCTCTGCCATAAAACATGATATTCTCCCTCTAGAAATCAAGTAAAATTACAAACTTCTTAAATACGTTTTATAGATTTTTTTAAGTTATCTCTACCTCTACCCCAAAATTAAACTCCCTATCCCCAAATTAAAACTATACATTAGGATGAGATACGTGTTTTATTTATATATGCACTCTTTATTTATACACTCATTCATTCACTCACTTTTGCATACAACATTAATCATAAATCCATAAAGGACTTAACATTGCTTATGGAGTAACTTAGAGTATGATGATTAAAATAATATTAAAATAAATAATAAAATGATAAAGTTTTAAGAAGAGTAAGATTATTAGAAGTTTTGATTGGGAGAAGTGAAAGAAATACAGACTATTAAATACCACACATTTCCCAATTATTGGCCATAAATAAGTTATTTGAAATCTCTCACATGGTTTATCATAATGGTTTATATCTAGAAAGGAATAAATGAATGTTTTTAAATTGCTAACTGAATCATTATTCTTCCTTTTTTTTTTGAGAGATAAGTCAAAATTCTTCAGAAATGTGTTCTGGTTTTACCAAACCAACTTATTTATTTTTAAGTATTAATATTAATGGCAACTTATTTTTAATTATTAATATTAATGGCATATAAAAAACAATGTTCTTGCACATATTTTGAGAAGATGAAAACACAGAATGGACAGGCTTAAAGTAACTTGATATGACAGAATAATAAATATATATATATATATGGTCTTGGTGCATAGCTTCTAAAACCCTTGAAATCTCTGAAGTTGTAAGTGTATTTTCGTATCCTAGTGAGATTACTAGCATGGCTGTGGGTTCCTGGATATGGGGGTATCCTGGATATTATCCATGATGGGGACTGATTGCCAGGGGAACCAGCCCTGTGATTAAAAATTGAAATGTTAAGCCCCAGCCCCCAGCATCCAGGGAGGAAAGAGGGGCTGAAGATAGAGTTAATAACCAATGGCCAATTATGTAATTAATTATATGTACATAATGAATCCTCTATAAAATCCCAAAAGGACAGTGCTTGGAGAGCTTCTGGGTTGCTGAACACATCTACATACCAGTAGCATGGCACATCCCATCTCCATGGGGACAGAAGTTCCTGCCTTTGGGACACTTCCAAACCTCACTGTTTGTACCTCTTCATCTAGCTGTTCATTTATATCCTTTAACATATCCATTGTAATAAATAAGCACTAGTAAGCAAAGCATTTCCTTGATTTCCATAAGCCATTAGAGCAAATGATGGAAGCTGAGGAGGGCGTTATGGGAAACCCCAATATGTAGCCAATTGATCAGATGTATTGGAGATGGAGACTTGGACTTATGATTAAATCTGAAGTAGGGTACAGTCTTGTAGGACTGAGGCCTTTATCTGTGGAATTTGACACTCACTCTAGGTAGAGCACACCAGGATCCAGTTTAATTACAGCACAACAAGCTAGTGTTGGAGAATTGGTCAATGTGGAAAAAAAAAAAAAAAAACCACACATACATACACATGTGGGGTCACAGAAATGTTCTGTGTTGAGTGTGAGTAGTAAAGAACAAAATTGTCTTTTTCTAATATACACCTGACATAAAAGAACATTTGTATTTATACTAATACGTACATGTATTCACTCTTCAATAAACCCTCATTCAGGTCCCATTCTGTGAAAAGTACATGCTCTCAGGTTTTTTTAGAGATACAGGGAAGATAGTCTTTATTTTAAAAAAATTATCATCATCATCATTCAGAATAAAAGAAAGATAAAATAAAATGAATAAGGTGTTATTGCCTTAGTCAAATATTCCAAAAATGACTCATCTATGCCTCTAATTTTAACAAGAACTTTTTAAAAAAGGAATCTTATACCTCCCATATTTAAAATCAATATTCTTACTTGTCCCTCCAAACCTCTCTGTGTTCCCATTCATAGAAACAATTCTTCATACAACTTCTTTGTCTTCACTTTCTTACTTCACATTCATTCTCCCACCATGACCTTTCTGCTGTTCCAATTAGTTCAATGAAATTGAACTGCTCTGATTGGGATGACCACATACTTCTTGTTTCCATGTCCAACAGGCACAATTTTTAAAAATAAAGCAACGAATATCATTTAATATCACGAGCTATTCTATACTTCTTTAAACACGCTTATATCTTTGTCCACTCATAACTCTCCTTTTCCAGTTTCAGCTCTTTGACTTAGCCTTAAAATGTAGTCCACTAAAACCTAAGACTTGAAACTGTAAAAAGACTAGGAAAAAAAACAGGGGGAAAGCTTTGTGTCATCAGTCTGGGTGGTGATTTTTTGGATATAACTCCCAAATCATAGGCAACAATAGCAAAAATAGAGAAGTGAAATTACATCAAACTAAAAAGCTTCTGTCCAACAAAAAAACAATTGATAGAATGAAGAGAAAACCTACAGAATGAAAAAAATTTGCAAGTCATACATCTGCTAAGGGATTAATATTCAAAATACATAAGGAATGAAACAACTCAATAAAAAAAATACCCCAATTAAAAGCTGGGCAAAGGATCTGAATAGACATTTCTCCAAAGAATATATACAAATGGCCAACAAGCATATGAAAAAAATGCTCAACTTTACTAATTATCAGAAAAATACAAATTAAACCATAATGAGATATTACCTTCCACCTGTTAGAATGACTAGTCTAAGAAAAATGAAAGATAACAAGTGTTGATGAGAATGCAGAGAAAACGGAATCCTTGTACAGTGTGGATGGAAATGTAAATAAGTACAGCTATTATGGAAAACACGATGGATGTCCCACAAAAAATTAAAAATAGAACTACCATATTATCCAGCAATCTCACTATTGGGTATATATCCAAAGGAAATGAAGTCAACATGTCAAAGAAATATCTACACTCCCATGTTCACTGCAGCACTACTCACAATAGCCAAAATATAAAATCAACCAAAGTGTCCAGCAGTGGATAAATGGAAGATGTGGCATAACAGTGGAATACTGTTCTGCCTTAAGATAAAGGAAATCCCGGCATTAGAGACAACATGAATGAACCTGAAGGATACTATGTTAAGCAAAATAAGTCAGGCACAAAGAAACAAATGTCATTATGATTTCATTTATCTGTGGAATCTAAGTAAGTCAAACTCATTAGAAACAGAGTAGAATGTTTCTTACCAGGGACTGTCAATGAGTGGTAATTGGGAAGATGTTGGTCAAAAGATACAAAATTTCAGTGAGACAGAGGAATAAATTCAATAGATCTATTATACATCATGGTGTCTGTAGTTAATAACAAAAATTGCTAAAAAATACTCAAAAATTGCTAAGAGTAGACCTTAATGTTGTCATCACACAAAAAAAATTATAAGTGTATGAGGTAATGCATATGTTAGCTTGTTTTAGCCATTCCACAATGCATAAAATATTTTAAAACACAACATTATACACAATAAATGTATACAGTTTTGTCAATTTAAAAAATAAATAGGCCAAGCACGGTGCCTCATGCATGTAATCTCAGCACTTTGGGAGGCCAAGGCGGGTGGATCACCTGAGGTCAGGAGTTCAAGACTAGCCTGGTTAACATGGGGTATCAGGGGAACCTGCCCCCAGTAATTCAATGTGAGTCCTTTTCTATTATCCCTAAGTGTCAGCTGGTCTGAGAAATAAAGGGAAAG
Organism: Macaca thibetana thibetana; assembly: GCF_024542745.1. Lineage (NCBI taxonomy): Eukaryota > Metazoa > Chordata > Mammalia > Primates > Cercopithecidae > Macaca > Macaca thibetana. The sequence continues at coordinate 78,689,817 of NC_065581.1, forward strand.
AGTACAAAAGAAGAAATTTTAAAGCTGGGTGTCTGGGGGAGACATCACATGTCGGCAGGTTCTGTGATGCCCCCTGAGCTGTAAAACCATCAAGTTTTTATCAGTGATTTTCAAAAGGGGAGGGAGTATACAAATAGGGTGTGGGTCACAAAGATCACATGCTTCACAAGGTAATAAAATATTACAAGGCAAATGGAAGAAGGGCAAGATCACAGGACTGGGGTGAGATTAAAATTGTCAATGAAGTTTCAGGCATACATTGTCATTGATAACATCCTATCAGGAGACAAGGTTTGAGCAGACAACTGGTCTGACCAAAATTTATTAGGTGGGAATTTCCTCGTCCTAATAGGCCTGGGAGTGCTACAGGAGACTGGGGCTTATTTCATCCCTTATCTACAATTGTAAAAGACAGATGTCCCCAGAGCAGCCATTTTAGAGACCTCCCCATAGGAATGCATTCTCTTTCTTAGGGATGTTCCTTGTTGAGAAAAAGAATTCAGCCATATTTCTCCTATTTGCTTTTGAAAGAAGAGAAATATGGTTCTGTTCAGCCTGGCTATCAGGCAGCCAGACCTAATGGTTATCTCCCTTATTCCCTGAATATCGCTGTTATCCTGTTCTTTTTTCAAGGTGCCCAGATTTCATATTGCTTAAACAATTTGTGCAGTTAACACAATCATTACAGGGTCCTGAGGCGACATACATACTCAGCTTATGAAGATGACAGGATTAAGAGATTAAAGACAGGCACAGGAAATCACAAGACGATTGACTGGGGAAGTGATAAGTGTCCATGAAATCTTCACAATTTATGTTCATAGATTGCAGTAAAGACAGACATAAGAAATTATAAAAGTATTAATTTAGGGAACTAATAAATGTCCATGAAATCTTCACAGTTTCTGTTCTTCTGCCATGGCTTCAGCCAGTCCCACCGTTCAGGGTCCCTGACTTCCCGCAACAATGGTGAAACCCCATTTCTACTAAAAATACAAAAAAGTTAGCTGGGTGTGGTGTCACGCACCTGTAATCCAAGCTACTTGGGAGGCTGAGGCAGAAGAATTGCTGGAACCCAGGAGGCAAATGTTGCAGTGAGCTGAGATCATGCCACTGCACTCCAGCATGGGTGACAAGAGTAAAACTCTGTCTCAAAATAATAATAATAATTATAATAAAAATGTAGGCATTCTATAGTGCTTAGTCTTTGATCCTCTCCATTTCTCACTCTATACTTTTTCTCTACATAATATCATCCTATTATATAGTTTTCACATAAAATACTAAAATACTCAAATAGATATTTCCAGTCTAAACCTCTCGAATAAGCTCAAGACTTATATGTAATAGTGGCCACCAATGTCTCCTAATGTCTGAAATATATCTTAAATTTAATACATAAAAAAGTGGACTTGGATCTCCACTCCAAAACCTGTTCATCCCAGATCTTCAGTAAATTGCACCTACACCACCATCTACTCAATGGTTCAATCCATATTCCTGGTAGACATACTTCATTCATTCCTCTCCTTCTTCTCATGCTTCATATTTAATCAGTCAGAAAATCTCTGCAAATTATACTTCTAAGATATATTTCACAACCGTTCTTGTGTACTTCTCTACTAAACTGTCCAAGGTCAAACCTTTATCATTGAGTGGATTCTCATTATCTTCACTTCTTAATGTGCTCTTTGCTGTTTTTCTTCCCTTGCTTCCCTTCAGTTCATTTTTCACACAACAGTTAGATTGGCAAAATAAGTAAATTTGATCTCCCTTTCTCACTCCCTCTCTCTTTTTCTCTCTCCCTCTCTCTCACTCTCTGCCTCTCTCCCTTTTCCTCTCCCTCTCCCTCCCTCTGATTTAAAATTGTTGACCAACACCCAAACTCATATCTTGTCCTTCAATGCCTACATCATCTGACCTCCTGGCCTACCTATTTTCTCTACTCCAATCATACTGGCCTCCTTTCAGTTCCTGAAATGTTCCTAGATCTTCCATACCTGAAATATTTTGCTTATCCTATTCTTTCCACCCAGAATTCTCTTTACCTACATCATTGCATGGCTGAGTTTTTTTTTTATTTCTTTAAGTGTCAGTTTGTTACGTGAAAGAAGTATTCACTGATACTGGCAGCAGCTCTTTTTTCAGAGAATTTGATGTTTTTATTATTGGTTTAATTCTTTAGTTATGTCTTCTCTTTGTAATCTATATGCCCTATATGGGAAGCCACACTATCTGTTTTACACAATTCTGTAAGAATTACCTAGCACAAAGTCTGGTAGCTGGTTAGCAAAATAAATATTTAATATATATATATATAGTTTTTAAAATGACTGAATTGACTAATTACATACTACTAGAAAGAATTTAAATTGATTTTCTAGATTTGGAGCCAGATGTCTATTAAGCTCTGATGAAAGTCAATATTTCTTAATACTAAATGATGAAAGCAAAGATTGGGTAGAATTGGTACCAAAGTCAATGAGAGCTAAAAAGAGAGAGGCTAACCATATATATTTGTAATACCTGATGCTTTAGCCTATGAAATAGATTGTGTTTTACTTATGTGGTCTCCTTCTCTCTAGATTAAAATTCAAATGTAAATACAAAATTTTATGGGCCCTTTGCTTTCACGTATCCTTGGATATCATTTGGTACATTTCAATTTTTTTAAACTGTGAATACCTGAGAATATTTAGGCTTTCCTGGAAGTATACTCTGGAAATATCTGTATTCATTTTTCTTAAAAGATCTTAGCATGATTCAATAGGCTAAATGATGGAGCCATTTAATAACAAATTTCATATTTTTTGTTCTTATGTTTTGTCATCCTGCTGAAAGCCCCTTAAGCCAAAACAATGAATCGTTTATGACAACCTTGCAAGGGGCCAAACACAACTCATCATAGACTCAGGTGTCTTGCTTCAGTCTGACTTGCAATGTTACCACCTTTTAGCATGAAGTGGGAAACCTGAAGGACAGCAAAGCAGAAAAGAATAAATAAGTAATTAAGCTGTTTCTATCCCATGGAAAACAATTTAGAAGTTTGGAATTACTTTTTATATGTTTTGTAAATTCCTATTTCAGTAAACAAACATCAGTATAAATACTAAATAAGGCCACAATTAATTGATTCTTGAACCAACTGTATCAGCAGCCTCTATATTCAACATAAAAAATCAAATGCCAACTATACTATAATATTCAAATATATGTTAATAGACAGCATTAATAAATGCCCTAAAATGAGTCCTAAAATAAAAATAAAGCATATTTGCTAAAACATTCACTTTTAATGAAAAATACTAAATATTGTTAAGCATTTTATGTTAAAAATCAGTCTAATTATCTCACTTTTGTTGCTTAGGAAGAAGGTGGGAAATTTCCTCAGAAATTAAGAACTCAGACACTACTCATTACTCATTACCTATGACTTTTTGCAATGTAACATTCTCATATAGTGGAAAGAGACTTCTGAGTGAGATACATGTAAATACAAACATAAGTCTGAAATCTTCCTGATTATATATATATATCTTCATAATCTCTCTATAAATCTGCTGATTTTTCTTATCTTTAAAATTGGGAAGACATTTTCCTCATCAAAATATTGAGATGACTATTTTAAATAAGACACTATATGTAAAGCTCTGAGCACTTGGAGGTGCTCAATAAATATTACTTCATATGATCTTAGAGAAAAGTACAGAGATTAAATTTTGTCAGATTTCTGCTAATGTATCATAAGTGCTCTCCCAGATAGTAGGTAAACCTTATATCTGCCCTGCAGAGCTGATAATACTATCATTATCTCCACAGGTTTGTACTCAGAATTTGGTGCTCAGGGAAATTAGTTGCTCACTGCACATCTAGTACATTGAGATATAAAAGGTTGGAATTCAAATCTTAGAAATATTAAAAGCCTTTTTTTTCTGTCCGTTTGGTTGACTCATAAGTGGAAATTTTCTAAGATGTGAGGACCATCAAGACTACTTTACCAGGAAAAGATCAAATTGATTAGACCCACTTGGTCAAACCAAGACATGTGACAGAAGACTACTTAAAAGAAAGTCAGAGTCACCCAAGAGAACAATCTTTCAGTAAAGTGACTCACTGGGACACCCACAGTTCAAACGTGTCTGCATGTCCCCTCCTTTCCCATTCCCAGGACTGTATCAGCAAGTGCCTCAGGAAGCAGAAGACTTTGTAGAGAAGTCTAGCCAAATAAGATGTATCAAGATCTAAACAGAAATTGCTAAGTTTGTCACTATTGTTTTTAATAAGCTATTTGTTCTTTCCTATTTTTTCACTCTAAATGTTAGAGTAATGGTGGTAAAAGATGGTAAAAGCAATAGATAGACTACAAAATAAACTGTAGCTTCATAATCTCTCTATAAATCTGCTGATTTTTCTTATCTTTAAAATTGGGAAGACATTTTACTCATCAAAATATTGAGATAACCATTTTAAATAAGACACTATATGTAAAGCTCTGAGCACTTGGAGGTACTCAATAAATATTACTTCATATCATCTTAGAGAAAAGTAAAGAGATTAGAGTTATTTCCTGTAAATCAATCTCCAAAGCCCACCTTTTATTAATAGGTAGCAGAGAAACCATGGCTATACTAATCCCAGAAAGCAGCTGCCTATTAAAAATGGAGCCCACTGAAACTACCCAGTTGCAACAACTAGAACAGAGTTTAGACAACCAACTACAATCAACCTATTTCTTATTCATAGCTCAAGAACTATAGTTGCATAAGGACCTTACTGTACTCTGCACTCAGTGGATGCTCAAAAAGTTGTTTTGGCCAAAATGAACTGATTTGACTAGGAGAATGAATGTGAAAATACTAAAATCTCTTCTCCTAAAACTAATAACATTTCTCAAAAACACCATTGTACATTCCAGAGGATATCTGTTCTAAACATTAAATGCAACTATCTGCTCTTAGCATTAAAATTTAGCTCAGGAATATCTTAAAACAGTTGAGAATAGTATAATTTGGCCTTTCAAAATTTTTTTTTCCAATCAATACTGCACTAGTTTTGAAAAATCTGGCAATCATATACTATTTGGTAATGATGATGACCGTCCCACTTTCTTTCTGCCCTTGAAAACAAATCTGGAGAATATTCCTATTTGAAACAATTTTTTTTTTCTAAAAACATCTGGCTACTTAAGTTTTATCTCCCCTCCTAATAAGGTTCAAAATTGGTATCACTCATGATCATCTGGCTATCATATTCATGGAATAAATTAATAAATATCCTAAATATGAGATATCTAGTGGGACATCAGAATAAAATACTTAAAATATAAACCAAGTCAGAAAATCTAGAACATACAGTCAACGTGCATGTGATGACTGATGATAATTATTTGGGTTTTTATTTATTTTTTTTGGAAGACTTTATTACTTGCTGTTTGAATAAAGTATTCAGAAGGATAACGGGTATTTGTTGTTGTTGTTATTGTCGTCGTCGTTGTTGTTGTTGTTCTTTCACAAAAGTTTCCTAGTAGTTCATATGCTATCTAATAGATGACAAAAGTCCTGCCCTATGGTGACAGAGCAAATAATGAAAAATACCGGGCCTTCAGGACAATAGAAAGTGGACATTTTCATGACAGATAGTGTTCTTAGGGAGTATAGAACTACTGGAGTAATGAGAATAGGACTGAAAGCCTTTTCTATAAATGACTGAGTATCCCCAGTGTCCTATGGATTCCCAGTGTCCTAGGAAAGAACTCATTTTGTGGGGGAAAACAGTCATTTAGCACAGAGGGAAGCACAATGGAGGGACACACACGAGAACCTAGGGGGATAGAGGGAAAGAGGCCTAAGATAACATCAAGGCTTGTAACCAGGATGTGCCAGCAGAGACCTCTTGACACCCAGGGAATTGTGAGTGAGTTTGGGATGCACAATTGTGAGACTCCAAGTTGGACTTTGTGAGGTAGTAGGATGGTGGAATATGTTTGCATCTTGAATAAATGGTTGCTATTTTTTAGTTGTAACCACATTTTCTCCTAATGACAGGGTCCAGGTAAGTAGGAATAATTAGTTTGTTTCTGTGAGTAAATTTTCCAATTATTTTGATAACAACTTGAGTGAACATAACAGTGTAAGAAGAAAAACAAAACATAAAGCAACCCAGGGTCTAATTTCTAAGGATATCCCAGTAAAAATGTTATATCAAATTAGATAATTATAGAGCTAGCAGGTAGAATTTACCTATTCACTTAGACTGTAATTCATGCACCAAGTTCTACATATCTTCTGTAGGAATGTCCTGGAACCAGGGCAGATTATATGTACTAAATAAACACATCAGGGTTTACTCTCAAGAAGCTTACAGAAGGACAGAAAAGACATAATCTCATTGAGATGGATGGAAATAGAAGATGCTACAATGACACGTAATTACCAAGTGACTTGCAATTGTTTCAGACTGGGGAGGGGACCACTCAGATAAGGATGACAGAAGACAAAGATGACATAGCAGGTAGAATTTACCTATTCACTTAGACTGTAATTCATGCACCAAGTTCTACATATCTTCTGTAGGAATGTCCTGGAACCAGGGCAGATTATATGTACTAAATAAACACATCAGGGTTTACTCTCAAGAAGCTTACAGAAGGACAGAAAAGACATAATCTCATTGAGATGGATGGAAATAGAAGATGCTACAATGACACGTAATTACCAAGTGACTTGCAATTGTTTCAGACTGGGGAGGGGACCACTCAGATAAGGATGACAGAAGACAAAGATGACATATCCCCAAAAGTAATATTTGAAATGACTGATGATAGCCACCCCAATGAAAACATTGCAGTTAGCCTTCAAATTAGATAATGAATACCTCAAAAGTCTCATTAATGTAATTATATCGTATTTAGTAAACATCACGGTGAGAGATGGAATAGCAAAGTTGGAGGGGAGCAAGAATCATACAAGCGTGAAAGCAACTAGACCAGACTCTAGCCCAACAGACATTATACCCACCTCTAAATACAGTGCTAACTCAAGGGCTTTTTCATCTAATTCAAGTACCACAATCATAAACTCCTCAAAATAATTTGTGTACTAAAAGAAGAATTCTACATTCTGCTGTTTCATGGACTTCTGAATGGCCATGTTCTCAATTTCAGGTATTCTCTGCGCCAATGTATAATTGTTTTTCTAGGAGATAGTGAACAGAACTCAGATAAAAACTGTGTAACAGTACTTCTTTTTCCTTAGTCCATCTGTCTCTTTAGTCACTGATTAATGGCTCTAACCTTGGGAATTTTCAGCGTCTTTGGAAAAATAGCAAATGACATAAATCTAAAATATGTTAGTAGGTAGGAGACTTATGCTCTGCTTCCTTCACTTTGGCATCTTTGGGTCACACATCAAGACACTACAAAGTTTAAGGAAATGGAAATTTTGGTTTAAAATGTGTCCCTTCTCTCCCCAGTCTCATTTCTGTTTTCTTCAAGCCACTCTCCCACAATCACATTCATTTTGTGTCAAGAACTTGAAAATCATACCATCAATCTACACACACACACACACACACACACACACACACACACACATTGTGCATTTTTTCTACAACACATTTCAATGGATTAGGTTTTGGTACCAAACAAATAAGATATGTTCCTTTTTTCCCCAAAAGTTCTAATATGAACTTGACAGTAGCAACACACATCAACATAAAGGTATTTAGACAGCCATACAAATGCTTATAAATAATGTATATCCCTTTTAAATATTAGTAAATATGGGTTATGTGGGTGAAAATTTAAAAATGAATTGCAAAATCCTTAGACCATTAGAGCTTATTAAATAAAACGTATAAGAGACTATTGATTTGAACTGAACTCCTGCACTAGACCCAACAACCAAACCAAAATGGAGTCACTCATGCTATAAAGCTCCATGCCACTAAGCCAAAAGTAAGTTATCTGACCTTCCAAGAAATCAGGGGAGTGAGAGATAATAGCCAAATTCCCAAACAAACCAGTTTTAGCCAATATGATAAGGAAGTGCTCTCTAACGCTTACAAGAAAATTAACTTTAAACAACCAATCTGATTTTTGTTCTCTGTTTCTGCTTTCCTCAGCTCCTTGTCTGCAATACTGACCTCTCTAGCTTAGTTCATTGGAACACTCATTCTACTTTGTAAGATGAGGTGCTGCCCAATTTTAGAATCACAAATAAAAGCCAGTTGAGAGTTTTACTTTTAAATATGTTGTAATTTTGTCTTTTAACAACCTGAAAGAGGTTTTAAGTCCATCAAGGTCTGCAGCTTCATTGTACAACAGGGAAAACCACAAGCATAGTGTGTATAGGGGAAGGAAATCATAACACCACATTCCGTTGATGGAGTAAGGCTTTTTGTAGGAGGTCAGATTTCCTGAATGCTCTGAACAGAAGAGATTGAGTTTTCTGTTTGAAATTTAGAAATCCTTCACTTGTACCTATAAGCAATCCCTTTTCTCAGAATCAGATGCCTTATGTAAATCTTTCATTGCCATCTCAAACAAGCCTGGCAGCTTTTTGCCAAAGACAGAAAGCAGGCTCTGGAATTTATTTCAAGGTTTCCTTATGGTCAGACTAATGTTGCTAGGTTTCAGAAAAGATTCCTTATTCCTAGGCTAAGGGTTGAAGCTGCACAGCATTTCTGCTTTCAAACATTAGTGTTTTCCTTCTTTTTTGAATGGTCAATAAGCCAGTTCCACATTATTAAAGTGAAAGATCATGAAAGTCAATTTTTTAAGAAGTCCACTTCAATTTAACTGGGTGTAAGAAGTCCAATTCAATTTAACTGGGTGCGAAGGACTCTTAATATTCCATTTTATTTCAAATTTTATGTACATGTAAACAAGTAGTATTATAAAATGATTTTTTTTACTCAAAGGTAAATTGCATTATTAAAATATAAGCCCTAATTTCCAAATATTGTGATAATAACAACTTGAAAAAAAAACATGTAACAGGAAAAGTTTGAAGCTAGCTTGGCTTCATTTTGGAAACTCTAAATGTTATCAGTTTATTCTTAAGCATAGTCATCAGCACTGATATTGACAATGCCTTTCTTAAAATAGCCAACGATGAGTTCTGCATATGAGGTGTACTCAATAAGCTTGCTCATCAATTTACTGACTCACTAATAGATTTGCCACTGCTTTGTGTCATCAATTTAAAACATCCTTATCTGAAAATAATTTATGGAAATCCATGGTCCTTGAAAATGAAAAAGCATACTGTTTTGTTTTCAGATTTCATCATCCTGTTTTCTCTTTATTCATAAATATTTAAATGACAAATCAGGCTACCAAAATTATCACACCTACACTGCAGTCTCCTTTAACCCTCCTCACACAAAATGTTCCTTCTTTATTTATCTTTTCTCTTTGGGCATAAATTAAAAGTCTCTTAATTTGAATGTTTAATCTACAGAAGATTTCATTCCTTGTCAAAGAGTCTGGGTTGATCACATTCTTCCACTAATAGTATCATCCTATCTAAGTAACTCATAAAAATTAAGAATCACATATAATTATTTATATTCAGTTCCCTAAAACACATAAAACCTATACCTGCTTTTTACATTTGATGAAGAAACTAAATGTTTATTTATTGAAGCTATGTGGTTTGTTTACTACAGGATGTTTGAAGTCACAGTAGAAAACAAAACACAGTACAAATAAAGTAACAGGAATAAAATTTTAAAAACTTGAATAAGAAGCAAAAGAACAGAAGATTCCCAGTCAGCTAAAATGAGCAGATTGTTGTATTTGTTTCTGGTTTCCTGACATTTAAGGCAAACTCATATTTGTGCTTTAAGACACAGGTCAAATGACACCTGCTCTGTGAAGTTTCTCCTGAGTCCCTAAGGGTCAGCAGTTCTTTCTCCTCCAGAACCCTAGTAGGATGTGAACACTTATCTCATTTGTTGCAATACTTTGCTTATAAATCCTTCTTTGCTCACAGGAGCAATTCCTCAAGGCATCAAAATCAGACACCTCTGCCTTTCCTTGGTTTCTGTTGTTAAATGAGTATTTAGCACCCTCCAGTAGCCCATTTTTCCTCTCTGAAACTTTTTCAACTTACTTATTATCATTTGAGTTCTGAAATATCACCAGGCAGTTGGTTCTTTTAGTCTAAAGACTTGTACTGCCTTTTTTTGATTAAAACAAAATGTTTAATATAAAATAATTTCTACATCTTAACTCTTCCTCATACTCTTTTTCTAAAACTCCTAGAGAGATATCAAAGTCCCTGAGATGATGTTCAATACTTCATCAGTATTCTATTCATATTTTCCATTTTTTGTTCTATGCTTTGTATGTTTATAGACTTTGTTTTAAAGAATACAGCATTAGTTTGGTATGTAGAGTTTCCAGTTATTTCTTTCTTATATTTTCAGAAAATATGTTTGAGTTCCAAAAATACTTACTTGGTTTTCATAGCAGTCTGATTTTCCTTTATTTTTCTTTTCTAACGTATATAATGTGCACTCAAATCTTTCTGAGAATGTAATTAGAATATTTTTCAAGTTTTCTTATGTTCATTGAATTACTTCTGTTTCCTCTAGCCATTTGTTCTTTTTCATTGCTTGTTTCTTTGCATTTAGTTTGTCGATTTTCTTAAATTCTCTGATGATCTATAGTTGGTACTTCACAATTAAGAAGAAAGGTCTTGATGGATGAATTAAGGTAGCTGTCACACCTTTCTACATAGATCTGGATCTATTTTTCCAAAATATTCTTCCATGAAATGAACAGGCTGTTTTCCTCTTTGTGTAATGTTAAAGAAAACAATATTCAATGATACTTGTTAAAGCACAGTAAAAAAGACTTCATTTAGGATCATTGCAATAGCTACAGGAATGACTACAACTAAGTCTAACAATAGGACAAAGAGCTTAAACTCAACTCTGAATACAGCAGGGGCAAGTGACAATTTGTAGCCAAGAAGCAGAGGAGGTAGTCAGAAGATGGAAAATTACTAAATAGAAACATCAGGGGTAAGGGGGATTCTGGCTAAACCAACCTAACAGGATCTTGGTAAAGACAGACCAGAGAGATCAGAAATCACCTGGGGGATAATGGAGGATGAATAATGTGATCAGCTATCAAGGGTGATCAGACATTGAGATTGGGGATTGTTGCTAAATTGACTTAGTTCAAACAGTATTTTACAAGGAAGTGCATAGATGGGCCTAGGAGAATGTTCAGAAGCCTGGACTAAAATTTGGCCAAGCAAAGAACATATGTCAGCAAATAGGTGAGGACATACTAACTGGTTGGCATCATATTAGGATGTGTGGACAGGAGGTAAGCAGGTAGGCTGCCCATATGCCAAAATAACAAGAATATTATTCTGGGAATGAAGCACTTTAGCATATTTTTCTCCCAGTCTGAGAATTTTTATTCGTCTGTTCTCATGTTGCTGATAAAGACATATCCAAGATGGGAATTTATAAAGAAAATGAAGGTTAGTGGACTCACAGTTCCATGTGGCTGGGGAGGCCTCAGACAAGAGAAGAATGAAAGTCGAGTGAAAAGGGTTTTCTCTTATAAAACCATCAGCTCTCTTAGTCACTATCACAAAAACAGTATGGGAAAAACTGTCTCCATGATTAAATTGTCTCTCACTGGGTCCCTCCCACAACACATGGGAATTATGGAGCTACGATTCAAGATAAGATTTTGATGGAGACACAGTCAAACCATATAATTCCACCCCAGCCCCTCCAAAATTTCATGTCCTCACATTTCAAAATCAATCATGCCTTCCCAAAAATCCCCCGAAGTCTTAATTCATTTCAGCATTAATTCAAAATTTCACAGTCCAAAGTCTCATCTGAGACAAGGCAAGTCCCTTCCACCTACAAGCCTGTAAAATCAAAAGCAAGTTAGTTACTTGCTGGATACAATGGGGGTACAGGCATTGGGTAAATACACTCAGTCCAAATAGGAGAAATTGGCCAAAACAAAAGGGCTAGAGGTCCCATGCAAATCTGAAATCAAGTGGGGCAGCCAAATTTTAAAGCTCCAAAATGATCTCCTCTGACTCCATGTCTCACATCCAGGACATAATAATGCAAGAGGTGAGTTTCCATGGTCTTGGGCAGCTCTGCCCCTGTGACTTTGCAGGGTACAGCCTCCCTCCAGGCTGCTTTAATGGGCTGGCATTGAGTATCTGCAGCTTTTCCAGGCACACAGTGCAAGCTGTCAGTGGATCTACAATTCTGGAGTCTGGAGGACAGTGACCCTATTCTCACAGCTCCACTAGGCAGTGCCCCAGTGGGGACTCTATGTGGGGCTCCGACCCCACATTTCCCTTCCTCACTGCCCTAGCAGAGGTGCTCCATGAGGGCCCCAACCCTGCAGCAAACTTCTGCCTTGACATCCAGGAATTTCCATACATCCTTTGGAATCCAGGCAGAGGTTCCCAAATCTCAATTCTTGACTTCTGTGCACTCACAGGCTCAAAACCATGTGTAAGTTTCCAAAGCTTGGGCCTGATGCCACAGCCCAAGCTATACGTTGGTCCCTTTTAGTCATTGCTAGAGGGGCTGGGATGTAGGTATCAAGTCCCTAGGGTGCACTGAGCAGGGGGACCCTGGACCTCGCCCAAGAAACCAGTTTTTGTTCCAATGCCTCTGGGCCTATGATAAGAGTGGCTGCTGCCAAGGTCTCTGACACATCCTGGAGACATTTTCTCCATTGAGTCAGAGATTAACATTTGACTTGTTACTTATGCAAATTTCTGCACCTGCTTGAATTTCTCCTCAGAAAATGGGTTTCTTTTTTCTATCACATCATCAGGCTACAAATTTTCCAAACTTTTATGCTCTGTTTCCCTTTTAAAACTGAATACTTTTAACAGCACCTCTCGGGTCACCTCTTGAATACTTTGCTGCTTAGAAATTTCCTCCAACAGATACCCTAAATCATCTCTCTCAAGTTGAAAGTTCCACATATCTCTAGGGCAGGGGCAAAATGCCACCAGCCTCTTTGCTACAACATAGCAAGGATCACCTTTACTCCACTTTCCAACAAGTTCTTCATCTCCATCTGAGACTACCTCAACCTGGATTTCATTGTCCATATCATTATCAGCAGTTTGGTCAAAACCATTCAATGAGTCTCTAGGAAGTTCCAAACTTTCCTACATTTTCCTGCCTTCTTCTGAGTCCTCCAAACTGTTCCAACCTCTCCTGTTACCCAGTTCCAAAGTCACTTCCACGTTTTTGGGAATCCTTACAGCAGCACCCTACTCTAGTGGTACCAATTTACTATATTAGTCTATTCTCACACTGCTGATAAAAACATACTTGAGACTCGGTAATTTATACAGAAAAAAGATGTGTAATGGACTCACAGTGCCATGTGACTGGGGAGGCTTCACAGTCATGGAGGAAGGCAAATGTCATGTTTTTCATGGTGGCAGACAAGAGAGGAATGAGGGCCAAGCAAAATGGATTTTCCCTTCAGTTTTTGTGAGACTTATTCACTACCATGAGAACAGTATAGTGGAAACCACCCTCATGATTCAATTATCTCTCACCAGGTCCCTCCCACAACATGTGACAATTATGGGAGCTACAATTCAAGATGAGATTTGGATGGAGACACAGCCAAACCATATCAAAAGCTTTTCCTTTAAAAGTCTTCTGTATGGTTGTAGAGCTTTCATGCACTCAGAAGTGAGCTCTACTTCTGTCTCAGGTGACAAATGTCATGCTGAATATGCTACCCCATCCTACAGTCTACTTAATTTCTTTCAGAGGAAGTTATCTGGCTTGAACTAGGGAATAAATGCCACTGATGTCACTTATTCGGTGCAGAGTTTCCAGAGGGTCACATTGGTCCTGTTAGCCTGCAGGCAGACTTTTAAATAACTATCCTGACTGCTGTTTCACAACCCCTTTCCCAGAGCCCTGCTAACTAAACTTGAAACCTTTCCTAACATATGTAAGGCATCTCCTTCGATTATGTAGAACTTCCAGTGGTGTCTTCTAATCTTGATTATATGTCAATAAAATTATGTTCTCCAGAAATCATTTATAATTTTAGTTTCAATTGTACTGACAGCATCACACCCTATTTGTCATGCAGTTATGGATCTTCTTTTTCTTTATAAAACAACTTTCTGTCATTTCAACAAAATGGGAAAAGAAAAACACACTTGCTAAGGTCATCATCTTTGAAATATCGACTCTGTGTATTTGGATTTTCAGTTGGAGTTTAGATGTATTTCTTTGCTTTAATTGTGGACCTACAAAATAAGTATTTGTTATCTACTGTACATTTAAATGTTTATGGAACTAATTTACCATTATTTGGAGTGTTTCATATGACTAATTATTAATCTTTAGAAAGATTCTACTCTTATTGAGGAAATTACAAAGGTGAGTCTCATAGAAATTATCTTTTGAGCTGTGGCACATTCAAAAACCTGAAAGTCAGTTAAATTCAAGCTCAGGGCTGAATCTGGCACCTAAGTCACAGGCTTCAATAGAACTAGGAATATTAAAATGATAAAAATGCCCTTGATGCTTACCTTATAACAACAACATTAATGACAGCAAAAGGTAGGCTTCTTAAATGATTCTTTAAATCTTCCAATCCATTTTGAAGAGTACATCTAATGTCCAAGTAAATTTTTTTTTTTTTTTGAGACAGAGTCTCACTCTGTCACCCAGGTTAGAGGGCAATGGCACGATCTCAGCTCACTGCAACCTCCACCTCCTGAGTTCAAGTGGTTCTCCTGCCTCAGCCTCCTGAGTACCTGGGATTACAGGCACGCACCACCATGCCCAGCTAATTTTTGTATTTTTAGTAGAGATGGAGTTTCACCATGTTGGCCAGGCTGGTCTTAAACTCCTGACCTCAGGTGATCCACCCACCTCGGCCTCCCAAAGTGCTGGGATTACAGGTATGAGCCACCATGCCCGGCAGTCCAAGTAAAATCTTAATAATTGAGATCACTGATAAGGTTTGACTGTGTCCCCACCCAAATTTTATCTGGAATTGTAATCCCCACATGTCATGGGAGGCACCTAGTGGGAGGTGAATGAATCATGGAGGCAGTTTCCCACTTGCTGTTCTCATGATAGTGAGGGAGTTCTCATGAGATCTGGTTGTTTGATAAATGTCTCTTGCCTGCTGCCAGGTAACACATGCCTTGCTTCCCCTTCTTCACCTTCTGCCACAATTGTAAGTTTCCTGAGGCCTCCCAGTCATGTAGAACTATGAGTCAATTAAACTTATTTTCTTTATAAATTACCCAGGCTCAGGTAGTATCTTTATATTAGTCCAGTGTGACTGGAATAATACAATCATTTTTATAATATATTGTATAATACATAACCTAATTATTTATAGTTACTTAACAATATGTATTATGTTTATATACCAATTTTCCTTAATAAAAATCAAAAATAACTCTCAATTTTGTTCTCTGTTCCTTTACCATCTTTGAGAAAAATTATCTGTCTAAAAAAATTATCTATTTTTCCTCCAAAGTTACGGGCCATATGTTCATTTAATCTCACAATTAGAGGCAGTCTTCTATTACTTTGCAGTCAATGAGAATGACAGGCACTGACCTTCTCAGATGCTCTGAAATCACAAGAAGTGCACTTTGAAAACAGAGTAGCTCTAGCGTCTCTCTCTTATCAGTTGAGTTCAATATTTTTTAGTAATTCAAAATATAGTAATTCAAAATTTCTTTAGTGTTCATGTATCCTGAGTTAGAATAAAATATGGATGGTTTTTCTTTGTTTCCTAGAGAAATCTATTTCACTAACTTTTTTTATAAAATAGGGCAAAGTAATACATGAGTCAAAATTTTCTCAGATTTTTTTTCTGTTTCTAATACACACTAAACCTCCTTTTACATGCCTCATAATATACTTTAAATCTTATCTAAGGATAAATTAACTGTGACATTAAATCTAATCCCCCACAGTCAACTGGTTAAAACAAATTTCAATGTGGGTAATTAATCATTTTTAATTTTCTGAATGAAAAAGGCAACATATATCAGATCAGATAGTATAAACATTTTATTTCACAAGTAATTCATTTTAGTGAATAGATTAAATCAAACTGCAAGTGAATGCAGTTCCAAGTACTGCAATAAAAGTTTTTGCACATGAAATATGGAAAGAAGAGTTGAGGTGGGTTAACATGGGCTAAGATACACACAGTAGCAACACTGAGGCAGGGACACTTTCTTTAACAGCTAGTTTTCAGTTTTGTGCATTTGGGAACTTGATTTTGCTTTTTCTTCTAGAGTACTCAAGCTAAAGATGATTAGTTCACATTAATCAAATTGACAGGGTTATAAAAAAAAACGCTGCATGGTATCACAATTATTTACTCTGAAAATATGTTATTGCAAAGTAGATCCCAGTACTCCTATCAAGAGGTTAGCATGTTCTCTTCCCAAACGGGAGTTCAAAGTTCAAAAGGCTGTTACATGAGTATAGATTTAGATTAAAGAAATAGTATGACATTGGTAATATCTTAAAAGGACATAATAGGTATTGAATAAATGTTTGCTGAAATAATAAATTAATTAAATTACAAATCAATAACATCAAATTAATCGCCTGATGCAGTCATTATAATGATAGGATTATCCTTCCTAAGGGAATTGGATCATTGTATTTATTTATTTACTTATTTATTTATATGATTTCTTCTCCTATTAGTCTGTGAGATCCCTGAGAGCAAAGACTTTGTCGTATTTCTGTATCATCAGTACCCAGTAAAATGCTGGCAACATTAGATTCTCAGTAATTTTTTAAAAATTAAATTGAAATGAAATACTTATATTAGCTAAAGAAAGCAGCCTCTTTCATTTAAGAGGTTTAGGAAAATTTCTAGCTGCAGGGGACATGGGATTCTAAAGATATTGTTTCGTTGGGAAAAAGCCTAGAGATGCTAACTTCATAAATCTTCCCATGTTCAAAGGATGACACTCTTATCATAACAAAAACTAGCATCTGAGTCTTATGCACTCATATTGTCTGGTGGATCTGGCTAGGTTCTCTATAGTTACATAAGTCATTTTTTCCTGCTTCTTTAAAATTCTTACTCTTTCTTACCTGTTCTGACTTTGCTGCTACTGGAAATGTGACAATGACATCGCATCTCTACAGACTATCACCCAGCCACTGGATATACTTACTATCTGTCTCAACTCTACTCTTTTCCTAGAATTTCTTTCAAACTTGGGGTCCAGAACACTACATTTGCTCAACCAGCACCAACTTGACTTTTGTCCTCAGTAAAAAAGTGGTTCAATGAGTTCCTTAGCAGCTCTCTGCTATCCCAGTTTATGGCATTTTCATGGCACTTGGCAATAATATTAGTAGTAAAAATAGCTAACATTCATTGAGCATTTGTCCCTCTATTACAGCATGTGCCAAAGTTTATTTTCTCCTGTGTTTTAATATACCTAGCTCTCCACAAACTTCCATATACAAAAACTCAATATTTGCTGAATCATTCGTTAAATTAATAAATAAATTGACCAAGTAAGAAACCCATGAATTAAGAATAGTGTCTGTTCTTGGCTGAGCCTTTCAGTTGGAGAAACTTGCCTTTCTGGAGGCTGGAAGTAAGAGGAGCTGAGAGAAATCTCTCCGAGGCATTTCAAGCTTCACAGGGTACAATGCAGCTAACCTCCCAATGTTAAAGGCAGAGTGAGAGGGCACAGAGAGACTGCCTATAATGCAAAAAGTAGTATCCCAAAAAATTGGCAGTGGAACCATAAACTAGAGACAGAATTCCCATGGTTGATAAAGCTGGTGACACTGCTGGAAAACACAAAGATATCTCTGGAATCGTGGCAGTATAGAGATGTTAGAATTATGACAGGGACTATAGAAAACTTAGAATAAAATACTCAGTAACCTGGTGGAAAATATGGGCCACATGTGTAATAAATAGGAAATTTTAGTGGAGAAATGTATACTCTGTAAGGGAACTAAAAAAGAATGATAGAAATGTGAAATAGGTTACCAAAAATGAAGAATTAAGTTAATAGGCTTAGCAACTGGGCACAAAAGAAAAGATCAGTTCACTTGAAGCCAGGACAACAGGAAAATAAACAAATTGGAAGATAAAGGGGAAAAAAAGAGTCACTTAATATCTGTAGGTCAATAGCACACAATTAGCATTCATGCAATAGCAGTTTCAGGAAGAAAGAGAGGAAATAAGTATTTGAAAAAAACATTGAATGAGAACTTTACAAAATTTAAGAAAATTATCATCCCATAGATATTAGATCAAAAAAAAAAAAGCAGAATAAATACAAAGAAAAATCACAGCTAGGCACTTCATATACAAAATACCAAAACCAAAGATAAAGAACAGTTTTTTTGGTTTTTTGCTTTTTTGTGTCTTTTTTTTTTTTTTTTTTTTTTTTGTGAGACGGGGTCTCATTCTGTCGACCAGCTATAGTAGTGCAGTACTGCAATCACGGGTCACTGTGGCCTCAAACTCCCAGGCTCAGGTGATCCACCAGCCTCAGCCTCTGAGTAGCTGGGACTAGAGTCATGCACCACCACACCTAGCTAAGTTTTGTATTTTTAGTAGAGATGGGGTTTCATCATGTTAGCCAGACTGGTCTGCAACTCAAGTGATCCACCTGCCTTAGCCTCACAACGTCCTGGATTACAGGCGTGAGCCACCTTGCCCAGCCGATAAAGAACAGATCTTAAAAACAGTCTGAGAAAAAAAAGATATATTACATAATAACAGCAAAAATATTGAGGATGACTCACTTCTCACCAGAGGAAAAAAGAATAAAAAAAAGCTAGGGGAAAAAAAAAAAAGAATTCCGTCCTTGAAGTATTGAAAAACCCATTAATCTAGTATTTTTTTTTTCAGCAGAAATATCTTTAGTAAAAGAACCCAGAATCTGCAGGAAGGAATAATAAACATTAGAAACAGAAAATATTTGGGTAAAATATAGAATATCTTTAAAATATAGAATATCTTTATATATATCTATGTATCCTTAAAAACTTTTCACTGTTAAAAAAAGAGAATAACATATTTGGGGCTTATAACATATGTATATGTAAAATATAATGTAATTAGAGTACAGAAGTGAGATTATACTGCTGTAAGATTCATGAATACTTATATAAATATGAAGATCATGATAAATTAAAGACATATTACTCTGTGTTTTAGAGTACCCCTAAGCTCACACACAGTCACACACAAAGAGGGATAGATACAAGGTAATAGGGGAGATAAAATGAAATACTAAATTTAAAAAATGAAAAGTATTTAATTCAACCAAAGCAAGGCAAGAAAGGAGAAACAAATTTAAAATTGGATAAATGAAAAACAAACCACAGTATTTTATATTTGAATGCAACAATATATTAATTACATTACATGCAAGTGACCTAACCACAACAATTATTAGAGATTGTCAGACTGGATAAAAAGAATAAGACCCAAAAAATCCTCTTTACAAGAAACACAAAAGTTAAGGGTCAAAAGTAAAGGTTTAGAAAAAGACATACATGCAACAAGTAAGCATAATAAATCTGATGCAGCTTTATTGTCATTAGGCAAAGAAGACTTTGAGAGAGAGAAGATAAGTGAAGATAAAGAGGAATATTTAAAAATGATAAAAGCATCAACTCATCAAGAAGACATAATAATCCTAAATACATGTGCATACAACAGAAGATTTGAACAATTCTAACCATCTACTTCAACAAATTAAAACTTAAATATTTAAGTTTTAATTAAATAATTAATTAAATAAATAAGAAAACAATCAATACACATTATTTTCAAGTGCCCATGGAACACTGATGGGAAATTATATGGTGGGCTATGAAATAAGCCATGTATAAAAAGATTAAAATTATATAAAGCATATTCTTCAGTCACACAAGAATTAAATTAGAAATAAATAATAATACCTAGGAAAAGTGTCATGGGCCTGTAGTCTCCGTTATTCAGGAAGCTGAAACAGAAAGATCAGTTGAGCCCAAGAGTTTGAGTCCAGCCTGGGCAACATAGCAAGACCCTGTCTATAAATAAATAAATAAATAAATAAATAAATAAATAAATATTATCTGGATATGGAAAATCTCCAAAATATTTGAAACTTAGGCCACATACATTTAATAATCTATGATTAAAAAAAACAAGAAAATTAGAAAATTATTTGAAGTAAAAGAATAGTGATTTGAACTGAAAAAATGTAAACACAACACATACAAATGTGTGGAATATAGCAAAAATAGTATTTTGAGGACAATTTATAGCTTTAAAATGTGAAGTCAATGAAATAAGGTTTCATTTAAGAATCTAGAGAAAAAATATTAAATTTAACCCAAATAAGTAAAAAAAAGGAAATAAAATAAATAATTGATTAAGAAAAACATAAACATAATAATCAAACTATTAAGTTTAGTTACTATATTTAAGGGACTACATTTCCAAAGTATTTTGAAAGTCATATTTAACATCTAAAAATATGGCAGTCATAGAAATTTTAAGTGGAATATATATCATGGCTTCATGTTATTACTAAAAATTGTCTAAATGTGAAAATATAAAAATGAAAAACATTCAAATAACAGAAAATTAACAAAACCAAAGGTTTCTTTTTTTTGAAAAGATTAATAAAGTGATTAATCTATAGACTTAACAAGGAAAAACAGAAATAACAAAAACTGTCTCATGAAAACAAGAATTATCACTAAAGACCCTAGTAGATATATTTGACATCTTAGTATCATTTGACACCTCAGATAAAATGTACTAAATCGTTTTTTTTCTTTTTTTTTTTTTTTTTTTTTGAGATGGAGTCTTGCTCTGTCACCCAGGCTGGAGTGCAGTACCACGATCTTGGCTCACTGTAATCTCCGCCTCCCAGGTTCATGCCATTCTCCTGCCTCAGCCTCCTGAGTAGCTGGGACTACAAGCGCCTGCCACCATGCCCGGCTAGTTTTTTGTATTTTTAGTAGAGACGGGGTTTCACTGTGTTAGTCAGGATGGTCTCAATCTCCTGACCTCATGATCTGCCCACCTCAGCCTCCCAAAGTGCTGGGATTACAGGCGTGAGCCACTGCGCCTGGCCTCAAAATGTACTAAGTATTTTAAAGACATAAATTATCAGCCCTACCTCAAAAGGGATTTTTCTTTAAAAAGGATGGAAATCTGTATTTGCTAAACAGATTAAATTTGTGATTAAAAACTTTTCCACAGTAAACACTCAAGGCCCAGAAGTCTTTATTGCCAAATGTTACCACATATTTAAGAAAGAGACAATACAAGTCCTATATAAACTCTTTCACAGCAAAAGAAGAGGAAGGAATACTTGTCAACTTATTTTAAGACATTAGTATTTCCCTCATACCAAAAGTAGGTATCACTAGAAGAAGAAAAAACTCCAGACTAATATTAAGCATAAACATAGATCCAAAATTCTTAACAAAATAGCATATCAAATTCAGCAACAAATAAAAAGAATAGCATTTTACAGTCAAGTGAATTGATCATATATCATATCATATCCCAAGAATGCTAGATTGGTATAATATTCAAAAGTTAATCAGCATAATTTATCACTTATACAAAATAAATCTTATAAAGTTGTTCTTTCTTATTGTAAATTAACAATACATAATTGTATAGATGTATGGGTTCTGTGAAGAGAGGTTGCATGGAAACAAATTTATGAGGTACAAAATGTTACAATTTGTGAATACAATGCGAAATAATTAAATCAAGCTAGCTAACATATCCATTACCTCAAATCCTCAACTTTTTTTGTGGCAAGAACATTTGAAATTGACTTAGCAAATTTGAAATATACAACACTCTATTATTAACTATATTCATCATGTGTACAATAGAACTTATAAAAAGAGAAAACATATTCTTCCTGTTTGAAACTTTATACCCTTCGACCATCACTTCCCCACCTCCCCCATCCTCCAGCTTCTGTTGCCACCATTCTACCCACTGCTTCTGTAAGTTTATTGTTTTAGCCTCCACATATAAGTGAGAGCATTCTGCCCTGATGACCTGTCTAACATTGTCAGTGCTGTGCAAAAGTTCCCATTATTATTGTGTTGGAATGTAAGTCTCTTTTTAAGGTCTCTAAAAACTCGCTTTATGAATTATGTGCTCCTGTGTTTGATGCATATATGTTTAGGGTAGTTAGGTCTTCTTGTCAAATTGAACCCTTTATAATTATGTGATTCCCTTCTTTGTATTTTTGTGATCTTTGTTGGTTTAAAAGATATTTTGTCAGAAACTAGGATTGCAACTCCAGCTTTTTTTCTGCTTTCTATTTGCTTGGTAAATTTTGCTCCATCTCTTTATTTTGAACCTATGTGTGTCACCGCATGTGAGATGAATCTTTTGAAGACAGCATAACAATGAGTTTTGGTTCTTTATCCAGCTTGCCACTCTGCGTCTTTTAATTGGGCATTTAGTCCATTTACATTTAAAGTTAGTATTGATTTGTGGATTTGATCCTGTCATCATGGTAGCTGGTTATTTTGCAGACTTGTTTATGTGGTTGCTTTATAGTGTCACTGGTCTGTGTGCTTCAGTGTGTTTTTGTAGTGGTTGGCAATGGTGTTTCCTTTCTATATTTAGTGCTTCCTTCGGGAATTCTTGTAAGACAGGTCTGGTGATGAAAAAAAAAAAAAAATCCTTCAGCATTTGCTTGTCTGAGAATGATCCTGTTTCTTCTTCACTTATAAAGCTTAGTTTGGCCAGATATGAAATTCTGGGTTGGAATTTCTTTTCTTTAAGAATGTTGAGCTGGGCATGGTGGCTCACACTTGTAATCTCAGCACTTTGGGAGGCAAAGGCGGGTGGATCACCTGAGGTCAGGAGTTCAAGACCAGCCTGACCAACATGAAGAAACCTCGTCTCTACTAAAACTACAAAATTAACCAGGTGGTGGCGCATGCCTGTAATCCCAGCTACTTGGGAGGCTGAGGCAGGAGAATTGCTTGAACCCAGGAGGCAGAGCTTGAGGCGAGCTGAGATGGCACTCCAGCCTGGGCAATAAGAGCAAAACTCTGTCAAGAAAAAAAAAAAAAAAAAAAGGGTTGAACATTAGTTGATCCCCAGTTCCTTCTGGTTTGTAGTTTCAGCTGAGAGGTTCACTGTTAGTCTGATGGGCTTTCTTTTGTAGATGACCTGGCCTTTTTCTCTAGCTGCCTTTAACATTTTTTTCCCCTGATTTTGACCTTGGAGAGTCTGATGATTATGTATCTTGTGGATGATTTTCTCATGGAGTATCTTACTGGGTTCTCCAGATTACCTGAATTTGAATGTTGACCTCTCTAGTTAGGTTGGGGAAGTTCCCATGGATGATATCCTGAAATATATTTTCCAAATTGGTTCCATTCTCTCGATCTCTTTCAGGTACACCAATCAGTTATAGATTTGTTCTCTTTACATAATTACATATTTCTTGGAGGTTTTGTTCTTTCTGTTTCATTCTTTTTTCTCTGTGTTTGTCTTGCTATCTAATTTAAGAAAGGTAGTTTTCAAGCTCTGAGATTCTTCCCTCCACTTGGTCTATTCTGCTATTAATACTTGTGATTGCATTATGAAAAGTTTATACTGTGTTTTTCAGCTCTGTCAAGTCAGTTATGTTCTTCTCTATGCTGGCTATTTTGTCTGTCAGCTCCTGTTATGGTTTATGATGATTTTTAGCTTCCTCACATTGGGTTACAGCATACTCCTTTAGCTTGGTGAACCTCGTTCCTATCCATATTCTGAATTCTACTCTGTCAGTTCAGCCATCTCAGCCTCACCCTGGTCCTAAACCCTTGCTGGAGAGGTGATGCAGTCACTTGGAGGAAAGGGGACACTCTGGCTTTTTGAGTTGTCAGGGTTCTTTTTTTTTTTTTTTTTTTTTTTTTTTTTGAGACGGAGTCTCGTTCTGTCACCCAGGCTGGAGTGCAGTGGCCGGATCTCAGCTCACTGCAATCTCTGCCTCCTGGGTTCACGCCATTCTCCTGCCTCAGCCTCCCGAGTAGCCGGGACTACAGGCGCCTGCCACCTCGCCCGGCTAAGTTTTTTTTTTTTTTTTTTTTGTATTTTTAGTAGAGACGGGGTTTCACTGTGTTACCCAGGATGGTCTCGATCTCCTGACCTCGTGATCCGCCCGTCTCGGCCTCCCAAAGTGCTGGGATTACAGGCTTGAGCCACCGCGCCCGGCCTAAGTTGTCAGGGTTCTTGTGCTGAATATTTTTCATCGTTGTGGGCTATCTACCTTCAATCTTTGAGGTTGCTGAACTGTGGAATTTTTTTTCTTTTAACAGTCTGGCCACTTTTCCATAGGGCTGCTGTGGTATGCTGGGGGTCTGCTCCAGTCTCTAGTCAGAATTCCTAGTACTTGGAGGTATCTCGTACCTGGAGTACCAGTAAAGGCTGTGAAAGAGAAAAGATGGCAGCCTGCCCCTTCCTCTGGGAGCTCCATCCCAAAGAGGTATGGACCTCTTGCCTGACCAAACACACCTGTAGGTGGTGGCAGGAGACACTAGATGGGAGGCCTTGCCCAGTCAGGCGGAATAGGATCAGGGATGCACTTTAAAAAGTGGTCTATGTTTTCATAGAGCAGCTGTGCTGTGCTGGGGGTCCACTTCAGTCCTTGGTCACCTCAGACACTCTGAAGCCCAAAGACTGGAATGGTTAAGTTGCCCAAACAGCAAGATGGCAGCTTGCTCCTCCTCCTGGGAGCTCTGAGGAGGCCTGAAACCTCTGACAATCAGAGAACACTGGTGGGGGTAGCCAGAGACCCTGGTTGGGAGGCTCCAGATAGTGATGAGGAGTGGGGTCAGGGGCCCAATTAAAAAAGCAGTCTGGCAATGTTTTCATGGGGCTACTTGTGCTGTGCTGGAGTACCACTTCAACCCCCAGTCAGTTTGAGCTCTCCAAAGCCCCTGGGAACTGCTAAGTTGTCCAAATAGCAAAAATGGCGGCCCACTCTGCCCTCTGGGAGTTCTGTCCCAGAAAGTGTTCAAATATCTGGAGGCCAGAGAACACTAATGGGGGTGGCCAGTGGCCCTGGTTGGGAGGGTCTACCCACTGAGAAGGAACGAGATTGAGGACCTGCTTAAGGAAGCAGTGTGGTCATGCTTTTGTAGAGCAGCTATGCTGTGCGGGGGTACCACTTCCACCCCTGCTTGGCTTGGGGTCTCTAGAGCCTGGAGGCTGGAATGGCTAAGACACCCAAGCTGCAAAGATGGCAGTCCATATCTCTGTCTGGGAGCTCTGTCACCAGGACTTTTCAAATCTCTGTCAGCCAGAGAACACCAGTGGGGGTGACTAGAGGTCCTGTTTGGGAGATCCCACCCAGTGAGGAGGAATGGATTGGGAACTCACTCTTTAAGTGAGTTCTTTAAACCAGTCTTACCATGTTCAGGAAGAGCAGCCCTGCTGCGCTGGGGGATCCCTTTTGCTGTTTGTTGGTTTGAACTCTACAAAGCCCACATGCTGGAACGGCTAAGTCACTCAAACAGCAAAGATGGTGGTCTGCCCCTCCCCAGAGGAGTTCTGTCCCAGGGAGGTGCAACACTGCCACCGGTAGCTGGCTGGAATTCCAAGCCAGTGTGTCTTTTCCTGTCAGGCACCATGGAAGTGGGGCCTGCAGAACATCATTCCTTAGCAGCCTGGATTCAGCCTCTTTCCTAGGGGTATGTATGGGGGTCTAAACTCCTCCTTTGCTGGAGTTGCAGTTATTTTGGCTGGGAAGCCTGGAGTCAGAGTATCTGAAGCTCCCGAGTCTCTGTGTATGCCTTATTGACTGCTCTGCTGAGACTCCATGTAGCTCTGTGTGCCAGAGTGAAGGCCCTGGTGGCATGGGTTCACAAGAGGATCTCCTGACCCAAGGGTTGCAAAGATCCATGGGAAAAGCATGCTTTCCTGGGGTCACACATTCACTCACCACTTCCCTGGATAGGGGAGGTTCGCTTGGCTCAGTGTCACTTCCAGGTGGGTCACTGTCCTGCCTTGCTTTTCTTCGCTCTCTGTGGGTCAAGTTATTTCCTTGACTAGTCCCATTGAGAGTACCCGGATGTTTCTGTTGAAAGTGCTGTATTTACTCACCGCTTCTGTTTCTCTTTTTGAGAGACAGACACCTAAGTGCTTCTAGGCAGCCACTTGGCCACTCCCCTTCTGATTATTTTCATAGATGCAGGAAATGTACATGGCAAAGTTTAACACTTATCTATGACAAAAACTTTTTGCAATCTCAGAAGAGAAGGAAACTTCTTCAATCTGATTTGGGTTACATATAAAAAGTCAACAGCCTCATACTCAATAGTGAAATAGTAAATCTTTTCCCCCTAAAATTGGGACAGGAAAAGATTCTGCATTCTTGGCTGTGCTCGGTGGCTCATGCCTGTAATCCTAGCACTTTGGGAGGCTGAAGCTGGTGGATCACAAGGTCAGGAGATCGAGACCATCTTGGCCAACATGGTGAAACCCTATCTCTACTAAAAATACAAAAAATTAGCTGGGTGTGGTGGCGTGTCTGCAGTCCCAACTACTCAGGAGGCTGAGGCAGGCAAATCACTTGAAGCCAAGAAGCAGAGGCTGCAGTGAGCCAAGATCACGCCACTGAACTCCAGCGTGGGTAACAGAGTGAGACTCCGTCAAAAAAAAAAAAAAAAAGAAAAAGAAAAAGATTCTCCATTCTTGTCCAAGTTCATGAAAAAGAAATAAAAGGCAGAACTATGAGACAAGAAGAAATTAAATTTTATTACTCACTGACAACATGATTATGTATTTAGAAAATGCTATGTAATCTAAAATAGGACTAGAACTAAGTGAATTGTACTTTTATATACTAACAACAGACAACCGTAAAATACAATTTTTAAATACTATTTACTATAGTGTCAAACCTCTCAAATTTCTAATAATAAATCTAACAAAATATATGCAAGCCTTTAAAAACTTTAAAACTTTAAAAACTTTAAAATAATACTGAAAGAAATTGAAGAATATCTAAATAAAGAGATAATAGGTCAATAGAACAGAATAATGACAAAGCTAGACCCACATATTTATGCTCAATTGATTTTCAACCAAGGTAGCAAATAAATTCAACAGGAAAATAAATTTCTTTTTAATGAATGGTGGTGGAACAACTGAATATCTATGAAAAAAGAAAGTGAATCTCAACCCCTAACTCATTTCAAACATAACAATAAAAAAATGGATCATAATGGCAGCTGACTTACAATTAGTGCAAACCAGGAAAATCCAACCATTTAATTAAAACAAAACAAGACTTCCACTTCTGGCCAACATGAAATAAGAAAGACAAGATTTATACTCCTAACTAAATCAACGACAACAGAAAAAAAAAAAAAAAAAAAAAAAAAAAAAAAAAAAACCACAGACAAAATACATGAAACAAGGTTTTGAAGTCACCGAACATTGGCAAAGAAGAAGAGTGATTCCTGAAAGAAGGGAAACAAAACAGTCCCTATGGTTGGCCCCGCTTACTGCCTTGAGAGTTTCCAGGGGCAGCACAGAATGGAGGAACTCCTTCATAAACAGGCATCAGACTCCCTGAGTTGAGAAAACCAAGGAAGTCAGAGTCCAACCGACAGAGTACGGGAATGTAGGAATGGTAGGAATGTATGTTACAAAAGTTATCAGACATCTACCATGACTTGTTTTTTCCCTCTCTGTTTCCTCCATAAGGGTTATTGACCAAATCTTGGGTTATTTATTACTCTTCTTTGAAATCCTAGCAGGATTCAAAATTGGTTGGTTGAAAATGGTTAGGTAATTTAGTATAAATCACTTTTAGGGTAGTAAATGACTTAAATGTGCATTGATTATCACAAAGACATGTAATAGTTAAGCTTCAAGGGATAAGCCTTGTTCGCAATACAGTACAGTCCCTTCTCTATGTCCTGACTTCAACCATAGAGTAAGCAAAGTTACACGGTATTAACAGCTGCTTTGGTTCACCCTCAAACTGACTAAATTTTAGCAATGGATAAAATAATTTTTGCTGATAAGTATGTAGAAGGTTTACACAGCCCTTTACAACTTGGGCTAGAAACTTCAGAAGGAATATGAGAAACGCCCATACAATCTTTCCAGGGTACATGTAGATTAAACAATGTCACATCTGTTTGTAAGTTAAAAAGCTTACTCTATGGCTTTTACATTTTATCTTCATGTTTCCTACTCTTATAAATAATATACATGTGACTACAGCTAACTTGTAACTTAATTGAGATTATTATATTCATACTACTATATATCTTTTATAAAACAAACATATTGTTACATATATCCCTCTAGATCATATGTGGAAAACATTCACTGTATGTTATAAGAAATTAGTGCTTTTTATCAAATATGAGTGACATGTAGAAATCATGACTTCAGCTATACAAAGTGCATTTTGATCCAGAGGGCTTTTTTTTATGATCCCATGTAAAAGAGAGAACATTACATCCATACTTCTCAAACACATTCTATTGTTTTTAAATAAATGATTAAGGGATTTGCAACTAAAGAAATTGGGAAACAGACCAAAACTAGAAGATGAGGTGAAGTGCTACAGATAAGAGAAAGAATTTAGCAAGAACAGGTCAGAGGGTAGTTACAAGAATACACAGAGCCAGTGGGAAGGGAGGCTTAGGGAGCAGAAATTGGGGCAAAGTGTTAAGAAGAGACCACCATGGGGTCCAAAAGACAATGTGGAGGCTTCACCCTCAGTGACAAGGTAGTCTAAAGATTTCTCCTGTTTAAACTATAAATATTTCTCTGAAACTCGTACATATCTTCTACTTCCAGAAGCCCTTTTGTGCTAAAGCCTAGAATAACTAAGAGGGTTTTGGCTCATGTAATTCATTTGCATCGTCACAAAATGAATGTGTAGTCATTTGAGTCCTTCGAAGTTTTAAAACAGTCATGCTCTTCTTGTTGTTTATATATTTTCCTTAGGCATTTTTTTTCCACTAGGTTGGAAACTAGACTAGGTTTATCCATATGAAAATTGGCTGATGCAGATAATGCCTCTCTTGATAAAGATCACAGCAAGTCTCTTCCTTAGCATCTAGCATGCACCACCACACAATTTGATGATGTACAGAAGGGAAAACTGGCCAGGAGCCTGTGAGTCACCCTGGTTTTTCAGGAAAAAAAAAAATCACCAGTTCTTTCATCTGTACCTTCTTAAAGTCTTATCTTCACTTGAGATAACATTAAGTCAATTGGCATTTCACATTGATCCTGATCTTCTTAGCCATAGTGAATATTTTTAAAATTTCATTTATAACTATTCCCTATCATTGGCTGTATAGATAACATTTGACATTTTGAATAATTTGTCCTTTGTCCTTCTGAATTCTTCCTAAGTCAAATAATTTTTCACTTCTGATGAGCTCATTTTATGTTTTTATCATAATTATAATGCCTCTGCATTAAACTCTCCCAGCTTCTCTATCTGTTGATCATACTGCAATTAATAATGGTCAACATCTCAAAATGAAAGGCAAACATGACAAAATCATAGTAATCTAGGGAATATGTGGTGACAAGAACAAAAATGCTCATATCTCACTGCTCATGCCAACTGTTAGGGCAGGCAGTGTTGAGTCACTTTTTCTGGACCATACATTAAAAAATGCTGTATACATAAAGCACAAAATTGTGGGGTAGTGACTTTCTCTCTATCCCTTCCCCAGACTGTGAGTCACCCAAAGGCAGCACTCATGTTTAATGTTTTCAGTATGTCCCATCATAACTGTTCCATAATAATAATTCCTAGGATATGTTTTTTTAAACTCAACAAAACAAATTGATAAAAAATCTGTTATTTCAAAGAGAAAACAAAATTTCCTTAGAACTACATTCGTACATCTGAAACTGAATAGCAGAATCATCTAGGAAAGTTTGCTTAAACTCACATATCTTACCTTATGAATATGCATTATTTAAGAAAGTTTCCAGAAGATACTCTGGAAACTGTGTCCCCATCTTAGAACCACAGCAATACATAAAATTGAGATTGCTCTGTTATTTTTACAATGTTATAAATACAAAGGCAATGAAGAGTTAAACATATATATATATATATGTACTTACATACATACTGCACAAAAATGTATATATTTATACCTAGATTCACATATAAGTTTGTGTGTATACATACATCTATATAGATGATATAGATATAGGAGACATAAGTTGTGGTGGAACACTTGATCTGGCCTTACATTCAAGATATATGAATGTGAAAGAGCAAATAATTAAGCAATATTAAACTGTTCAGATATGAGCAAAAATGATTTGATTACAGTAGAAAGAACAAAAAGAAGAAGCAGACATTTTTGAAAGCATTACATGAGTTACTGTGCCAATAATAAAGTATTTGTCTGGTGTTCTTATAAATGTAAACACTTCTATGTGTTGCCAAGCAATATTTTTTAAATGAATATAAGACAGTTAATTCACTACATTTCTCAAGAGAAGTTTTCTGGTATAAAGATATGTTGTTATATCATTAAAACATTTTCATAATCACAGATTATAACTGAGGCTCAATTTCTATTTTCAGTTTAAATTCTGTAGTCTTAAAGATGGACTTAAGTACAACAAAAACAAATGAAAGAATTAGGGCTCCCCAAAATATTTTTTAGAGTATCAAGAAAAATATAAACCATAGCTCTCTGAAAGGTAAATTGAATAAGTGATTTATACTCTCCCAGTATCACTCTTTATAAAAAATACATTAGACAACTATAGAAACATCTGCAACATCAAATAAATGTGGGTATCTGATTAAAATCCCATCCCTTGTATCAACTCTATTAGCAATCTACTGTGGCTTATAACACATTACCCAAAATTTAGCAGCTTAAAAATAATAGACATTTGTTACCTCACAGTTTTAGCAGATCAGTTTCAGGCATAGTGTGGCTAGATGGCTCTGCTTACAGTTTCTCATGTGCTACAGTCACAGCTGAATTTGGTGGATGGGGAATTAGTGAAGACCCACTTTCAAGCTCATTTACAGATTGTTTCGGGCCTGTGGATTTTTTCACAGGACTCCTCTTGATTTGCACCTGGACTCCCCTAAGCTGTAAGTGATTCCAGAGAGAATGAAAAAACCTAAGCACCCCAAAGAGAAAAGCTGCAATCTTTTATAACCCAATCTAGGAGGTGACATCTCATTACTTCTGCTGCACTCTATTCACTGAAAGGGAGTCACTAAGTCAAGACCACACTAATTGCCTGCAGATTACCCAGAGCATTATAGATGGGGAAATATTAGGTGTCATCTCAGAGTCTGACTACTACGTCAATCTTAAAAAGAACATTGCAAGTAATTTTTTTATTATCCCTAATGCACAACTCTGATGATCCCAGCAATTAAACTAGATAGGGTTGCAAAGAGAATAATCAAAATCTCCATCAAAGATGCTGCAAATTAGGTCCATAATTTACATAATCTTTCACCATTTGGTAAGTTTTTAATGTTGTCCCTTCACTGCCTCCTCAAAATTCCATTGAGAAAGAGGATGGCTTCTCCACTCAAAATATTACCTGCCCCTATGGAATTATGGGATTGGTCTAGCAGGCTCCAAGGTGTGCTAGAAGAATTGTAGCTCAGTAGTCAGAAGAATTATACTTTGTTTTCAGGCCTGATAATGAATTTTCTGGGTCTCAGTTTGCTCCATGTGTGAATCTAATGTTTTAGTATTCCCTATGCCTTGCTAGTAGTCAATAAACAACAAATGGAAGGAAAATTGAGTAATATTACTTTCATGAATTACATACCATTGTTTTTCTGCATACACAAAGGTAAATCTACAAGTCTTGTTTGGGTTGCTTAAATTTCTAACACAACTAAAATCTCAAAGGTGCTCTGACATCAAGCCCAGATTTAAACATCAAGAAACTATGTTTTATTTGTCCATGAAAAGAAGTTTCCCATTTCTATAAAGGAGCTTCTTTATCCTTTTTAAAAATTGTAATTAAGCCCTGATTGAGGGTGTGGGGGTGTATAATCATTTTTTAAAATTTTAGGATAATTTTGGATTTTCATAAAGGTTACAAAGATAGTACAGGTTCCATACACATTTTAACTAGTTTTCTCTTAAGTTAACATCTTACATAACCATAGTACATTTGTCAAAACTAAGAATAACATAAGTACATTACTATTAACTAAACTACAAATTTTATTCAGCTTCCACTAGTTTTTCCACTAATGTCCTTTTTCTGTTCCAGGATGCAGTCGAGGATACCACATTGCATTTAGTCCTCGGCCTTCTATCCTCCTCTAATCTGTGATGGTTCCTCAGTTTGTTGTTGTTGTTGTTGTGGTGGTGGTGGTTGTTGTTTTTTAAGACCTTGGCAATTTTGAGGAGTAGTGGTCAGATATTTTGTATAACATCCATCAGTTCAGGCTTGTGTGCTGTTTTTCGAATGATTAGACTGAAGAAATAGATTTAGGGAGAGGTGACCATCACATATCATGTCAAGAGTGATACAATGTAAGCATGAATTATTACTGGGAATGTTACCTTCATCACTTGGTTAAGATGCTGTCTGCCAGGTTTGTCCATGATAAAGTCCCCCAACCTTCTATACTGTTGATTAGATGCAAGTCACTATGATCAACACATCCTCAAGGGCATCCAGGACACATTTTATTATGATCCTTTTACCCAGCAGCAAAATTTCATTGTGGCAATTTCAATACGAATATGCTTCTTCTCTAAATTTTCTCTACTACATTTTATAGAAATTAATTTCTCAATAAATACTTCTTTATTCCATACTGCTCTTTCATTATGTCTACCTCGGATAGCATATTAAACATTAGAGAAAGGTAAGAAACACTGAATAATCATTTATAAGCATAAGGCGTGGAAAAGAAGAAAAAAGAGAAAAATAAACTACTGTCAAAGTTGTATGAAATGACATGAGTAACTTATCCTCAAGTCAGTGAGTGATGGTTTTGATTATGGTGTGTGTTAGAAGGCAAACAAAAACTTTAAAAATCGCATTTTTGCACAAATTTTGCTTTATTAAAGGATTGGAAAATGTCCCACATCTACATTTTTGTAGTAAAGAACACATAAAATTATTCTTATTTTTAATGACAGCTGTTTAAAGAGTACAAAGCTAAATGTTACCAAGTATTTCTTTTGGTTCTAATGTGACCATACCCTGGATTTTAGGTTTTCTAATTAGAATACATGAATCCTAGTCATAATGCTGAAAATGATCTTTTTAAAATGCTAAGAGTTGCAAAGATGCTCAACAGAGCATCCTCTTCCCTAAAAGTTTAAAATAACAACATTCCTATACATTCCCTTCATTATTTAAGAAGTTCGGGTGTGCTTCTCTAGGTAATGATTTGTGTTACAGAGTTTTGAGACTGGCAGAAAAATCTCCCTAAAAAGAAGTTACACAGCTGTGAAATGTTCTCCCCCTGACACAGATTCAGTCTGGAGGCATTTAGAGTATGAAGTAAGAGTCTTCACTTTTATTGGCTATGTGTGGGTTGTTTGGTTTCTTGGCAGGCATGTTTTGCATGTTGAATATTTCCCATGAATACTTCCTTTTTGTTTAGTGTTTTGGGGCCTCAAGTTCTAGTAGGTAACCAATAAATTAAGCAAAACAAATTAAGTATCCCTTTTTTCATGCTTTGGTTATATGCCTTTAAGAGGAAAGTGTTTGGGGGCCTACATTTTCTACTTAATTGACTAAATTTTAGATTTCTTTTTTGCTTGTTAAAAACCCTCAATGAGTTCGTAATTTCCTTTGAGGGTAGGGATTATCTTGTGTTTATTTATTTCCACAGGGTTGCATACAGTGTTCAGCATAAAACACGGCTTCAAATTAGAAAGAAGTATAACTCTTCAGGCTTCAAACTGGAAAGAACTGTAACTCTTCACAATTTACTTATTCCTAAAAATTGTATAAAATGTTTGCTAACAAATTAATACTGTAAAATTAAATCAAGCAATGGTTGAAATATATGGTGACCAAAAGATACGTGAATATCTTAGAAATATTATTTTACACAATGCCTATGTTAAGTGCAAATGGTTCTTATTTATTTCTATAGTGGTTTTCTGCATATCACTTCTCTACTAATCTCCTCACATTAACTTCTAAGAAACGCCTAATAGATTCTCTACTCTTTCTGCTCCTTCCATTTTCCATTGTGAGTGTTATGCCATGCAACCAGCCTGATAATGTGAATCGTAACAGCTCAGGTGAGTTCATATATAACCTTATCTCATGCATGTCATCTCACTGCATCTCCTTTCCTGCCCTGGCTCAGATTTTCAACAACACTGCAGTAACCACCTACTGCAGCTCGTTCCTTCAGTTTCTAGCCTCTGAGTTCTCTGGTCCATTTTTCAAATTGCTACTATTCATCCCTGTAAATCACACGCTGGTCTTGTCTCTGACTTATTAAAATAAATTCAATGATCTTCTACTTCCCCTAAAGTATTAAAAATACGACTTCTAACACATATTTCAAGAAAATTACAACATAATGCAAGCCAAGCATTCATGGAAAAGAATGCTAAGATAAAAATTAAAAAGATTAGTAGGTAGATAGATATGTAAATAAAATAGATGTGAAGGTATTTCTCTACAATTTTAAGAGATGTTATTTCTTGTTTTGTAAGGAGGAGTAGGACATTTAGCAAGAAAGTGATACGATGCAATTTGAATTTTAAGGGCATTGTTCAGGCTACCATGTATATAAAGGGAGGAAAAAAAGGCACTGGAGGAGACGTTGGATAGGAGCGTCATCTCAGGTAAGTTCAGGTAAGAGATGATAAGAGGGTGGAGAGAAGGAGATCGAATCAGGAGCAGAATCGAAGTTACCTAATGACTGATTAGAGAAGTAGAGAGAGGAAGCAAAAAAAAAAAAAAAAAAAAAAAAAAAAAAAAAACAGAAAAGGGACTCTCAGGTTACTAGTTTAGATGATAAAGGGGATGGTTTTTACCAGTAACAAAAACATGAGCTATTAGTGGAAGAACAGATTTGGTGGAGGTGGAAATACTGGGTGATTAGTGATGGGGCATGGTAGGAAGAGCATACTGAGCTTAGTTTTGTATTTGTTGGGGTTGATGGTCCAGTAAAACACTCAGAGAAGGTATTTAATGTGGAAATATTTAGGCAAGATCCTGTGTGTACTTTTTAAAAATTGTTTTGTAGAGCCCACTACATTGTTTTTAGTTCTCAGTATATATTTTCTTAAATGAATGAACAACTATGAATGAGGGAACAAATAAGAAGGATTGCATTGAGATTGGCAAAGAACAGAGAGGTGTTTTTATTTAATTACTTAATTAATTTATTAATTTATTTATTTTTACATCTATTCCATTCTCTAGATGGCTTAGGAGCACCTCAAGGAGAGCAAGGCCCTGTGAGAGCTCCTTAACAGAGCACCCTGTATTATAAGTGTTATCAAGTAGCCATAAGCCTCACTTCATTTATTTGAGACATGGAAAGGGCTAGCAAAAGTGAGATTTTCACTGATGAACTTCAATTGTCAATATATGTTCAAGATCATGCTAAGAGAGACAAAAAAAAGGATTCTTTGTAAGCTGCCCCTGATGTTCCATGAGCTTAGAATTCTACCCTTATTTTGCATCTTCTTTACTTCTCCCCAGTCTTTTTGTTTTGTTTTTGTTTTTTGAGACGGAGTCTCGCTCTGTTGCCCAGGCTGGAGTGCAGTGGCGCGATCTCGGCTCACTGCAAGCTCCGCCTCCTGGGTTTACGCCATTCTCCTGCCTCAGCCTCCTGAGTAGCTGGGACTAAAAATGGAGAAAAAAGAATTTTTAATTTAGCATAGAGTTACAAGACATGCAACTTAAATGTGTTGTAACATCACTATCATGGAATCTAAGTTTTTTTTAAGTTTTAAAAATTTTTAATAGTGATGGCTTTAATTATCTTGTGGTGGAAACTAGGAATTTTGGTCTTTAAAGAGTCTGCTCCAAAAAGTTACATAATATTTCAGATTCACACTCAAGCCTGGAAGTAGAAACAGAATGAATTAAAGACATCTAATGGGCTAATCTTCCAACAACTGATAATAGATGAAATAATTGTCTTTGATGTTGGCTTGGGAAATGAGTATTTTGTCTTGAAACTGGTGTCTATATTACTAAAATTGATGAATATCTGAAGAACTTAGGAGGAAAATCACTTGGTACATAACCCTCCCTCAGTAAATATTTCTTGAATTAATAAATTTAGCCTCAGAGTACAAGGGTGAATAAATGCTAGCTCTACCTAACTAAATGATCACAAATTCAGTTAAAGCAGATTCAGAATTAGTATGATTCTTTTTTTCTGAGGTAGTACAGTACGATGGAAAAGAACACAGACTGGAGAAGAAAAGCCTTTGATTCAAATTACACCTCCAGTTCTTATCAGTTCTTATTAGCTGTGTGATGATCAACCGTTTAATCTCCCCAAACCTCAGTTTTGTTTTTTTTTTATTTCAAGAAAAGGAGACTGCAGCACCTATGTCTTTGGGTGAGGGTCAAATATGATAGTGAATTAAATCATTTACACAGCAATGGTCATGTAGTACATTATAACTATTGCTATCATTCTAAGCGAAAATGTAAATGTATCACAATATCTCACTTCTCTTAAACAATAACAACAGAATACATTCAAATTTTCTCTTGACAAAGAATGGAGGATACTGTATGCTATTGCCTTTTCAATTGCTAGCAAATCAAAAGTGGTTTGCTTTACATATATTGACTTTCAAGGCTTTTTTCTAGGGTACTTGGGTTAGCATCACATGCCTGAATTACTCAGGGGAATTTAAGTCAAATAAGATCCTTACTCAGAGGCAGCACAGGTCTACCGATTTCTAGGACCTAGACTGAAGAAAGTGACATGCAGAATGAATTTTATGGATGCTATTGATGAGCATGGACAGCTAGAAAGTCCTTGAAGAGGGTAGGCAGCATGCGTCATCACTCTCAGAGTGACCTTTTCTGCAAAGGTGGCAACAGGTGTGGGATTCATGCAAATAATAGAAAAGGGTGACTCACTGCTTTTTAATTTAGACTACATTAGCGGGTAGGAAGGTTCCAATTCAGAAAAGAGACAAAAGCCTCTATTATTTCTTTGGCAGCTCTTTTTGTTTGTTTTTGAGCCTGCTTATCTCCCAAATTAGATAAAGAAACAGAAATAGAGGAAAGGTTCATAGAGAGGCTTAGATAAGAGAAATGCCTGTGAAAATTCTGCCTGAAGTAGGGCAAAAAGCTTCCCTGACTGAGTAGAATGTGATTCAGCCTGCTGTAAATCGGACAGAGGAAGAAACAGGACATATAATAGTTACTTTCTTTTTATTTCAAAAAGATATAGATACATTATTTTTCTTTTTCAATGTATAGTCTAGTAATGCTGGAGGATTTTTTTTAATATTTGGAATTTTTCTATCACCTAGCGAATCTACTAAGACTCAATGTCTTCCTAAGCAAGTAAGACTTAAGACATTATATTTTTCCCTTTCAATTGGTTACCTTAATTTTGGTAAATAATCGTAAAGACTACAATAGTTAAAACGAGAAGGAATTTAAATGGTAACAGATAATGGCGAGCAATGAAGTGGAACAGTGATGTCTAGAAAGATTGCATTATTGTAGGCCGGGCATGGTGGCTCACGCCGTTAATCCCAGCACTTTCGGAGGCTGAGGCGCGCAGATCACGAGGTCAGCAGATCGAGACCATCCTGGCTAACACGGTGAAACCCCGTCTCTACTAAAAATACAAAAAAAAATTAGCCGGGCGTGGTGGCGGGCGCCTGTAGTCCCAGCTACTCGGGAGGCTGAGGCAGGAGAATGGCGTGAACCTGGGAGGCGGAGCTTGCAGTGAGCTGAGATTGCGCCACTGCACTCCAGCCAGGGTGATAGAGATTCCGTCTCAAAAAAAAAAAAAAAAAAAAAAAGAAAGATTGCATTATTGTGGGAATAACAGAATGAAACTATACAGCACTACTATGTGACAGCTCAAGTCCAGCACAGGCTAACAGCAGTAACTAAACATCATAGGAACACTTTATCCTTCACTAAAAGTATTTAGTGTTTTTAATCAGCTCAAATAATCGAGCCTTATCACTCCTTGAAAATATATGACAAGAAGGAGTTCTTTCTCAGTTTATGTAACTGCATATTTTATGAAGAAGATGCAAACACTTCAGAGTTTCCCCCAAGTGTGAAAGTGTTGCCTTTTAAACAGGCAATTAAATAAAAGGAAGCCTGGCTTAGTTATGACTGTGCAGTTCTCTCTGATTTGTATTTTCTAACAGCAACTGCGTAGTCAGCTGCAATTACAATTTGAAATTGTTTGCTCTTATCGTCATCATTTGACCCTTGTTTCTGAAATCAGTCCAGCATTTTTCTTATTGATGTATGAGGTACCATAAATTATAGTTCTAGGAGCCCTTCATTGACTTGTTTGGAGAGGCTGTTTAAGGGGAGTGAGTCTAGTGTGAATTTCTGGCACCAGCAACTTGGTATGTTATGACTCAGTACACAGAAATCATAAAAGACCTCTTGTCTCCCACTGGTCTTAAAAGGAGCTCAAAGCCCATGTTAGAAATAGTCACGCTTCTGAAAAATAAAGAGATTATCAAAATGCAGCAAAAAACAAACACTTACAAGTAAAAGTTGGTCTCATATTTTTAGAATATGGAATTTTCTTATTGTATGAGTAACTACTACAGTACAGTTTCCCTCAAACTACACACCACATACATATGTTTCCAGAAGTTTTCTGAGAATAGAATCCAACAGAGAAGTTTATCCCAAAGCAAAGCTATCAGCTCATATATTGTTCCAGTTTCCATGCTATATTCACTAAATATCCATCTCTAAGGCAATACTCTGCTCCTACCTAGTAGGATACTAGGAGACCTGAACAGATAAGTAGAAACAAGTTGTTTACAATAATATATTATATGTTGAATACAGATATATGTAAATACTTTTAATTTGTAAAAGTCACTATTTTGGAAATAACTGTAGCTTATGGATTCTAAATATGATAAATTCTACTAAGAGTCCTGGTAAATTTTTGAGGTAGGCTTTAATTCCCAGATGAAAGAGGATATTGAATGGAGTGAAGCCTACCCTGGTAAATCCAGAAATAATTCAACCAAATAAAGAAAAAGAAGATTAGAATTAGAATATAAACACCTCCATCTTTTTTATATCCTCCAATCTTTATTGGCTTTAATAGTTCACAGATGAAAGGTTTGTGTTAAAATATACCACCCAAGCCTCAAAGAGATGTTCAGTTAACATCTAAAATTGTCATCCAGTAAGTCAAAATCAATAAAGCCCAAAAAATCAAGGCTCCAAAAAGATGCCAAAACAAATGGTTTGATATAGGTACAACATAAGAACTTCTTCCAGGTGATCTCTGGGGAGAAAAATAAACAGAATTGGCAGCCTAGAGTTGCCAATTGGCAGGTTGGTTATATGAGAAATTGTGTCAGAATGTAAAAATTGCAATGGTTAATCAAAGATCCAGAAACACTCTTCCTCTTAGAATCGTTAATTGTGCAAGTGTTTGTGTATTTGGTATTGTTGAGCAACTATGTTTTATCATTATTTGAAAACTACAGTCTCATCTATAATTAGGAGTTCCCACAGTTCTTTAAACATTTGTTCTGCAGAAATTGCACTCTAATGTTTTCTAGTAATGTTTTTAGCGACTCAGTTCTAAAATTTAAAAATTAAAATATACGCTATTATTTTCATCTTTAAGCATGTCTATATTTTACTGCTGTCATTATTATCTAGAAATAGTTTTTATTTGTTTGCTTGTGTTGTTTTTGTTTTTGTTTGAGAAGGAGTCTCACTCTGTCACCCAGGCTGGAGTTCAGTGGTACGATATCAGCTCACTGAAACCTGTGCCGCCTGGGGATCAAGCGGTTCTCCTGTCTCAGCCTCCCGAGTAGCTAGGATTACAGGCGCCTGCCAATCGCACCTTGCTAATTTTTGTATTTTCAGTAGAGACAGGGTTTCACTATGTTGACCAGGCTGGTCTTGAACTCCTGACCTCGTGATACCTGCCTCAGTCTCCCGAAGTGCTGGGATTACAGGTGTGAGCCACTGCACCCAGCCTAGAAATAGTTAATACAATATATGTAAGACTGAAATATGGGAGACAATACTCTTTGAAGAGAATTATAGCTATTTCTAAATTTCTAAACCCTGGGTCTTTTTTCTTTTTAATAGGAAATTAAATGCCCTTGATCTAGCATGTTTATTATATTTTTCATTATTTAAACTTATAACTAAAAGAATTGAAACATTTTGCCAAATTCAGAGTGCAAATGACCATGAGCCATTTTCTCAGTTTCCTATCAATATTTGTGGAAATTGATGACAATTAAACCTAATAAAATTTGAATTATTATTGTTGTTATGTAATTGAACTTTTCATTTTAAGATAATTGTAGATTCATTTGTGGTTGCAAGAAATAAAATAAAAATTTTACACAATTTTCCCCAATGGAAAAAGAAACAGAACTCTAGAATATCTCAAGCAGAATATAGATGTCACTGCGATCAATTGATTTATTCAGATTTCCCCAGTTTAACTTGTACTTGCTTGTGTGTGTGTGTGTGCATTCAGTTCTATGCAATTTGTCACATGTGTAGATTTGTGTATTTAACACCACAGTCAAGATACAGAACAGCTCCATCAGCATAGGGATTCCTCATTGTGCCCTTTTATTACCACATTCACCTTCGAGCCCCTCACCGTGCTGCGCCCTCTTTAATTTTGCCATATCAATAATGTAATGCAAATAGAATCATGCCTTATGTATGATAATAGCTCTGTTTACTTGCAATAATTCTCTTGAGACTCATCCAAGTTGAATCTACCAATATAATTTTCAAATGTGGACTCTATTAAGTAATATTGGAAGACAAATGTAATCATAATCTTAATACATTTTTAGGATCACTAACTAATTTTTTCTTCTTTGAATGGTCCAGTTTAGTGTTTCTCGATCACCTAGGAGGCTTGTTAAACTAAAGCACAGCTTGCTGAGCCCACCCGTAGTGTTTCTGATGAAGTAGTCTGGAGGGCCTGAGAACTGATGCACTTATCTAAAAACATTGCACTGAGGATGATGCTACTGACCTCACTTTTAATAGTGTTGCTTAAAATTAATAATTAGGAGCTCATTATCATTCTAATTTGAAATATTGTTCTAAAATAATTCATTCTCACTAGCTTATTACCAGAAGTGGTGGAGCTACGAAAAAAGGTGACACATTCCACAGGATTTTCAAGAATAATCCATTATGCCTGGGAAGAAAACAGTCTCTAAATCTGATAGTAAATAAGAAAATAGAAAACAGGCAGTTTACAGAAGAGGAAATATAAATTGTCAATAAATGCCTAAAAAATGTTTCTCAGTAGTAATTAAGGATATGCA
The DNA here is from genome assembly GCF_024542745.1 of Macaca thibetana thibetana. Lineage (NCBI taxonomy): Eukaryota > Metazoa > Chordata > Mammalia > Primates > Cercopithecidae > Macaca > Macaca thibetana. Next base: position 78,731,352 of record NC_065581.1, read on the forward strand.
AACCAAAGTAATGAGCTTGTAACTTAGCCTATTGGCAGGTACTTCAAACTTTGGTAACATGATATTGGTAAAAGAATAGAGAAGCACGTAGCTGTAATAGTTAATAGGCACAGCTCCTTGAATTGGCAGTTTTTCCTATTAATATTAAATGTGCCTTATGGTTTAACTACTGTAATTTCAGATCTCTACTCTATAAAAAGACACAAATACGTGTCCAAGGGCAGATTATAAAGGGATTTGTGGCAGCTTTTTGAAAAATTAAACCTACCAAAATGTCCATCAATAAAAAGAAAACTGATTAATAGCAATTAGCATTTTCTAGAAAATAAAATACTTCTCCATGTAATAGAGTGAAATATTTGAAATATGTTGGAAAAAATTCTTGTCAGAACAATACACATAAATTATTTATTATAGCATTCATATGATACAAATAATAGCAAACAGATATTAAGCACTTACTACTTGTTTGGCACTATATTAAGTGAATTACATACACTAATTAATTTTATTCCTTGCAACAGCTATGTAAGTTGACTACCATGAATAATAACTAACATTACTGAATATTCATTATGTATGCTATGGATTGTTCAAAGTCATTTAATAATAATAATAGCTAATACTTACTGAATGCTTACTAAGTCCCAAGCAATATTGTAAACACACCATAAACCCTAGGAAGTGAGTATTATTTGTTATTTATCTCACAAAATCTGAGCAGGCACTTGACAATGGGCCTTAGGAAGCAAAGGAACCAAGGTAAAGCCAAGAGTCCGAGAATGTTAGCAGCAGCAATTTGACAGGCTTTTCTCTAAAGCACTGCCATTAATGGACCCCGCTTCTAACACAGAAAATTTGTCTCTCCTCTCAAAGACCAAATGGCCACACCAGAAACTCTGTTTGGCTCAGGCTCAGGTGGGGAAAGGTGTCTCCCATATCAGCTCTGCCCATAATGGCAGAGTCTCAAGATTCAGACATATTCACTGTAGAGCCATCTGCATGTACTAGTTCGTCTCAAAGATGGGGGAATTTGGGGGAAAGGGACAGGAACATACTTATGAGCCAGGAAGTTCACTCCAACTCTTGTCTTCCTTCCCATGTGAAGCACCTGACAGAGGCAAATTATGAGTGGGAGCTATTGATTCAACTAACATTTTAAAGCTTTTCTGTGTGTGCCCAGTCTGTGCCTTGTACTTTAATAATTCTCACTTGTATAATGTGTATGCCTTACAAAGGTCTTTTACATAGACCTGTCTCTTTTTTAATCCTCAAAACAAGCACAAGAATCCAGGTGGTGCAGATAGTGTTCTCCCTAATTTTTATAGATGAGGAAACAAACTCAAGCAGACTAATGGCTTGCCCAAAAGCAGCACAGAAAGTGAGAGCAGAACTAGAACTCTGACCCAGGACTTTTTAATCCCCAGCCAGTCCTCTTCCAATTGAGACTTTGATGTGAGTATTCAGCACTAACTTGGGGAAAAGACACTCAGGGTAGCCTATTCCATTGGAAAAGAGGAATTTAATGTCCAAGGAGGTGAGTAACAGGGTCCAGATGAAAGATCTGACTAACTATAAAATGAAAAGGATAGCAGAGAGGGGATTTATTCAGAAGGAAACAGCAAATGTATTGATGGGATTTATCTAATAAATGACAGGGAAGAACAAAATACACTTTGTTAGTCTAATTTAGGAAAGAATCACTCTATGTGCAACAAACAGATCAATTTTCTGTGATGATTTGAAAGTACTCCACATTTGTAACAATATACGAACATGGCATCAAGAACATTTGCTTGGAGATGAAAATCAGTGGTGAACAAAAAGGCTTATTTTTATTTTATTTTATTTTATCTTATCTGTTTAGTTTAGTTTAGTTTGAGACGGGTTCTCACTCTGTCACCCAGGCTAGAGCCTTGACCTTCCTGACTCAAGTGATCCTCCCACCCCAGCTTCACAGAGTAGCTGTGACCATAGACACACACCACCATGCCTTAGATATTTTTTTTACTTTTGTAGATATGGAGTCTTACTACATTTCCTATATGGAGTCTTACTACATTTCCCAGGCTGGACTAGAATTTCTGCACTCAAGCAATCCTCCTGCCTCAGCCTCCTAAAGTGCTGGGATTATAGGTGTGAGCCACTGCACCCCGACATGCAGGCTTAATGTTAATGTTCTTGGAGAAAGTTGCCCCATAGGATTTCTAAAGTATTAGCTTTACGGTAGATACCCTCATTTGCATCATTTGTCATGTAAGGGTTGAATTGGAATTACAGAGCAAATACAGAAATTATCCAGTCAAGGCTGTAGTTTCCTCCTAAGCCAACTTAATTCCTCATTAGAAAATATTCCTAGGTCTTTCCTCCTGTGGGTCAGGCACAGAAATAACAAGAGTAAGAAATCATCTAAGTATCTTTTGTTAAAAAGAAAATAATTATTTCTTCTTGCTTCTCAGATTTTCCTTTCAGGCAATTGCATTATGTTACATCTAAACATGTCTGATTCATAATGAAGAGATTATTTTGGCAAAATAGGATATTGTCACTGTCTTGTTGCTGTGAGATGAAGGACGGTATTTTGTCTCCACAGCTATCAAATCTAAATATTGAGACTTTAAAATTCAACATGTTTTTCACTGAATTCATCCTGCAGATATCAGCTAGCTGAAATACTCTGTGATAAATGTTGGACTGATTTAATTACATTAGCTCATTCTATCATTATGGAAAAAAATCTTTTTTTGTTTATGTGGTGCTAAAGATTATTTCATGCCTTCAAGATCTGGAAAGGGGAAAAAGCAAGTTGAAGAACAAAGAATGTTTCACATTTTCTGGTGTGAGCTCCATGTCTAGCCTGGGGGACTAGATGGTTGAACATCGAACAGCTGAGAATTGTTGCATCTGCGGAAAGGAGGGAATGGTTGGGGGAGTGGCACATGGGAGAAGGGGGACATTCATGTTTTTTTCTAAATAATTTGTCTGTGTGGTTTGAATCTTTTACAACAATAACATATTCATGCAGGACTCGTGTAATTTTAAAAGAATGATGAAATAAAAGTTTCATTCAGACAATGAGAAATAGTGCTTTTTACTCACAATGTTGGGTAAAAGTTAATTTTTGTGAAGTCATTTAGTGATCTTAGTTTCTAAGGTAAATTTTTGTTTGCACCTATTACTCAGTAGTTTATTTGTGTAAGAGATTTTCATCACTTTTCAAACATTTGCCTTAAAATATTAAAAATATTAACAGCTCTTAAGTGTATTGGAAGTTTTAGCTTTCAGCAGTATTACATATAATTTGTCCAGAAGATAAGAATATACTACCAAAAATTTAAAGACAGTCATTTACAAATTTTCTTCTAATGCTCTTTGTAGGTGAAGACATTAAAAAAAAATGTTTTAAAGATATTGTAACTAAGTTACTTATGAGATATAACCCCTTTTCCACAGCCACCTACCAAACTCTCCAAGTAGCCTAAATCCTGGCTTTGGGTTCTAAAACCATTTCTTTATTTCCCCCCTTTCTATAGTTTAATAAATGTGATTGGAAGGGTTATATAAATGTGCATTTATTAAGAGGCACAGAGGAAAAAGAGAAGACTCTCAGACTGTACTTCTTGGTCTTTTTGATGAGCTCAGTGTCCCCCACCATCACCTCTGAATGTTGGGGAGCCTAAGTGCCTGTTCCTGGTTTTTCATTCTTCTTAAACCTTTTGGGTAATCTTGTCTTTACCTAAGTCTCAATTATCACACATAGACCTGGCATTCTCAAATCTATACCTACAGTGCAGATCTTTTCTGTGAGCTCCAGGTTTCTACCTCCAACTGCATAGTGAACATCTCCAAGCACTTGTTTCCCAGGCACCACAAACTCAGAAGTTATAAAAGCAGATTCATTTCCCTCCACCCTAAACCTATTTCACCTCCTGTTGACCCAGTGGTTTCCAACCAGAGGTGATTTTTGCCCCAAGAGACATCTGGCAATCTGTTGAGACATTGGTGATAATCACATTTGGTGTTAGAGGGGCACTACTGGCATATGATGGTAGATCCTAACATGCTGCTACACATTCTACAAGTTACAGGACACTCCTTCCCACAAACACAACAAAGAATTTGCTGGTGCAAATTGTCAGTAGGGCTAAGTATGAGGAGAGGTTAATTTTCAAAATGGTTAACAAATGGTTAACATGATGGTTAACTGATAGTTAATAGGTTAATGTCTCAGAAAAGAAGGACACCACCATCCATCCTTGAAATTATCCCTATTTTCTTTCTCTCTCTCACTTCCCTCTTCTAGATGGTCACCAGTCCCATGGATTCGAGACACAATCGACCCCTAAATTGCCATCCATTCTATTGTGACTTTAGTTCATACCATCTCCTAGACTACATCACCCTTATTAAATCTCTCTTTAATATCTTTCCACATCAGGCTTCTTACTGCTGCTTGAAAGATCTTTCCAAAATACAAATCTATCCATGTTACTTTTACATAAAACCCACCAATGGCTTCTGCTGCCTATGGGTAACATTCAGACTGATGACATAGTTCTTGTCCAGCCCCTTTATACCTGTTTAGTTCCTTATCTACAAACTCCCCAATCTCAGCTCCCGATTCCCCAAACCCTCTATACACACTAAGTTACCTGAAGATCTAGAGGAATCCTTGCTATCCTTCAGCTTGTGTGTCTTTGTATATCAGCCATCTCTTTATTCTTTTTTTTTTCTGGTTAGTTTACACTTGTTATTCAAGCCACAGGTCACAGGTAACTTTGTCTTCTTTTCTTAACCAACCCAGATCTGCAAAGAATACTTGTATTCATCAAGATTCAAGGTTGAAAATAGCAGAACAAGATTCTGGATAACTTGAATAGAAAATGAATTTATTTAAAAGTTTTCGGTGGCTGTATTGAGTTGAATCATGTCTCCCAAAAATTCATGTCAACCCTGGACCTATGAATGAGACCTTATTTGGAAATAGGGTCACTGCAAGAGTAAATCAAGTTAAGATAAGGTCATACTTGGTTAAGGTCGGCCCTAAGTCACATATGACTAGTGTTCTTATAAGAAGGAAATTTGGATACAGATACACAAATGGACAGGGAAGAATGTCATGCCATGTTCTTGTAAAAAATAGGAAGAAATTGGAGTGATGCACCTGCAAGCCAAGAAACTTTAAGGATTGCCAGCAAGTGCCAGAAGCTAAGGACAGAGGCATGAAACTGATTCTTCTTCTGAGCCTCCAGAAGGAACCAACCCTGACAACACCTTGATTTTGGAATTCCAGCTTCCAGAACTGTGAGAAAGTAAATTTCTGTGATTTTAGCCATCCAATATATGGATGTTTGTTATGGTAGCCCTAGGAAACTGCTACAGTAACCCATATAATCAGTACAAAGGATTAAAATATGTGCTGTGGCTAGTGAGTCAAAGCACAGTTAAAATCCTGCCCTGAAAACAATTTGCTTAGAAAGTTGTCTCCTGACACTCGACAGCCCTGTTAGCATCCTATGGAAAGTCTTCATATAACAGGACTCCTCTACTTATCAACATTTACTGCTCACCACTGGATCCTCAGCTTAGCCTCAGACACCATCAACCCTTTCAACTCCCCACGTGACTTTGTCTCACTCTCTCTAGTTTGATGATAGCAGTGCTCTTAGCAGGCCCAGCTACATAATTTGAGGACCCCCGTGCAAACTGAAAACGTGAGGCTCCTTGTCCAAAAATTATTAAGTTTTAATATTTAACCGTTAAATTAGGAGCATTAAACCAACTGTTGAACTCTTCTAAGCCTGGGTCATACACCCATGATGCTAGCCCTGGCTTTTAGTCATGCTCCGTGACATACCAACGCTTGACACTGACAAAGTTCAGAGCAGTATTGTCCACTCCTTTCTATCTTTATAATGGACAACAGGGCCCTCCCTCCCACTTATTTTTCATTCCTTTAAAATAAGAAAGTGATCTGATGTTTGGTAACCAAATGACAAATGTTTTAGGGCAGAGCTTATAAATATTTCATAGCACTGCATTGCAATTGACTACTTTCATATCTATCTTCTCTGCTAAACTGTTAGAAGACAAATGCTGAATTGAACAAGTAATGTTCTTTTCTTGTGGCCAACACTTTAAATCAGAGATGACTCACATAAATGATATATGGAATTTTCATTTTCTTGATAGTTTACTCCTTATATGGATAATTTTATTCTAATCATATGAAATATGGATAAGAAATTTGGATGCTTTGTGCTTATTTCATTTCTACTAACTTGACATGGAGAGAACTTTCTTTCTCTCTCTCTCTCTTTTTTTTTTATTTTTTTATTTTTAAAAGACAGAGTGCATTGGCATGGTATCGGCTCACTGAAACCTCCACCTCCCGGGTTCAAGTGATTTTCCTGCCTCAGCCTCCTGTGTAACTGAGATTACAGGCACACACCACCACCCCAGGCTAATTTTTGTATTTTTAGTAGAGATGGGGTTTCATCATGTTGGCCAGGCTGGTCTCAAAACTCGTGACTTCAAGTGATCTGCACCATTGAGCCTCTCGATGTGCTGGAATTACAGGTGTGAGCCACCATGCCCGGCCAAGAGGATTTTCTAATCATCATATGTATTGAAAAGTCAGTACCTTTATCAAGATGAAAACAATTGTCCAGGCTCTAACTTTTAAAATATCAACCTTTTTAAGGCAAATCAACTTCCATGTGTCTCATTTCTTTCCTACCAACTAGTAAAGGACCATCTTTTCTGAAAGCCCCAGAATGGCTTGATGTGCTCATTCAGTTTTGTTGCAACTTTACTAGGCAGTCCAGCCTCCGGAAAGATTGGATCTCAAGACAGAATGAACTCTCCACATTCTCTTTTGAAAGATAAACATGCACTCTATAAACTTCATCGGCCTAAACAACAGAAACATCTGTTTAGACTCATATGCAGCTTTTTGGCTGAGTTCAGCAACAGGGAGGCTTAGTAAGTGTGTTCATTAGCTGTATTCTGCAGCACCCAAACATCATTGCTGGTCACAATGATGCACTGGAGAGATTACCAACCATGGGAATAACCAAACTAGACAGCTATCCATAAACAATCTCTGGTAATGCTATTATCCTGTCCTTACATCCCATGGTTTTGTCTTCCATGATAAATAACTTTAGGACATAAATAAACATGAAATAGAAGAGATTGCAGAACTGGATATGGTTGTTAGATCATTCAGACGAATATAAATAGAGTTCTAGAGACAAGTCTAGAAGAGCATCCCAAGGCTGTTTACTCACCATTATCTCTAGTCAATCCTTCTCACCAAAGTGCAAAATATTATTCTCTGCTAGTTACAAGTAACATCTGAACAGCTATCCTTAGAACTCTATTCCCATGCATTTCCTGACTCAATAGTGAGTGATTGTTCACACTAGACCTACAAGGTAAGTTTTATTATCATTTGATGAAAGAGGGAACTAAAGCTTGGAGAGTTTGTGACTTTCTCAAGCTCAAAAGGTTAACAAATAAAAAGATCCAACTAAAAACTGAGATCTCTTCAATCTATGCCCATTTATTGTTGATACTGTTATTTTTTCACTGTGCCCAATAAACTCCCCTTTTAAATTTCAAGTATGTCAGGCATTCTATATCTGATCTGTTTAAATGATCTATAATTTAGTAGGAATTAAATTACCAGATATTTTCTAGCATTAAAACTAGAAAACAGCAGGTTTTGAGGAAGTAGAAGGCCTCCTGGAATAGAATTTACTAGGAGTGGGTAAAGAAGACCGATTAACAAGGAGGTCTGAGATAGTTGAAAAAAAATCCATCTATTTTATATTTTTTACCAGGTTCAGTTGCCTTTATGCTGGAAATGTTAAATGTGACAGAAGTAAATGATAAAGTGGAAGAAAATTTACTTAACTTTATACACATCTTTATGAAGGCATGATTCTGCTTGATTTTCCAAAAGTTTTTATATGAGATATATATGTGTGTGTATATGTATCGATACAGTACATTCCACCAATAGCCCTATTGCATCTCTTAGCAAGAATACTTTAAATATTATGTATTTATATGTAAGATTATTGATGTGTGTGTGTCCATTCAATTTCATAAATTCATAAAAAATCTGTTTGGCTTTTATTTCACATTAAATGTTTGAAAACAAAAATGATCATTCAAAAATCTGAATTCATTAGTTTTCGACATGAACCATGGCTGTGTCACTCAGATTCAAATTAAAGTAAAGCTGATTGAATATATATTTTAAAAATTGAATCATTAGGTTGTTTTGCCTCAAGAAAAAAAAATGCATATTGTTTAAGCAAATGTTTTATACACTATATTTTCTAGAAATGTTATTTTTATATTGAATGACACAGGATGTGCCCCAAGCTTAGCATCAGAGATCTACTCCCTAATTCAGCAAGAAAAAAAAAAAATCAAATGCTAAAATTAAGAGTACTCCTATGTTGCTTTGAGCCAAAGCTTTCATCAAAGTTCATTTATAGAATAGTACAATTGACTTTTAAAGATACTGTTAAGATTTAAAAGTTAATACACATTTATTGAAAAAATTTTAAAAGTATAGAGAAGCACCCATTGCCCATAATCCCAGTATTCATAATCAATTTTTTTTTTTTTTTTTTGAGACACAGTCTCGCAGTGTTGCCCAGGCTGGAGTGCAGTGACACTCTCTCTGCTCACTGCAACCTCTGCCTCCCAGGTTCAAGCAATTCTCCTGCCTCAGCCTCCTGAGTAGCTGGGACTAGAGGCGCACACCACCACACCTAAATAATTTTTGTATTTTTAGCAGAGACGGGGTTTTACCACGTTGGCCTGGCTGGTCTCGAACTCCTGACCTCAGGTGATCTGCCCACCTCGGCTTCCCAAAGTTTTGGTATTACAGGCGTGAGCCACCGCGCCTGGCCTTATAATCATTCTTAATGTATATGAACAATCATACAGCCTTTTAGACAGTAATAGAATGAATAACACTGGCATGATAGAAAATGGTATGGTACCTTTTTAAAACTTTAATGAATTACATATAAAAATAATTTCATTATGGAAAACTTAAAAATAATTTCATTATGAAAAATACAGAAAAACAGAAGAAAAACATCACTCAGTCATTCACACTCATGGTTTTTATAAAGGTGTTATTTTATATTGGTGCATTTTATGCCATGTCTCCATCCATGTTGCTGATGATACTGTAGGCACTGATTTTTAGGACAATACTCAGAGACAAGAGAGGAGGTAATATAAAGAGAGGCTTGATGACAGTTAATGTCTACCATGGATGCTTTATTGATCTTTTCCAATGTAAAATAGAGCCCACAAAAACTCAGATCTTTCAATAAGAGCTTTAAAGGTACAGAAAAACGTGAGAAATTCCTTGGCATTTAAATGACTTTATGTACAGTTTTGCTTTTTAGATAGAAGTAAAAGCTTCTATCCCAACTTCCAAACTTTGTAAGTAGTTTAGTTATTGTTAGCAAGAACAAGTAGAGAATGACAAATATTACGGTTTTAAGTGGTCCTCATCTATACTATGGGACAAAAATGAGAAATATTCTTCCTGATATTATCAAAGGAGCAGATGCGGAAATAGTTGAAGCAAAAATAGTTGAAGGAAACATTAAGGGTCAAATTCTACTATGGGCTTCAAATTCACCTGAAAATACATGATCTGACTGGATCCCTGGGACTGGGATCCACAAATCCTTAAACAATCCATAAGTCCTTTATACCACAATTTTTCCTTTTTTGAGATTTTCATTTCAGTTTATCTTCCATTTGGCCAAATTTAATCTTTAAGTCTTTTTTAATAGAAGCACACATTAGTGTAACATTTTCTGAATCCTTGTACACTCAAGAATATTTTTCCCAAAGGAAAGAAAATTAGCTAAGTATAATTCTTGAGTCACTACCCTCTCCTTTCAAAATTCTGTGATGAAATCTCCACTTTTTACTAGCATTTTGTTTTACAAAAAAAGGTCAAATTTTTATTGTTTTTTAAATAATTTGTTAAGCCTGCTACAACAGACATGGTAAGTTGATATTCAAAACCTACTACAGCTTTCTTTAGTGCAGCTTTTAGTACTGCAAAGACTAGAAAATCTACGAATTATATTTTCCCAACACTTTTGCAGCCAGGGATCTGGATGTGCGTTACAATTCACCAGTTAGATATACTCACATATTTACATGGTGGAAGTAAGGAGGAGGTCACTTTACTTCTGTTTTGGCTGTTGCTATGAGAAAACACATTCACAGAAAAATACGCTGAGTTTTTATGAAGCAGAATTCCAGAATTCGGTGGCCAGCTGTACGAGTGTTTAGCAGCAGTTGTGGGAGCTTTCTAACCCCTGCGTTGCAGTTACAGAAATGTTTACAAGTTTAGAAGCCTTCAAGTGCTGACCAGCTGATTCTCCCCCTTCCTGATTATAACACCATTACTAGCTCCTTTTCTGGGCCAGTGAGTGGTGGTGTTTAGGAAGTTTTTATTTAGAAGGCTAGCAGAAAGCCTACTCTTCCAGAACTTCCAAAGATAATCCTGAATTCAATCCTTTTCTGCTTAACATAGTTGCAATGTTTTTTGTTTCTTGCAACTGAATCCTGACTGATATGCTTCTCAGATGCTTGTAGAAGTTCGTTTTGTTGTTATTACTAATTTTGTACAACCTGACAATAGTGGACTTCATTATCTTAAGGTTTTAGATATGGTCTCGTTAATACTAATATCTCAACTGAACCAAGCTCACAATGCATGATCACAAGTGTTATAATTTTTCACAGGTTTCCTGTCTCCCAAGTATTTCCAGAATTCTTCAGTGTGTTTATGTGCTTGAATGAAGCATTCTTTGTCTGGATTAGCACAGGCAATAATTCTCAGACCTAGGACTCATTTGTATCACAGAGATGTCATTCTGAGCTAGAACTCCATTTATAGTACTCAAGGCATCACAGTTGCCATTGCCTAGGTGCTGAGGAAAATTAACAAAATAAATACATAAACTTCTTTTGCCTTGATGACTTTGACCTAAAATATGTTGACCTTAAAATGCTGCAAATCTACTGCAACACAATGCCATGAATTTGAAATCTCACTATATCGTTTAACAATACAGCTGGGACTCAACCATGCCTTGTTACTAGAAAATCCATGTTCTAATTCTTACAAAGTAGATTATGCTAAAACTGAGAGGGATATGTTTGAGCAGAAGTGTTAGAAAATTCTATGATATGTCTCTTACAACTCACTGCTAGGTGCAACTCCTGGTTGACTAGCTTGGATGATATCTGGTAATGACCTCCACAGGAAACTGGGAAGTATCCTCCAATGTTATAGAGTGTGGTTAACCATGCAAAATATCCATTAACCACTGCTATATCTGCTTTTTTCCAACAGTCATCTGAACATGATTACAGAAAGGATTCCTGTATCTCTTTATCTTCACAAACTCTAGAAGTATTTTAACTTCCATACAAATATACGTTGGGAAAAAAAGACATGAAAACATGCAGCCTATCTTAACCCACTGGTAGATTTTAAGTCTCAGCTTCAGTCTAACTAGAATACATTGTTCCAACCTTAGTTTAAAACATGTTGCTAGTTTTCTTCTAGCACTATTGTTTTCATAATAATTTTATTTGAACCATAGATAAAAAAATTATGTGACTTTGCTTCTCTTCTGTTTTTGTTTCTGAGAAAGGAAAGTTATTCAAAATATTGGATATTTTCTGTTTTTCATATTCATTATCCTCTCTATTATTTTTAAATCATTTCTCTTTCATTTTTCTCCTGAGAACACTTTTAAAATCTGTCTTCCATCTCACTCATTTCTTTTTCCACCCAGTTTTGTTCTTTAGCTTTTCCATTGTGAACTTTAATTCTACCATGACAATTTTAGTTTCCTATAGGATTACTTATGTCAACTGTGTACTTTTCAGTTCATCCAGTTCCCTTTTCAGCTCAGTTTATTTTTTCTTTTTAAAAATTATTCCTTTGTATTATAAAAACTAAAACTTTCTTCATGCTACTAAGAAACTTTTTCTTGATACTAAAGGGGGGATGGATTACAATACCAATCCTGGTACTTTGTTCTACCTTAGAATAAATGGAGTTAGATTTTCTAAAATAATTAGATTTTTCAGGAAGTAGTAGAAGTACCAATTTATATTAAACTCTAATCATTCAATGTGGAATAGTATAATATTTAGTACAGCCAACAAAAGAAGAGCAAGGAATACATAAATAACAGGATAATAAGGAACAATATATGGAATGATAAAAGATATTTGATCAATCCAAAAGAGGACAGGAAAAAAAAGATAACATGTATTAGGTGTAACACTGATAAAACAAATAGTAATGTTACAAATGTTAAATATATCGACAATAACATTAAAAAGAAGCCTAATATTCATAAGTAAGAAACTAAAATAGTAATTATATGGACCTCATAATAGAGACAACTTAAATATGAGAACACAGAATGACAGAAAGTAAAAGAGTAGAAAAAGAAATATCTAAAGACTAATTGAAAGACAGCTGGTATAGGTATACTAGAGCATACACAGTTGTGTTTAAAATATGAAGCGTTATTAGAAAAAGGGAGCCATTTATAATGATAGAAGGCTCCACACAACAGAAAGATATAATGATTCTCAATATGTATGTACCATATATCATAGCCTCAACAGATATTTTAATGGAAGATATATTAGACTACATTACATTGAATAACCATAATTGTTCAAAAGAAAACATTAAGCTGGTGAAAAGATAAGCCACTGAGCAGGAGAATATATTTTAAGATGTATATATTTTAAGATGTATAAGACTCAGATATACACACACGTAAATACATACACATTTTGTTTTGTAAACAAAGGAAAGTAACTCTTCAAATTATCTGAAGCAAAACAAGACTTTATATAATTGTAGTCAAGGGGCTCTCTTTTATCACTTATCTCGCCTTTGCTCCTATTTATTGGAGACTGATTTTTTTTCATGAGCCTAAAAACAGGTATCAGCATGTCCCACATTTCACATCTTTCATCACAAAGTGATCCAAATCTTTTTTTCTAGATGCAGTTTTTCAAATCCTAAGAAAGGGCTCAGATAGATATAGATTAGGTTATATTTCAACCTCTGGACCAATCTATAGCTGAGTACTGAGTACTCAATACCTGTACTGAAGCTGCAGACTCACACATTAGAATTAGATCATTGAAATAAAGGCAGCTTTCCATAAGAAAGTTGTGTTTCCAGACCAAAAGAGAAGTGTACTATTATAGGCTGAATTGTGCCACCCATCAGAAAAAGGGATGTTGAAGTTCTAACCCACAGTACCTCAGAATGTGACGCTATATGAAAATAGGATTGTGTCGAATGTAATTAGTTCAAATGAGGCCATACTGGAGTAGTGTGAGTCCATAATCAATATGACTGATGTCCTTATAACAAGACAACCATGTCAAGACCCAAAAGACACACAAACAGAAAGGCACGATGAATGCAGAGATTGGAGCTAAGCAGCTGTAAACCAATGAGCACTAAATATTGCTGACAGACACCAAAAGCTAGGAGTAGTCAAGGAAGGATCCTTGGTCCAAAGGCAGCATAGTTCTGCTGACACCTTGATTTTACACTTCTTTCCTCCAGACTGTGAGACAATAAAGTCCTATTGTTCTAAGCCACACCCAATTTGTGGTACTTTGTTAGAGCAATCTTAGGAAATACAGGTGCTGAATAGAGAAATTTGTAATTTTCCACTTTACTGATATCTGGAGAATAGAGTTGGAGAGGAGGAGCACAGAAAGGCAAGTGAACGCAGCTCATCATTTCCAGATGATATATCATTTGGGTGTAATATTTTGTATATGTTTAGAATTCTACACAATGGCTAGAAACCACTTGGTGTGTTTTGGACATTTCAAGGAACCAAGAGGAATGATCGATGAATGTCAATATAGACCCTTTTAATTAAAACATAATGGCTAAATTGCACTGAAGGATTCTCAATCATTTTCTGTTTCAAATATTCACTCTAATTTCAGTAACTTCCAGGATCTGCTCTTATAGATGTAATCAAAAATGATTTAAACATTTATATAGCATTTTTATGTGCAGAATTAACTTCTACATTATAAATTTCCCTTTTAGGCTTAGCAAACAATTCTATAAAACATATCCTCCTGTATTTGTCTGTTCTCAAGCTGCTAATAAAGACATACCTGAGACTGGGTAATTTATAAAGGAAAGAGGTTTAATTGACTCACAGTTCCACATGCCTGAAGAGACCTCAAAATCATGGCAGAAGGTGAATTAGGAGAAAAGTCACACCTTACATGGCAGCAGGCAAAGAGCTTGTGCAGGGGAACTCCCATTGATAAAGCCATCAATCTCATGAGACTTTTGTGCTACCACAAGAACCGTATGGGGGAAACCAGCCCCGTGATTTAAATACCTACACCTGGTCCCATCATTGACATGTGGGGAATATTACAATTCAAGGTGAGGTTTGGGTGGGACACAGCCAAACCATATCATTCCATCACTGGCCCCTCCCAAACCTCACGTCCTCACATTTCAAAACCAATCAAGCCTTCCCAACAGCTGCCCAAAGTTTTAACTCATTTCAGCATTAACTCAAAAGTCCACAGTCCGAAGCCTCATCTAAGACAAGGCAAGTCCCTTACGCCTATGAGCCTGTAAAATCAAAAGCAAATTAATTACCTCTTGAATACTTTGCTGCTTAGAAATTTCTTCAAACAGATACCCTAAATCATCTCTCTTAACATCAAAGTTCCACAAATCTCCACAGCAGGGGCAAAATGCCACCAGTCTTTTTGCTAAAACATAGCAAGGGTCACCTTTACTCCAGTTCCCAACAAGTCCCCCATCTCCATCTGAGACCACCTCAGCCTGGACTTCACTGTCCATATCACTATCAACATATTGGTCAAAACCATTCAACAGTTCTCTTGGAAGCTCCAAACTTTCCCACATCTTCCTGTCTTCTGAGCCCTCCAAACTATTCCAACCTCTGCCTGTTACCCAGTTCCAAAGTTGCTTCCACATTTTTGGGTATCTTTACAGCAGCAATCCACTCTACCAGTAACAATTGTACTGTAATAGTCTGTTCTCACGCTGCTAATAAAGACATACCCAAGACTGGGCAATTTATAAAGGAAAGAGGTTTAATTGACCTACCGTTCCACATGGCTGGGAGGTCTCACCATCATAGTAGAAGGGAAATATGAAGAAAAGTCACATCTTAATGGCAGCAGGCAAAGAGCTTGTGCATGGAAACTCCCATTTATAAAACCATCAGATCTCATGAGACTTATCCACTGCCACAAGAACAGTATGGGGAAACTGCCTTCACGATTCAATTATCTCCACCTGGCCCTGCCCTTTACATGTGGGGATTATTACAATTCAAAGTGAGATTTGGGTGGAGACACAGCCAAACCATATCACCCCATTACCAGCTTTCTCTAGTTTCAGAGAGGATCATCACTACCTCATTGTTCTACTTCAAGAATAGTGAAAAGAATTTTTGAATGACATGTTGCCTGACTAGTTGCATGTTAGGTCAACTTGGTAATAAAATTATCCTCTAGTGAATAAAACACCATTGTTAATTATTGATTCCCTCGGGTTATGGCATGAGAAATATCAATTTTTTTTTTTACTATTTTGTTTGGCCATTCAAATTTATTACACATTTAAAACATATGATAAAATGTCATCTACATATATATATATATATATATATATACACACTTTAAGTTCTGAGATACATGTGCTCTCCGTGCAGGTTTGTTATGTAAGTATACATGTGCCATGGTGGTTTGCTGCACCCATCAACCCGTCATCTACATTAGGTATTTCTTTTAATGCTATCCCTTCCTAGCCCCCACCTCCCAACAGGCCCCAGTGTGTGATATTCCCCTCCCTGTGTCCATGTTTTCTCATTGTTCAACTCCCACTTATGAGTGAGAACATGTGGTGTTTGGTTTTCTGTTTCTGTGTTAGTTTGCTGAGAATGATGGTTTCCAGCTTCATCCATGTCTCTGCAAAGGACATGAACTCATCCTTCTTTATGGTTGCATAATATTCTATAGTGTATATGCGCCACATTTTCTTAATCCAGTCCATCACTGATGGGCATTTCGGTTGACTCCAAGCCTTTGCCATTGTGAATAGTGCTGCAATAAACATATGTGTGCATGTGTCTTTGTAGTAGCATGATTTATAATCCTTTGGGTATATACTCAGTAATGGGATTGCTGGGTCAAATGATATTTCTGGTTCTAGATCCTTGAGAAATCGCCACACTGTCTTCCACAATGCCTTAAACTAATTTACACCCCTACCAACAGTGTAAAAGCGTTCCTATTGCTCCACATGAGAAATATCAACTTTTTCAATAGTGATATTGTCAGGAAGAGTCACATGTCAGCCAAGTTAGTCATTAAAACTTCCAGGTTGAATTGGGAGAAGTAGCTGGTTTACTTGTATGTTTATTTAACTTGTATTTCTCCTTATTCCAGATGAGACTTTAAATGATTGAGGTGTGTCCAGTTTATCTCCACCACTAATTAACTGCATAAACTTTGGCTAAAACTCAGTTTCCTCATCTTCAAATTCGGGAAAATAAAGTCTCATCAGATAAGTGTTTAAGATTGAATGAAAAAAATTCTGTGGAAGTTAATTGTACAAAGAACAGTACCTGAATTCCTATCTGTGTTATCTGTTATTAGTTTGGATTAGGGTCCTAAAGAAATGAGACTTGCATGTGCTTTTGGAAAGGGAGCTGGGATGAGATACTGGGTACTGTTCAGCTTTTTGGTATTTGGCCAAGAAAGTTTGGCATTTTTTACAAAGCCAAATGTAGTCTTACTATTTGATCCAACAATCACGCTCCTAGGTAAGCAGATGAGTTGAATGCCTACACCTACACACACAAAAAAAATCTGCTCACGGATGTTTATAGCAGCTGTATTTATAATTGTCAAAAATTGGAATCACCCAAGATGTTCTTTAATAGGCAAATAGATAAACTGTGTTACATTGTTACAAAAAGTATTACTCAGCAATAGACAGAAGTGAGTTATCAAGCCACAAAAAGGCACAAAAGAAACTTAAATGTATATTACTAAGTGAAAGAAGCCAATCTGAAAATGTTACATTCTTTCTGATTCCAGCTATATGACATTTTAGAAAAGGCAAAACTATGGAGACAGTAAAGATCTGTGGTTACCAGGGATTAAGGGGAAAGGAGCACGATGAATAGGTAGAATATAGGGAATTTTTACGATGGTGAAACTATTCTATATGGTATTGCAACGGTGGATACATGAAATAATCAAAACCCGTAGGACTGGGCTGGGCTCACCCCTGTAATCCCAGCACTTTAGGGGGCTGATGCAGGTGGATCACGAGGTCAGGGTATTGAGACCATCCTGGCTAACACGGTGAAACCCGTTTCTACTAAAAAAATACAAAAAATTAGCTGGGTGTGGTGGCACGCACCTGTAGTCCCAGCCACTCGGGAGGGTGAGGTAGGGGAATCGCTTGAACCCAGGAGGCAGAGGTCGCAGTGAGCCGAAATCATGCCACTGCAACCCAATCTGGGCACAGAATGAGACTCCATCAAAAAAAAAAAAAAAAAAAAAAAAAAAAAAAGACACCCATAGGACTGTAAAACACAAAGGGTGAACCCTAATGTAAATTATTATTAGTTAATAATAATATGTCCATAGCGGTTTATCAATTGTAACAAATACACCATAATGCAAATGTTAATAAGAGGGGCAACTGTGATTGGGATAGATGGAGTATATGAGAATTCTCTGTACTTCATGCTCAATTTTTCTGTAAACCTAAAACTGCTCTGAAAAAATAGTCTTAATTTAAAACAAAATAAAACAAAGTTTATGCACTTCACACTTAGATGCTGTTAGACACTGCCATTGAGACTCTCCACAGAACCTCGGGGTAATATGTGCAGATGCACTTTTGTTTATTAAATTTACCTTCTAATTTTGTCCCAAAAGGGATTTAATTTTGCTGAGTAATAAGGCCTGGGTACCAGTCCCACAGTGGCAAGTAAACCGTGTGGAGTCCTAAAGCTGGTGCTGTGCCCATGTTAGGCTCCTCCAGATGGTTCCAGGGAAATGGCACTGGGGAAAACCATAAGCACTCTTCTGTTTTTTTTCCTTGTTTTGCACTCTCTGCCTGAAGGCCTGCATGTACTTAACACACAACTTCTCCAACCTCAGAAATTTGTTAAGGGTTTTATTCTCCTAATTTAAGCCTAGAAAATATCTTTCCCAAGAAGAAATCCTCTTCATTACTTCAGGCACAAAAGGAAATTGTGAACAGCTTTAGACATTTCAGTTCAGATAACAGCCCTTGTTCTTTCCTATTACAGAATGTTTGCTCTTTCATATGCTCAAGTTTCAATCCTGTTTGCTCTAGTTCATTTTATTTATCTTTAATAATAGCTTATCATTTAATCTTTTATTGTTTGTAAACTTACCAATCTAAGAAATATGGTTGAATAAATGCAATGTACCACAATAGAACTACGGTTGTTACAGTAGGTAGGTAGTCTGACATGAGCAGGGCTGGAGAGGGCCCCCAGGCACAACAGGAATATCAGGCAACCACCAGGTCATGGTCAGGAGGTTGTTAAACTGCCTCTCTAAAATAATAATTGGTTGCAGCTGGCAACAGGGAAAGGCTGTCTCCCAATGGATAGAAACACCTGAAACTGGTGGTCAGCAGCTTCCCGATAAGATCTCAGGAGTTGGGTGAGTAGGCTCAAGCATGCACACTAAGAGACAAAATGGTAGAGTTTGACTGGTATTTGACCTTCCTCTAGGAACACGTGACTAGTAAAGGAAAAACACCTCAAGTCACTAGGAGGCAAAATGGCGGAGTTTCAACACTCAACTAGTATGAGAAAAACGTCTCAAGTGAGCATGCCTAAAACTTCAGTAAATACACTGTGCTTGCGGCCCCTCCCAAGGTCAGACAGGCTGCTGCACATGTGGACGACCCGACCCCAGGGAAGAATCAGGGAAGAAGGGACACAACCCACAGAAAGCGTGCCAACATTTAAAACCCCAAGTCAAAGGTTAACTGTGCACTCAAATCTCTCAAGTTGCCCCCTTGTCCTTCTTCCAAGGGTACTTTACTTTTGTTCCTCCTCTAAAACTTTTTAATAAACATTCAATCCTGCTCTAAAACTTACATTCATCTCTCCCTCTGCCTTATGCCCCTCTGTAAAGTCATTTCTTCCGGGAAGGCAAGAATTGGGGCTTCTGAGAACCTGTACGGATTTGCAGCTGCTAACATATTTTGATGATGTGTGACTCCAAGGCAGTGTTCTGGGGGTGGCTAAAAGCTCTTGTCGCATCATCCTCCACTTTTATCCTTTCCTTAAGAAAGCAGTGCCATCCCCTAAATAAATTCTGCAAAGCCAAGAGAACAGACTTGCCATGTTAGCTCTCTATCTTCCAGTCTCTCTAAACAACAACATGTGTAGTCTCTGACCTACATCCATTTTTGCCATTGGCAAACTTTTTCTTTTCTTGTGGAAAATTAACCATGTAACAAGCCATACCTGAGGAGACCTAGAGGCCAATCGTTTCATGGGTTTAATTTCCTTAACCAACATTTCCCAAAAGATGGTATTGGTAGATGAGATTTGATGTGATACATAAATAGCAGTGGTACATGACAGTTATGCATTTATTTTATTTGACATTATAAAAATATAATAGCACATCAAATCTGTGATTTGATGGACATTATTCCTTAGGAACAGTACGAGAGTATTTTTAAAGAAAAATTGTGTAGTTGGCACCCAGTTATGGCAAACCCATAGAGAAAAAAATCAAATGACAAAGTCTGGGAAACATAGTTTTCAACAAATGAAAGAGGCACATTAAATTTTTCTAATAAGTCACTGTAATAACTGATTCTTTGGCTTTCTTAACAAATAAATGGGAGTTCTATTTTTAGTTTTTTGAGGAACTTCCATACTGTTTTCCATAAAGACTGTACTATTTACATTACCACCAACAATGTATAAGAGTTCCCCTTTCTCCACATCCTCCCAGCATTTGTCAGTTTTTGTCTTTTTGCTCATTCTAACCTAGGTGAGATGATATCTCATTGTGGTTTTAATTTGCATTTCCCTGATGATTTGTGATGTTGAACACTTTTTCATTTTCCTATTGGTCATTTGTTTGTTTTCTTCTGATAGAGATACATTCTACTAATTTGCCCTTTTTTTTTTTTTTTTTTTTTTTTTTTGAGATGGAGTCTTGCTCTGTTGCCCAGGCTGGAGAGCAGTGGCGTGATCTCCGGGTCACTGCAAGCTCCACCTCCCAGGTTCATGCCATTCTCCTGCTTCAGCCTCCCGAGTAGCTGAGACTGCAGGCACCTGTCAACAAGCCTGGCTAATTTTTTGTATTTTTAGTAGAGACGGGGTTTCACCATGTTAGCCAGGATGGTCTCGATCTCCTGACCTTGTGATCTGCCCTCCTTGGCCTCCCAAAGTGCTGGGATTACGGGCATGAGCCACCATGCCTGGCCAATTTGCCCTTTTTTAAATCAGAATTGTGTGGGTTTTCTTTGTTTGTTTTTTATTGCTGTTGAGTTATTTGAGTTGCTTGTGTATTCTGGGTATTAATTCCTTGTCAGATGAATAGTTTGCAAATGTTTTCTCCCATTGCTGTGCAGAAGCTTTTTAGTTTGATATAACCCCATTTGTTTATTTTTGCTTTTGTTGCCTGTACTTTTGAGGGCTTCTTCATAAAATCTTCATCCAGAATGTCCAAAAGTGTTTTCCCTAGGTTTTTTTCTAGTAATTTAATAGTTCTGGATCTTACATTGAATTCTGTAATAAATTTCAAGTTGATTTTTATATATAGTGAGAGTTAGGGGTCTAGTTTCATTCTTCTGCATATGAATATTCAGTTTTCCCAATACCATTTTTTAAAGAGACTATCTTTTCCCCACTGAATGTTCTTGTGTCTTTGTTGAAAATGAGGTGGCTGTAAATATGTGGCTTTCCAGGTTCTCTATTCTGTCCCATTGGTAAATATGTCTGTTTTAATGCCAAGACCATGCTGTTTTGGTTATCATAGCTTTGTAGTATATTTTGAAGTCAGGTGGTAGTTTGCCTCCAACTTTGTTCTTTGTTCAGGATTACTTTGGTTATTGAGGGTCTTTTGTGGTTAAATACACATTTTAAGATCTTTTTGTCTATTGCTGTGAAGAATATAATTGTTTGTTTGATAGTCATTGCATTGAATCTGTAGATTGCTTTTGTTATTATGGTCATTTTCACAATATTAATTCTTCCTTTTCATTAATATGGGATGTATTTTTTTGGTGTCCTCTTCTTATTTTTTCATCAGCATTTTATAATTTTCTTTATATAAATAATTTATCTTTTTTACCTTCTTGGTTATTTCTTCTATGTATTTTATTTTTGTAGCTATTATAAATAGAATTTCTTTCTTGGATTTATTGACATCTTTGCTATTTTGTTGTTGATATATAGACATGCTGCTGACTTTTGTATGTTGATTGTGTATCCTGCAACTTTGCTGAATTTGTTTTTCAGTTGTAGTTTTTTTGAATGGAGCTTTTACTTCTATATATGAGACTATGTTGTCTGCAACCTGGGACAGTTTGACTTTCTCCTTTCCTATTTGGATGCACTTTATTTTTTCTATTGCCTAATTGATCTGACTAGGACTTCCAGTACTATGGTGAGTATGAACCAGCAATCTCATTGCTGTGTATATATATCACCCTCCTTACTGTCAACCTCCAAAATGAAATCAGTATATCAAAGAGATATCTGCACTGCTATGTTAATCACAGCACTATTCACAATAGGCAAGATATGAAATAAACCTATGTGTCTATCATCTGATGAATAAGTTAAAAATTGTGAACCAGCCTGGCCAACGTGGTGAAACCCTCTCTCTGTTAAAAATACAAAAAAAAAAAAAAAAAAAAAATCAGCCAGGTGTGGTGCACACCTGTAATCCCAGCTACTCAGGAGGCAGCAGAATGAGACTTTGTCTCAAAAAAAAACAAAAAACATCAACAAAAAAACTGGTACATATACACAATGGAATACTAGTTAGACATAAAAAAGAATGAAATTCTGTCATTTGTAACAACGTGGATGAGCTTGGAGACATTATTTTAAGTGAAACAAGCCAGTCACAGAAAGATAAATACTTCATGTTCTCACTCATATGTGGAAACTAAAAAAGTTGATTTCATAGAAGTAGAGAGTATAATACTGGTTACTAGAGGCCAGAAAAAGTAAGGTGAGTGAAGAATAGCCAGAAGGTGATTAATAAATATAAAAGTACAACTGGATAGGAGAGAAAAGTTGTGGTGTTCTACAGCACTAGAGGATAACTATAATTTTAACAACAATGTATTGTATATTTTCTAATAGCTAGAAGCACAGAATTTGAAAGTTCCAGCACAAAGAAGTGAAAAATATTCACAATTACAGATATGCTAATTATGATGATTTAATTATTACACACTTTATGCATGTATTGAAATATTACTCTAAACCCCATAAATATGTACAATTATTATATGTCAATTTTAAAAATTAAAAATAAATAAATCTAACTTAGTAGATCCATCAAGGGAAATAAAAGTCAAGGAGAAGCTGAATAGCCTTAGGATTGTGTCTAGCAAGTTCTTAAGACTAAGTCAATCTTCTTAATCAAACTTTCCTTCAAAGTTAGGTAATGGCTAGAAGTTTAGGGTTCTTTGTAAGAACTCTATTCTTATAACCTAGCCATCCACAAAGAATACAGATCTACCTGGATGTTTCACAGTATTTTCTGTACAATATTGACAAGGTAAACAAGTATTTACACTCTCAAATCTACTTTCTGTATTTTTTTTACAAGTTGATATCTTTAACTGACCAAGACAAAAATCTCTCATATCCCAACAATCACCATGGCCTTTTACTTCTACCTCTTTAATATCATACAAATGAACTCACTTTTACTCATCATTATTACAGATTTCTAGGCCATTATTATTCCTTTCCTATTTTAGGACCTAATTTCTATTTCACTTTCTCCAAGGAACCGTCCCTTACACTCAGGTAGAGGTTATAGTGCCTTCAAATATTTCCCTAAAACACCTATTTCTCATAACATCAATCACAGAGAGTGAGTCCATTACCTCTACCCTCTTAACCCTTTCTTAGAAATCCTACCTTTCTTAGAAAGCCTACCTGTCTGCAGCTAGGAATGAATGGAATGAATTTCAAGGATTAAGTAATGTTTAAACCTTGACCTTCAGTGGGGCTGAATGTCTGTGCCCCACTAAAATTCGTATGTTGAAACTCTGTCTCCCAGTGTAATAGTATTAGGAGATGGGGCCTTTGGCAGGTAATTAGGATTAGATGAGGTCACGAAGGTGGAAGCCTCAGGAATGAGATTAGTACCCTTATAACAATCCAGGGAGAGCTTCTTCTCTCTGTTCTCTGCCATGTCAGGATACAAGGAGAAGTCAGTAGTCTGCAGCCCGGAAGAGAGCCCTCAGCAAAACCTGACCATACAGTCACCCTTATTTCGAAATTCTATCAGAACCTGACCATCCAGGCACCCTATTTCAAATTACCCGCAGACAGGTAGGATTTCTAAGAAAGGTAGGATTTCTAAGTAAGAGTTAAGAAGGTAGAGGTGGTAGACTCACTCTCTGTTATTGATGTTATGAGAAATGTGTTTTAGGGAAATATTTGAAGGCATTTTTTTTTTTTTGAGACAAAGTCTCACTCTGTCACCCAGACTGGAGTGCAGTAGTATGACCCGGGTGTCACCCAGGCTGGAGAGCAACCTCTGCCCCTTGGGTTCATGTGATTCTTGAGCCTAAGTCTCCCAAGTAGCTGGGGTTGCAGGCGTGTACCACCAAGTCTGGCTAATATATTTACTGTGGTCAGGTTCTGCTGAGGGCCATCTTCTGGGCCGCTGACTGCCGACTTCTCCTTGTATCCTGACATGGGTACAAGGAGAAATAAATTTTTGTTTTTTATGAACCACCCAATCTATGGTAATTTTTTATAGCAACCTAAACTGCCTAAGACAATAAATACTCAATTATAATTTTTTGTCAACATGTCTTGTTTCCCTGATTAGATAAAATATCTTCCAAGACTAGTTAGTACCTTTTTAGTCTTAGTCATTGCTTTATCCCCATCCATGCATATACAATAGATGTTTAATAAACCTTTGTTGCTAACTAGATAAAAGACTTAGTCAATGGATTGTTTCCATAGCTTTCTAACTGGTCTTCCTAACTTAATACCCCTTCCATTCACTCTCTGTACTGCAACCAGAGTGCTTGTTTTAAAATACAATTTAATAACATCATGTTGTTATTTTAAACATTTTTGGTTAAAGGTTACATAAAAGGAACTTCAGGTAGCTGAAAATAAATTTAAAAGGGGACTTTACTTGAAGAAGTATTGCTGATATTCCCTGTGCTCTGCCACAACCCCTTGGATCCATACACTATAGTCCAGCACATGGATCCTGGCATGGCCTGACTCTTAACAGCCAGTACTTAAATTGATGTTCAAGAGCTTCTCTCAGCTATTGGAACAGAGAGTTATGGTTCCCTTGGAATTTGGCATCTCTGAGGGGCAGTTCTTAATCAGTGACTGACAGATGCAGGGAGTAGCAATACCCTGGCTCCCTGCATCCTTGATTGTAAAAACTTCAAAGGTGTGACCTACACTGCCTCTGGAATTCCTCTGAGGTATTGAACCAGAGTTGCCCTTCACTGGGCTTGGCTTGATATTGTGCCATTCTTCCCTTTCTGGCCCTACTTACTCCACTTCTTTATTTTCCTGGGAACATTTCTTAAATAAATCTTTTTCTTATGAATCCATATCTGAAGGTCTACATTTGAGAAAGCCAAACTATGACAAGAATGTTTGTTGTCTATAGGACCCAAGGCTAAGAAATCACTTAGGCCTTGGTAGGAACTAAGACTACAACTATTATATGACAATAATAATTTCAGGGAAATAACCTCACTTTGTTTTAGGCCTCTGTTTTTCTCTTGATAACTGCTTCATTTTTCCTTCTCTACTTTCAAACCTATTTGACTATGTTTTTCCTGTTAAATAACACAGAGATTTCCTACTTAAAACCCCCAATGGTTTCCAATAGATTTTAGAATAAAGGTCTTATCAAGACATACGAGGTCTTTATTATGTAGCCTCAGCTTTTCCTCTGCCTACCTCGAGACCCATGTGAAGTGTCCATAACATATGAGCTCTCTCTTATCTCTAATGCTACAGTAGAATTTGCTGCTCCCTTCTTCTAGAGCAACTTATGCCTTCCCTATACACATCTTTCATCTAACCAACTCATGTTGATATTTCTGAATTAACTCAAGCATCACACTCTCTGCAAAACCTCTGCTAATATCCTAAGTCTGGGTTAGGGACCTCTCCTCTGTGGGCCTCTATATCACACCACACTACATGTTTCTGTCTGCTCAGGTGCCTCCTAGTTAGAATAGAGGTTTCTAAAGGGCAAACAAGCATGATTATTATTTACTTTAGCCTTCATACCCAACAAAGTGCTTGATCTCATAGAGAAATTCAGCACATGTTTTTTGTTTGTTTGTTTTTCAATGAGGGAGTTAAAAAATGAAATTTTGAAGAATAAAAAAGGAGCTTAAAAGAATCATCAAGTAGATCAGAAATTGTTTGAGGACAATCTCTTGAAACATTATCCATCCATAAGGATAAGCAGTACACTACCATTACCAGGACTGAAGTTTTTGAAAACATAACAATAAAAAAAATAGCTGTCTAGCTCTCAGACCTTAACTTAGGGTCATCTTAAGAATGTAAACAAGGAATTGTACTTGGTAAGAATTGAGAAGAATGGTAACTAATTTTGTCTTTCGGTTCACTTCTTACTCATGTTCTCAATCTGTTACGGAATTTTTCCTACACCCATAATTTACTTGGACAAGACTTTTTGACCAACAGCAAGAAATGCAGTTTTTGTTCTCAATGAGTACTGACAGCAGACCATCGTGACTTCTGTTTAAAGAATGTCATTAGCATAAACGAGAGGGCACAGAGGTAGGGCCAGCCAAGCCCACAGCGGGCTTTAAGCAATGTTAAAGACTTGGGTCTTTCTCCTAGAAGAATATAATGGAAGCCAACAAAAATGTAAAGCAGTTGACCGACATGATCAAATTCGCATTTTTGAAAGGTTACTCTGATAGCATGGTGGAAAATGAAATGGAGAAACCAATGTATTTTGAAAAACTTTGTTTAGCACTGGGGGTTTTAGCTTCTGAAGTATTACTCATTCCTTTTGGTCTTAATCTAGTTTTCTGCTAAGACCCACTTGGCATGTGTCTGAGGGGTGACATGACAGAAATCCACCCCTTCTGTATTTTGTATAACGATACTCCAACTTACCATCTACCAGATAACACAATGCCCCTTGTAAAGTATCCATGTAATAAATTTCTCCCAAAATTTAGGGGAAAGGAAAGCCCAGGCCATATACTATAGATGTTCACCTATCCCCACAATATGATACTGTATAATATATAATCTGGAATTTTCCTAGAGTTGTTACTGAATATGATTAACTTTTTGTCAAACAGTCATGCTATCACTTCAAATTCTTCATACTGCTAATCCCATTCTCTGGAGACTGAGAATTCATCTTTTGGCATCCTCTCTTGCTATATGTTTTTGTAGAATTTAAGGTACTCACATTAAAGTACCTGTAATATGTTATAGTTCTCCAATACCCTTGAGATGAACATGTGAGCAGATTTTTTATCATCCAAGTTTAACCTCTTGTCTAGGAGCCAAGCAAGGCAGAGGATTGCCCAGTGTGAGCTCAAGGCTCTGCAGATGAAGTCCATGAACTAGGTGAAGGGGGTACTTAAAGCAAGGGAAAGTCCAAAGCATCAAGTTCAAGGAAGTAGATGGAGGACAACTATCAGATTAAAGCCAAAGGGACTCTGGACCTCGGTTTCCTTATCTGTGACATGGAGATGATAAGAAATTTAGTGATTAAAAGAAAGACTGTATGTAAAACACAAAAAATAATGACCTGATCAATAACTCTTAGCTATTACATTGACACAGAACAGGCAAGGTTTAGTAAATGGAATTCAGAAGTCAAGGCTAGAAAATCTCAGAAACAGGATTTGTGTAAAGACACCAGACTGAAAAGGCAGTTCAAGATGACAGAGAAAAACAAAAAGAGCATTACTTTCCAATGTCAATGCAAAGATGAGAGCAGTCTTTATCCCTGTCATTCTGACTCTCCTCCCCATGCATATCCAAGCAACCTTCAGAAGTAGCATCGCCCCCTTGATAAGTTGCCTAACCCTAGTCAGTGCTATTAGCAGAAATTACACTAAAACTTTACTAATAATAGCTAACACTGAGTGAGTTGTTCCAAACAAAAATTTTAAGAGTCATCTCATAATTCACCAGGTTCTCTTCCTCTCTCTGATGACCATGGATGCACATGTGGCGGTGGAGCCCCCACAAGCCTGGGCCCTTGAGTGGCCATGATGTGCAGAGTACCCCTGCAGACTGCAATGTTCATGCCGCATACACTAAGAAATAAGCTTCTGTTGTTATAAACCACTAAAATGTGGGATTGCTTATTACTGTAGAATATTCTAGTTCAGGGATTCTCAAAATGTGGTCCTGAAACAGCAGCATCGGCATCACTGGGAAACTTGCTAGAAAGACCAGTTCTTGGATTTCACCGTAGAAGTACTGAATCAGAAAGTCTGGGGATGGGGCTCAGACACCTGATTTTTCAAAGTTTTGCTTGATTTTTAATCGACAAATAATACTTGTGTATATTTATGAGATACAGGGCAATGTTTGAAATATGTATATGTTGCAAAATGATCAAATCAGGAATAATTAGCATATTCATCATTTCAAATATTTGTCATTTAGTTGTCATGAGAACATTTAAAATCCTGTTTTAGAAGACTAAAGCTTCTTCCTTATACCATATACAAAAATCAACTCAAGATGGATGAAAGACTTAAATATAAAACCCAAAACTATAAAATACCTGGAAGACAACCTAGGCAATACCATCCTGGACATAGGAATGGGCAAAAATTTCATGACAAAGACACCAAAAGCAATCACAACAAAACCAAAAATTGACAAGTAGGATTTAATTAAGCTTAAGAGCTTCTAAACAACCCCATAAAAATGTGGGCAGAGGACATGAATGCACACTTTTTAAAAGACGACACACATGTGGCCAACAAACATATGAAAAAAATCACTGTTCACTTAATATCACTGTTCATTAGAGAAATGAAAATCAAAACCACAATGAGATGCCATTTCACATGAATCAGAATGGTTACTACTAAAATGTCAAAAAAATAACATGCTGGCAAGGTTGCAGAGAAAAGAGAACACTATACACTCTTGGTGGGAGTGTACATTAGTTCAACCATTGTGGAAAGCAGTATGGCAATTCCCCAAAGAGCCAAAAGCAGAACTACCATTTGACCCAGCAATCCCATTACTGGGTATATACCCAGAGGAATGTAAATCACTCTACCATAAAGACACATGCATGTGAATGTGAATTACAGCACTATTCACAATAGCAAAGACTTGGAATCAACCTAAATGCCCATTGATGAGAGATTGGATAAAGAAAATGTGGTACATGTACATCTTGGAATACCATACAGCCATAAAAAAGAACAAGATCATTTCTTACGTAGGAACATAGATGGAGCTGGAGGCTATCATCCTCAGCAAACTAATGCAGGAAGAGAAAACCAAATACCATATGTTCTTACTGATAAGCAGGAGCTAAATGATGATAACTTATGAACACCAAGAAGGGAATGACAGACATTGGGGTCTACTTGAGGGTGGAAGGTGGGAGGAGGGAGGGAAGGAGAAAAGGTAACTAACTATTGGGTATTGGGCTTAATTCCTGGGTGATGAAATAATCTGTACAACAAACACCTGTGACATGACTTTACCTATGTAACAAGTCTTCACATGTACCCCTGAACCTAAAATAAAAGTTAAAAAAGAAAAAAAGTAAAACCTATCTTACATGAAAAAAAATCATAAAATAAGGTCTTCTATTTAGCTATTTTGAAATATACATTATTATTAACTATAGTCACCATACTTTGCAATAAATCACCAGAACTTATTCCTTGTGTCAAGCTAAACCTTTGTATCCTTGATCAATATCTCCTCTTTTCCCCATCCACTTCTTCCCCAAGCTCCTGGTAACCACCATTTTACTCTCTACTTCTATGAGTTTGACTTATTAAAAGTTCACATATATGTAAAATCATATAGTATTTGTCTCTTTGTGCCTGGCTTATTTCACTTAGCATAATATCCTCTAGTTTCACCCCTGCCTTCCTGAATGACAGGATTTTCTGCTTTTTAAAGGTTGAATAATATTCTATTGTGTATGTATCCATCACTTTTTTCAATTGATTCATCTGTTAATGGGCACTTTAGTTATTTTCATTTGACTATTGTGAATAGTGTTACAATGAATGTACAAATGTAGTTAACTCTTTAACATATTGGCTTTATTTGCTTTGGATATATTCTCAGAAGGGAGATTGCTGGATTATATGTTAATTCTATTTTTAGTTTTTTGAGGAAGCTCCACATCATTTTCCAAAATGGTGATGTTAATTCACAATAACGCCCATGGTGCACAGTGGTTCCTATTTCTCCACATTCTCACCAACACTTGCTTTCTTTCTTCTTTTTGATAGTAGCTAATCTAACAGGTATGATGTGTTATCTCATTGTGCTTTTAATTTGTATTTATCTGATGATTAGAAATGTTGAGCACCTTTTCATGTATCTGTTGACCATTTGTGTCTTGTTTTGAAAAATGTCTATTGAGGTTTTCTTCTCATTTTTAATTGCATAATTTTTGTTTTGTTTTGTCTTATTTTGTTTTTTGCTAGTGAGTTGAGTTTCTTATACATTTTAAGTATTAGCCACTTTTTCAATGTATGATTTGCAAATATGTTCTCCCAATATGTGAATCACTTCTTCACTCAGTTGTTTCCCCTGATGTGCAAAAGCTTTTGAGTTTAATGCAATCCCATCTGTCAGACACCTGTGTTTTTTCATTTCTTATTTTTATTTTTATCTTACTTTAACTTCCAGGATACATGTGCAGAATGTGCAGATTTGTTACATAGGTATACATGCGCCATAGTGGTTTGCTGCACCTATTGACCTGTCATCTAGGTTCCCTCTGCATACCCCTACCCCCCAACAGGCCCTAGTATGTGTTATTCCCCTCCCTGTGTCCAGGTGTTCTCATTGTTCAACTCCCACTTATGAGTGAGAACATGCAGTGTTTGGTTTTCTATTCTTGTGTTAGTTTGCTGAGAATGATGGCTTCTAGCTTCATCCATGTCCCTGAAAGGGATATGATCTCATTCCTTTTTATGGCTGCATAGTGTTCCATGGTTTATAAGCACCACATTTTCCTTATCCAGGCTATCATTGATGGACATTTGGGTTGGTTTCATGTATTTGTTATAGTGAATAGTGCTGTAAATAAACATACATGTGTATGTGTCTAAATAGTACCATAATTTATATTCCTTTGAGTATATACCCAGTAGTGGAATTGCTAGATCAAATGTTTTTCTGGTTCTAGATCCTTGAGGAATCACCACACTGTCCCACTGACACCACAGAAGTACAAACTACCATCAGAGAATGCTATAAACACCTCTACACAAATAAACTAGAAAATCTAGAAGAAATGGATAAATTCCTGGACACATACACCCTCTCAAGACTAAACCAGGAAGAAATCGAATCCCTGATTAGACCAATAACAAGTTCTGAAATTGAGGCAGAAATTAATAGCCTACCAACCAAAAAACGCCCAGGACTAGACGGACTCAGAGCTGAATTCTAACAGAGGCACAAAGAGGAGCTGGTACCATTCCGTCTGAAACAATTCCAAGCAATTGAAAAGGAGGGACTCCTCCCTAACTCATTTTATGAGGCCAGCATCATCCTGATACCAAAACCTGGCAGAGACACAATAAAAAAAGAAAACTTCAGGCCAATATCCCTCATGAACATCTATACAAAAATCTTCAATGAAATACTGGCAAACCAAATCCAGCAGCACATCAAAGAACTTATTCACCACAATCAAGTGGGCTCCATCCCTGGGAAGCAAGGCTGGTTCAACATATGCAAATCAATAAACATAATCCATAACATAAATACAACAAAAGACAAAAAACACATGATTATCTCAATAGATAAATAGAAAAGGCCTTTGATAAAATTCAACATCGCTTCATGTTAAAAACTCAATAAACTTGGTATTTGGACGCAGTGGCTCGCACCTGTAATCCCAGCACTTTGGGAGGCCAAGGCGGGTGGATCACGAGGTCAGGAGATTGAGATCATCCTGGTTAACACGGTGAAACCCCATCTCTATTAAAAATACAAAAACAACAAAAAATGAGCCAGGTGTGGTGACGGGTGCCTGTTTATGATAAATCCACAGCCAATATCACATTGAATCTCCAAAAGCTGGAAGCATTCCCTTTGAAAAACAGTACAAGACAAGGATGCCCTTTCTCACCACTCCTATTCAACACAGTATTGGAAGTTCTGAGTTCTGGCCAGGGCAATCAGGCAAGAGAAAGAAATCAAGAGTATCAAATAGAAAGAGAAGAAGTGAAA
Source organism: Macaca thibetana thibetana (assembly GCF_024542745.1). Taxonomy (NCBI): domain Eukaryota; kingdom Metazoa; phylum Chordata; class Mammalia; order Primates; family Cercopithecidae; genus Macaca; species Macaca thibetana. The sequence continues at coordinate 78,763,202 of NC_065581.1, forward strand.
TTGTCTCTGTTTGTAGATGACATGATTCTATATTTAGAAAACCTCATCGTATCAGCCCAAAACTCCTTAAGCTGATAAGCAACTTTGGCAAAGTCTCAGGATACAAAGTCAATGTGCAAAAATCACAAGTATTCCTATACACTAACAACTGACAAGCAGAGATCCAAATCATAAATGAACTCCCATTCACAATCACTACAAAGAGAATAAAATATCTAGGAATACAGCTAACCAGGGATGTGAAGGATTTCTTCAAGGAGAACTACAAACCACTGTTCAAGGAAATAAGAGAGGACACAAACAAATGGAAAAACATTCCATCCTCATGGATAGGAAGAATCAATATCATGAAAATGGCCATACTGCCCAAAATAATTTATAGATTCCATGCTATTCCCATTAAACTACCATTGACATTCTTCACATAATTAGGAAAAACTACTTTAGATTTCATATGAAACCAAAGAAGAGCCCATATAGCCAAAACAGTCCTAAGGATAAAGAACAAAGCTGGAGGCCATGATGCTACCTGACTTCAAACTATACTACAAGGCTACAGTAACCAAACCAGCATGGTACTGATAACAAAGCAGACATAGACCAATGGAGCAGAACAGAGACCTCAGAAATAACACCAGACATCTACAACCATCTGATCTTTGACAAATCTGACAAAAACAAGCAATGAGGAAAGCATTTCCTATTCAATAATTGGTGCTGGGAAAACTGACTAGCCATATGCAGAAAACTGAAACTGAACCCTTTTCTTACACCTTATACAAAATTAACTCAAGATGGATTAAAGACTTAAATGTAAAACTCAAACCATAAAAACCCTAGAAGAAAACCTAGGGAATACCATTCAGGACGTAGGCATGGGCAAAGACTCATGACAAAAAGTCCAAAAGCAATTGCAACAAAAGCCAAAACTGACAAATAGTATCTAATTAAACTAAAGAGCTTCTGCATAGCAAAAGAAACTATCATCAGAGTGAACAGGCAACCTACAAAATAGGAAAAAATTTTTGCAATCTACCCATCTGACACAGGTCTAATATCCAGAATCTTCAAGGATATTTAACAAATTTACAAGAAAAAAAAAAAAACATCAAAAAGTGGGCAAAGGATATGAACGGACAATTCTCAAAAGAGGACATTTACATGACCAATGAACATATGAAAAAAGTCTCAACATCACTAGTCATTAGAGAAATGTAAATCAAAACCACAATGAAGTACCATCTCTCACCAGTTAGAATGGTGATTATTAAAAAGTCAAGAAACAGCAGATGCTGTTGAGGCTGTGGAAAAATAGGAATGCTTTTACACTGTTGGTAGGAATGAAAATGTCAAACACTAGTTTTAACACCTCCAGGTGATTCTCACACATGTTATAGTTTTAGAATACTGACCTAGTCTACCTTCACTAATGCAATGTTCCTAGCAGGAAAGGTCAGTTATTATACATAGTTTTCATGTAAGGACACTGTAGCTCAAAGATAACTCGACTGAAATCATACAATGAGTCAAGCGACAGAACCAAAATTGGGTGTAGCAATCTGGATGTAAATGTCAGTCTCTTTAATTGTTTTGCTATCACCATTGTTTATGCTGTAGTAAACTGATTTCATTGGAAAATCTAAATTGAAATGATTAGATTTCAGTTACAAAAGTTTTATAACTCTGGAATTCATTACTCTCTTCAAATATTTACATTCACTTTATCTAAAAAATAATGAAATCTACATGCTAACAGCATCTACAAAATAACAAAGAGAGGCCCTTGAGGCCACTTTAAGAAATAATCATGGTTTGTAGAATCAGTGAGTTGTGATTTATAGGGAAACATTATCCAAAGAGATTACAGCTATTTTACTAAGGTTACCTATTGCTCTGGAAGTTTTGCTCACCTCACATTTTTGAAGTAAACATGAAGCTGTCTTCTCTTCAAATTATTGTCTGAGGGTCTTCTATCGACAGGATAAACTTGCAGTCTCAAAGTAAATTCAAACCAGTCCATGGCAAAGAGTCCAGTGGGAGTGGAGATGTGTGAGTGAGGACAGAGAGATGTAGTAGATGAATTAGAGATATAACAGAAGTCTGATTGTGTAGGATCTTACAGTTATTTGTAAGAGTTTTAATTTTTGCCGGGTGCGGTGGCTCAAGCCTGTAATCCCAGCACTTTGGGAGGCCGAGACGGGTGGATCACGAGGTCAGGAGATCAAGACCATCCCGGCTAACACGGTGAAAACCCGTCTCTACTAAAACACACACACAAAAAAAACTAGCCGGGCGAGGTGGCAGGCGCCTGTAGTCCCAGCTACTCGGGAAGCTGAGGCAGGAGAATGGCGTAAACCCGGGAGGCAGAGCTTGCAGTGAGCTGAGATCCGGCCACTGCACTCCAGCCTGGGCGACAGAGCGAGACTCCGTCTCAAAAAAAAAAAAAAAAAAAAAAAAAAAAAAAAAAAAAAAAAAAATTTTAATTGGAAAACCATGGATTAAGTGAAGCTAAATAAGTTTCTTCTCTTTAGAATTTTTCATAGTCTTTATCTTGTTAATAAGCACTATGTTTGTACAAAAAGGTATAAAAGTAAAGAGCTCATGCTATTAAGTGGATGGTGACACTGTTGACCATAGTTTCAAATATAGAAGGCAGATTAAGTGTGACCAGGCAGGAAATAACAAATTAAATTGACATGCAAAATTTTAAGTGCCTATGGAGAATACTGGGTAGAGCTACCCAAAAGAGAGCTGAAAAAAACCTTTAAATCTTTAACAAGGCAACACAGAAAAATATTGAAAATTAATATCAAATAATATTTAATTCAAGAACTAATTATAAATAATATATATGAAATTTATGCCTATGCTATTCAAATAAAGAAAAGAGAGAAGAATCATTTGCCCATCTCAGAAAGAGGGCTAGGGTCTGAATTTTCTATTTATTCACATTCTGTAGATTCTTTGGAAAATTGCTCCATTCTCTAGTTCACTTTGTCCTATATATATGAAGCTTGAATCCAAGAGTCATTTCTCAACTTATTTTTTATATGTAATATCTTCATATTGGGGTTATTGAAGTTCACCAACAAATGCAAGAAAGAAAGAAAAAAATTATTTAACTTTTTCCTTTGAAGATTATTTTGCTTCTGTTTTATGTCATCATTGGTTTTTTCTAAACTAAATGATGTAAGCAAAAACAATATATCCAAGAGATGACTCAGCTTCCAAAATATTGAGAGATGTTTGACTCACATCTCAAGAATCACCTTCATTTTTCCCTTGCATTTTTTGTCTAGAAACATAAAACTGAATATTTTAGTAATTGAGTAACTGTATCTTTGTTTAGTTTAATGGAAATTTCAGCAAATGTACCAAATTAGCAAAATGAATCACAGTGAACATTCTCTAGCCAGGCTTATTAAATTTTTACTATAGAGTCATCTAAAGTATATTTCATGGGAAATGTATCCACCTTCCAAAGGCAATATGCCATACTCAACAGTGCTGCAGTTCTCGTGGAAATGGTTTTTCCATTGAACTTGATTGTCAGATTAACCATATCTAATTCTAGGGCACTGATTGTAAACGTGAATACTTGAACTTGATTCAGAACTATCAAACATGATTAGAACTTCAGTCAGTTAATCCTGCTGGAATCTTAGTCTCTAAAGACAAAAGTCACGGAAATATGTTTTGGCTTTAATATGCAGACATTTTTCCATTGCCATAGTTCTTTGTTTTAAAATCATTTCCTTGAAAACTGGTTAAGGATTTGGGGACTTTTTAATCTGTATCTACTTAACTAATGTTTCTATTCAATGACTGATAAAATCATCAGATAGTTACTTGATGTAAAGAAAAGAGAATACCAGTTTATAGCTTAAGTTATTCAATGCAGTGATATTCTCACATTTGAATTATTTATCAAACCTATTCTGAATGATGACCAATGTTTCTTTAGTGATATCATTATTAATAGCATATTACTACATTCTTCTTTGAGCCAAACAAAGCCTAAAGAGAAACATTTGTCAGCAGATACCAAGCAGGTTTCTTTTTAAGCTAGTGAGCTAATTTTATAGAAAGCATTAATTTTATTTTCTTAGTTATAAACAAGTTATGTTACACTATAAAACCTAAGTGAATTGGCCTGCTTGGAAGATTTATTAAAAGAGAAATAATAATGAGAATTAGTATTTATTGAGAGCTTAACTACGTGCCCAACACTATCCTTCTACAAGCCATGATGCAGATACTTCTTAAATCTCCCTTTTTATTCTAAACTACAAGTTAGAACATTCAGGCACAGCAAGATGAATTAAGTTGTCAATGATCACAAATAGTAGAGATAAAATTTGATCCACGGCAGTCAGAATCTAGCACTGTGCTTTTAATTCCTACACCACACTATCTCCCAAATAGAAAGAAATAAAAAGGAAAACAGAAGAGAGGTTACAATGAGCAAACAAGAGTATGTTTAAAGCAACTGGTAAAGGAGCAAGGAAAATAAAGTCAGACTGTGTGTAAAAGACGAGACACTATACAGTTATAATAAGACACCTAAAATTAGAGCATAAAACACTGGTTTGCTCAGGTGAAATTTAAATAGATTTAGAATGATCAATGACAATGTTTTAGGTTAAAACTTTTCGATGTGGGTAGAGCAGTCCAATTTTAAATAACCAATCTCTAGAGATAGCAAATGAACATAGGATAGCATTGTACCTATTGTCTGGGAGATGCTTTATAACAGGAATGATCAAAAAATTCTGGTTTGCCAAGAATAATCCTGGTACCCTCCTGTTGTTCCAACTAAATTTTTCTGCTTTCTCCTCTTCCACATTCAATGTGTCCTTGTTGAATGATACCTTTTATGATCATCTAGTTGTACCCATACTCTTAATTCCTCCAAAAAGGATAAAATACATGCTATCACAGGCAATGTTTATTTTTCAAGATTTTTTCTCACTGATAACTGATGGCCTCTGAAAGGCCCTCTCGCAATGTAACAACTTTTTTAAAACCATTCAAAGAGAGTCTCACAAAAGGGCTGAGTCTGTCTTTTAAGAGTTTTCATGTGATTATATCAGGCCCACTAACGTTAATCTACCTTATGAGTCATACAATATCAGTTGTACTTAACACATGCAAAATTCCTTTATGTTTGCCATATGTGTAATCTAGTCAAGGGAGTGAGGTGCCATCCATTTAGCCATATTCTCTTGTTTAGAAGCAAGTAAGTCAGCAATTCTGCTTGTACTGAATAGGAGACATTTATACAAAGATGTAGCTCCTTAGGATATGTCTACCATAAGTAGTGACAGACCTTTCATTTTCTTTGAAACTCCCTGGAACACTTAGAAAACAAAAGAAGGCTAATAAATATTTGTTGATCTGAAAATTTTGAAAGGAAAGTGGCCATTTTAATGGTTCCAATGAGATCTTCAGAACAGAGTGTTGGTCTTGAAGAGATGTGGACTTGACATGTTGTCCAAATTTGAGAATAATTTAGAGATTCAACAACAGCCTCAGTTTTGCCATCAGAAAAAAAAAAAAAAATCTTCCCTGTCAAATGTAAAATCTTCCCTGTCCCCTACCTATCTGTTTTGAAGAAAAATGCATTGCAGATGGCACAAGCTTTCTAGGAATGGCAGGGGAAGGAGTAATGTAGCATAGATATTCACAGTGACCATCTAGCACAGCATTACTTACTAAGTCCAAGCCAGTCATCAGAAGACATAAAATTCCCCACTTATTATAGATGAACATTTAGGTTATTACTTACGCAAGTGATGTACTTTGTTAAGCCACATGTTTCTCTAACAATTAGTGTTGTTATGGAAAAAAACTAATATTTTAGGTTGTCTAGAAAGATATTAGAAGAATTTGTTTGTGCAGCTATATCATTTTGTAATGTTTTTGTAATTTAGATGATTAGTTCTACTTAGTAACATGTAAAATTAATAAATTCATTTTGAAAAATCTTCAAACATAAAACAGATGTTCAAATACATCATGGAAGGAATAAATTATGGTTGCAAAGAAAGAGACAACCATGTAATCACACTTTCACCTGCTCATGTGCTTCACATGTGGATCTCACTGGCAAAGAATGTATTCATAAGCTTTGGGGCATAAACCAAAACCATGTAAATCTGTTTTCACTGATGTCACCAAAGGACTTGTAATCTGCCAATGCTGTTCCAATGTCATAAATTCAAGTGAGTGAAATCTGCTTGTTATTTAGCAGAAAATAAAATCATATCTCTTCTAGACCTTATTTGCTCTCTCTGAAGTGAAAATTTTGTGAAATAAACACCCCTAACTCAGTATTCAACACCTATGTAATCTCTGAAAAATACAAAATTATAGCTAGATAGGAGAGACAAGTTCCCGTGTTCTATACCACTATAGGATGACTATAGTTAATAATAAAATATAGTTTAAAATAACTAGAAGGAAGATATTGAATGTTCCCAACACAAAGAAATGATAAATGTTTGAGATAATGGTTATGGTAATCACCCTAATCTGATCACTATACCTTATATGTATATCCAAACACCACTATGTACCATATGAATATATACAATTGTTATTTGTCAGTTAAAATTTAAATTTGGTCAAGCACCGTGGCTCACACCTGTAACCTCAACATTTTGGGAGGCTGAGGTGGGTGGATTAGTCTAGCCCAGGAATTCGAGACCAGTCTGGGCAACATGATGAAACTCCACTCTACAAAAAATACAAAAACTAGCCAGGCATGGTGGTGCATACCTGTAGTCCCAGCTAGTCAGGAGGCTGAGGCGTGAGGATCATCTGAGTCCAGGAGGTTGAGGCTGCAGTGAGCTGTGATTGCACCACTGCACTCTAGCTTGGACAACAGAGTGAGACCCTGTCTCAGAAATAAATTAATTAATTAAATTAAACTTTAAAAAATTCGCCAAGTTAAGTGAGAAAAATAAGAAGGAAATAAACTCTCTTTTAAAATATTGGGTAATTTTCCTTGTGAATAGCCAGAGTATAGATAACCTATGAAAATTAGGTTGCTTACTATGTTTTCTAAATTTTCAGAAATTTCTAAAACACCCCAGAACACTACATCAAATTCATTGCTGCAGTCCTATTTGCATTAGCTACTATATTTGGGGAAAACCTTATATCTGAGCCTAATGTTAAATCTTACCAGACTCCTGGAAAAGTAAACCCAGAGAGGTGGTGATGAGTATAACGCTATGGAATCACAAGAAACTGTGGGCCAGAATATAAGGATTCAATTGTTGGGGAGTTGCTTTATGAAAAAGTAAAAATACTGTCTTTAGCAAGTTAAAGGAAGACATCACGGGTCATATTTACTACTAGTTGGGATCAGTCACATTGAATTTAAATAAAAATTTATTGAGGAGTATATTTCCCATCATACCAAAATTATAAACTTTAAAAGACTCTATAACCTATAATTTTCTTTTCATGCAAAATTTGAAGGCAAATTCAAAACATTAGCTATTATCATTATTTACAAGCAGTTTCTTTGTAATTTTAGTTGTACTATATACAGTATACATACTAGTAGTATATATAGTGGTATATATTTTATATGTAATTTATATAGATTTTATACTACATATGTGTGTATATATACACACACATACATGCATAACACAAAGCTGAGTTTATTGCTTACTGCAGCAAAGAATGCAACCTCAACAGAGTCTTCACTGTGTCTCTGAGGAGAAAGAACAATTTGGAAATTTGGAGTCTCGTTTATGTGGCTCTTTCAGTAAAGGAGCTTGATTAGAGATATGTAAGTTTTACGTACTCTGCACAATGCATTTGAACATCTATTTTATATTTAACAATTTTAAAAGTGTATTAATTGTTTTTACATATTAAGTATAACAAATCATTTAAAAGTACAAATATATTATGAAATTATATGGCTATATAAATCCTTCTAGTATCTTTTTAGACAACACAAAATATTATTTTATTTTTACAACAGAACTGTTGGTCACAGAAAAAAATAATGTCTTAAGAAGGATAGTTTACTTGCCTAATTAAGAACCTAAATGTCCCGATCTATAATAAATGGGGCACTGCATGTCTTCTGATGACTGGTTTAGTGTTATTTCTTAGTAAGTAACATCTGCTGGCTGAGCACTATGAGTGTCTATGCCTTTTTCCTCATCTTCATTTCCAGAAAGTTTATGCCACCTCTGCAATGCATTTTTCTTCAAAACAGACAGAGGAAAGGGTTTATTTTAATGAGAATTTTGTTTTCCCAATGGACAAAAAAACAGTCCTTAGAATTGAAATCCTTACTGAATCTCTAAATTAACCCTGAATTTGGAGAAGGCTTCGCATCAATTCATGCTACACCACTTCTAGAGATCAACGCTGAGAATGCCTTTTAGAATCATCAAACAGGCCACTTGCTCTTTTATGTTTTCAAATCATCAAGTATTTATTAATCATCTCCTATCTAATAGTACTGTTAGGAGACTTGGCAGACTCTAATGATGTGGTCACTGCCTTTGGGCTATTCTCTGGCTATTTCTTTGGCCTTAACTTTGGTTTAAAATAATCTAAATAAAGCAACATGGAACACAGGTAAACAGTAATAAATTAGAAAAAAAAAGAGCACAAGAAAAACACCAAGTTAAATCATCAGACATGTGTTTACCAAGCTCTGCAAAGAAAGGAGTTCAGAGTAAAAAATTATCATGTATAGGAATAAATGATTGATTCTTAAAATGGTGTTTATGAAGAACCTAAAGTGATTTCTACTTCTAAAATAATTTACTGTCACCTTGGGTTTTGATTTTTAAGCTATCTTTCTGCTCTTTTGATAACTATCTTGAAAAATATTTTTTAAAGACAAAATCTTAGTGAAGAAAACACTTGTGGCAGAAAATCCCAGCTAGCATTTATATACTTATTGTTAGACAATTCAAATAGAGTTAACAAGTAATTCAAAATATCCCCAACCCAAAATAATCTTTGTTAACTACTTTTGTGTCTCTTTCCAGAAAACAAATCCTAACCACACACAAATATAGAGAGAGTAATTTGTACCTTTCTTTAAAACGTGATTGTTTTTTGAATAGGTAATATAGTCACATGGTTCAAAATGTAAAAGATACAAACAAGTAGAGAGTGAAAATTTCTCATTCGCCATGTCCCTTAGATATATTCTTATTCTTGAGGCAATTTGTATATTGTGCATACTTTCAGAAATATTTAATGAATGTACATCCAAATATGTATATATTTCTGGTTTCATCTCATAAACACCTGCACCTGAATGTTACACTGAATGTTACATTTTTCTTTTTTTTTTTTTTTTTAACAGAAAGGGTTTCTTTAATTCTCCACCTTCTCGGGTCAAACTCAGTTGTTTAACACCTTGTTTCTTCACCTTAAAGACCCCAAAGGTGAAATGTGAAGAAAACCCAAAACTTTGAGTACATTTTTCTTGTCACATATTGATAAAACACAATTTGAGTAATTATGTGAAGTGCAGTATATTGATGGTAAAAACATGACATGAAAGCATTTTTAAATATAAAAAGGTCTAAACATTTTAGTTAATTCCAGGTTTAAAAGGTTCAAGAAAATTACAGTGTCTGCTTGAAAAGCTAATGTTTCCCTACCTTTGCATTAGTAGTAACATATGTCTGGATAACATTAGATTATATTTGAAATTTTGGGTCTAGTTCTGGGCACCATCATTTCAAAGGTATATTGGCAAAGTAATTCATTCAGAAGAGTCTTAACTAAATAAGGATCCCCTGGGGACCATAACTATATAAGGATTGCATTGTAGGACTAGAGAGTTTGTTTCTGGTGTAGATGAACAGGGAGAAGAATATATAAATGAGTTTCAAATACGTGAAGGGCTTTCCTGCTGAACAGCCAATGGATGGATTCTGAGTTGCTTCTGAAAGACTGTTTATCAGAATCATCCAACAGTAAGTAGTCTACTCAGGAAGTGACTGTCTCCTCAGAAGCTGAAATTGTTAATCACAATTATGTAAAAGTTTCCCTAGGAAGAAAAAAAAAAGAAATACCCAAATCTTCCTGGAACCGGGAAGAAGGAAGGGAAGAAGGAAAGCAGAAAGAGAGGGAATCCACAAAAGCATGAAGTCTTGGGAAAACTCTGCGTTCAGGTAATGTAGATGGGAAAGACATAAAAAGAAGGCTAGGATCAAATCATGAGGACTTCACAGGTTACCACCACCTACCCCACCACCTACCGCACCATCCTGCAAAATACAACCAATTACTTCCTCAAGATCAGGCTTCAGCTTTATGTTTTCTTCACTAAACTTTTCTGCTGTCTTTGAAAATATGCCCAACTTCTCATTCTATTTCCAATATTTTCCTAATTAGAAATTCAGTTAATAGTGAGATAGCTGACAGATGCCAATGTGAGGTTTGATCACCATAATTTCGCACTGTGATTTGCTTTTGGAAGGTATCCAGTTTGGTATTTCAAGGCATCTACACTTCCTGATACTCCAAAATAATTTGATTCCATTGTGGCATAGCAATGGATTTCTCTATCTAGCATATAAGCAAAAAGAAAGTACGATAATGGTCTATAATGAGCTAGGAAGATGTTTACGGCACTTTTAAAACCGGAAAGGCTGCATTTAAAAGGACTCAAGCACAAGAGGAAGTGAAAGGATGTGCTAAGATTACATGAAGGCAGGCCTTATCTCTGAGGGAAAGGCTTTATGAGCAAAGCCTGCTCACTGCAGCTGGGGTGGCTTGGAAAGCACAAAGATATGCAAACAGTGGAAAGTCAACAATCAAAGAATGATGTTAGGGATCTCCAGGGTGGAATTAGGAGGTACAATAGGAAGTGTTTATGTACAAAAGGAAGTTTTGTAGATGATTTTGACATTGATCATGGGATCTCAATAATTTTATATTTATTAGAAAATAAAGTGTGTAAAAGTGGAAAAAATTAATAAATGCTCTGTGGCTCTGTAGTCAGGACTGTACTATCTTAAATGTTAAACTTACAAATAATGTTACATAGGTAAAGTCTTCTTCGAAGTTTATTTTTGTTATTTACAGGTTTCAACAATATAAAGCTTATGATGAGTGTATACGTTTTAATTGTACACTAAAAGAGATTGCATGATATTCTGGAATTTCTGCAATCACTTCATTATTTCACAGATTCTATATTAAATTATTGGATAATAGGCAATGCAGTATAACAGGTTTGAAAATTACCTTGAATCTATTTCACATTGAAGGCATGGTTTAATTTAAAATAAGAAAATGATATAAGACCATTAGCACCAATATACATTCTGCCAGATGTGTCAGAAAAACGTTTCAGTATAAGTACCTCATTTAAATTTTCAACCATTAATCCAGATGTTTGGCATGGCATCAAACATACAATTTGACCAAATAATTGATCCCTTTTGAAAATGATTAGGTTCTTCAAGACAGAAAAATTATGATTATTTATTTAATTTTCGTGTCATATATCTACATGATAAAAATTTCTTAACCATATTTTTCTGCATAGAAATGTATTAGGGGACTTTAAACTATTTGGCTTTTGATGCATACATGACTCTACATTTTACTTTATGCTGTAGATCCAATCTCTATTTCCTTTTACTATATACAATGGATATAGTGGTGTTTACTAAGCATTAAAAACATGTCGTGTGCTAATTACTATAACATAAAATTATTTTCACATTAAATATTGGGTAGAAATTAGCATCTTGAATTCTACTTTCATCAGGTCATTTCCTCTGGCTTTGATGACCGCTATTAAATATTTAAGCCATGTGCTTCAAGTTCCCTAATAAACAGCCACTGTCTAAAATTTCCTACAAAAATTCATTAGTGGCCTTTAAAAATAACTATTAATAAAATGTCAATAGGCTTAAACTTTACTGAACCTGAGTTTTGCTCTTTGTCATCATTCCAAATCTAATTTGACTTTCACTTTAATAAGATCCCTTCCTCTCAGGCAAAAAGCCGCATTCATTTCCTTTTTGCAGAACTCTATCAATATGTTACTCTTAGCTATAATGTAACCAGTGCAGTCAGTTTGTAGTTCATCAATGAAAGAAGTCGTTTATTCATTTCATAAAAATGATTTGTGGATGAGAACTTTAAGTCCACAGCAAGGCAAAAATAAGAGAATAACAGTCCAGGCCATGAATGCAGGTGTTGTTTAAAACTCTCCAGTGCTTTGTACATAAAGAAAACTTTTACATGCCGTAAGAGATTTCACATGTTTTGCTAAGTGGGTTTAGATTATGCCTTGAAGAATACTGTTTCTCAGTTCCAAATTTCCAATAAATATCTACGTTCACTGGGGTAAGAAATTAAAAAACGAGTTTTTTTCTTTTTATGGCACAAATAGTGCTTAAAGCATCTGTAGTTGTCAACTTGAAGTTAAAACAAGAAATCTGTTTGCATATAACAAGCTTAAATCAACTCCAAATTATGTCCAAATTGAACAGAGCCCAGATTTTGTCACCATGGCCCCAACATTTCAGTTTCAATTAACAGCAGACTCGTGTTCTACCCTGTTTCTTCAAAGAGCCACTTCGGTTTTTTCAGCTGCTACGGGAGAAATTATTGGCCGGACACGGTGGCTCACTTCTGTGATCCCAAGGCTTTGGGAAGCTGAGGCCAGAGGATTGCTTGAGGCCAGGGGTTTGAGACCAGTCTGACCAACATAGCAAGACCCTGTCTTTACACTTAGTTTTTTAAAAAATAGCTATACAGCACGGACCTAGCTATTTGGGAGGCTGAGGTGGGAAGATCACTTGAGCCCGGGAGTTGGAGGCTGCAGTGAGCTTTAATTGTGCCACTGCACTCTAGCTTGGGTGACAGAGCAAGACACTGTAGCTAAAATAAAATTATTTTTTTTTAAAAGAGAAATAACTCATGACTAATATTAATTACTGTCATATAATTCCAAGACATAGAGCTTTCCTAAGCACAGAAATGAATTTCCTCAATTCTTAAAAAAAGATAAGTAATATAATGTTTTATTTTAAAAATCTATGTTAATATGTACGTTACGAATAATATAATATATTAGACTTTTCACATTAATAAATTGTTTATATAGTACCGAATAGGACTTAGATACTTGGGGAAACTTTCATTTAAAAAATGATTTTCTTTTACATATAAACATGCCACACACACACCAAAATAAAGTCAAAAAACAGAAAGTAAATTTGACAATTGTCTAAAGATAAAAGTCTAGATTTAACACATTTTAGGAAACATGGACACATCTGAAGGCAAAATGACATTCTTTCTATTAACAGAGAAAGAAATAAAATATCCGAGCCCTGAGGCAATAACCTGAAAATGAACCAAAAGTCTTTGCGATCTTTGCTCAGGAATATGAGAACCAAGAGGAATTCACCAACCCACCTATCCTTTAACAAAGGCAGGTGGTACACAGTAACCCGACTTCAGTGTGTTTCCTCCTCTACTTAGTCACATATAGAGAAGAAAAATAAGTTGTCATTTGAGATACCCTGGAGTAGTGGAAAGTATAGGTTTTATATGAACCTTTGTATCAATTATTTACTTCATGGATTGTGAGGATTTGCAACATCATGTAAGATTCTAGCAAACACTAACAACTCAAGAAATACTTACCTAAACTCCTCCAAAATGCTACATTCATTCATACATTCATTCATTCATTCATTTATTCCTTAATAATTGGAAAACAGGCAATTGAGAATAATAAATTAGTTTTTCTAATTATAATTAATATAATTTGTTATATTTTTAATATATATATTTAAAATATATATTATTTAATATATATATTAAATATTAAATATTACATATATATTTAATATATATATAACTAATATATATATATATATAGTTGGGATGTGATGCTGCAATAAAAAAAAATAGACCCCAATATTTCAGTGGCTGAAAACAATAGACTTTTTTTCTTGCTTGTTACAGACCAGTTCATTCAGAAAAGTGAAGCAACTTCTCTACACAGTCTTTCAGAATCCAGGTTGTCAGCAGCTATACCATCTTCAAAATAGCTGTTAAAATCACCCTAACAGCTGCTATTCCAGTTGACTGGAAGAGAAAAGAGAATAGAGAAGCGCATGGGAGATTTTTACAGACCAGCTGTGGAACCCAGATTCTCTTCATTATAATTGAGTCCACAACTAATGTAAAAGTGACTGGGGAATACACTCAACCATGTGTCCGAAGCAGCAGACATCAGATTTGGATCTCTGGTTCATCAAATTTAGAAAGGAAAAAAAAAGAAAAAAAACTATAAATATCTTTTGAACTAAAATTCTAAATTTTTGGTTACATTGTAGTAAGAAGAAAATAAATACTTTCTGCAATAGTACTAATTATTATTAGTAATATGACTGGCAAACATAAATGCACAAGCACTAAATGTTTGTCAGGTATGTGCTCAAGCGTCTGTGTAACAGGGAAGTACAATGGTTAGGAATTGTACTTGGTTAGGGTTGCTAACTAAGTTATGGTGAGAGGTTGGGTGAATTATCCAACCTCTTCTAGTGTCAATCATCTTCATCTATAAAACAAAAATGGTAATCCTACCTACTTCATTAGGATGCAATGTGGATTAATTGGGTTATGCACAAAGCAATTAGAACAAGTCATGGCACATAGTCAGGGTTCCAAAGTTGGCACTGTCAACACTGTGAATGCTTTGCTCATAGAGCCTCTATTTTATATAGTTGCCTGCTACAACTATTTTCACTTTTTTTTTTTCTTTTCAGACAGTCTCCTCACTCTGTCACCAGGCTGGAGTGCAGTGGCACGATCTGGGCTCACTGCAACCTCCACCTCCCGGGTTCAAGCGATTCTCCTGCCTCAGTCTCCTTTGGATTAGGCAATGCACACACCACCATGCCCAGCTAATTTTTGTATTTTTAGTAGAGAGAGGGCTTCACAATGTTGGCCAGGATGGTCTCAATGATTTTCACTTCTTTTAAGCACAATGAATTGTAAATGAAATGCAAAGGGGTTTCAATTCCAATTCAATTAGCCAGTGGGTTCAGTGTTTTGTTTTGTTTTGTTTTTTCAAGTCCCTTTTCATTTCCAAGGCCAAATGAGAACCTCAAAGATGAATGAAAACCACTAGAGGCAGTAAGCAGCACATTCAAGCCAGTCACTCCCATACTTCTCACCTTACCTCAATCCTTCTAACTAGGAAGGAATTGTTAAACTGAAAGCAGAGTAGAGGAAGGAAATTGTGTGGGTAAGCAGAGATATTTTGGCACTCTCGGGGGTCTAAAGCAAATAGTTGTTCCAAGGCGCTGCATGGGATGAAGGAGCTGGAGGATAGTGTAAGATTGAGTCACCATGATGATGATGGGAGAAAATCTATGATCACCTTTGACAGGATGTAAAACATGTCCACGCACAGAAGCTCACAAACAGCAGGCACTGGAATTACACATTCCTTGGCACTGCCAGATATGTTAATAGCCAGTTATATCTGTCGGTCACTGGCAATCAGAAAACCCCAGTCTGAACTTTCCGCTCCTCTCTCTTTTTTGTTGTTGCTCTTTTTAACAGCTTTGTTGAGATATAATCCACCTGCCTTTAAATTCACCTTTTAAAAAGTAGACAATTCAGTGTTTTTAATATATTCACAGAATTGTGCAATTGCCACCACTATCTAATTCTAGAAAGTTTCATTACCTGAAAAGAAATCATGCAACTGTTAGCAATCACTCCCTACAGACCCTGGAAACCACTAACCTGTCAATTTCTATGAATTTGCTTTTTGTGGATTTTTATATAAATGGATTAATATATACGTGGCCTTTTGCGACTGGCTTATTTTGCTTAGCATAGTTTTTTAAGGTTCATCCATATCAGAGCATATATCAGCATTTCATTCCTTGTTATGGCTAAATCATATTTCATTGTATGGATATACCATTTTTGTTTATCTGCTCACCATTTGGACATTTGGGTTGTTTCCATTTGTTGGATGCTGTGAATAATATTGCTATAAACATTCATATATAAATTTTTATGTGGACATTTTTCTTGGGGGCATGCCTAGGACTGGAATAGCTTGGTCCTAGGGTCACTCCATGATTAATTTTGGGGCATTGCCAAACTGTTTTCTAAAGCAGCTGCATGAATCTGCATTCACACCAGCAATGTATGAGGGTTCCAGCGTCTCCACATCTTCACCAATGCTTGTTATTGTCTGTCTTTTTTTCATTGTAGCCATCCTAGTGTGTTTGATATGGTCTCTCATTGTGGTTTTAATTTTATTTCTCTAATGGCAATGATGTTGAAATATTTTTATGTACATATTGGCCATTTTTTATGTCTTCCATGAAGAACTGTCTATTCAAACCTTTTGCCCTTTTTTTCAATGTATTTATTGTCAAGTTGCAAGTTATTTTATAAAAGGACTTATATTGATACAAGTCCTTCATCATATATATGATATGTAAGTATTTTCTCCTATTCTTTATGTGGTCTTTTCACTTTCTTCATAATGTCTTTTAAATACAAAAGTATTTAATTTTGACTATTTTTAACTTATCTGTTTTTTTCCTTTGACTTTTGCTTTTTGTTTCATATCTAAGAGCTCATTGCCTAATCCAAAGTTGTAAAAATTTTTCCTGTGTTTTCCTCTAAGGAGAACAAACTTGGCTTTGTTCTTCCACCTCTCTACCTGCTCTTCTTCATTCTGCTTAACTATCTTATCTTCTCCATGCATCCACACCACTAAGAGTTTTATAGTTTTAACTCCTACATTTAGAACTCTAATCTATCGTAAGTTAATTTTTGTATATGGTGTGAGGGATACGTCTGACTTCATTCTTTTGCTTTTATCTCATATCTTGATGTTCCTGCACCATTTGTTGAAGACTGTTCTCTCCCTATTGAATTGTCTTGGCACTCTTGTCAAAAGCAATTTGCCAGAATTGTAAGGGTTTATTTTTGTACTCTACCCCTCTATCTTGTCTCAAATGTTACTGATAAAGTGAAAGACTGAAGGGAGAAAAAATGAATCCACGTGGTGGAAATTCTCCATGTGAGTTAGCACAAGTGATCAGCTTTGCTTCCCATTCCCTGTAGTGTTTGGGGAGTTCTCCATCGACAGGCATCAGCTAATGGAAATAGTACTTGAATGTTACCAATGGCCTCCTACAAGTCAAACTAAGTTGTCCTTTATTTCAGTAATGTCCCCCGACATTTGGCATTGCTATCCACTTCTAGAAACTTGGCTTTGTTCTCCTTTTACTTCTGTAATTGTTCTTCTTCAGTCTACTTCACCATCTTACTTTTTTCTCTGACTATCCATACCTTAAAAGTTGGTTTTCCACAGAGATTTATCTTCATAGTTCTCTTTATATTTAAAGACATCTGGTTGTCATACAATATCCATTCTTATGCTTTGTGCACAACAGAAGATCAACTTTTATCTGGACACATTGCTTCAGAACTAGATGACAACATGCCCCAACATCCCTTGCATGTTTTTATCGCCATGTGTCTTAACTATGGATAGTAATATGGAAGCAAAAGTGTTGTATGAATCTGGAAAATGTCTTAATTGGTTACGGAATGCATTCTTGCTTTGCTCTTCCTGTTGCTGGTAATCTGGAACACAGTGGGGATGGCTGGAGCCCCAGTTAAGTCATGATCATTTTGGAATTTTTTTAAATTCTGTGTAGCAAACTTAATTGAGAAACTGTCAAAGGCTATGCATTCAGGTATCACTGAACCAATATTTATTAAGCATCTACTACCTATCATGTACTGTGACAGGTATCATGGTGATGTGATGCTGTCCTCATTAAGTCTACAGCCTATAGGGAGATACATAAATATATATACACATAAAACCCTTAATGGTAATTTTTATAATAATAATATTATAGAAAATATGTGGTGTGCCAGGGTAATACAAGGAATAAAACAATTAATCCTGTCAAGGTTTTAGAAAGCTTTGTGAGGAAGCAATATTTGTATTGAGACTTGATAGACTTTGTAAATAAAAGAGGAAAACCATTACAGATAATGTAGGGTTTACAAATGTATGGATTGTACAGATGGGAAAGTTCATGATTAGTTTAAAAATGCATTATTAGTTATGACTAAAGAAAAAGCTATTATGTGTGTGTGACGGGGAGAGAGAGAGAGAGAGAGAGAGAGAGAGAGACAGACAGAGAGAGAGAGAGACAGAGAGACGGAGATGAAGAGAGGAATGGAGGGGAGAAGACAGAGACAGAGAGGAGACAGAGAGGAAACAGATCCTGGGAAGCAGCAAGTGATCAGAGAAGAACAGCAACAGAGGGTGTTCCAAGGAAATAGGAATTTGGGGTATTGCATGTAGAACTGAGAATGTATGTCTCAGCTTATGAATCAGAGATAGAAAATATGTTTGAATCCTGATGTCAACTCTAATTTTGCCTGCCTAAAGTACTATGTTGAGAAAAATGCTGAATTTACACCTGATCTCAGGAAAGAGTGACATAAAGTATTAGAAATGCTGGCATGATTTCTAGGGCCATATCTTCCTGAAGGTGGCTGATTTTATCTGATCTCAGAAACCAAGTAGAGTTGGGCCTGGTTAGTACTTGGATGAAATGTTCCCATGAGTTTGGGACATGTGGTGGTTAATTTTATGTGTCAACTTGGCTGAGCCACAGTGATCAGGTATGTGATCAAACGTTATTCTAGATCTTTCTCTGAGGGTATTTTTGGATGAGATTAACATTCAAACTTATGGACTTTGAGTAAAACAGATAGTCCATCACAATGTGAGTGACCTCACCAATCAGTTGAAGTCCCAAGTAAAATAAAAGACTGACCTCCCTGAACAAGGCAGAATTCTGAATCTCATGGCCTTTGAACTTGAACTGCAGTATCAACCTGTGTTTCCAGCTGATGTCCTTTGAGTTTGAACTCCAGCACTGGCTTTTCTCCAAGTCGCCAACCTATTGGCCCAACCCACAGATTTTGAACTTACCACCCTTCATAACCACATGACACAATTTCTTAAAATAAATCTCTTTATTGCTCTTTCTGTATATACATCCTATTGGTTCTGTTTCTCTAGAGAACCCCAAGTAACATCAAAGGACTGAATATTCACATGTGAGGAATTAAAAACAGTTTCGAACCTTGGCAAAAACACTTTGAGATAAGTGTGGTTATTAACCTGTTTTACGTGAAGAAAACTAAAACAAAGAGAGATTAAATTATGTGGGCTTGGAACTTTGGCTGTGGGGGCCTGGAACTTTGGTTGTGAGGGCCTAGAGATCACGCCCTTAGGCCACCCAGCTTTTCAGCATACTCCTGCTGATGTAGTTACAGGAGAACAAGTTGTTAAAGGCACTAAGCCACAACCTGCTACAGGATACTCAAGGTTTCCAAGGGAATTTCACGCCCTCAAAGAGTCTAGTCTTTTAATTTCTGATTTCTATGTTCTATTTATTCCTTCTTATTTCATACAAATGGCCATGGCCTCAAGTCTTCTGAAAAAAGTGAATCTGGGTGAGAAAATGACTTCTAAAAAATCCTGTTGGCTTTCCCTTCAAAAGACATGCAGGCTCCAACCATGTCTTATCCCTTCACTGATATATTTTGATGCAAGTCACCATCATCTCTCTCCTAGATACTGCAATATTCCCCTAGCTAATCCTTCTCCTTTTATCCTAGTCCCTCTACTAACTACTCTCAAAATAGCTACAAGAGATAACATTGATATCTTAGATCAATTTACTCTGCTCCATCTCTTCAAAAGATACCAATCTGAGCAAACGGCAACATTGTCACAGAGGTCTATAAGACTATACAGCTTCTGTTCCTACTCCATTAACTCTCTGAAGTTATATACTGCCTTCAGTCACACTGGCCTCTGACTTTCTACAGACTTGTCTGATATATCTAAAGGTCTTTCACACTGGGCGATCCCTCCTCCTGAAATGCTCCCTGCCCAGAGAGCCATAGGGCTTACTCCCTCAACTCTTGCAAGTGTTGGGATAAATGAATCAATAAGAACTATCTCACCCATTCTGTTTACAATGGCACCATTTTACTCCCCCTTGCCCTTTTTTTTTTTTAAATTTCTGTTTCAATAGCACTTGAGAGCATTGTAGGTGTTCCTTAACTATTTGCTGAATATGTGTGATTATACTTTCATTTGACCTTTTTCCAAAGGCATGACTCCATTGCCTGGTCAAAGACGTTTAAAAGGCCCATAGTCACACTTGGGGAGGCCGAGGCGGGTGGATCATGAAGTCAAGAGATCGAGATGATCCTGGCCAACATGGTGAAACCCCATCTCTACTAAAAATACAAAAATTAGCTGGGCGTGGTGGTGCATGCCTGTAGTCTCAGTTACTTGGGAGGCTGAGGCAGGAGAATCGCTTGAAGCCAGGAGGTGGAGGTTACAGTGAGCCAAGATTGTTCCACTGAACTCCAGTCTGGGCCACAGAGCAAGACTCCATCTTAAAAAAAAAAAAAAAAAAAAAAAAAAAAGGCCATAGTCTTACCAACACCTGCTAAAGCTTTAGTTTTGTCACTGGTGTTTCAGTTAGGACACAGGGGTGATTTACTTTTTCACTCTTGTGAGGGTGTAAATTGTGGGACTCCCAGTCAAGGCAGTTTGGAGCCATATATAGATAATTTATGCTTCAGCAAAGAAGAAAATATTTTGTCTTTCCATTTCTACTTGAAAACTATCTAAATTTAGCTTCAGTGCCTCTCTTTAAGAGTTCTTTAAAACCATCAAGCAGCAGCCAACACTCTTCCATATTCTGAATGTGTTGTACTTTTCCTGCATGTAATGGCTCAGTCCATAGGTGATATGCATTCTCATAGTCGGCCATTTTACTATTACATAACAATGGTCACCCACTCTCTAGACTAGAGTATCTGCACCACTCATTATCCAACTACCTCTACTATGGCAATGTCACATTTTCATTTTTATTATTGCAGCATTCCACTTACATTACAAAATTCTACCACATAGTTGAAATGCTTGCCTGCATATGATAGAAAAAACAACAACAACAACAAAAAAAAGCCTTAAATAAAATAGAAGT
Organism: Macaca thibetana thibetana; assembly: GCF_024542745.1. Taxonomy (NCBI): domain Eukaryota; kingdom Metazoa; phylum Chordata; class Mammalia; order Primates; family Cercopithecidae; genus Macaca; species Macaca thibetana. Next base: position 78,784,315 of record NC_065581.1, read on the forward strand.
TTATTCGTCTTTCATGCAACAGAAAACATATGAGGCCCAGGCTTCTTTCAATGCTCAGGTCCAACAAACTGAAAGTATAGCCTTCATTCTCATAGTCCCAGCAATACGCAAGAGTTTTAAACATATCTTTCTTTTTTAGATACTAGATAAAAGAACAGGACACTAAAAAAAAAAGAAAAAGAAAAAAAAACAGCAATCTTCTCTTAAAAGAGACTTATAGGAATTCACAGGTAACATTTCTGCTTATATCTCATTGACTAAACATTAGTTACATGGCCCACAACCAGATTCAGGGGAGGCTAGGAGATGAAGTTCTTTATCAAAGAGAACACACGTCTAGCTAAAAACCAGGATTCTGGTTTATAACAAAGAAGGAAAGAATGAATATTGGAACAACTATGAACAGTTAGAAGTCAATTCATTAAAATTCCAAGAGAAGAAGATAGAATTTAAAATTATATTGTATTAATTTGAGTCTGAAAGAGTATCCAAGAACTACTGCATATCTGTATCTTCTGAATACTACATATTCTGAATACTATATATTCTGAAACTTCAGGCACCATCTAATCCTGGGGTATGCACTTAGCCCCATACCATGCTGCTAAAAGACCAATAACCAAATGAGACATGACACCCAGCTGGACCATTCCCAAACATCAGATGATGTAATGTTGTTTATGTCCAAAAATGTTCAGATAGATAAGCAAAGCCACAGTTAACTTGAACTAAAATGTGAGGAACATGACATATAGTGTTCCAACACTCCTCTTGACATAGCTCCCCTCTATCCATTCCAACTTAGGAAAATATGCTAAGCATTATGTTCTTTGCCTTTGCTTAAATATCATACCTTCCTAAATCATTGAAAGGAATGAGCATAAGCAAACTTTAAACCAAAGAAATAAAAAGATCTCTAAAGCGGTTACAGTTTCAAAATATGGACTACACACATTATTTGAAAAACTATGCTGTGGAATTAAGGATGTTTGGCAGAAAACTTTTTAATTAGCTCTACTGTTACATTCCATAAAGCTAAACTCAACTTGCATTTAAAAATAAAAGAAATTCCATAAGGCAAATAATTTATTTTCAGAGAATCATATCAATCACAATGGATCACCTGTCTGGAAACTAACAAATTCAAGCCTGGGATCCTGGGTCACAGCCTAGGTACCCTTCATTTGGCTTATGAGACTAAGCAGGGTTCTCCCTGAGGCAGAGGCTTCCTTGCCAGTGCTCATGTTCCAGCTGAATACTCACAGCAGTTTCACGGCAGCCCCTTTGGAGGAAAGGAGACTGATTACACAAATGCAGGTAAGCCATGTAAAGATAAATGAGTCCAAACTCTACAGCTTCTGCTTGCCATTTCAAATCAGAAAGACACACAGACTGACATATTTTTCTGCCCAGGAGCATTTTACATTTCCAAAGAGAAAACTAATACTGTTAACATTCAGTGAAGGAGAAGCAGCAATATCCAAAGAAACTTTTTGGATGTGGAAGAGGAAAATGAGGAAGAAGAGAAGAGGGAGGAAGAGATAGAAAATGTGGATAAGAAAAAAAATGTTTGGGTCCAGTTTCAAGATTCAAAGGAGTTGTCACCAAATCTGAAAACTGGAAGAGACTAATTTGACGTAAAAATAATTCAACTCGAATTGTGATAAACGGGAACTTCCAATGTGTATACTATATTGAAGTTAGTCTGAATTTTTTCATAATCAAAAGTATACTTTTTAAAAATACTCGTATTTAGTAGGTATAACACATTTTTCTTTAAATTAAATATCATCTTCTCAGATCAATCAATAACCATTTAATAAATGTCTTCATATGGAGGCCACCCAGCTATATGCTCAGATATAATCGGATGAATTTTAACAAGTCACATTTACATATTTCAAGGCCTCTAAAGATAAGGACAAAATTTGTAAAAGATAAAGACAAAATAAAAAGATCTTATTTTACAGCACTAACCTTTACGTTAATGTCACTCTACGTCTACTATAATGTTTCTGTCTTTAAAACTGTTTCACAGGGGTTATTGACCATTGTATGTTCTTAGTACTTACAACATGAAGGCGACAAGTAGATTGATCTTATAGTTTATCTGGAGACTATATGAAAAAGAAAATTAACATGCAGTTTAAAAAATTTTAAACCAAGAAGAAAATGTCTAAAAATTTAAAGAGATTACTCAGGAAATACTTTAAAAGCTACTCCACTATGACTGAAAGCAAGTTAAAAATTTAGAATTACTCTTTCAACTTTTGCTCATGGTTGTATGATTTAAAGTGAAGAAGTCAAAAAAAGCTTTGTTGATATCAAGTCCATGACTATGGTCAGTACATGGTTAATCTTTGTTTAGGTAGATAGGAGCATATTGGGTATGATTTGGCAAGTCCAGTAAAACATCCCCTGCCTGGAAATATCTTGCCCAGCAGCAGGCCAAAGTACGCACTGACCATGAGATCATCTTGACATCAATCTGTGTTACCATTTTCTTTCTCCTTGGGGAAAAGGATAACTTTTTAAAACAGAAATTCCAGACCGGATGCGGTGGCTCACACCTCTAATCCCAGCACTTTGGGAGGCCGAGGCGGGTGGATCATGAGGTCAGGAGCTCGAGACCAGCCTGGCCAACATGGTGAAACCCTGTCTGTACTAAAAATACAAAAAATTAGCCAGGCGTGGGCCAGTGCCTGTAATCTTAGCTACTAGGGAGGCTGGGGCAGGAGAATCACTTGAACCCAGGAGATGGAGGTTGCAGTGAGCCAAGATTGTGCCACTGCACTCCAGCCTGGGTGACAAGAGTGAGACCCCATTTCACACACACACACACACAAAGAAAAACAGAAATTCCAAAACCACAAAGGAGAAAACCTTGATATATTTATATATTTATGATGCAATAAGTGTTTACAAATGGTAGACTGGAAAAATATATGCGACATAACTGACAGAAAAAAATACATTATCCTACAAATTAAGAAACAATAAATCCAAAGGATTACAAATCACGCTGCTATAAAGACACATGCACACCTATGTTTATTGTGGCACCATTCACAATAGCAAAGACTTGGAATCAACCCAAATGTCCATCAATGACAGACTGGATTAAGAAAATGTGGCACCTATACACCGTGGAATACTATGCAGCCAGCCATATAAAAGGATGAGTTCATGTCCTTTGTAGGGACATGGATGCAGCTGGAAACCATCATTCTCAGCAAACTATCGCAAGAACAGAAAACCAAACACTGCATGTTCTCAATCATAGGTGGTAACTGAACAATGAGCGCACTTGGACACAGGCAGGGGAACATCACACACCAGGGCCTGTTGTGGGGTGGGGAGAAGGAGGAGGGATACCATGAGGAGATATACCTAATGTAAATGACAAGTTAATGGGTGCAGCACACCAACATGGCACATGTATACATATGTAACAAACCTGCATGTTGTGCACATGTACCCTAGAACTTAAAGCATAATTTTTAAAAAAAAAAAAAAAAAGCAAGTCATCAAAGCAAAAAAAAAAGAAAAGAAAAGAAATGATAAATCCATGAGTAAATGGCCAAAAAATATGAACAAACCTGTCAGAGAAAAAGAATTGCAAATTACCTGTTTCCACAAAAGTTGATTTTGTTCTTCTTCCCATTCTGGTTAGGTTCAATGTTTTAGAGAAAAGATCAGGGTTAACAGCAGCCTAGCCAGGAAAAGTTATATATGGTATGAGGAGAGTTGGTTTCTCTCTTTTTCCAGTCCACGATTCTGTTAAGGTATTGAAATCTTCTATATGCTATAGTATTTATTGTCTTGACGGGAACTACCAGGAAAAGCCACAGAGCTTAATTGAGAAGTCTTCTCTTAAGAATGTATGCCAAATTTAATCCTCTAATACAGAATTCAAATGATATTTTCCCCAATTGTGTGAGGCAAAATCTCCTCACTAGTCTCTCCTGAGCTCTTACCCCAAACAAAGTAGAGCTAAGAAACCACATATGACACCACCTCCACCTTGCACTAGATTTTCTGTGGAAAAGTATGTAGTTCTGTACAAACAAAAAAGTGACACATAATATCCCACAATAGTGTCAGCTATTGATTCCCTTTTATTTAATGATTATAAGATTATTTTGATTTTGCATTTCTTCTTGAGTCAATTTTGATACATTTTATCTTTCTTTTTTAATTTGAATCATTTATTATGTTGTTGCCAGAATAAATATCTGTATAACATGTTCTGTCATAGAAAATTATATTAAAGGAATTGTCACTAGGCTTGTCATTTCCCCAGGGTACATACAAATGTGTTTATTTATAGCTAGATTTTACCATATTCTTAAAATATCACATACGTATACACTGCACATTAGCAATAGGAAATCAATGAATAGTTGCAAGACAGACTGACTTTATAACTTTATAATGATTTTTGACCTCACAAATCACCATCAGATTTCAATGTTGGTTTGGTTTCCTTCTTATCAAAGACAGCCCCTCCCCCCACTCCCTCTCTTTGTTTCTCTCCCTCTCTGTCTTTAGCTACATGGCTCCCCCTTTTTTTTTTTTTTTTTTTTTTTTTTCCATAGGTTATTGCGAAACAGGTGCTGTTTGGTTACATGAATAAGTTCTTTAGTGGTGATTTCTGTCTTGCCTCACAGAGGTCCTTGGGGAGGGCTGGCACTGGGAAATGACACATTTTATCATTCTAGAAAAGTATTGGTTTTATCTAAGTTTTCAAATTTTCAACATAAGCTATATATTTTATAATACAGCCAGTATATTTATCTGTTTCCTATTTTTCATTCCAAATATTGTTTAATGCTTTTGTGCTAAACAAACTGGCCAAGGTCATGTTTAATTGGTATTATTACATTTTAAAATAAACTTTTTTTTTTTTTTTTGCTTTATTGATTCTTTTTCTCCTATCTTTTCTTCTAGTTAATAAATTCTTGCTTCTTATTATTTTCTTCTGTCTACTTTTTTGGGGGTTTATTTCCATTTTATTTTTTAAAATTCTGAGATATATCCTTAGCTTTTCAAAATTTTGATGTTATCATTTTGTAAAATACCTTTTCTGTATTTAAGGCTATGAATTTTCCTCTAACTTCAGCTATATCCCACAAGTTTTGATACATAATAATTTTATTACCATTTACATCTTAGTATTCTCTAGTTTTTATTACATACTTTCCTTTATTGTTTAAGTATTTAGACTTTTTGTTTCAAATGCATAAGATTATATGATGTCAAGACTGTATAATAATGATACATTCATATTTGTTCTTTGATATTGAGACATTTATAGCCTAATATGTGGTCAATTTTTATAACTGTTATCTATATATAAGAAGAAATTATATTTTTGATGGGTGCAGAGTTCTATAAGCACTCTTTAAGGAAGCTTATTATTATTCAAATATTCTCCATTCTTTTTAATTTTGGGTCTGTTTTATATATTGCTTATGTAGGGAGATGTATTAAAATCTCCCACTATGACAGTGAGTGTGTCAATATCTTTCTCTAGGTCTGATACTTTTTGCTTTAGGTGAAATCAATATTATTAGATACATACAAGTTTGGTTGTTACATCTTTCTGGTAAATTAAAACTATAAGTATGCTTTTGCTTTAGTGACTATTTTGTTTCATGTTACACCAGCTGTATCAACCTTTTGATGAGTATTCCACTTTTTGTAGCCAGTGTTTCTATATTCTATATTTTATTTGTGACACTTATAAGTTATAAATAGCAGAAACCTATTTTTGTCTAATCTGAAAAATCTCTGCATTTAATTGCTAATTTACATTTATTTACATTTATTGAGATTGTTGGTACTCTTAGATTAGATTTATTTTTAGAATTTCTATTCCTTTGGTTGTTAATCTTACTACTTAAGATAAACATAAAACAAATTGTGATGTATACTGTATTTATAACCTCCTCTTAAATAATATAGGGCTTTAGAAAGTCTACATTTGTATTAACACCCTCCCAACTTATGTTTTCCCATCCAGTCTTTTAACTATATATTTATTTTATTACTCTTATGAGACATTTTATTGTTTTATGCATTTTGTGTAGTCATATATGTGTATATATAGACACAATTATTATAATAGTTTATTAATTTAGATTTATATAGTTCTATATATTTGACCATTTGTCCATCATCCTTGCTTGAGTCCCAGACCTTTCTTTGAGATAACTTTCTTTCTTGTTTCATGAAGACAATCCTCTTGAGTTGTGGTTGAGCTTGATATGTAAATAAGATTTGACATTTATTTTCTCTCAACATTTTAATGATAAAATATTGTAAAATTTTGCAATATGATTTCAATGTCTTCAGTCTGTATTGTTACTGATGAGAAGTTTGATGTGATACTAATTATCTTTTCTTTAAAACTAATTCAACTTTCCTTTCTTTTAAAGTCTTTTCTTTGTCTTCACTGTTTAGAAGTTTCCTGAATCTGAGGATATATGTCTTCCATCAATTCTGAAAAATTGGGTTTTCCCATGCTCACTCTTCTCTCTTTCTAAAATAACAATTAAACTTATGATATGATTTCTTAGATCATTCTCCATGTCTTTTATCTTCCTTCTTTATTTTTCATCTCGTGGTCTCTCTGGGTTGAAATCTGGGTAATTTCTTTAGCTATATTTTCCAGTTTGCTAATTATCTCTTCACCTGTGTCTAATATTCTGTTAACCCACCCTTTTAGCTTTTAATACCAAAGACATACGTTACCAGATGTTTTATCTGGATTTTTTCTCAGATCTGCCTACCCATTTTTGTAAATCTTATTGTTTATTAATATTTTTAATTCTTTTTTTATTTATTTAAGCATTTTAAAACAAATTTGTTTTATATTCTATACCCTATCCTCAACACCTGAGGATCTACCAGGTTAATTTCTGCTATTTGTTCTTCTTTTCCTTTTATTCTCCTGACTCTGGTTTGCATAATTTGTTTACTCAGGCTATTTGTAATTTTGGATAATGGGCTCATGTTTAGCTAGACTCTATCTGTAGGAATCCTGCAATACCTGGTTTGTGTATTCAGCAAGAGAATACTTGTTTTTGCTTATGTCAAGGTATTCAGAATGCTAGAAACCCAGTGGTTAATTTTAGGTTAGTTTTTAGGTCTGAGTGTTCTATACCATGCAGGAAGTACAAATTCAATCACCAAAACTGAGGCTTAGATTCAGTTCATTCTCCATCTCTTTTCCAAAAGGCATTTTTTTTTCCTGCCCTGCTATCCTTTCAGTGAGCATGTGTCTCAGTTCCATAGCCCACGTTTCACACAGGACCAGGTCTGCCCTTTTGTGGCTACTGAAATACAAACTTACAAAGGAGCAAATGACCTAAGGTCAGCTGCAGATTCAGTATCAACTACCACCCTCATACACGACCCTGTATACACCTAGAGGGTACACACTCCACACTGGTAGTTCTTCTATGGGTTATTTTTGACCTAGAAATAAGAATAAGTGTACTCTAGTGATAGTAGCAGTAAATTGTGATGTTTTGGAAATATTGGTGCCCATTTTTCCTTCATGTGGATTAAAACAATCTGTTGAAAGGAAGAATAAGACTAAGGTACAGAAAGAAGCAGAGATAAGAAGTAGTGACAAAGTGTCCTGGCACTTCATTGCTTCTACTTGTTCTTGAATCTTAGATGATCCAGTTGTGTCTCTGTCCATTCCACGATTAATTAACTTTACCTTTCCTTTAATTGCTGAGAAACTCTTTGGCATAAACTAGTTGAGATTATGTCTCTGAGCTTTGCAATAAAAGGAGTCCTGAATAATACACAAGTATTTTGTTTTACACATTTTTCTCTTTTTCACATCCCGCAAAGCCTATGCATTACATGACAACTGCAAGTTGTTGAATTAAATTGACTTAAATAAGATAACCACAGTAGTTCTACTGAGACCTGAAAATTAACTTTTTGTTTGGTCCCAGACTACTTCCAGTCAGTGCTTTTAAAATCTTCCAAGAATCAGGACCAAAAGAAATAACACATCCTGAAAACTGACTCAAATAGCATCACCTACCCCAAGGTGGGCAGAAAATGATCCTTCCTTGCACCACAAAACTCACATGCTTTAAGGACCCTTGAGAATCAACCCTGCACAACAAAATAAATGCTCAAGCACTAATCTGAATTGTCTGAATATTGAAAATTTTTCTGAAGTTCTTAGAAAGGAAAGGTTTTATAGTCATGATTCTAAAACATAGAGAAAAAGATCACAATTCAAAATTAGTGACTAAGTGTACACAAGCAAACAGGAACAGAGGTCTGAAGCAATTCATTGGTAATGCATATCAAGATGTGCTACTATATAAAAATACCTTTGTGCCTCAAGTCAGCCATGTTGCTTGTCATTAGTGATCAAATCTTGCTCCTCACATTTTGGATACACAAAATCAATGAAGCAGGCCAATCAGAATGGAGCTTAGGGTATAGAAATTAAATCTTTATGCTGTCTTGGAAGATGGCTATCAAATAGTCAACAAGTAAAATAAAGGCCTAATTTTCATTACTTCTCTCCATGCTCAAATCGTAATATATAAAAGGCATCCTTGTCTAGTAGTCCTATATAATCTTACTGTCACTCCAAATATTAACACCAAGGCTTATGTCCCATGTAAATATACTTATATAAATTTAATAGAATTATATTTTCATGCCACTAAATTTTGAACAGTGTGTTAGTCTATTCTCATGCTGCTAATAAAGACATACCCGAAACTGGGTAATTTATAAAGAAAAGGAGGTTTAATGGACTCCCAGTTCCACATGGCTGGGCAGGCCTCAAAATCATGGCTGAAGGCAAAGGAGGAGTAAAGTCACATCTTACATGGCAGCAGTCAAGAGAGTGTGTGCAGGGGAACTCTACTTTATAAAACCATCAGATCTCATGAGACTTATTCACTATCATGAGAACAGCACTGGAAAGACCCACCCCCATGATTCAATTCAACCCACCCTCCCATGACATGTGGGAATTATGGGAGCTACAAATCAAGATGAGATTTGGGTGGGAACACAGCCAAACCATATCAAATAGAAAAGAAAGAAAAGGAAGGAAAAGATTACGAGAGCCAGGATGCAACATTGTGATTTATCTTTTTGTTTTTTACATATTCACATTTTTATTGAAATCATAGATTATATATTTCAAGAAAAGAGTCCCCATTCCTAACCCATTAACTTCTCATTTCCTTTCTTAAACTTCAGAATATATCTATTTGTTTCTTTGGAAACTACAAATCATTTGGGAGATCTCCTCACTGGCTGTTTTAGTCCTTTGTCTTTGAGAAATGGGCTTCCTCCCACTGGAAGCCGCTAAAAGGATTTTTCCAAAGGAACTACACCACAATGAAGTGACTGCACAGGCAATTATTCGAGGAAAACGCTCCCTGTGAGTTGGCCAGACAAGATGAAATTGAATAATTTTATCTTAAACCCTAAAGAGGAGAATAAGAGACTTGGGAATACAAAAAGAATAGGTGCCAAAAAAAATTTCCCCACACAGGGAAAGGAATGGTCAAGTACCAAAGCACAAGTCAAAAAAAAAAATGATGTCTTGGCCTGTCCTACTTAACGATGACCAGGAGCTTTCTCTCATTCTCTGCGATTCTGCTTGGAGTTATCGTATTGTGTGTTAGTGTAAAATAAAAATAACCACAATAAAAAATAAATAAATGCCCTTCCAGAAGATACTGTATCCAGGCATTAAAAGTCCAGCATATGAGATATATTTGATCCACTGAAAATAATATACCATTGGAACTAGTGAAGTCCACTTCTATAATAAACAGAACATCTTGGCTTAGTTCTTTAATATTTTATCAACATGTTCAGAAGTATTTCCTTTAAGTGAAATCCTTACTGTCATGAGCTTTTGCTTTTAAATTTGGGAAATAACTTTAATTTCCATGAAGAATTATAAATGAGAATTATAAATATTATCAGCATTGAGCAACACCACAAAATCCCTTCTCATGTTAAAAGTAAGCAAACTGTAACCTAGAAAGGTGTTCAAGTTTAATCAGCTGCTTAGTGACAGGGTCACAGCCAGAAGATATGTGTCCCTGATCCTAGCCCTACTGTTCTGACCACCTGCTCACCACTCAGTATTCTGCTAAGTGGAAAATAAATATAATAATAATTTGTGCAGATATAATTTTTAAACTATTTCTGTAAGGCTAAGTGTAAATTTGTTAATGGCAAATTTTCTCATTCTAACACAGTGGCAAGTGCTGATAAGTTTATCTTACCATAAACTGATTTTTATCAATTCAGTGCCTTCACTGCATTTTAGTTTTCTATTCAAACATTTAAGTCAAAACCTCTGACTATAAAAAATACAGAAAAAGATTAATTTTGTTTTTACATTGTCAGCAGAAGTACTACAGCCATTCTACCTGCTATGAAAAGTAAATAGTAAATTAATGCTCAAAATTAATATTAGGCTGGACGCAGTAGCTCATACCTGTAATCCCAGCACTTTGGGAGGCCAAGGCAGGCGGATCACCTGAGGTCAGCAGTTTGAGACCAGCCTGGCCAACATGGAGAAACCCCATCTCTACTTAAAACACAAAATTAGCTGGACGTTGTGACACATGTCTGTAATCCCAGCTACTCGGGAGGTTGAGGCAGGAGAATCACTTGAACCCAGAGCCGGAGGTTGCGGTGAGCCGAGATGGCACCATTGCACTCCAGCCTGGGCAACAAGAGTGACAAGTCCATCTCAAAAATAATAATAATAATAACAATAATCTTAATAAATTCAGGTTGACAATGACACGGATCACAGAGCATAAAATTATGTGCTGTGACCTTACAATATACATTCATAAATGCTTGACTTATGCAGTAGATTTTTATTACTACTGTTTTTCGTAAGTCAGTATTACTTCTAAGAAGGTCAAAATGGGAAGAAATTTCAGGTTAGCCTCCATATAAAATGTGTCTAAATTCCAGGACTGAAAAAGGGGAAATAATATTGATGTTAACCTAAATGACATAAAATACCTAGAAAATCAGAATTGATTGGAAATGGCATATTTGAGTGTTTTTCACATTTACTAATGAAGAGCATACTGTATTTGTGTAAACAACGTGTCAAAAAAGTGGCCTTATACTTTAGACATGTAGCAAATGAGAAATTTCCCTGGAAATGATAAATATTTGAATAACAACTCAAAAGTTACTGAGAATGGAACTGGAAACGGAAAATAAACCAGGCAATGAAGAAATCTGAGGGCTAGGCACAAGGGACTCCAAAATTGAATCCACAGTCTTTACACTCAAGTTGCCTCATGTCTAGTTGGCAGGCAGAAATGTAAATGTAACCCACATGTTTGCTGGGGTCACTCTGTCCTTTCAGAGTTTCTATAAAGCAGCATTAATTTCAGGGGACTCCTATTCTGAGGCTTTCTCATTCTGATATCTTGTTCTTGCTGAACTATCTCACCGCCATCCTTCCGCCCTGCTCTGACCAGATTTTGAATAGAGTTTCTTGTCCTTGAGTTCAACTGAAACATCACTCATACAAGGCATTTGCATATGACAGATGTCACTGAGGGTCTGTGGCAATGGGAGAAGGACCATTATATCATAAAATCATACACCACAGAACTTGACCATGGAATTAAAAAGATCCCTGGGCTCATAAGTCCTCTAGTCACTTTATTCTGGCCATTTTGCTCTGGTTTCCCACTTTCCCATCACATTCTGCCCTTCTTCCCTTTCTTCTTTCTCCTGCTTACCACTCAAGCCCAATTCTCCTTAACCTCTTTGAGTCATTCTTTATTTCACTGCTTCTTCTAGAGCATGCCTTAACAACCTCATCATCATCTTCCCCAAAAGTAATCGGTTAGCATATTTTTCTAAACAGAGGCAGATGCCTCCATAAAAGGAGCTCTTGGATCAGATGTTAAAGTAACAAACTTCTCCCTAGCAACATGTGTGATACAGTATGATCATTCCTCCGAAATTAATGCAGTGTCAGCAGCAGCAGCAGTTGTAGAGGAGAAAGCAATGGAGGCCTCACCTTTATTGCCTGTATTAATAAAATTTATCTCTCTTTTCACAGTTACCATGAGGATTAACTGATTGTGCATATGAACTCTGAGTTATATCCTAATACAACATATGCTATTCAATATTTAGCCATATCTGATTCATAGTGCACTTTCAACTTATTTGACAGGCATTCTTCCACACCTACCATAAGGCAGAGAGAGACTGAGGATGTTTCAGGAACAAAAAGTCATCGAAGATGATCCTTTTAAAATATTTACCTTTGAAACAGGCCACGATGGGACATTTTGGGTTGTTCTAAGACAGAAGAACATGACAAAGATGAGTAAGAAAGAAAATATACAATGAATTCATTCATATAGGAGAGTACTGGTGGATAAATTACAAGTAGATTAGGCAGGGGCTTAAAGGCAGGGTAATGATTTCAGATTTAATTTAATAAATTGAAAACAAAATCACTGCTGTCAGGTGTGATGTGAATGACAAATAAATAAGCGATTTGATTGCATAATAGTATCAGAGCATTCAGAATGTGAGTTTTAAGACTTTGTGTTTTCTGCTGTGGTCAAGATATACTTTGATTTGTGTTCAGTCAGGACTCCATTATTTGAGAACTTTCATAAACTGCAGCTAATTCAAAGAGAATGGTAAGGAAGCCTGGTACCATCGCACATGAGGAACGACAAAAAGAACAAGGAGCGTTTGCCCTGTAAAAGAGCTATTACAAGGGGATGACGTAATAGACCGTGACATTCCTAAGAACATGATTTGGTATTTTTGACCTTTGAGTCCTCAGTGCCTACATATGGTTGTTACTCAATAAAGATCTGTTGAATAAATGAATAAATAATTGAATGGCCAGCTGTCAGACAGAATAGAAATTACATTTGTTCTTTGTGTCCCTAAAGGGCAGAGGGTGATGGGAGTTACAAAGATAGAGATATAGATGGCAACTCAACATAAAGAAGATTTTAACACGTGCAACCTCCCAGCGATGAATGGAAATTCTGCCAGAGATGGTCAAGTTTCAACTCACATGCTAGGGTGAACAAGTTCATGCTTGACAAGGAATGACTGAAGCATCCCTTGAACTCTGTGACTATTCGGCTTCATCAAAATTGTTGAATTTACAGCATGATATAGGTCTCTTACAATGACTTGCAATAACTTTGTTAATATTACTTGTAAATGTAGTAACAAATCGCCCTAAAAAATTCACTTCTTAAATGATGCTCATGTTGAATTTTGAGGTGTTTCATGAGTCACAAATTGGTGCGAGGAGATCACACATAGGTAAACACAAAGGCAACCCCCTACCTCCCACCATGTGTACACATTACATGAAGTTTCCAATTTATTTAGCTGAAGACATGAAGGCTTGTCAGAGTCAAGTGGCTCCACTTGCAAAGGCAGATGTTGCAAATCTCTTTTTTTTTTTTTTTTTTGAGACGGAGTCTGGCTCTGTCGCCCAGGCTGGAGTACAGTGGCCGGATCTCAGCTCACTGCAAGCTCCGCCTCCCGGGTTCACGCCATTCTCCTGCCTCAGCCTCCCGAGTAGCTGGGACTACAGGCGCCCGCCACCTCGCCGGGCTAATTTTTTTTTGTATTTTTTAGTAGAGACGGGGTTTCACTGGGTTATCCAGGATGGTCTCGATCTCCTGACCTCATGATCCGCCCGTCTCGGCCTCCCAAAGTGCTGGGATTACAGGCTTGAGCCACCGCGCCCGGTCAGATGTTGCAAATCTCTACACACTTTCCTTTGCCCCTATTGCTTCTGAAGGGGGCAAGAAATTGTTATTTATATTTTCTATCAGAATAGTGTCATATCTTTCCCTGTTATATTTGCGCTTACACTACTATTTGCATTAACAGTTATATTATTTTGTTTACAATACCAACTCCCACATCCAATTCTTGAACTAAATTCAGCATCAGAAACGTGTAACTTGGGGAGAAAGTAAGATCACTGCACAGTGTGTCTGAATAATACCTTTACCTAGGTTTTCCACAATTCTCAAAAACCTATTATTTCATACAATTATAAAACTAACTTAACTCACATGATTTTTCCTAAGGAATTAAATCATCTTTTTTGAATATTATGTTGTCTAGTAATTTCTTAATTCAGCCTTTCTTTGTAGTAGCTCCTGGAAAGTATAGACAAAAGAAATCTTAGTGTTCTATATAATTATGAGACTAGATAAAGAAATCCTATGAAATAAAGAATTTGATAAAAAGCTTTAAAAAGAAAACATGAAAGAAATAGGAAAGAGTTTTGGCTTTAATGACACAAAAGAAAAAAAAAAAACCAAAAGGTTATTTTATAATATCTTGAGGTTTTGACAAAGAGTCTCTGCTTGATGAAAATTTATCAATCTTCTGAATCTTCTCCTAAGTTCATCTATGCATTTCCTTATTAAATCCAGTTTTAGCAGAGAGCCTTGCTAAGTCAGTTTAACAAGAAGCTTCACCTTTGATATTTGGCTCCTTATCCTCTGCCTGCCCTCCGGTGATGACTGATCGCCCTGGGCTGTCTTCAGCGAGAATCTTGTTAGGTTGGTCTAGCCAGAATCCCTCTCGCCCCTGATGTTTCCTCTTAGTAATTTTCCATCCACTGACTCCCACCCTGCTCCTTGGCTATAAATTCCCACTTGCTCATGCTGTATTCAGAGTTGAGCTCAATTACTCTCCCAACTGCAAAACTCTACTGCCAAGGTACCTGTACCTATTGTAATGGTCATGAATAAAGTCAGCCTTATGATGTAACAAATGTCAGTGAATAACTTTTTCTTTAACAGTTAGTACAAACATAAGAGTAATTAAAATCTGCCTAATGATAGCCATCATTCCAAAAATTTTCAGAAGAAAATTCTGACTTTTTTTTTTTTAAAAAAAAGGCAAAAAGCATAATAAGTTAGATGACTACCTTCGGACACTCTTAATGGCAATAAGCGAATCTAAAAGAACTCAAGTCCAGTTCTAACACAGAGAGAAACTAGAGCATTAGATTATTTATTAAGGAGATTAGGCAAGAGATTTGTGTGTCAGCTGTGGTTTTAGAACTTACAATTTTCTTTTTATGGCATAGAAGTTCATTCATTTATTAAGTATTTATTGATACCTTCTCTGTGCCAGACACTGTTATGACTTTGCTTTATTCAAACAAAAATAGAAAAGTATCCCAGTTCTAAGGAGCTCTTTAAAATGCTATTTTATTATTCCATTCAATTTTAATCCTAGCAATTCCAGCCTTGAGGAATGATTAGACAAATTTGTACCCATTTTGAAAAAAAAAATTAAGTTACAAGGAAATATAAGCTTAAAAAATGATATTATATTGATTATTATTTTTATACTTCATTTAATAGCTTAAAATTCTAACAAAAATTAAATCTAACTAATCCAACATGATACTTTAGACTAAAAGCCATCGTGTCTGCCAAAGTATTTACTCCAAATTCTATACAGATGAACACTTCTCTCTCTCTCTTTCCTCTCTCTGTGTGTGTGTGTCTGTGTGTATACATACATATACACATATATATATGATCATATATGTATATACACTGTAGAAATTTTGGCTTTTATAATGAGCAGCAGAATGATCTGTGATGAGGAAGGAAATCCAACCCATCACAGTAGAAATGAAGCAGTAAAGAACATAATGTCTGAAATGCAAAACTTTTACCAAACTTTTACCAAACTTTTATTTGACCTTAAGTAGTGTTCAGTACATAAAGTCAAAATATGTGTTCCAAAGAACATCAGGGCTGCAGAATATAAGCAGATGCTAAGCACAAACATGAAATAAATAAATAAGTAAATAAGCTTATCATGGAGAGATGATTTTCATAGTAATATATAAGTTAATGAAACAATGTTTAATATAAGACTTCTCAAGATCTTTTATTTTCTAATTAGATAGTATGACTTTCCAGGCAGAGCATATAATTTTTCGGTATTTATGAAATATGCTTGACTATGGAAACATTTTCCTGAAGAATCACTTTGTCAAAATTTCTAAGAAACAGATTAAGGTGTTGAGAGCCTAAAAGAAATAATGTATACAAAGCACTCATTACGGTGCCTGACACAGAGCAGATGCTCACTGAAAGGTAGGAGCTGTGGGAACAGTCATGGAATTCTTGTGCTGTTATTATTGCACAAGGAAAGCCATAGTTTCATGAAGTTTGGCCCATACTCTAAACACATGTAAAGTGCTTCTGAAAATAGAAGAGGAAAGACAGAAGGGTTCTAGCAGACATTTGTGCCACAACTTGTTAGGCATGCGAATGAATTATCATTGGAGTCTTACAATTGTGGTAGAAGGTAGTCTTATTATGTCAATTTTACAGGTGATGAGACTGAGGTTTACAGTATGCTAACAGTTCCACAGTAAGTAAATGATAGGTCTATCTGAATTCAGAATTAACTAAAGTTACTTTTCTTTGTCAAATCACGTTAATTTTTTCAACAGACTCTTGATTTTATACTAGAGTTTATCATTGTCTGCTTGTTTTATTTGTACTTGCCTTATAGTTTACTAAATAGCGTAGTGCTCTGGAAAATAAAGCAGAGCTGAGGGTAAATTTTGTCTCTGCTATTGTTACCTTGGGCCTTAGCTCTTTATTATAAGATGGGATCCTCCCTCCCTTCCTTCCTCCATCCTTATCTCCCTCCCTTCCTTCCTTCCTACTGTTTTCCTTTCTTCCTTCCATATAAAACCAGTGAAGGAAGGAGTAGAAAAAGGTGAGATTGGGGAGCTAATTATGAAGGGCATGCTAGACCATAGGAGAAAAGTGGAATTTTATGTTAAATAAGGGGAGCCATTGGAGGATCCTAAGCAAAGGAAGTGCATCATCACAGAATCATTGAGAAGATCTCTATTGCTGCTATTTGAAGAATGAATAGGGGCAATGGTGTGCGAAGCAAGAGTAAAAGTAGAGAAACCAGTTAGAGGCTGATGTGTCCACTAAGGCAAGAGAAGGCAGAGGCCTGGACTAAGAGGGTGGTCTATGACATGAGGTAAAGAGAAGAAGTTCATATATTATTTTCAAGGTAGTATCAATAAGGCATGCCAATGTATGTGATGTCTAATTTATCAGAAAGGAAGGCTCCCAGAGGGTTAGCTTGAGTAACTTGATAAACCCCTGTGCTTTTTACATAAAAGGAGAACAGGGATTGCAGAAGATGGATATGGAAGGGGAAAAATCCAGAATTTCATTTTGGATCTGTTAAGTTGGAGAACCTGAGCCACATCCAAAGAAGGATGTCAAGCAGACATTTGGACATGAGAGTGAAGAGCTCAGCAGAAAGATGTGGGCTCCAATGGAAATGTGGAAGCCATTAGCAGGACAGAGTTCACAACCATGGCAGCTAATGAGATCACTTAGGGACAAAGGTTAGAGATGGAAAAGATGACAGCCTGAGGCCAAATTCTAAGTTACCTAATGAAGAGGTCAGAGAAGGAGCCAGCAAACAAAACAAACAAACAAATGAAAATACAAAAAAGCGTGAACTGAAGAAGGAAGGAAAGCAGGAGACAGTGATGTTTTAAAATCAAGAGAGTAAAGCCCTACTATGGAACAGGCATAGAGGATTTTAAAAGTGGTGGATTACTATGTTAAACAGATGATATCTTGAAATATTAACTTTTCCTTCCCCTAGGATGGGATGAAGGTAATGCTGCGGCCCATGGGAGGAGAGGGACACTTCCTCCATGGGAGATGGATGCAAGGATGGGTTGGTTTAGAGATGAAAAGAAGAGGGAATTTACATCTCATTGCAATAATTTTTTTCACAAAATGTGAGGCTCTTAGATAAAATCTCAGATACATGAAACCATGTAAAATTAGGACAAAGTTTCATTATGTATGAGTTCCTGTAACAAGTTACTGTGCAATATAAGTACTGTCTATATAAATATATAAATAGTCAGTGGCAACAAAGATTGCAATATCTCAAAATATACTCTAGTATAAGGAAAAATGAACTTTCTGTCAAAGCTGAGCCTAATTAGCCTTGACCAAACAAAAGAATAGACTGCTATCTGCTTTGTAGAGGGTAGTCTTTCTACAGGGGGCCAGCGGCATTCCTCTTTCTTTACACTGTAACTTTTACTTTTTTCAAGAGCCATTGTCACACTCACAGTGAAAGGACAACCTAGGGACTCTGCCCTTCAGAATAATTAATAGAGACAGAGAGGAGCAGATCATTTCATGTTATAGATTGGCCCTGACCTTGGTTTCTTAATCTGATTATACTTGATGACTAAAATGGTATAGTAAGGTCTCAGCTGAGACACCTGTAAAACAATCCACCTCCAAAATGTGAGGCAAGACATAGCTTGAGAGCCTGGTGAGCAAAAGATCCCTGGTTATACAGCTATAAAGCTGTAGAGAGCTGATGCATACTTTGCAATGCTGGTTCTAAACTAACACCCACAGAGTTTACAAACTAAATAAAGTTGTGCATAACCTTATTCAGCTGAGGGAATTAGTATATTTATCAAGTGTCATAGTTTCTCCTACTTGGCCCTTAAATTGGAATTGACCTTTCTTTTAGTCACTTGGTGTTCCAAACTGCATTTTAGGGAAGACTCATCAAGTCCAGGAACATCTTCCAGAAAGAAATTACCCACTTTTTCTCCTCCAACACTGCAGTCAGTTCCTCCTTCTCTAGTCTCAGCTGTGTTCAGTGCTTAGGGCTCATGTGCCTCTCCCAAATTGAGGGGTAAGTCTCAAAATGGATGGGAGAAAACAACAATTAGATACCACTACATATTTGTTATAATGGCTCAAATCTAAAACACTGACAATACCAAATGCCGACAAGGATGTGGAGCAACAGGAACCACCATTCCTTGCTTGTGGGAATGCACATGGTACATCCACTTTGGCAAACATTTTGCACATGGAACATCCACTTTGGAAAACATTTTGTCAATTTCTTGCAAAACTGAATATACTCCTACAATACAACCCAGGAATCACACTCTTTGGTATTTACCCAAATGAGCTGCATACTTACATCCATGCCAAAACCTGTACACAGATGTTTATAGAAGCTTCATTCATAATTACCAAAACTTGGAAGCAACCAAGATGTCCTTTAGTATGTGAATGGATAAATAAACTGTGGTACATCCAGATAATTATATATTATTCAGGGTGAAAAAGAAATGAGCTTATAAAGTCATAAAACACCATGATGGAACCATAAATGCATATTAGCAAGGGAAATAAGCCATTTTATTCATAATTGCCCCAAATTGGAATCAGCCAAGATATCCTTTAATAGACATACGAATAAACAAATTGTGATTCTTCCTTATAATAGAATATTATTTGGCAACATAAAGAAATGAGCTATCAATCCACAAAAAAGGCATGAAAGAAACATAAATGTATATTACTAAGTGAAAGAAGCTAATCTTAAAAGGCTACATACTATTTGATTCCAAATATATGACATTCTAGAAAAGGCAAAATTATTGATATAGTAAAAGAATCAGTAAAAAGATCAGTGGTTACTGGGGAAGGAGGGATAAATAGCAGAGGACAGAGGACTTTTAGGGCAGTGAAGCTGTTCTGTATGATACTATAATGGCAGATACATGCTATTCATTTATCCAAACCCATAGAATGTACAACACCAAAAGTGAACCCTAATGTAAACTACAGACTTTGAGTGACACATCCTTGACACATTGTCAAATGATGTGTAGTTTCGTTGACTGCAACAAATGTACCGATGTGTTTTGGATTTTGATGGTGAGAGACGCTGTGCATGTACTAAGGGTGTATTTGGGAACTCTCTGTACTTTCTGCTCAATTTTGCTGTGAATGTAAAACTGGTTTTAAAAACACAGTCTAGGCCGGGCGTGGTGGCTCAAGCCTGTAATCCTAGCACTTTGGGAGGCCGAGACGGGCGGATCACGAGGTCAGGAGATCGAGACCATCCTGGCTAAAACAGTGAAACCCCGTCTCTACTAAAAAATACAAAAAACTAGCCGGGTGAGGTGGCGGGCGCCTGTAGTCCCAGCTACTCGGGAGGCTGAGGCAGAAGAATGGCCTGAACCCGGGAGGCGGAGCTTGCAGTGAGCTGAGATCCGGCCACTGCACTCCAGCCTGGGGGACAGAGCAAGACTCCGTCTCAAAAAAAAAAAAAAAAAAAAAAAAAAAAAAAAAAAAAAAAACACAGTCTATTAAAAATTTGGACACAAAGTAATTCTTTCAATAAGTATTAATTGGATTAGCTGAGACCCCCCTAGGTCTCTTTCACATATAGGGCTTATTATGTCTACTCTAAAACATTCTTATTTGACTTTTTCTTTAGCCAAGTAATAGAAAGAACTTTATATTAAGTGATCCTAGTTCCCCTGGAGGCTCTATGCTTTTTCTCCCAATATTGCCCGAGTTCAAATAGTTTGTAACACATTCTTAAACATCTTTCTAAGATAATCCATGTTCTGAAAAGCTTAGCAGTTATAATTCATTAGTTTTTCTATTTTTATTTTTAAATTTAAAAAGTCACAGGTGAAGGGAAAAATGCTATAAAGTCCTAGTTTAGAATGATTTTTGAAAGATTATTATTTAAGGCTGTCTTTTGAGAAAGTGACTTCAACAGGTCATGGTGGGCCTGAATTCAGACAGAACAAACCCAAATTCCATCTTTCACTGCCATGCTAAACAGGAAGGAACACATAAAACTGTCAGGCATTTCACTGAAAGGTCTGTATTGGAGAGTTTTTTTTTTTTTTTTTTTTTTTAAATGAAACATTTACAGTAGTAGTCTGGAAGATTTTATTTCATTTGTTTGCCTTATAAAGTCGTGCTTAGTCATCTTATTAAAAGACAACCTTGCTACAGAAAACACAAGACTGCTCCATGAAATTATGCATCAACAAATATTGATTTGCACCAGATTGGACCCTGGCTGCAGGAAGGCAAAGCTATGGCCCAAATGGTCCCATTGATTCAGGATAGAAGAACTGTGTCTTCTGTCTGTTTTGACTCTCCAGGATTTCCCTAACTTTTCCCTCATCAAAAATATATCAGTCTGTGGACTGAGGTGCTGAATGAATGTGCCAGTAGGTGTGAAACATTGGGCAAGAGTGGCGAGTTCTTTGCACCTCCCTGTCAATTCCTGCCCGCCACTGGCAACTGTGCCTGCCTTTCCTCTCAGCCACTGCTCTGGCCTCATGCTAATGACATTTCTTCACTAAGCTTTCATTCAAAGGCCATTTCATCCTCTACCAGTATAAAAGAGAACCACTTCTTTATCCTCACAAATATGGTAGACTCAAGTAGATGTGGCACAATGTGGGGATGTAGCAAGGGGTTGTGTTGAGTTTATTATTTATATACAATAAAACTTGATGAAACAGTTCACCTCTCAGTCCACTATCCTCAACTCTTTGCCTTAAGGAAAGTGAACAGGTAATTAGCTTGCAATGAGTAAGTACCACGAGAAAGGAACGCCACATAGGTGCTATGGAACACATTCACTCAAAAAATTATTGGAGAATAGAGAAAGGTGAGCAGGGAAGCCTTTCCTGAGAAGTAATGACCAAACTGAGACGCAAAGAACAGGAACGATCTAAATCCACAAAAAGGGTAAGGCTGGATGGCATCTAATTGGTCTCATTCACTCTATCAGGAAACTCAGATGGAAAGATGAGTAACTTTGTCAGAATCACAAAGCAGAACTGGGATTCATGTTGTCCCCAGAAGGGACAGAAAGACCAAAGCTCAAATCTTAGTGCAAGTTACTTTATTTCCATAAACCTTCATCCCGTCATTTGTAAAATAATAATGAATGAAATATTTAGTGCGATGGCTATAAGATAATTATCAGTCAATCAGTGGTATTAATTCAACCATCACTGTCTCGTTTGATTCTGAGGATGCAGGCAATATGTCCATCTTGCTCACCGATACATTCAAGGGCCTTATGCAACACCTGGTATAAGATAGATAATTAATATGCTTGAAGAAATTATTGGGAGAATGAAATGAAAGAACACATATGAAGTTCAGGCATAATGCCAATATTTTCTCAATAAATGTTAATTCTCATTGCCTACAACCGTGTCAAAAACACAATCCCTTTCAACCATATATAATCATGCATGCACCACATAACGATGTTTTGGACTGCAAGTACAATCCTGGTCCCATAAGATTATAATATTATATTTTTACTGTATTTTTTCTATGTTTAGATATGTTTAGAAACACAAATACTTACTATTGTATGACAACTGCCTACAGTGTTCAGTACAGTAACATGCTGTACAGGTTTTTAGCCTAGGAACAAGAGACTACCAGATAGCCTAGATGTGTAGCAGGCTTTACCATCTAGGTTTGTGTAAGCACACTCTATGGTATTGGCACAATGACAAAATAACATAATGATGCATTTCTCAGAATAATACCCCCATCATTAAGTGACACATGTCTTTAATTCTATGTTGAATATGTGTGAGTTCTCTTAAGTGTCATCTGGTATTGGTATCCAGGTTCAAGGTTACAACTCATGGCTAATAGTTTTCCAATTGGTGTTTTTTGGCAATAGGTCAGGCATGATCTACTGATACAGCCACCGGCATCATCTCAATAGAGATAATAACAATAAAAATTGATGTATCCGAGACAGAATATATAGCCCTGTGCACATGACTTCAGAGTTTTCCTCAGGAAAAAACAGCTAAAAATAAATGATGAAAGTCATTTTGAGATTCTAAAATCTTAAAGGGCTTTTATAGTCCTATAACAAATTTGCATTTCCTAATTTCCTGTTGATATTTTGACTCTTCTATAAGCATAGATTTCATCTTTTCAATGATTATCTATAGCTCTCAGAGCAGCAAAGCCCTGGAAAGTTTTGGCTCTGTTGGACAACAGTGGACAAAATCATCCAAGAGACTCTGTACATGGATACATTTGGTACCAAGAACCTGTTGAGATGGTCATAGTCACAAAGCAATTCTGACCATTTATACAGAGAACTAGTTGAGAGGTCAGGATTTGCTAAATGTTCTCTTTTACACTTGCCATCAATCCCCATGACAGCAGCTAAAAGATTAGCCTAACCTGATTGATAATAATTCCATTGGCCTCAGAAGACAGCACGAGAAGTGAAATAAAAAGCAAATGAAGTATCGTTTTCATTTACCCTTCTTTGAATAATGAGAAAAATGTGTTAGGGAGCTTAAAAGATACATATAAAGCAAATTAACTTTGTTGATAAAATTTTTGAAATTATTATTATTCTAGAAGACTCACATTATCAGAATTCAACATAGATTACCTGGTTTCAAAATCAAAGCCAACCTACTTTAATTATGAAAACACTATACTATTATTAACTCTATACCTGTCATTTAACTCCTGTAGGTGAAAGCCCACTATAAGCAGGAAATGCTAATATATGTACAAATTCTCTGGTAATTTTCATTTTTTAAGAATATGCTCATTGAAGACCAACAGGTATGTGAAAAATGCTCAATATCACTAACTATCAAAAAAACAATTCATGATAAAAAAAATCAGGCAAATTAAAACCACAATGAGATATCACCTCATACCTGTTAGAATGACTATTATCAAAAAGAAAAAGGATAACAAGTGTTGATGAAGATGTGAAGAAAAGGAATCCCTTGCACATTGTTGGTTAGAATGTAAGTTAGTATAGCCGTTATGGAAAACAGTATGGCGGATTCTCAAAAATTTAAAAACAGCACTACCATACGGTCCAGCAATCCTTCTACAGGGTATATATCAAAGGAAATGAAATCAGTGTGTCAAGGAAATATCTTTACTCCCACTTTCATTGCAGCACTACTTATAATAGTCAAGACATGGAATCAACCTAAGTGTCCATCAATGGATGAATGAATATAGAAAATGTGGTACATGGACACAGTGGAATACTGTTCAACCTTAAAAAATCCAAAATCCTATCATTTGTGACAACATAGATGAACCTGGAGGACATTATATTAAGTGAACTAGGCCAGGTAGAGAAAGACAAATGCCACCCAATCTCATTTATATGTGGACTCTAAAATAGTCAAATCCATAGGAGCAGAAAGTAGAACGGTGGTTACCATTCTACTTGAGCCCAGAGGCTCAAGAGTGAAGGGATAGGAGAGATGCTAGTCAAAGGACACACAATTTTAGTTGGACAGGAAGAATATGTTCAAGAGATCCACTGTACATCATGGTGACTATAGTCAATAACAATATGTTGTACAATTGAAAATTGCTAAGAGAGTGGATTTTAAGTGTTCTCACCACAAAAAAATTGATAAGCATGTGAGGTGATGCATATGTTAATTTGTTGGAATTAGCCATTCCACAAGATATGTATGTATGTATGTATTTCAAAAAATCATGTTTTACATCATAAATATATATAATTTTTGTCAGTTAAAAAAGTAAATATAGATAAATATTTGTTATGAAAAAAATGCTCATTAAAAACAGAAATACTATGCTTTCAAATCAGTGCTGCCACTGCTAAAGGACTTCCCTGGTACTTAGTCTCCAGGGATGCATGGCTGATGCCCACAGACGTTAGTAACTCTAAGCCTGGGACTTTCCATGAAATGCTCCCATATGTTGTTTGTGACTTTCCCCTACAGTTCAGTTACATATTCAAGCATAGAATACGTGTAAAACAAAAATGTGCACTATGTATGGGGAAATTTACACTAAATATTAAATAGATACCTAGAAGGATCAGCTGGACAGGACAAGTTGTATTTAAAAAGTTGGTTAGAAGGATTTTTTTGTTTTGTTTTTACTTTTGCAATTAAGGTACTAGTTGGTGATTCGAAGAATACTTGCAAGTTTGCCAATTAACGCGTTACCCTTATTCACAGACTACCTATATATCATCACAGATACCTGAATGAGCAGCAAGAGACAGTATGCTTTACAGAATAAGCTATATATCAGATCTCTGAATACAGATCACTTGCTTAAATGAAAATCTGATAGACAACCCCTTCTCTTACCTAAAGCCTGACCTTTCTCCTTGTATTAGAGATTTCATTCGTTCTTAAGGATTTGGCTTCTGCAAGTGTTTCCCTGTCTCTCCTGCATTATCAGCTTTTTCCTGTCTTCTGGATCATTCCCATAACTACACAAATGCCCTATATCAGCTATAAAATCTCCTATAAAAATACTCCCCCTAGGCCTTTCACTATTTCCCTTCCATTCTCTCCTGAATCAACTCCCAAGCAGGCTTTCCTTCCCAGGGCACAACCCCAGTGAAAGCAATCTGGTTAAATGGAGCAGTGATATGCATTATAACACACCCAATATTCAATTAATGGTCTTCATCTTACCGGACCTCCCAACTGCATTTACACAATAGATGAGTCTCTCCTCCTTGCAACATTATCTTCACTCACTTCCTAATGTATCACTCCCTCCTAGCTTTCTTAGCCCCTTCTCTAGCTGGTCTTGATGAGTCTTCTCTCCCTTCGCCTTTTCTCTTCCTTTTCTTTACTATGTCTCAGGCTCTATCTACATACACTCCTCGGAAGCCTTACGAAGTCCTACGGCTTTAAACAACATCATATGCCAATGACATCCAAATTTATATCTCTAGTTCCAATACTTTCTAAGTCGCTGATTGATATAGTAGGTACTTGATATCACTATGTGGATGGCCATTTAAAATTCTTGACATTCTTCTTCTCAGTGAAGGTGCTACCAACAGACACTCAGTGTGGAGGGAGACAAAAGGGAATATCTTATCTGAATTTAGCTAGTTGGTTCCTCTATCTTTCCTCTTGTTCCCTACAGTCACTTTTCTACCAAGATGCCAAAGGCACTTTTTTCTTGAAAACACAAATTATATTATGTTAATCTCATGCCTGAAACCCTCCAATGGCTTCTTGTCCATCACACTTGGCAAGAAACCAAACTCCTGTTTGTAACACATATGGCCATAAACATCTGGCATCACTTATCCCTCTAGCCCTCTCACACTGACCATTCTGTTCCTGTCCCCTCTACTCCAGCCACTTGGGCATTAAATAATGCCATTGCTTGGGCCTACCATGCTCAGTCCCACTTCAGGGTCCTTGTGTGAAAGTTAATTTCAGGTGTCAACTTGACTGAGCTAAAGGATGCCCAGACAGCTGGTAAAACATTATCTCTGGGTGTTTCTGTGAGAGTGTTTCTGGAAGAGATTAGCATTTAAATAGGTAAACTGAGTAAAGAAGCTGTACCTGCACTAATGTGGCTGGGCATCATCCAATCCATTGAGGGACTGAATAGAACAAAAAGGCAGAGAAAGGGCAAATTTGCTCTCTGCTCGAGCTGGGACATCCATCTTCTCCTACCTTCAGACACTGGTGCTCCTGATTCCCAGTCCTTCAAACTTTGACTGAATGACACCACCAGCTTGCTGGTTCTCCATCCTGCAGATGGCAAATCATGATATTCTCAGCCTCCATAATTGTGTGAGTCAACTCCCATAATAAATCTCTTTTTATGTATCTATGTATATCCTGTTGTTTCTCTGGAGAACTCTGACTAATACACCTTGCATTTGCCAATCTCTCTGCCTGGAAGATATTTCTTCCAGATTCTCCTATGCCCTTCGCTAGCGACCTGCACTCAGATACTAGTTCTTCAGAAAGAACCTCTTCAGCCATTCTTTATAAAATAACTCTCACCTCACTCACTACCTAGACTACCTAGCCTCCAACTCTAGTTTATTTTTCTCCATACCATTTACCACTATCTGAAGTTATAACTTATATTAATTTACATATTTATTATAATTCTCTCCAATTTGAATGTAATTCTATAAGGTAGAAACACAATTCTTTTATCCGCATTTGTATCCCTAGTAACTAAAACGGTAAATGACAAATAATAGACATTCAATAAATATACTTTGAATAAAATAATAAACAATAAACATGATTGAGGAAATTATTATGTGTTTCTTACTATACTCTTATTATTAAATCAATTTTAAAATAACAGATGAGAAGAAGAAATATTGTACAGATATCAACATCCAAAATCATTTCAAGGATAATATTAACAAGAGTTCAACACAAACCTTAAAAGGATTTTGAATAAAAACAACTTACAAATTTTTTTAAATACATATATTTGAATGATCAAATAAGAGTATCAAAGAAAATTTTTAAAAAGAAGAATCATGAAGGGTCATGTGGAAATGAACAAAGAGGGAGAGACTTGCCCAGAAAATGCTAATATATAATTTAAAGCTACAATGATGGTTGAGATGGTACTACTAAAAATGCAACACAGAAATAAATATAATACCTGCAAAAGCTACGAGAAGCCCCAGTATATACACAACTTATCATAAAGTAAACATTATAAAAACAATCAGTAAAGGATAAATAATGTTTTAAATGATATTGGGAAAACCAAATATTTAGGAAAATTCCGATTAGGTCCTAACTCAGCATGACAAGAATGGCAACAAAATTTTAGACTAATCAAAGAAATAAATGTTAGAAGTAAATTATTAAAGATGCATGAAAAAATAGATTTAAAAATTTTTGCTTTAAGTTCTGGGATACATTTGCTGAATGTGCAGGTTTGTTACATAGGTATACATGTGCCATGGTGGTTTGTTGCACCTATCTACCCATCATCTAGGTTTTAAGCTCTGCATACATTAGGTATTTGTCTTAATGCTCTCTCTCCCCTTTCCTCCCCACCCCCTGACAAGCCTGGTGTGTGTTGTCCCTCTCCCTGTGTCCACATGTTCTCATTGCTCAGCTCCCACTTACGAGTGAGAACATGTGGTGTTTAGTTTTCTGTTCCTGTGTTAGTTTGCTGAGGATGATGGTTTCCAGCTTCATCCATGTCCCTTCAAAGGACATGAACTCATTCTTTTTTATGGCTACACAGAAATCCATGATGTATATGAACCCATGTATTTGAATAATTCTCCTTTTTCATAGTACATTTTTATAGCAAAGATTATTATAATTTTTTAACTAATAGACCTTATTTTTGAGAGCAGTTTTAGGTTTGCAGAAAAATGAGCAAAAAGTAGCATTCTTATATTCCCTCCACCCCCAACTAGTTCTCTACATTGTTAACATCTTACATTAATGTAGTACATTTATTACAGTTGATGAACCAGTATTTGACACATTATTACAGTTTACAATCACTCTCTATGTTGTATATTCTATGAGATTTGACAAATGAAAATGACATGTATCCACCATGAAAGTATCACGCCTCCTCCTACTTATTCTTCCCTCCTTACCCCAATCCCTGGCAACTGCTAATCTCTTTACTCTTTTTATTGTTTTGCATTTTCCAGAATGTCATATAGTTGGAATCAGAGAGCATGTAGCCTTTTTTGGTTGGCTTCTTTCACTTAGCAACGTGCATTTAAGGTCCCCCCATGGCTTTCCATGGCTCGATAGTTCATTTATTTTGATAACTGATTAATATTCTATTTTACTTCATAGCTTCTGAAGTTGAGATAGATTTGGAGAAATCTCATAAACAACTTTTTTCATTGTAAAATATACTTTCTAATCTCTACAAGTTTAAATGGTAATGTCTGTTTCATTAGTGAACAGCCGCTTTGTGCATGGAGGCAAATTCACTATAGTCATAAAGGGAAAGTTTTACCACTGCACTAATCTGTCATTAAATTAGTCTCACCTGATTATTAAATCATTTCTGTCTGTTCCTTGAAAGACCAAGTGGCTCTTCACTCATCCAATAGGGGCTTGTGGGGTGTGAGGAGGGGAGAGGAGGAAAGATGTAAAAGAGTCTTTCTGAGGTACTCTTTGTTAAAGAGCAGGAAAAAAAAAAGGTTTTTTTCTTGATATTTTGGAGACTAATTTCTTTTTCTCATGATGTTGTCATTCATTAGAGGTCCACTTCAAGACACTGGCACAGGCTACAATTCCCCATGCTTCCTTATTTTCCCTAGAAGGATTTATCAATGCTTTTCACACAGTGACAAATATAGGCTGGGTTTTTTTATATATGACTAATGGTGAAATATACAATTACATTTTATTATCGTTGTACTATAAAATTCCCTTGGACTTTGCTTTTAGTGGTATATCTAATTTTTATTCTTTTTTTTTTCAGTGACATGGCTCTATATGATGCTATTTCTTCGCTTATTATTTACTAATTCTTCTTTCTCCTGTAGTTTCCCATAATATTTCTATGATGCTGGTTCCTTAAAAGCTAGCAGGTAACTATAACGATTCATGCAACAAAGAATTTATTGGCACTGAGCAAAGACAAACTCAGAACTTGTAATGCAAGCAGGGGTTAGTGAAGCATTCCATACACATCCTCTTCCTGAAGGCATGCCTACCCCACCCCTCACTTCACAATCAAAGCTTTACTTTAGGTGTATTTCTTTATGAAATATCAGAACAACAGTTTTGTTTTTAGTTGTTGGTGGTGGTTAAACAACTGTGAATTTGTCAAAATTCACAAAATTGTACAATAAAAAGTGAATTTTACTGCTTATAAATTAGAGTATAAAGAAAAAGCTTTAAAAAACTTCTTATCACATAACTGCATTTATTCATGACTGAAATAGAAAAGTTCCAAAAATGCTGCTTCATGAGGAGTCTCAAAAATTGCTGGAGAACACATTTAGAAGAAAGCTGATTTCTAGCAATTAAGCCAACCAGAGCCCACTAATTTGGTCATAATAAATGACTGAACCTTATTAGTAGTCATGGATAGTTGAAGTTTTAGAAATTTTAAACATAAATAGAAACTTTTTTTTTATTTTTAAGTTCAGGGGTACAAGTACAGGTTTGCTACACAGGTAAACTTGTGTCAGGGGGTTTGTTGTACAGATTATTTTACCACCCGGGTACTAAACCTAGTACCTGTTAGTTGTTTTTCCTGATCCTCTCCTTCCTCCCACCCTCCATCCCCCAAGAGGCTCCAGTGTATGTTGTTCTCCTCTAGGTGTCCATGTGTTCTGATCATTTAGCACCCACTTATAAGTGAGAACATGTGGTATTCGGTTTTCTTTTCCTATGTTATTTTGCTAAGGATAATGGTCCATCCCTGCAGAGGACATGATCTCATTTTTTGTTATGGCTGCATAGTATTCCATGGTGTATATGTACCACATTTTCTTTATCCCATCTATCATTGATGGGTATTTAGGTTGATTCCTTGTCTTTGCTATTTTGAATAGTGTTGTAATGAACATATGCATGCATGTGTCTTTAAATTCAAAGTGCTACATTACTCTAGTCTGTGAATATTTGCATTACTAAGATTATGTAACATATGGAAATATATATGAGACAACCTCCAGTACAGTATTATTCTACAACTGTGTGTTTTTCACCAATGGCACTTTGTGAAAGAGTAGAAAATTTGTTTTCTACTACATGTCACCTTGTCAGGAAGTGAAGGGCAATAAAAATATAGGTCCTTCAGCAATTATGAAAGATACCAAATCACACTTAACTCCAATTATTGGGAGTTCCTAATTCACTGGGGTTGCATAAAAGACAGATGGTTGCTTTGGTGACAAAATAAAAAAAAATGGCTTCAAACATGAAACAGAAGTAGATGATGTGGAGGTGAAATCAAGAGAAAGGGCAAGGTTGGAATCAAAGCTAAATCTAGAATATTAAGGACACATAGTCAATGAGGAAAACTAGAGAGAATACAAAAGACAAAACTGAAGCTGGAGGAAAAAAAATGAGCATGGAAAAGAAGAAAAGACCAGCAGATAAATTGTGCTATGTTTGTGTGGAGGAAAGTGGGTAAATGAAGATGTTAACTAATTCATGTGATGAGACACGAATCCACGTGGCCATGTACATTCCAAAATATCCAATTTAGTTTATGATATATCTGAAATATTGAAAATCCAAGCTGTCCATATACTTTCATCTGTGGCAGTTCCAATACTTATCTATAGGAAAGACATTAAGGGAAGCAACCAGGTTAAAAAAGAAGACCAAGAGATTTATCATGAAAGTATGTTTTTATATAAGTTACATTGTTTATCCATAAACGTAAGTTATAGAAAAACATAACAAGCTTTTCTAATGAGGCTTTTATTAATATTTTATATAATATTTTTAAATGCTGTAGGTAATATTAAAATATTATTTTATTATTATGAACTTATACCTGGGGACGCTTTTGGCTACAAGTAACAGAACATTTGGCTAGATGTTAGACAATAAAGATTTTAATCACCTTAAAAAATAAGAAATCAAGAGACAAGTGTTTCTACATTTGATAGAGAAATTCAACAGTATCATTTGCTCTATCCGCCTCAAAGTATCGTATTTTGGTCCTTAGGTATGCTACCTCATGGTCTCAAGTCATCTGTCAAGCTCCAAATATCACAATCTTATACAATAGGATTCAGTCAGGAAGGAAAGAACCTTCTTTGAGGCATTAACTTTTTTTAATTGAGGAGAAAATCTGTCCTAAGAATCCCTGTAGTACTTCCTTTTTACATATCATTGACCAGAACTGAGTCATATCCACCTGTAGGCTAATCAGAAGCAAAGTGGGCTAGAATTGCCATGCCTGGCCTAGCTTGATCATGAATTATGCCCTAGAGATGACTGAGGGGCTTACCTTCCTGAAAACAAGAGATTTCTATCTGTTATCTAGACACAGCTGTGCTTCCATCTGCAGGGAAAAAGCAAGGGCTGCAACACAGCTCCTGGGGGTTTATGGCAACATGTATGAACTAAAACTTCCCACTAACACATTCCTGGGTGCTATTATTCTCTGCTTTGTCAGTTACAGATTCTTGTTTCAGCCATAGATATGTGCATTTTTAGTCAACCTAGAAAAATTAAATGTATTTCCTATACTTGCAAATCAAAGCTTTTTTTTTTTTTTCCAGACAGTCTCTTGCTCTGTTGCTCAGGCTAGAGTGCAGTGGCAGTGGCTTAATCGACCATGGCTTACTGCAACCTCCACCTCCCAGATTCAAGTGATTTTCTTGCCTCAGCCTCCTGAGTAGCTGGCACTACAGGCTCCCTCCACCACACGCGACTGATTTTTGTATTTTTTGTAGAGATAGCATTTCACAATGTTGGCCAGGCTGGTCTCAAACTCCTGACCTCAGGTGATCTGCCCATCTCAGACTTCCGAAAGTGCTGGAATTAGAGGTGTGAGCCACCACGCCCAGCCGTGCAAATCAAACTTAAGAAAGTAAAGTTAATAAGTAGTTGATAAAGAGTCACAAGTTACACCTGGCCTCAGACATAGATCTTTAGTCATGATCAAGCAATGTCTCTTAGATTTTCACTCAGGAAAATTATTATCCCATGGAATAACCTAACAACAGTGAAGTTCTACTGCTTGGAATTCCTAGTATCTGGAATTGCACCTTAGAAGGTTGTTTCTTAGACTAAGACATTCATCATGTTAAAATGTAATTGTCTGGCATATGGATAGTTATTTAAGTTCTACATTATTACATAGCAGTGTAAACTAATATTGAGCTGTCTCCTGAGAAACAAGTTTCCTTTGGGTAAGCAGAAGAGAGAAGTACTATGATGAAAGTTAGGAAATGATAATTTGGAACTGAATTCGCCAAGAGTAGCAGAGGCACACTAGAAGCTTCAAAGACCCACTTGGAAAAAAAAAAAAAACGATTTTACACCAATCCTTGATTCTTTGTGCACTTTTATCAGAAAATGAGGATTATACTACCCATTCACTCCTGGGGGAACAAAATGACTTTT
This sequence comes from Macaca thibetana thibetana, assembly GCF_024542745.1. Lineage (NCBI taxonomy): Eukaryota > Metazoa > Chordata > Mammalia > Primates > Cercopithecidae > Macaca > Macaca thibetana. Next base: position 78,817,127 of record NC_065581.1, read on the forward strand.
GTACTGGGAATCTCATTGTCTTTCTGAGGTTTTCTAATTTTTCTTAATTTTGATAACTATGGAAGTTTTATGAAAGGTATATCTTTTTTTACATGGGTTTTTCTAAAATTTCTCTAAAATTTAGGTAGAGCTCAAAATATTCCAGAAAGCGACTCTAGCTGAAAATCATACATTAATATAATATTATAGACTAATATGCAAAAGTGGCCATTTTCAGGATGCAGACGAATCTGGAAAGAAATCCAATTATAAAATCTGAAAAATTATCTTTTGATTATGTATTGAACCATTTAAAGCTACAATTTTCTCTTTAGGTAATTTTAATAAAAGGTGCGTCTACTATGACTCTCAATGTGAATTGCGAGTTAATGTATATCTACCTTGATATAAAGGTCCATATAATATAAAGTCTAAGAATTTAATTTGAAACTAAAATGCAGTCACTTCATTTAGGAGCAACTTAATAAAGATACTTATTTTAAATTCTAACAGTTTAATGAACAGAAGATAAATCTGTACAACTGATTTTAATACAGATCCCACTTACCTCTGTATGTAGGGTAACTAACTTGCCTCAGTGTGTGAAAGACGTTCCTGATCTTAGCACTGAAAGTCCTAGTTCTCAGGAAACCAGGATGGTTGGTCACACAGCTGTGTGAAACACATCAATACTGAGAAGCCAAACCACTGCTGTAACTTCATTGATTACATATCAATCCATCTATCTAATATTTACATCAGCATGTAGGATACATGGGGTATATTTCAGATTAACATTAGAACCCAACAAATTCTTATTAAGTCATTGACTCAACATGATCATATTTTTCTATTCTGCTTCATATAAGATAATCATGATGATTCATAGAATAGCATGTGTATAGAACCCAACAACTTCTTATGAAGCCATTGACTCAACATAATCATATTTTTCTATTCTGCTTAATATAACTTTGATGATTCACAGAATAGCATGTGCGTGGATTTCTTAGCACCCGGAGCTAAGGTGGATTTCTTAGCACCCGGAGTTTCAGTGCCCAAGACAAGGAACTATTGTTGCTATTTGAATTTTCTAAGAACCTGAAAGAAATCTAAGCTCAGGTTTGTGAAGCCAAAAGGAAATATGTAATTGTGTAATTGTCTGCTGAATCTGGGTAACCGGGGATAGCCATACTGCTAAAGCAAGCAGAGCTCACTTTGGGGCAGCTGAATAATTCTTGTTTTTCTTACACACCATTTGGAATTCGAATTGTGATCTTCATAATAATCCTCTGACTCTTCCATTATTATCTGCTATGGCTAAGTGAAGTGAAGCAATTTGACCAAATTCATGTAGTGAATATACAGTACAGCTAGGCTTAATCACAAGTCTATCTGTCCCTATAGCCTATGGTATTTGCGTTATGCCACCACTTTCTGCCCAGCATAGCTGAAGTGCCTTCTGGGGAAAATTCATCATTTCAAATAAATCTTCATGTGTGAATATGATGTCAGTAAGCTCTCTCCATTAAAAAACACATTAGTTGAACAGTGATGACATACGGGTGGATCCACGTTTTCAGTATGATTATGTTACTGCTGTAATTGTTATTATTGTTTAGGTGTATAGAGCCAGAACGTTTCTTCACGGAACTTTTCAGTGAAGCAAAAAGAGCATTCTTGAACAAGAGTTAACTGCTAGAGCAGCAGCATCTGACCCACACTCTTGCTCCTGAAGTTGTTCTCTGCACTCTGAGATTACTTCTCAAACTTTCCTGGAAAAAGAACATGCTCTTGTACTGGGCATAAAACACATACAAAAATCACCTCAGTCTCAGAAGCAGTGGTGGCCACTTGCCCATTTTGTACAGACATGAATATTTTCTCTTCTTTCCCTAAATGAGGGAAGTGATTGATCTAGTGAGGGATCCCAAGTGTTTCTCAATAGGGCACTGTGATAAAAGGAGTGGTCCCTAGCACCAAACTGCCTATGTTCAAATCCTGGTTGGACCACATGGTCAAACTACTTCAACTCTGGGTCTTTGTTTCTTTGTCTGTAAGATGACAATGATCAATTTCCCTTCGAGTTTTAAAATTACCTGATTTAATCTAAGGAAATCACTTAGGATGTAGCACACAGTAAGTTCCCTTATAAGTTTTAAACTATTATTTTTTCACCAGGCAGGGGCACACAACACTCATAAAAAGAGATTTACTGAGTCCCAGAATCTACAGTGCTTAGAACTAGAACTAGAGCTACAGGAAGTTTAAGACATGGTCTTGGTATTTAACAATATTCCAACCAACTAAGAATATAAGAAATGTGGTAGAGTAGATAAACAGCAATACAAGGAGGACCAGCTAAGGTGCAAAGTATCTGCCATGCATTATTAAATTTGATTTCTGGCAGACATTATTAGGCAGAGAGTATTTACCCTTTGTAGATGAAAAAACTAAGACTCAAAGAAGTCTCCCCTGCTTGTAACCACTATGTATCCTGACTCACTACATGTGAAGAACTGAGACTTCAACTTCTTCAGTCCCAACATCTTGTCAAGTCAAAACAGAGCCACTGTGAAAATGTTGGACATCTTATTGAAGAAGGGAAGCATTTGAGAAAAACAGGAACAGCCTAGAGAAGCTGACCCACGGAAATGGGATGCCAGAATCATGCAGGCTTTCCACTGTTCATGCTGACCTGTCTCGAGCTCAGGTTCATTTCCAGTGTTCATTCTTCTTTCTGCCATGGTACAGACTCCAGGAACCCAGTGGGCTCCTCCTAATGCTGCTGTCACTCCCTCAGTTCTTGGAGATTGTCTTTGTATCTCTCATACTGTTGAAGGGTTGGATGGGGTCTCCTCTCTTACCATTCCCTTCCTGATCTCACCAACTTTCACAGCTCCTGAAGGTCAGCTCACAGATTTTGTGTTTAAGCTTTTAAAAGTCACTCAGTTTGGGATAATAAAAAATAAACAATAATTAAAATGAGAACTGATTGTATAACCAGTTTGAGAATCTTACAAAGTTCTTACAGTCATTTCTGGTTGATAGCTGCTGACTTCCCCTTGAGAACTTAACAAGGCCTTGTGTGTTTGATTCTCTACTCCAGATACACAAAATGGAGTTGATGAAAACTCTGCTCCCACCTTTCTTCCTCACATTCCTAGACATAGATATTCTCTTGAATAAAAGAGCCAACCAACCAACAGACTGTATTGTTAGTGGTGTAAAACCGAACAAAGCAACTCCACCTGAGGAAAGTAGATTCATACCGAAGGCTTTGAATATGTCTTTAAAAAGTCACTCTCCATTACAAACAGTCTCACGAACAAATAGAAGTAACAACTGCTCGTGACAGATAAAAATACTATACGAAGAAAAAATCCTGAAAGAGCTGAGTTTTTGGAGGTTGCATACATCTGGCATGATCTTCAGAAGCATCAGTGTTAATTTTGATACTACATAGAGAAATTGAAACCAATGGGGTGGGGGACGATTCAGCCTGTCTCTACAGGCTGGATTCTGCGAATAGCTCCACTTTCCTATCAGATTTGAAAGTTTTACTTATTTATACTCAGTTGTGTTTCAAATGGGATTGAAGTAGTTCAATTTGCACAGATAAGTTACATCTGATTATGATTGTTATACATCAAGTTCAGAAGGCAGAGGGAGAGAAGAATATCTCCTCAGATCTGAAACGCACATATTTCTGAGAATAATCACTCAAAACACTTAGAAAGATGTGTTTTATGGAAAATAGATTTATAAACAGTTCCATTTTCATTCAAAGTAAAATCTCAAGCCTTCTCTAGTGAAAAAATAAAAATTAAATAAAGAAACTATACTTAAAATGACATGCATTTTATTTCACTAAAGTATAGGACATTAAGCAAAGGTTTGGTTGCCTTGGTGACAAATTGTCAAAAGAGATGCACATCTCACAAAAAGAATATGTAAAATGCTTTCAATATACTATATTCATTGTAGAGAAATACAAAAATTAAAAATAAACTGGATCAAACATCAATTTTTTTGCTGTTTAAAGAATGCTCTGGCTTGAGCAAAGGATACCTTACGCTATTTTATACTTCTTGAGCTGCTAAAAGCCTTCCTAAAGTGTTTTGAAATTTACTGACAACCACGATTTTAAGAAAAGTTTTTAAATTTCAGTGATTTTATGTATGTGTTTTTTAAAAATTTAGTGTCCCTTAGTTGTATTACTAAGTGCCCAAATGATTCACTAATATAGACCTAGCTAATAATTATCAACCTGTCTATTATTACTACTCTAATCTAGACTATGAAATAAATGTTTTGCCTTGCATGCATTTTGTTCTGCAGAGTCCATTTAATCAAAAGAAGGATTAGAAGGCCAATCTTCTAAAACATGGGCTTCTTAATCTACTGATAGATTAAGAAGACTAAAGGAGAAAGGTCAACTTTAGGGAACCTATATGAGAAAATGTATACGAGTGTACACTGGAATTGTTAACATAGACTGGGAAAGGGTCATTTAAATGAAAAGAAACTTCACTGAGTAGGATAGTCCAGGAGAAAATCAAGGGTAAATATGCAGGTGAGGGCCCTGTCTCTATCTCAAAGCTTGTTTTTCTTTATTGTTAATCATTGGGATTATTGAAAATAATGAATATTTATTGGATTTTTAAAACATTACCTGGGAAAAGCTGTCATCAATATTTTGGTGTATTTCCTTCCCAATTTATTTCTATGAATATTTTACTTACTTGGTTAAACACTGTGTACAAGTTTGGATCTCATTTTCTTCTATTTAATATAAAAATAGGTGTTTTCCAATAGTATAGCACACTTATCGTAAACATCTTTAAAGGTTGTAATAATTTTTCAACATTTTGAAAGTATCATAACTTACTTTTTCCATCCTCTACTTTAGAACATTTATATATTGAATGAATGTTGGTACTACTCACATACCTATTGATATCTTTGTGATGTGAAGGAAGGATAAAAGAAAGTTAGGAAGATGGCAACCTTTAAAAGAAAGAAATAGTACACTTTAAAAAATCCCAGCTTGATAATAGGCATGTTCAGTTCTCATTTATATATACTGAAATATATGTCATACATGCTGACACAAAAATTGGAATAAAATACAGTTTAATTTATATGTGCTGACTTGTAATGTTGTCAGGCTACATATCTGGGTTATTAACATGGGTCCCAGGAGTTGGAAACGATTGGCTTTTATATTGCTTCTCTTGTTAAAATTAGCAATTTTTGCATTTTGCAAATTCAAGTAACAATATTTTATAGCACTAGGTTGGTGCAAAAGTAATGGCTGTTTTTGCCCTTAAAAGTAATGGCACAAACTGCAATGGCTTTTGCACCAACCTAATAACATTTTTAAATGCCTACCTGCAAAGATCAACCAGGAAAAAAAAGAGGATATGAGTTTCTGTGCAGTTGACCAAAATTATATTTTAAAAATCTCAATGTATATTAAAAATCTGAACAGAAAAGTCCAAATAATAACTATCCTTCAATGTTGGAGATATGAGTAAGTTTTTCTCCTTTTTCTATTTTTTATTTTGTCAAAAATTTCATAGTAAATAAGAATTCATTTTATAATAGAAAAAATATAAATTCTACATTTTATTAAAATAAAAAGTATGCCTGGCATTGATTCCAATCTGCTATTCCTTAGCTGTGAACTTGGACAAACCATTTGATCACCCTAGTCCTCATTTTCATCATGTATAATGATGATTAACAATATCAGCTCTGCCTAACAGATGCATTTTTATAAGAATTAAATTAAAATGCTTGTGAAAGTAGTATACAAATTAAAACATTCCATATAAATATATGTTGTCATTATGACCAGTGATTTAACTATATGGCTAAGTAAAGAGAAGGGAGGAAAGATAACTACAGTTTCTTCCACTCCTTAGCAGACACCCAGGTATTATTTGGTAAGCTACACTTAAAGGATGCTGAGAAGGAGGGAAAAAAGAATAGGGGTGAAGTAGAGAAGGAGCTATAGAAGTAAGAGGAAAAAAAAATCTGCCTACAGATTTTTCAAAATCATCACTAACGCTGAAAGAAAATTAACTTAATGCTGTGTTATGCACCCCTAAAAGCCATTATGATCAGATGCTAAGAGCTCTTCAGATTGCTGGATATTCCTCTTACCTGATTACATGATGAAAGACAACAGTTTTTAAGTAGTGTCCCAATTTAGCCTTATCCTTTTTTCCTACATTTCTTTATTACACTACACCATAATAAATTCTTTGCCAAAATTGATTCCATGCTGTTAATGGCATAATCCATTGGCTTCAAAATAAACTAGATTTTAAAAATCAGTTAACTCCCCTGATAAAAGAACTGATCCATAAATAAAAATAACACTTATAATAATTAACACTACATTAATGTGATATGAAAACATGTGTCACTTTGTTTTCTCATAATATAATCTCAACTAGATCATTTAACACATTTAGATTTATTAAACTCTTTTGATATCTCAAAAATCGTATTTTGTACTAGGCACCAAAACCTCATTATTTTTGTCAGTGAGTATAAAATGCTTTTATGATCCAAGATGCTGGACCAAACTCCATTATCAAAAACCATCATTCATTTTAAATTATAATTTTAGAAATCCTTAAAAGTCTCAAATCCCTAAACATTCTCTTTCAAATTGCTTTCAGTATAGCCAATCTCTTTCAGATTCAACTGTTTTGATTTCATCTTCTGTGATGCATTTGGAGGGTTTTTTTTAAAGCAAAAACAACAATACTTGATCTTATACAGTATTAGTTCCTGTTACCAAGAGTTTTACAGCCTGCAGAATGAGCCCACTGTAGTCAAACTGCTATCCGTAGACCCAGATTATCAGTGAACAATGAAAGTCAAGATTGCATGGTCCATGCCCTCACAGTGGGAGCTATTTAGTTTCTCTGGGGCTTTTTAGTTTCATCATTTACAAAGAGAGATATTTGAATAAATACATTTTCCAAAGACATACTTTGGAGCACAGTGGTCCTACCTGATGGTATATGAAAGAAAGATTGGGGTGGGGTGGGATGAGGTGATCATTAACATGCTGAATTTAAGAAAGGCTGTATCCTGTATTACTTGTTAGAGAGTCACAATGGGGATAAGCCAAATAGATACTTAGAAGAAAACTTTGTAATTCACCCTAAGTCATTGTTTCCATAGTATATGTAAGCATGCGATCATTCTGTAATTATTTTAGAGAGAAGGTAGAGATAGTAAGACTCCAGAACACTGGACCACAATTTGAGAAAGTAGATTTTATAATTAATAGCATTCCTTCTAGCACTAAAACTTTCTGATATTATGCGGTCAACAAAAGAGTAGTAATATGTATCCTGATTATAAGACAATTATGTCAGAAAACCTTACTATATGGTAACAAATAAATAAAAAACTAATAAAGTCCCCACTAAAAATGATTAATGCGAAATATCCTTTTTTAAATATATTTCATACCATGAAGAGTTGCCTAACAGCAGCATAAATCTAGGTGAAAATGGAAGAGATACAAGATTATAAGACATTAAATATTACTGTTTCATATTCAAAATAAGTTTCTGTTTATATTTTATTTTACTTTTTTAGAGATGAGGTCTCACTATGTTGTTCAAGCTGGAATGCAGTGGCACGCATTGCAGCCTTGAACTCCTGGGCTTAGGTAAACCTCCCACCTCAGCCTCTAGAGTAGCTAGGACTAAAGGCATGCCACCACCACACCAAGCTATTTTTTATATTTATTTTTGCATTTTTTAAGAGATAGGGTCTCATTCTGTTACTGAGGCTGGAATCCAGTAGTACAATCATAGCTCACTGCAGCCTCAAAGTCCTGGGCTTAAGTAGTCCTACCACTTCAGCCTCCAGAGTAATACAGGCATGTGTTACCATGCCCACTCAAAATAAGCCTTGATAACAAGGAGTTTTTATACAATGGTATATTAGTCCATTTTCACACTGCTATAAAGAAATACCCATGACTGGATAATTTATGAAGGAAAGAGGTTTAATTGACTCACAGTTCCACATGTCTGAGGAGGCCCCAGGAAACTTACAATCATGGCAGAAGGGGAAACAGGCACATCTTACAATGTGGCAAGTGAGAGAGTGAGCATGTAAAGGAGGAACCATCAAACACTTACAAAACCATTAGATCTCATGAAAACTCACTCACGATTATGAGAACAGCATGGGGTAAACCATCTCCATAAACCAGTCACCTCTCACCAGATCCCTCCCTCAACACATGGAGATTATGGGGATTACAACTGGAGATGAGATTTGGGTGGGGACACAGAACCAAATCATAACAAATGGTGTCCTTTCTCTTTTGCAAAAAAAACCTTTATCATTTATATAATGTAAAATGAAAAGCCATAGGAAATATCATTAATCAACACTTCCAATTCTTAGACATCTGTGTTTGTATGGTTGCTGTATATCTAGTAAATGAATTAATGGTTCAGGGTAAATTGCGGAGAAAACAGAATGGGTTGAAAGGAAACCAAAGCACATTCATTCTCCAGGACTTAGAGAAGCTGGAATAAGAAATGGTATAGAACCACTGTGGAGACTAGAGTCAAGGGAAATCATAATAAATTACTTTTCAGTTAGATTACAATTATCCGCCATCTCATTCCTGTGTTCCTGAGAATATACACTTGCTTTGAGTGCTAATAACTTGGTAACAGAGCAGAAGGGGAAAAAAATGCAGTACCAAGTTCCTGTGTTTCCTTTTCCCCTAAAGTTTTTTGTTCCCAAATCAATCTCAGCATTTGTCTTCAGCTAGACAAATCCGGGTCCAAATCAGGTCCTGTGGCTACATTGGTTATATTTTCCTGGGCAAATCCTTGGATGTCTCTGAGCCTGTTTCTCTCATATGTGAAACTGAGATAAGAGTACTGTATATAACATGAAAACTAGAAATAGTGTATGTTAAAGTGCTGGCACACAGCAAATCAGGTCTGACCCTAGGCACATGTGGCAATGGGTGGAGTCTGTGGTAGTGCCACACCAGTTCTATATAACAGTATTCCAAACCATTTCCATATAACAACATTCCCTCTCATGCAGATGTGCAGTATTCTCAATTCTGTCACATAAAATAACCCCCAAACCCACCCCATGCTCTCCCAGTATGGCGTGTTGTGGTGTAATAGCTAAAAGTCATTTAGGATTTGCTGTGTGCTAGGCACTGTGCTCAGTCTATCACATACAGGTTTTCAATGACTCTCCACAAGAAACTTTGAGGTTGAAAGTATTACAAATGATAAACCTGAGGAATGAGGACGGTGATGGTATCACCTCTGGTAACCCTGGCTGTAACAGAGCTGGTACTGAACCCAAAACTTTTTGACTCCAAAGCACATGCCCTTCCTCATCTCACAATACTAATACCTGTATCCAGATATGTCCCAATGGAGTAGTTTTCTGCTCTAAGCAAGCACTTTCCAACCTTTTCCTGAATAGCTTCTTTTCAAAGATAAAAATCTGTATAACCCTCTATTACACCCCTCCGCAGTTATACTTGCACTTTTAATTTTCTCTGGGATTTTGCATAAGGATAAATGTTATCTTTACTGCAGATACGCTGTCATATGAATTCGCACATTATTAAGCATGACAGCAGCTATACACATTAGAAAATTAGATTTACTATTGTGTAGAAGATATACTGGCAATCTAGACAGTGTTTCATGTACTCTGGATAACGCTTTTAATGATTCCACAGCCACCCCTCTCAGAAATCTGCAGCCCATCCATTGGGATTCACTATCCAGCTCTTTCCTGAAACTGCCAAAACTTACCTTTAACTTAGAAAGTTCTATTTTTGGTGGGCAAGTTAATCTATAGTTTATATTATTATACATTTTAACAGAAATGTAAAACCTCCATTCTCGTAAAAACTTAAATTTTAGAGATCTTTTAATTTAATCGCTATATATTTACATATAAATCCATGATGTGTGTATTTACTATACGCGAGGTACAGAAATACAATAGTGAATACAATTATAATGTCTGCCTTCATAGAGTTTGTAGTCTGCTGGGATGAATTGATGAGGAAGCCAAACATCAATTAAAATACATACTACAAAGTACTTTGAAAAGCATACAAAGTGCCTATGTGGCTGAAATGAAATACCTAATTCACATCATCAAGAAAGGCCTCCAGCAGGAAATGTCTAACCTATGGTAAGAAGAACGGTAGGAAACAGTCAAAGGAAGGTACCAGTAAGGATCAAGAAAGACAAGAGTTTGGATGAGAGAAAAGATGGTGGATTTAGGGAATTAAAGAATCTTGGTAGATGGTAATGGTAGAGTGTGAAGTATAGAGTGTCTTAAAATAGGTCAGGCACAGTAGCTCACATCTGTAATTCTAGCACTTTGGGAGGTCGAGGTGAGTGGATCATTTGAGGTCAGGAATTCAAGACCAGCCTAGCCAACATGGTGAAATCCTATCTCTACTAAAAATACAAAAAAAAGAAAAAAAAATTAGCTGGACATGATGGCGCATGCCTGTAACCCTAGCTACTCAGGAGTCTGAAGCAGGAAAATTGCTTGAACCCGGGAGGTGGAGGTTGCAGTGAGTCGAGATCATGCCGCCACTGCACTCAAGCCAGGGCGACAAAGTGAGAGACTCCATCTCAAAATAAAAAATGAAGAAGAAGAAGAAAAAAAAAAAGACTAGGGTATGGATGAGAGAAAGAATGATAGATGATAATGGTAGCATGTGAAGTATAGAGTGTCCTAAAATAAAGCTGAATCCCTAAGTGTTAAAGGTCCTTGTTAAGGAGTACAGATATCATGTGGTTTAACTGGCATAAGAAAGAAATATTATGCCTCTTCAAATTGCTTAACATAGATGCCAACCTTATCTGCAGCATGCAGAGCCAGCTCTGAGCTCTCAGCCAGTTTTTCTAAGTCCAAATCCTGCTTCAGCATAACACCGGGTTACCTTTTTTTTCCAGATGGGTGGATCTGACGTACCCACCCATCCCTTGGCTGCTGCAAGTGTTGGTGGTTAAGAGTTCATAGCTGCCCACTTCTTCCAGAAAATGTCCCTGGGTTACTGGAAGCCACTCTATCCAGGAAGGATATTCAGCACCCCTATAATGCAGCACAATGACCTTGCAGTGCAGTTTAGACTCAAGAGCCTCCCTGCATCAGACCAAGACTAGACTTGATCTAAGACCACATTTTCAATTGCCTTTCTTCTTCCTTACTTGGCTTCAGTCCCTTTCTTTTCTTTTCTTTTCCTTTTTTTTTTTTTTGTCACCCAGGCTGGAGTGCACTGGCGTGATCTCGGCACACCACAACCTCTGCCTCCTGAGTTCAAGCGATTCTCCTGTCTCAGTCTCCCGAGTAGCCGGGACTACAGGTGCACACCACCATGCCTGGCTAATTTTTTGTATTTTTAGTAGAGACGGAGTTTTGCCATGTTGACCAGGTTGCTCTTGAACTCCTGACCTCAGGTGATCCGCCTGCCTTGGCCTCCCAAAGTGCTAGGATTACAGGCATAAGCCACGGCACCCGGCCCACTCCCTTTCTTAGAACATTTTCCAAAGAGCACTCCTTCCATAAATCAAGTGCACCTGAATCCCTGGTTAGTCAGGCTCTGTTTCTAAGGAACCCACCTAAGGTATGCCACAAAAATTAAAGAAAAACTTTATCAGGTGAAATACACACAAAAGACATTAAACTAAAAAACTAAGCAATGTTTTCTTCAGATAGATGACTCCGCCAACCTGTTATTAATGTAATCCTCTAGCCTCTTGGAATGGTGCTATAATTGAGGGAACTCAGTGCAGAAAACAAATAATTTCAAAATTACTCAAATTTTAAATGTGCAAATCTTCCAAATATCATACAAGGAATGTATAGGCCACAACACTACATAAAGTCCTTCTCTCTGCAATCTACTTTCCTCCCACCAAAGTTGCCTTTCAACTTTCCTTAAAGATTCTCCAGCTCATACTACTCTAGTCCTGTCCCAAGTGGCCCTTTTGTCTTTCCCATTTTTTTCCTTATAGTACATCACTATAGCATAAAATACCCACCTACACACTCTCTCAGAGGTTAAATAGATCAGATGGTTCCAGGTGGTGGATAATGGAGTAAATTAAATGCTATTTGTAACATGCATATACCCATAATTATTGTACCATTGTTATCAAAGCACTCCACAAATTTTCTGATTATTCATTTGAGAACTAAATCCATCCTTACTGATTTTCTCAAAAGAATTTTCCATTTTATTTCTTAATATGTTGTGCTCTATCAACAAAGCAGAAAAACAACTAAATCCCTAAAAGGAAAATGGAAAAAAAATAATTGATTAAAATGAAGTGACTAAGAGGTATTCCTTACTGCTGTCTCTTCATGCATATAAGAGGCAAAATGTATATTATAAGTAGAGGGTCCTTCAGTACCAAGAGAGACTTCCTTAAAAAGTATGAACTGAGACAAAGCAAAACATAGGAACATCAAGAATTAACTTCATCAAGGAAAATGATTAACAATATCCATCTTTCAACCAATGCATCAGTTTTGAGATTATAAAAAAAAAAACACTTCTGCACACATCCTTGGCAGTCCCACAGTAACATTCAAGTGTCAGTGGATGATCCTTCCAGATGTCCTTCCAGAAGCTATCTGTACTTTCCTAGGGTGAACCACTAAAACTAAGAAAAGTCATTAAAATCTTAGTCCTGGAAAATGTATCTTTGAAATTCTCCCTTCAGTTGATAGTGGCAGCAGTAGCAACAGCAGAGCGCTATTTATTGCAATGTGTCAACACAGCCCAGTTACTCTGAATGTACAGTACTGTGTACAGCAGAGCTTGGCCCCACCACTGCTTTTAGGAAGCCCACTTTCTGTCAAGTGGGTTGCTTTCTATTTTATTAGATGCAAACTAAGAAAAATCCTTGTTTTTATGGCTCCAAGAAGTTTGTGTGCATACTTCAGGTGCCTGATTTATATGTTTTTCTAACCAACTCCAAAAAGAAAATATGATCATAGGTATTTTTTGTAAGTGTTGCAATGCCAGACTTTCTTCCAGCAAGTTGAAGCAATGGATGGCTGTCAGCCTTACCTTCTCAGTCTGTTTAGTCAGAATGAGATCAACTGCCCCCATGCAGTTTTGAGCTCCTCAAACAGGCCTTCTGTCTTATTCAATGTTGTATTTCAAGTATCTAACATATAATTAATTAGTGCTTAATCTTTTTGAGCTGAATTTTTTTTATCCACATAGTAACAATGTAAAAGGTTTTCCTGGTACTTTCAGGAGTTATTCTGATAAGTTGGTGCCTAATAATGTATACAACACTTGTGTCTTCCCATTTAATACACCATCAAATGAGATCTTAGAGTCAGTTATACGAGACGAAGAAACAACATACAGAATACCTTGGAGATATCGCAGGTTTGGTTCTAGACAACTGCAATAAAGTGAATGTTGCAATAAAGTTAGCAAGTCATGAAAATTGTATGGTTTTCCAGTGCATATAAAAGTTATGTTTATACCATGCTATGGTGAATTCAGTATGTATTTGCATTATATCTAAAAAAAAAGTACATGCCCTTGGTACTTACATAAAAACAGCCATAGGTCAGTGGAACAGAATAGTGAACCCACAGATAAACCCACACATCTACAGTGAACTCATTTTTGACAGAGATGCCAAGAACATACACTGGGGAAAGAACAGCCTCTTCAATAAGTGTTCCTGGGAAAGTTGGATATCCATATATAGAAGAATAAAACTAGAGCCCTATCTCTAACCATATACAAAAATCAAATCAAAATGGACTAAAGACTTATATCTAAGACCTTAAATTATTAAACTACTAAAAGAAAACATTGGAGAAATTCTCCAGGACATTGGACTAGGCAAAGATTTCTTGAGCAATACCCCACAAGCACAGGCAACCAAAGCAAAAATGGACAAATGAGATGACATCAAGTTAAAAAGGTTCTACACAGCCAAGAAAACAATCAGCAAAGTGAAGAGACAGCTCACAGAATGCCACAAAATATTTGCAAACTATCATCTGACAAGAGATTAATAATGAGAATATGTTAGAAACTCAAAAAACCCGAGGAAAAAAATCTAATAATCCTATTAAAAACAGGTAAAAAATCTGAATAGATTTTTCTCAAAAGAAGACACACAAATTGGCAAACAGAAATATGAAAATGTGCACAACATCTGTATTAGTCCATTTTCATGCTGCTGATAAAGACACACCTGAGACTGGGCAATTTACGAAAGGAAGAGGTTTAATTGGACTTACAGTTCTACATGGCTGGAGAGGCTTCACAGTCATGACAGACGTAAGGAGGAGAAAGTCACATCTTACATGGATGGCATGAGGCAAAGAAAGAGAGCTTCTGCAGGGGAACTCCTCTTTTGAAAACCATCAGATCTTGTGAGACATATTCACTATCACGAGAACAGCAAGGGAAAGACTTGCCACCATGATTCAAGTACCTCCCACCTGGTCCCTCACACAATATGTGAGAATTCAAGATGAGGTTGGGGTGGGGACACAGCCAAACCATATCATTCCACCCTTGGCCCCTCCCAGATACCATGTCCTCACACTTCAAAACCAATCATGCCTTCCCAACAGTCCCCCAAGGTCTGAACTCACTTCAGCATTGACTGAAAAGTCCACAGTTAGAAGCCTCATCTGAGACAAGGCAAGTCCCTTCCACCTTTGAGTCTGTAAAATCAAAAGCAGGTTAGTTACTTCCTAGATACAGTGGGGTCACAAGAATTGAGTAAATACAGCCATTCCAAATGGGAGAAATTGGCCAAAACAGAGGGGCTACAGACCCCATGCAAGTCCAAAATCCAGTAGAGCGGTCAAATCTTAAAGCTCCAGCATGATCTCCTTTGACTCCATGTCTCACATCCAGGTCACACTGATGCAAGAGGTGGGTTCCCATGGTCTTAGGTAACTCCGCCCATGTGGCTTTGCAGGGTATAGCCTCCCTTCCAGCTGCTTTCACAGGCTGGCACTGAGTGTCTGCAGCTTTTCCAAGTGCACAATGCAAGCCGTCAGAGGATCTATCATTCAGGGGTTTGGAGGATGGTGGCCCTCTTCTCAAAGCTCCACTAGGTGATGTCCCAGTAGGCACTCTGTGTGGGGGCTCCCACCCCACATTTCCCTTCCACACTGCCCTCCCCCCAAGAGCAAACTTCTGCCTGGGCATCCAGGCATTTCCATAAATCTTCTGAAATCTAGGCAAAGGTTCCCAAACCTCAGTTCTTGACTTCTGTGCATTCACAGGCTCAACACCACATGGAAGGTGCCAAGGCTTGAAGCTTGTGTTTTCTGAAGCCATGGCCCGAGCTCTACATTGGCACCTTTCGGCCATGACTGGAGTGGCTGTGACACAGGACACCAAGTCCCTAGGCTGCACACTGTTCAAGGACCCTGGGCCTAGCCCACAAAACTACTTTTTCTCCTATGCCTGTGATGGGTGGGGCTACCACAAAGGTCTCTGATTTGCCCTGGAGACATTTTCTCCATTGCCTTGGGGATTAAGGTTTGGCTCTTCATTACTTATGCAAATTTATGCAGCTGGCTGGCTTGAATTTCTCCTCAGAAAATGTGATTTTTCTTTCTATCACATTGTCAGGCTGCAAATTTTCTGAACTTTTACGTTCTGTTTCCCTTATAGAACTGAATACCTTTAACAGCACCCAAGTCACCTCTTGACTGCTTTGCCATTTCAAAATTTCTTCTGCCAGATACTCAACTTCAAAGTTCCACAGATCTCTAGGGCAGGGGCAAAATGTCACCATCTTTTTGCTAAAACATAACAAGAGTCACCTTTATTCCAGTTCCCAACAAGTTCCTCATTTCCATCTAAGACCATCTCAGCTTGGATTTTTTTTTTTATTATTACACTTTAAGTTCTAGGGTACATGTGCACAACATGCAGGTTTGTTACATATGTATACATGTGCCATGTTGGTGTGCTGCACCCATTAACTCGTCATTTACATTAGGTATATCTCCAAATGCTATCCCGCCCCCCTCCCCCCTCCCCACAATAGGCCCCAATGTGTGATGTTCCCCTTACTGTGTCCAAGTGATCTCATTGTTCAATTCCCACCTATGAGTGAGAACATGCGGTGTTTGGTTTTCTGTTCTTGTGATAGTTTGCTGAGAATGATGGTTTCCAGCTGCATCCGTGTCCCTATAAAGGACAAGAACTCATCCTTTTTTATGGCTGCATAGTATTCCATGGTGTATATGTGCCACATTTTCTTAATCCAGTCTGTCACTGATGGACATTTGAGTTGATTCCAAGTCTTTGCTATTGTGAATAGTGCCACAATAAACATACGTGTGCATGTGTCTTTATAGCAGCATAATTTATAATCCTTTGGGTATATACCCAATAATGGGATGGCTGGGTCAAATGGTATTTCTAATTATGGATCCTTGAGGAATCGCAACACTGTTTTCCACAATGGTTGAACTAGTTTATATTCCCACCAACAGTGTAAAAGTGTTCCTATTTCTCCACATCCTCTCCAGCACGTGTTGTTTCTTGACTTTTTAATGATGGCCATTCTAACTGGTGTGAGATGGTATCTCATTGTGGTTTTGATTTGCATTTCTCTGATGGTGAGTAATGATGAGCATTTTCTCATGTGTCTGTTGGCTGTATGAATGTCTTCTTTTGAGAAGTGTCTGTTCATATCATTTGCCCACTTTTTGATGGGGTTGCTTTTTTCTTATAAATTTTTTGAGTTCTTTGTAGGTTCTGGATATTAGCCCTTTGTCAGATAAATAGATTGCAAAAATTTTCTCCCATTCTGTAGGTTGCCTGTTCACTCTGATGGTAGTTTCTTTTGCTGTGCAGAAGCTCTTTAGTTTAATTAGATCCCATTTGTCAATTTTGGCTTTAGTTGCCGTTGCTTTTGGTGTTTAAGACATGAAGTCCTTGCCCATGCCTATGTCCTGAATGGTATTAAATAGGTTTTCTTCTAGGGTTTTTATGGTTTTAGGTCTAACATTTAAGTCTCTAATCCATCTTGAATTAATTTTCATATAAGGAGTAAGGAAAGGATCCAGTTTCAGCTTTCTACTTATGGCTAGCCAATTTTCCCAGCACCATTTATTAAATAGGGAACCCTTTCCCCATTTCTTGTTTTTCTCAGGTTTGTCAAAGATCAGATGGCTGTAGATGTGTGGTATTATTTCTGAGGACTCTGTTCTGTTCCATTGGTCTATATCTCTATTTTGGTACCAGTGCCAAGCTGTTTTAGTTACTGTAGCCTTGTAGTATAGTTTGAAGTCAGGTAGCGTGATGCCTCCAGCTTTGTTCTTTTGATTTAGGATTGTCTTGGCAATGCGGGCTCTTTTTTGGTTCCATATGAACTTTAAAGCAGTTTTTTTCCAATTCTGTGAAGAAACTAATTGGTAGCTTAATGGGAATGGCATTGAATGTATAAATTACCTTGGGCAGTATGGCCATTTTCATGATATTGGTTCTTCCTATCCATGAGCATGGTATGTTCTTCCATTTGTTTGTATCCTCTTTTATTTCACTGAGCAGTGGTTCGTAGTTCTTCTTGAGGAGGTTCTTCACATCCCTTGTAAGTTGGATTCCTAGGTATTTTATTCTCTTTGAAGCAATTGTGAATGGGAGTTCATTCGTGATTTGGCTCTCTGTCTCTTATTAGGGTATAAAAACGCTTGTGATTTTTGCACATTGATATTGTATCCTGAGAGTTTGCTGAAGTTGCTGATCAGTTTGAGGAGATTTTGGGCTCAGACAATGGGGTTTTCTAAATATACAATCATGTCATCTGCAAACAGGAACAATTTCACTTCTTCTTTTCCTAATTGAATACTCTTTATTTCTTTCTCTTGCCTGATTGCCTTAGCCAGAATTTCCAACACTATGTTGAACAGGAGTGGTGAGAGAGGGCATCCCTGTCTTGTGCCAGATTTCAAAGGGAATGCTTCCAGTTTTTGCCCATTCAGTATGATATTGACTGTGGGTTTGTCATAAATAGCTCCTATTATTTTGAGATACGTTCCATCAATACAGAATTTATTGAGAGTTTTTAGCATGAAGGGCTGTTAATTTGTCGAAGGCCTTTTCTGCATCTATTGAGATAATCATGTGGTTTTTGTCTATGGTTCTGTTTATATGCTGGATTACGTTTATTGATTTGCATATGTTGAACCAGCCTTGCATCCCAGGGATGAAGCCCTCTTGATCATGGTGGGTAAGCTTTTTGATGTGCTGCTGGATTCGGTTTGCCAGTATTTTATTGAGGACTTTTGCATCGATGTTCATCAGGGATATTGGTCTAAAATTCTCTTTTTTTGTTGTTGTGTCTCTGTCAGGCTTAGATATCAGGATGATGGTGGCCTCATAAAATGAGTTAGGGAGGATTCCCTCTTTTTCTATTGATTGGAATAGTTTCAGAAGGAATGGTACCAGCTCCTCCTTGTACTTCTGTAGAATTCGGCTGTGAATCCATCTGGTCCTGGACTCTTTTTGGTTGGTAGGCTATTAATTATGGCCTCAATTTCAGAGCCTGCTATTGGTCCATTCAGGGATTCAACTTCTTCCTGGTTTAGTCTTGGAAGAGTGTATGTGTCCAGGAACTTATCTATTTCTTCTAGGTTTTCTAGTTTATTTGCATAGAGGTGTTTATAGTATTCTCTGATGGTAGTTTGTATTTCTGTGGGGTCGGTGGTGATATCCCCTTTATCATTTTTTATTGCATCTATTTGATTCTTCTCTCTTTTCTTCTTTATCAGTCTTGCTAGTGGTCTATCAATTTTGTTGACCTTTTCGAAAAACCAGCTCTTGGATTCATTGATTTTATGAAGGGTTTTTTGTGTCTCTATCTTCTTCAGTTCTGCTCCGATCTTAGTTATTTCTTGCCTTCTGCTAGCTTTTGAATGTGTTTGCTCTTGCTTCTCTAGTTCTTTTAATTGTGATCTTAGGGTGTCAATTTTAGATCTTTCCAGCTTTCTCTTGTGGGCATTTAGTGCTATAAATTTCCCTCTACACACTGCTTTAAATGTGTCCCAGAGATTCTGGTATGTTGTATCTTTGTTCTCATTGGTTTCATAGAACATCTTCATTTCTGCCTTCATTTTGTTATGTACCCAGTAGTCATTCAGGAGCGGGTTGTTCAGTTTCCATGTAGTTGAGCGGTTTTGACTGAGTTTCTTAGTCCTGAGTTCTAGTTTGATTGCACTGTGGTCTGAGAGACAATTTGTTATAATTTCTGTTCTTTTACATTTCTCAGCCTGGATGTTATTGTCCGTATTGCTATCAGGCTTTTGGACAAAGTCACTCAGCAAGTCTCTAAGAAGTTTCAAACATTCCCACATTTTCCTGTCTTATTCTGAGCCCTCCAAACTGTTCCAACCTCTGTCTGTTACCCAGTTCAAAAGTTGCTTCTACATTTTTGGGTCTTTTCAGCAGCACCCCACTGTGCTGGTACCAGTTTACTGTATTAGTCCATATTCATGCTGCTGATAAAGACATACCTGAGACTGGGCAGTTTACAAAAGAAAGAGGGTTAATTGGACTTACAGTTCCATGTGGCTGGGGAAGCCTCACAATCATGGCAGAAGGCAGGGAAGAGCAAGTCCCATCTTACATGGATGGCAGCAGGCAAAGAGAGATAGAGAGCTGCTGCAGGGGAACTCCTCTTTTCAAAACCATCAGATCTTGTGAGACTTATTTACTATCATGAGAACAGCACAGGAAAGATTTGCTCCCTTGATTCAATTATCTCCCACCAGGTACCTCCCACAACACATGGGAGTTCAAGATCAGATTTGAATGGGGACACTGCCAAAACATATCAATATCATTGATCATCAGGGAAACAAAAATCAAAGCTATAATGTGGTTATCATCTCACCTCAGTTAAAATGCTTATATCCAAAAGCCAGGCAATAACAATGCTGGAACCCTTGTGCACCATTGTTGAGATTGTACATTAGTAAAACCACTATGGAGAACAGTTTGGAGGTTCCTCAAAAAACAAAACATAGAGTGACCACATGATCCAGCAATCCCACTCCTAGCTGTATACCCAAAAGAAAGGAAATCAGAGTATCAAAGAGATATCTGAACTCCCATGTTTATTGAACAACTATTCACAATACCCAAGATTTGGAAGCAACCTAAGTATCCAACAACAGGTAATGAATGAAGAAAATGTGGTACGTATACACAATAGAGTACTATTCAGTCAGAAAAAAATAATGAGATACTGTCATTTGCAAAAATATGAATGGAACTGGAGGTCATTATGTTAAGTAAAGTAAGCTAGGCACAGAAAGACAAACTTCAAGTGTTCTCATTTATTTGTGGGAACTACAAATTAAAACAATTGAACTCATGGAGATAGAGAGAAGAAGGATAGCTACCAAAGGCTGGGAAGGGTAGTGGGGGTTGGCAGAAAAGTAGAGATGGTTAATGGGCACAAAAAAAATAGGAAGAATAAGACCTACTATTTGACAACACAACAGGTGACTATAGTAAAAAATAATTTAATTGCGTATTTTTAAATAATTGAAAGAGTATTATTGGGTTGTTTGTAACATAAAAGAAAATGCTTGAGGTGACAGACACCCCATTTACTCGGATGTGATTGCATATTGTATGCCTGTATCAAAATATCTCATGTACACATGTACATACATACCATACACCTAACTATGTACCCACAAAATTTAAAAATCAAAAAAATGCATGCCTTAATTTAAAAATACTTTATTACTAAAAAAGTATTCAGCAGGTTGTAATCTTTTTGCTGGTAGAGGAACTTGCCTCTAAGGGCATGGATCAAGTCTCCCCCAAGCAATTATAATGCAAACAGCAAAGATTACTGATCACAGATCACTATAACAATATAATAATAATAATAAAATTTGAAATATTGTAAGAATTACCAAAATTTAACAAAGAGACATGAAGTGACCACATGCTGCTGGCAAAAATGGTGTCAATAGACTTACTGTAAGCAGAGTTGCCACAAACCCTCAATTCATTTGAAACACAGTATCTGTGAAGCACAATAAAGCAAACAGCAAGAATACAAGGTGTGCTCGTATTCTATTTCTTCAACATTTTCTTTGGTTACTAATATCTTATATAATAAATGTATTTCTACCAGATAAACTTAAACTGTTCATAACTACAGTTAGTATGTAGTTCAATATCCATAGTTCAATATTATTTATATTATGTTTTATTCCTCTTGAGATCATAATTTTGAATAATGGGATTGAAGGATGAAGATAAGATTGCTTCAAAGTAGTTCTTGATACTGTTGAAATTTTGCTTATTTCTTGTCTATTTTCTGCTCTCTCAACAGCAGGTGACCAGAGTGCCATCTTATCAAAAAACAAACTGGTAGGGGCCTAATAAACTGAAATTAGTGTAATTTTCAAGCACAATCTAAACTGGTAAACAACTGATAAGCAGTCTTGCAGTGCTTAGGCTGATTGTCTAATTAAAATAAATACCCAGGAGGAAATAAAAAGCTTGCAGTGAGCTAAATCCCCAGAACTCATATGCTGAAAAGATTATTCCATGTTAAACATAATGAAGAGAGTTGGGTGTGGTGGCATGTAATTGTGTCCCAGTTACTTGGGAGGGTGAGGTGGGAAGATTGCTTAAGGCCAGAAATTTGAGGCTGTAGTGAGCTATGATCATGCCCATGAATAGCCACTGAACTTCAGAATGGCCAAGAGAGCGAGATCCCATCCTCCCCCCACCCAAAAAATCAAGAGGACTCTATTTAGTTTATCTCAAGATATTTCATCATAAGATCCCTCCTAGAATGCACACATTTGATAAATTTGTGACAGTATTAAAAATGAATACTTTACTCGTACCATTTGATATTGCAGAGAATATAATGACTTAAAAGTTCTCATCTGCACACAGTACATACTCCAAGACTGACCACTCTCAGCCATGAAGTGAATCTCAATAAACTAAAAAAAAAAAAAGAAAATCAAAATTATACTAACCATCGTCTTGAACAGTGGAATAAAAATCAAAATCAATACCAAGAAGATATCTCAAAACCACACAATTATATGGAATTTAAACAACTTGTTCCTGAATGACTTTTGGATAAACAATAAAATTAAGGCAAAAATCAGAAAATTATGTAAAATAAATGAAAACAAAGACACAACATACCAAAATATCTGGAATGCAGTAAAAGCAATGCTAAGATAAAAGCTTATAACACTAAATGCTTTCCTCAAAAAGCTGGAAATATCTTGAATTAATAAACTATTATTATACCTAGAGAAACTACAAAAACAAGAATAAACTACACCCCAAGACTAGCAGAAGAAATAACTGAAATCAGAGTGAAACTGAATAAAATTGAGATGCAAAAATACATACAAAATGGCCAGACGTGGTGGCTCACACCTGTAATACCAGCACTTTGGGAGGCTGAGGCAGGCAGACCACGAGGTCAAGAGATCAAGACCATCCTGGCCAACATGGTGAAACCCCGTCTCTACTAAAACTACAAAAATTAGATGGGTGTGGTGGCACACAACTGTAGTCCCAGCTACTTGGGAGGCTGAGGCAGGAGAATCACTTGAACCTAGGAGGCAGAGGTTGCAGTGAACTGAGATTGTGCCACGGCACTCCAGCCTGGTGACAGAGAATATAAAAAAAGAAAATGGAAAAAAAGCAAAAGGAAACAATGAAAGTAAAAGTTGGCTATTTGAAAGGATAACAAGAAAAAATAACTAGATTAATAAAGAAGAGAGAAGTTCCAAATAAGCACAATCAGAAATGACTAAGGTGACAATATAACCAATCCCACAGAAATACAGAATATCACAAAAGACTATTAAGAACACCTCCATGCACACAAACTAGAAAATTTAGAGGAAATTTAGAGAAAACACATAATCTCCCAAGATTGAATC
This sequence comes from Macaca thibetana thibetana, assembly GCF_024542745.1. NCBI lineage: Eukaryota > Metazoa > Chordata > Mammalia > Primates > Cercopithecidae > Macaca > Macaca thibetana. Next base: position 78,840,116 of record NC_065581.1, read on the forward strand.
ATTAATACAATTATGACAACACAATCTCCCAAGATTGAATCAGGAAGAAATTGAAACACTGAACAGACCAATATCAAGTTACAAAATTGAATCACTAATAAAAAACCTACCAACCAATAAAAGTTTCATACTAGATAGATTCATAGCTGAATTCTACCAGAAGTACAAAGAAGACCTGGTACCAATTTTAATAAAACTATTCCAAAAAATCAAGAGGGAGAAACTCCTCCCTAACTCATTCTGTGAAACCAGCATCAACCTGATACCAAAACCTGGCAAATCAAACTATCAACATCATTTTTTACAGAACTGGAAGAAACATTCTAAAATTCATATGGAACCAAAAAGAACCCAAATAGCCAAAGCAATCCTAAGCAAAAAGAACAAAGCTGGAGGCATCACATTATCTGACTTCAAACTGTACCATCAGGATACAGTAACCAAAACAGCATGGTACTGTACAAAACCTGACACATAGACCAATGGAACAGAATAGAATACCCAGAAATAAAGCCACACACCTCCAGCCATCTGACCTTTGACAAAGTCAACAATAATAAGCAATGGGGAAAGGATTCCCTATTCAATATATCATTCTGGGATAGCTGACTAGCCATATGCAGAAGAATGAAACTGGACTGCTACATTTTACCTTATACAAAAAATAACTCAAGATAGAGTAAAGATTTAAAAGTAAAACTTCAACCTATAAGAATCCTAGAAGAAAACCTAGGAGAAATCAGTCTGGACATCAGCTTTGGGAAAGAATTTATGACTATGTCCTCAAAAGCAATTGCAACAAAAACAAAAACATACCAGTGGGGCCTAATTAAACTAAAGAGCTTCTGCACAGCAAAAGAAACTATCAACAGAGTAAGCAACCTACAGAATGGGAGAAAATATTCACAAACTATGCATCTGACAAAGGTCTAATATCCAGAATCTATAAGGAACTTAATTCAATAAGCAAAAACAACCCCATTAAAAAAATGTACAAAACCATGAACAGACATTTCTCAAAAAATAAGACATACAAGTGGTTAACAAACATATGAATACAATGCTCCATATCACCAATCATCAAAGAAATGCAAACCAAAACCACTACACATTAGATAGAGTATATCGCTCAGGTGATGGGTGCACCAAAATCTCAGAAATCACCACTAAAGAACATATTCATGTAACCAAACAACACCTGTTCCCCCAAAACCTATTGAACTTAAAAAAAAACACAATGAGATACCATTTCACACTCATCAGAATAGCTGTTATTAAAATGTCAAAAAACACATGCTGATGAGGCTGTGTATAAAAGAGAATGTTTATACACTGTTGATGGGAGTGTAAATTAGTTCTGCCACTGTGGAAAGCAGTTTGGATATTTCTCAACGAACTTAAAACAGAACTACCATGTAACCCAGCAATCCCATTATTGGGTATATATCCAAAAGAAAACAAATCTTTTGCAAGGCACAGTGGCTCATGCCTGTAATCCTGGCATTTTGAGAGGCCAAGGCGGGAGGATTGCTTGAGCCCAGGAGTTTGAGACTAGCCTGGCGAAGATAGACCCAGTCTCTACAAAAAAAAAAAAATTAGCCAAGCATCATGGCACATGCCTGTAGTCTCAGCTACTTGGGAGGCTGAGGTAGGAGGATTGCTTGAACCAAGCAAGTCAAGGCTGCAGTGACACTGCATTCCAGCCTGGGGTAATAAAGTGAGACCCTCTCAAAAATGAAAGAAAAGAAAAGTATGCACTTGCATGTTTCTGGCAGCAATATTCACAATAGCAAAGATACGGAATCAACCTAAGTGCCCATCAGTGGTGAATTGGATAAAGAAAATGTTGTGCATATACATCATGGAATACTATGCAGCCATAATAAGGAATGAAATCATGTCCTTTGCAGGGACATGGGTGTACCTGGAGGTCATTATCCAAAGCAAATTAATGCAGGAAACAGAAAACCAAATACCATGTGTTCTCACTTATAACTAGGATCTAAACAGTAGGCACTCATAGACATAAAGATGGCAATAATAGAAACTAGTGAATGCTAGAGGAAAGAGGAAAGAAGGAAAAGAAAGGTTGAAAAACAAACTATGGAGTACTATGCTCTGTACCTGGTTGACGGTATTATTTGTTCTCCGAATCTCAGCATCACACAATATATCTGGGCAACAAACACACACATGTACCCCCTGAAACTAAAATAAAAGTATTTTTCAAAAAAAGGAAAAAAGGTCAGTGAAGGCAATGAATATCTTCAACACTGGAAATTTTTGTTATGACATAATGTGAAATTCACCTCTAAGTGAAATTCTCAGGGAAGTCTTTCAAAGGTCTATTGGTTGAAGTCAATTTTAATATTTTTCCACTAAATAGCTCATGAAAGTTACTTAGCTAGTAGGACTGTATTGTTCTTTGAATCACAGGAATTAAGAAGAAATACCTAACAGAGAGGCCACTGTGATATGCAATACAAGCTCTTGCCATAGGGTCAAATTCATATAGGCTATGCAGTCTGAGTTCTGACTAACCATGTCCTGCGCAAGGCCAAATTACATCAAATCACTGCTTTTCCAGTAGGATAATGGACATAAATTCTAGCGTTTCTAAAGGAAACACTCAAAACTATCTTTTGAAAGAGCAGGTACCATTTAAAATACTTTCTGTTAATGACCAAAAACTGCAGTGGTACTACACAGTAACAGATAACTTTGATTCTAATGATAAAGTTCAGGAACTAAGATATATCAGAAGTGCCAAGATAAATTGCCTTAATAATCTGCAATATCCACATAAATGACCATGAATACTAGAGAAGTCAAAGGCACTGTCGCTAAAAATTCTTTAAATAAAAATCAAATAACATCTTCTCCTACTGTTGCTAGACCACCAAGGTTGATAAGGCTAAAGTCTGTGGGACGAGTGTACTATAAGGAATCTTTATGAAGAACCTTCTAGGTTATATGCTTTAAAAGCCTTTTGAATAAAAGAAGATTTGTACGAGTCTGAATCAAACTCATAACAATAGCTGAAATATGAGACACTTTTATTAGTTTTCCTAAATCATTTCAGCACTTAGCACAGAGCCTAAAATATATGCAGCATTTAATAAACAGTTGATTTGAAATTAGTAACCAGCATCCAACCAGTTATTAAATTTGTTCACCTGAAAGATTGACATTTATTTTCCCATTGAAGAGAAATAACAGAAAAGTCACTAAAATATTTAAACAGATTTGTTGAACTATTCACACATATAAGATGGACTACATAAGTCATGCTAGCATCAAATTCTAGTAGGAAGTAAGAATTTCATCGAGTCTACATGTGGACTGTGAACAAAGCATTTGAGAAACTTTAGTGGCTTACAGATTATTCTAGTAACCCGAAATTGGTGCAGATGATAAAGATTTCAAAATTGAGGGGCACTTTACATATGTCATTTTGAGTCTAAACATGAAAATATATGGTGTTGGTCAATATTCCACACCGATGCTCCAAGATCATTCTGGGGGAAGTACTTTATACTAATGTAGACTTTTCTTTTTTTTTTTTAACCAAACTAGCTTGAAGTGTTTCTAATTTCAGCATTTTTTTCTGAAAACAGGTCTAGATTTATTCCCTTAAGATTGGAATCTTACCATGTGTCTCATTAATTCCAGGAAAATGCTCATGCTCACACTGAATGAATAGAGTAGAATATTCTGGATGTGTCCAGCCAGAGTTTGCCAGGCTTATCATTTCTTAAAATGGCACTCTGTTTTCACGTCTGGGAGTCATTCCTGCTGATTAACTGGAGAGGCAGTATATCTTTGCTTGTATCTCCAATTGTAATTACCTGGCAAACAAAAATAGATTCTGGTCAGTCTGTCTTACACATTGACTTTTGCCAAAAGGTTTTCCTCTGGTACAACGCTGAAGTCAGTGCTCCCCTGGCACTCTCAACTTCTGTTCGGAGTGGCCCACTCACATGCAGTATTGTTGAGCAGCATTAAATTTGTTAAAGATGTCAACAACAACAATAAAAAAAAAATGAAAAGAAGAATTTATATGGCACATTTCATGGCAAACAACTCTTAAATCTCCCTTTTCTCCAAAGACTCCACTATTTTAGCAGCAATTACACTCAACCTCTCTGTCTGCCCTCTCCTCAACTTTGTCAAAACAATTACACTCTGCCCCTAAACTCATATTTCACTCGTTTCCATGTAGAGGGAGGGAGGGAGGGAGGGAGGGAGGGAGGGAGGGAAGGAAGGAAGGAAGGAAGGAAGGAAGGAAGGAAGGAAGGAAGGAAGGAAGGAAGGAAGGAAGGAAGGAAGGAAGGAAGGAAGGAAGGAAGGAAAGGGGGGAGGGAAGCAGAGGGAGAAGAAGGGCAGAAATAAATTTTATAAAAGGCAACACAATTTATTGAAAGATAGCAGAAGTTACTCTGTTAACACTCAACCATAACAACCCTAGTTTCATTCAGGCATCCCCTTAGTGTGGTACCAGTAAGCATATCAAAATAGTTATTCCCAACATAACAACATAACAGGACTTTCTCCAAGAGGTACTATTTTGCAGCAGTATAGATGCTTTCCATATTGTTTCTGTAAGAAATAGGCAACCGGGCCAGCATGATTTCTGCATGGTAACAGATCTAGAAGCCTGTGCCTTTAAGTTCCAGAGAGCAGATGGACAGTGAAGTCAAAGTTTGAGGATATTTCCCCATGCAAATAAAGGAGTGGACCTACAGGGCTCGACTTTCCCAAAGTCATCTGGGTCTAAACCTCATTAGAGTCCCAGTGGAGAGGGAGAAATCTTGACTCGCTGGTAAATAGCTATTAATATAATCTCAACTGGTATCAAATAAGCACTTAAGGGTTTTAGTCTAAGGTTGGCTGGTAATGGGGCAATGTGGATTTAGGAGAATTATAATTATAGATGCCAGGAGTGACGTACTTTTATTTATTTTGCATTCTAATAGTGATCTGATCTTTAGGTGTCTGAAAGCTGCATTTCTAATGTGATTAACTCAAAACAATGATTGTTTCAGTGAAGAATTTATATTGAAATCCTATTTAATCCCTGCCTGTTTATTGCTAAACCAACATGGAAAAGCATGACATTCATTGACAATTTGGAAATATATCTCCTGTAAAAAAGCCTTTATATTAGGAAGTTTAGTTGGATTTAATGATCAGAATGTTATCACAAAAAGTGAATATATTTGGCCTCAGGCAAGAGAATAGGCAAAGTTCTGCACATGCAAAAATTATGCAATATAACTATACCCAATTTAACACAAATACATTTTAGAAATATTTTCAATTTTCATAAAAAATGAATGATAATGTGAAGTATTTTTTTAACTTTAAAAGCTCTAGCCTCTTCTCAGCTCAAACATAAAATTTGAAAGAAAAAAATTCTCCTGCATAAGTCTAAGAGATTTGTGACAGTAACAAAAGATCCTGGTGATATTGCTAATTAGTTAAGAATCACTGGAATGACGTATGTACTGTAAATGTAGACGTGCAGCTTAACCTTTTAGCACTATGACTCATTTTGATTATAATTGCTTTTGCAGGACATTCACCCTTTTCCCAACTTTTATTTTATCAGCACAAAGACAACAAAATTCAGCAGAAGGTAGCTTTGTTAACACTGACCTGTTGGCGAGGTTCTGCCTTAGAATATAAGTGGCTCCAGACTGCAATGTATCACAAAATGCAGAATTACGTTCTCTGATGTGCCCTGCCCACTACTCTACCGACACCCACAAGCCCAGGATTCTAAATAAATTCTTCATCCCAATTTGAAACAGAAAAGAAAAATCCAAATAACAACAGAAAGCTTGAGGTATTATTTATCATTTTATGATTAATCATAAAGTGGCAAAGCCACCAAAACAGAGATATAGACCAATGGAACAGAACAGAGCCCTCAGAAATAATACCACACATCTACACCATCTGATCTTGGACAAACCTGACAATAACAAGAAATGGGGAAAGGATTCCCTATTTAATAAATGGTGCTGGGAAAATTGGCTAGCCAGAAGTAGAAGGCTGAAACTGGAACATTCCTTATTCCTTATACGAAAATTAATTCAAGATGGATTAGAGACTTAAATGTTAGACCTAATACCATAAAAACCCTAGAAGAAAACCTGTGTAATACCATTCAGGACACAGGCATGGGCAAGGACTTCATGTCTCAAACACCAAAAGCAACGGCAACAAAAGCCAAAATTGACAAATGGAATCTAATTAAACTAAAGAGCTTCCAGACAGCAAAAGAAACTACCATCAGAGTGAACAGGCAACCTACTGAATGGGAGAAAATTTTTGCAATCTACTCATCTGACAAAGGGCTACTATCCAGAACCTATAAAGAACTCAATCAAATTTACAAGAAAAAAACAAACAGCCCGATCAAAAAGTGGGCAAAGGTTATGCACAGACATTTCTCAAAAGAAGACATTCATACAGCCAACAGACACATGAAAAAATGTTCGTCATCACTAGCCATCAGAGAAATGCAAATCAAAACCACCATGAGATACCATCTCACACCAGTTAGAATGGCAATCATTAAAAAAATCAGGAAACAACAGGTGCTAGAGAGGATGTGGAGAAATAGGAACACTTTTACACTGTTGGTGGGACTGCAAACTAGTTCAACCATTGTGGAAAACAGTGTTGCGATTCCTCAAGGATCTAGAACTAGAAATACCATTCGACCCAGCCATCCCATTACTGGGGATATACCCAAAGGATTATAAGTCATGCTGCTATAAAGACACATGCATGCATATGTTTATTACGGCACTATTCACAATAGCAAAGACTCGGAATCAACCCAAATGTCCATCAGTGACAGACTGGATTAAGAAAATGTGGCACATATACACCATGGAATACTATGCAGCCATAAAAAAGGATGAGTTCGTGTCCTTTGTAGGGACACGGATGCGGCTGGAAACCATCATTCTCAGCAAACTATCGCAAGAACAGAAAACCAAATACTGCATGTTCACACTCATAGGTGGGAATTGAACAATGAGATCACTTGGACACAGTAAGGGGAACATCTCATAGTGGGGCCTGTTGTGTGGTCGGGAGAGGAGGGAGGGATAGCATTAGGAGTCCTTTGTAGGGACATGGATGCAGCTGGAAACCATCATTCTCAGCAAACTATCGCAAGAACAGAAAACCAAATACCAAATACCACACGTTCTCACTCAGGTGGGAATTGAACAATGAGATCACTTGGACACAGGAAGGGGAACATCACACACTGGGTCCTATTGTGGGGAGGAGGGAGGGGTGAGGGATACCATTAGGAGATATACCTAATGTAAATGACGAGTTGATGGGTGCAGCACACCAACATGACTCACGTATACATATGTAACAAACCTGCACATTGTGCACATGTACCCTATAACTTAAAGTATAATAAAAATAAATAAATAAAAAATAAAATAAAATAAAGATGAGCAAATTCCAAAAAAAAAGTGTCAAAGCCAACTAATCTTAAAATAAACCAAACTATACAGCTAAGGGAATAGTACGTAGACTAGAAAAATTTTATCCTACCCAAATGCATGAGAACTTTCTATAATGTTATTATTGAAAGAAAGCATGAACACATGCTTTTATACCAGTTCTTAGTCATATATGATGTTTGAGGAGAGATATATCAACATGTGGAATAAACAAGTATATCTAAGATAGGTCATATCTTTGGATTTAATCGTCATCTCAGCATAAACCTAATACCTGAAATTGAATTAATAGGCTAATAATGAACTGCTTCATTTGAACATAATTGATGTCTTCCAGCTAAAATTCACTATATTTTGAATTTAGTGATACCTTGTGCATTTCATTTTCTGATTTTTCATAAGAAGTAGAATCTTCCTTTTGTATCACATTTTTTTCCTTTTTAGTTTCTCCGAGTATTCTTGCTTAGTTATTCTGACCCATGGAAAAGTGAAAAGTAATAGTTTCATTTTTCTGCTTTTCTTTTCTTTTTGTACCAAGCTAATTCAAAGTACATACTAAGTATATATTTTGTCAGGAAACTAGTATCAGAGAATGAGACAATTAGAAAGTGCTTTAATTTGGCATCCACTGGCAGTCTTTACCTTTAGGCTCACAAAGTAACAGGTTATGTTACGCCTGAGTCAAGCTACTTTGCTGAAACACTCTATTCAAAGATAGCAACAACAAAACTCAATAACATACATTCCTTCTTGTTAGAAAACACTTGAGAGCCTTCCGTTAAAAACAATCACTTACCTAGCTATTTTTTGTCATTATAATTTGGTTTTGAACTCTTGGCTTGGTAATAATATACCATCATCAACTTAGTAAGATGCCAACACGATTGCTCTTATATGCCTGCTCCAGCCAGGATCTAACTGGTCCTCAGTCCAGGTCATTATCATATTTCCTGGCTATACCTCCTAAGACATAAGTTTTCATTCCGAGTGAGTTAAAACATAGACTAAATACAAGTGATATTCTTCCTGTAAACTTGTGTATTGTACAGGACCACTTCCGGTAACATTTTCCACGCAGAATTTGATTGCTGGAGAGCTTTTCTCTTCTATCTGCTAAATATTTTTTTTCTTATGCTTTTTGGATAATAAGGCACATGAACTTACTAACACATAGAATATAAATAATACTAAACTGAATTTTTAAAGATAGACTATATGAAACCGAATTCACATGTCTGATTTATTATACATTCCTGACTCTTTACATAACAAATCAACAGACTTACAGAGAAACTGACGACTTCACAATTTTGCTTGACAATGCGGAGGATAAAGAATAAATGTAAAATATCATCCCTGTATGAAAGGAAACTGTATGAAAGATCACAATCTATATATTCCAGCAACAGGTAAATGTTCAAGCTATTAAAGCTAAATTGCTCTTCTCGTTAATGTCTAAGATGTTTCTCAAACATAGTACTGAGCTAAAATCCTGTTTTTACTTCCCAAAACCTCTTTTCTCACAGTTTTCCACCTGTTGATTAATGGCAAGTTAACTTCCATTTGAAATCATTTTTTACTCCTCCCCCTTTTCAGAGACATCCAATCTAAAAGCAAATCTTGCAGAATTCACTGATAGAATGTGTCTAGGATCTAGCAACTTCTGACCACCCTCATTGTTACCACCTTGGCCCAAGCTACCACCATTTCTCATCCACATCATAGTTATAGTCTCCCAAACAGTATCTCTTTTACCTTGTCCACAATAGTCAAGTCTCACCCAGCAGCTCAAGTGATTGTATTAAAATCACATTATGCCTTATGCTAAAAACTTCCCCGTGGCTTTTTGTTCCACCAAGTAAAACCCAAAAGCTATACAATGTCTACATGGTTGTTCAGGACCTAGATTTTTAGAAATCATGAACAAAAATTTTTTGTAGGAAGAAAAGATAAAGTCAATAATTCATTACAAGTTGACTATAATATCTTATTCATGGTTCAGATAAATCATCTTTGTTTTGAAAAATGTGTATTTGAGAATAGACATCTCAAACACTTGCAAACTGAAGAATAACTCTAAAACATTGTTTCTAAGTCCCACGGGGGGGGGGGGGTTAAAAAAAATTCTGATACTAGGACTCTACTCCAAATCAATTAAATCAAAATCTCTTTGGATGGAGCCAAAGAACAGTTACGTTTTTACAATCTTTTTGAATAATTCTGCTAGGCTTCCAAAGTTAAGAACTACGGCTCCAAATGGGGCATGAATGAAGATACAAGTCAGTTGCCTGTTATTTATTTTCGTAAAGCATACACTAGAAAGAGAAACATATGAAATTTCTAGCAAGAAAAAGCTGTACTGCCATTATTTCTGGCTAAGTAACTTAGGTAATTGGAAACTTCAAGTGCTACAATATGGAAAGCAACGATGTAAAACATTCCAGAAAGAATATGGTAAACAATTAATGTAGTTACCATCATGGTTCATGGAGATGTAACAGGTATTGTTAGAACGTCAGTACTTATAATAAAATCAATTTTAAGTCAATATATTAAAAACTGTCCCTTTTTAATGTCTACAAATGCACAGAGTCAAACATTAAAATAAATTTATTTTTATTTTTTGTCATTGTACCTCTCCTAGCACTACTTGGAACAGTAAAATACTCTAAAATTTGCTATTATTACAAATGAGATTCCCTTATGCCAGCTGGGTCTACATGCTATTAAAAATATATCTTTTTAAATTTTTCAATAAGGTGGACAAATCAATAAAGCCCAAGTCTGGCTCAAGGACCTAGTTACCCTACCACAGAGGATTTTTTTATTGACCAAGCTATTTCCTCTATTGATGGTACCAGATGGATTCTTGGATGAAGCTGAATGACAAGTATGGCTCTGCCAGCAAGAAAATGGTGATGCACTCCCTGCTATTTTCTGCTCTAGCCACATCTTCAAATAAGAAGGAAGCATCAATAACTCCAACCTACCTTATGTCTCCTCACATCAATTCATTGGGAAAAATCTCTATAGTCTATCAGTTAAAAATTGAAATAACAAATCACCTGTGAAGCAACAGAAGAGATAGAAAAATAGCTTAACATTAATTATGTTTTTCTATTTTAAATATAAGCCAACATTTATGTTTACAATGATAAAGTAATAATACTACTTGCTCTCTTTTTCATGCCCGGTAATAGAGGCAGTAGAGTTCAATCAACGGTTAAGAGCCTGGGTTTGATTATTGTGTGTACCTTGTGTGAGTTGCTTGACCCCTTTGCACTTCAATTTCATTCGCTATACAACGAAGATGATATAATAATATCTACTTCAGAAATCCAAGAAAATTAATGATGACATATGCATAGCATATTGAAGAGTGCCTGGCACATGGTAGGTGATGTATACATAGGTACACAGCCACGTGGTTATTGACTAACCACGTGGACTAACCAGTACACTAGCCACCCTCCCTCAGAGTGGATCTCCTCTGCTTTTTCCACAGGGAAAATCTCATATCCCAAAGTCACATCAACAAGCTGATAAACTCTGGCCTAATGGAGAGCTGCCCACCTCTCCTTCTTCATCTATGCTTGTCACCATTGTCTAAGCAACTGTTGTGTGGGAAAGTACATTGGCCCCTCAAAACATTCTAATCAAAACATTCACTATGTTTTTAAAGTTTTGCCATCAAGAAGAGATACAGCCTAAGGGTAAGTAGTTAAGCTAATTACTTTCAGGATCACACAACAGTCAATGAACAGGCTCTGTTCAACATATGAAAAATGCTGTTACTTAGGAACACAATGCACAATTTATGGTACAATGGCTGAGAGTTGTCAATTGGGGAAATAAGAGTAAAGTATACCATGAAAAGTGCCCTAAATTTTCAAGAAAAAAATTACTGTATTCAAATTGCACAGATTACCAAAATTAGAGCTGCTGTATTTGAATCTCAACTTTGTCTACATACTAGTTGTTTAGATTTAAACTTTGTCCTATTTTGCATGCATAGTGTTAAGACATTATTTATATTGTTTTCTTCCACTCACAAGTAATGTATATTACAATTTATGAGATATGTAATTTATTTAAGCAATTATTGACTTGGTATGAATGCTTATTTCCCTATTTCTCCTCTAAAGGATAGGAATTAATTTTAGTTGTTGCCCAACCCGTGAGTTTTCATCTAAAAAAGTTACTTTAAATATACCCCATGGAAGTATCCCAGATTGATCAGTTACATAAAATGAATTTTCATTTGAGGTATTTTATTTATATATTTGTCTATATCCTTTAAAATGTTACTTTTCCAGCTTTAGTATACAATTTCTCTACTGTTCCTGTGTCTCTATCTTCAGGCCCGTAATCATTTTTACCTACCAGCTTCCTTAAACCTTCTCAGTTTTCTGTCATTTATTTCTAGAATTCAGTTGCTCAAAGCTGACAATTGAACTGTTGAAAGTGTAAAACCATCTCCACCCTGTCTATGAGGATCCTTCCTTAGCAGGCGAAAGTTACATCAGTCTTAATTTATTGACACCACACATGGCAAAATCATTTGCCCTCTGGTTTCATCTATGTCTCCTTTGGCAATACAGTAGTCTTCTGCTCATAAAATATTTGAGTTTGGGATTATTATTTCTCACATTATTAATATATTTTGCATTTTTTCTTGTTAAAATTCATTTTCATTGTCAATTTCCCAGACTGTCAATCTATGCTTTCACTTATTTTTTTCCAAATTCATCTGTAATATTTCTTTCCTAACACTTAAATATTTTCAAAAAATAAAAATATTAATGAATAAAGCCTTATTAATTTTACAGCATATTCCTCTTGAAACCTTATAGGATATAAAGCCACTATTTAAGTACAAGAGAAGGAAAACTGAATTTATGAATAAAATACAAGTAATGAGGTAAAAGAGATGAAAATATTACATACCCTTTTTTAAGAACTGATGATAGAATTGATTTTTTAAAATAATAAAAATGAAGGAGTTGTTAAAATAATACGTTGAATCTTCCAAATAGTGTCCAGAGACTCTAGATCGATCTGCAAATATCTAGAAAAGCTCAGTCATAGAATCTTGTATTTAAAGGAATATTAGATGAAATTTCAAATGAAAATCTCAACCTAAAACCTGCTTCGTTGTTAACGTATCTGTACTGATCTTTCTGCCACACAATGAAACTCATAACAAGTCTACACCTGCTTCCTCAAATGCTTATAGATTGCTATTTTAATTTCCATTTCTACTTCTTTTATCTTTTGATGTGATTTTAAAATCCCTTACCATCTTGATGGCCAGCCTTGAACGCACACTATTTTTAACATGTATTTTTAAATATGATACTTGAAATTAAACACTTGACTCTAGATGATCTGTAATTGGTATTGTGAGTGAAATGGTCAGTTGGCACTGCCAGGCCACCACTTGCATTATGAATGATGTCCCTTGGAATTATATAACATAATGGCCCTGGTTGGCACTCAGCAAGTATGCCCACCTCCTTCAAGTATGTTGTCCAGTACTCCAAGGAGTAGAAATCTTAAAACTTCATTTCTCAGATGTTCTTGCAGATCGGATTTTAGCTGAAAAACAGATCTGTCAATTAAAAGCAACATGAGATATTTGGAATGCATAAATGAAGTGGAGGCCAACTTCTTACTGCTTCTGACTGTTTTCTGTTGCCAGGAATGTTTACAGAGATTCCAGCATCCAATCACCAACCTCATGAGTATTGAGAGGCACTTGCCACTGAGGCAGCTGGGCTCCACATAGAGTGTTCAGGCAGTTGCAATAATTGTTCCTTCTGGATCCTGACTGCAGCTGCAGTAGCATGTTCTTGAACTCACTCTTTTCAATGACAACCTTCTTATTCCCCATCTTTCTTGATTAAAGGAGAGATAATAGTTCCTGTAACAGGTGAGTCCATGGTATCCTACGAGTCATTCCTAGGAGACCAGCCTGGCTTCTGTTTCCCCAGCTTGTCTAACAATTACCATTATACTTGACTGTATGTAAATCATTTTATGCTTAAAATGCATAATATATCTTCTGTTTTCTTCACTAAACACTGTTTGTCATAAATAGAAATTAGACTATTATGTACCAGGACCCAAACTCTGTACCTCTATTACACAGAAATTATCACAATTTACTTACACGTATTTAAAGTAAATAATGATATTTTACTAAACTCTGCAGCCTTTTGGCTATCTTTGAGGACAAGAAGTCTCCAGTGTTTAAAAGAAAGCCCCTGGAGATGACAGGTACAAGCATTTAGCAGCAATGCACAGAGAAGCTGGGAGACAGACCTGGTGAAAGGGATCCAAGGGGCATTAACCGTGTCTGTTACACAACTTTTGAATCATGTGAAAATTGATGAGTCAAGTCTGTACGTTAACCAAAGTCTTGAAAAAAATGTTTGTCAGAGGCTGGACATGCATGGCAGCTCACGCCTGCACTTTGGGAGGCCGAGGTGGGAGGAATGCTTGAAGCCAGGAGTTTGAGTCCAGTCTGGGCAAAAACATGAGACCCCCTGTCTCTACAAATTATGTTTAAAAAAATTTTAAGTAGTTGGGCATAGTGGCATGTGCCTGTAGAATCAGCTACCCGGGAGACCGAGGCAGAAGGATTATGTGAGCCTAGCGGTTTGAAAGCTGCACTCCAGCCTGGGTGACAGAGACAGACGCTGTCTCTTAAAGAAAATAAATTTTTCTGGGAAGTTCCATCCTAGAAAATTCTATTTAAAAATTCATTAAGAAGAATATAATATTGTGAAGATAAAACCGTATTATAACTCTTTCACTCTATAGTAGTCACAAAGTAGGTAGCCTAGGTTGGTTAAGTAATCAGAATTAGTATTATTCTAAGAAACAAACTTTGGTCCCAGCCCTAAAGACTTTTCATCTCTAACTAGAGTGAGATAATATTGACCATTCTAATACTAATAGAGTCAATGTCTAGTTTCAAGTTCATGTCTTAAAAAAGAGTTCCACACCATGTAATATCACCTGAATGCTCAGAAGTGTCACCCATGAGGCTGAGCTTTTTCAATCTTCCTATTTGATAATCCAGAAAATGAATGAGGAAAATGCTCTCAAATTTACAAATGTTACTGAACTAGGTCAGACTGTTAATTCTTGAACTACAATTCAAAATGGTCTTGATGAGAAAGAGCTTCTTGCATTTACATGTGTTATGGACATGTGTTAGAATTTGAGTAAGACACACACACACACACAAGTGTGTGGGCAAATACAAATAACAATTAAAGTATGTGTAATATCAAACATTACTTTTAACAGATGAAAATTTTTAAGAGAGTCCAGAGGGCAGTCAGAGAGAAAGAAAATAGATGTTTTGGATATAAATTAAGTTCAAGATACTAACAAGAAAAGCAGAAGAAATTGTTATCTTCAAATTCATAAAGAGTTATATTATGAATGAAAATCATAAGAGAATAAGTAGAAATAAGCTGGTTTAATTGAAGCACAAGGGGGAAAGGAAAAAAATAAGTAGCTCCCTGAGGTGAGGATGGGAGGCAGAATCTTTTAGTTTCATCTGGTCATTGGCAGCTAGTTGAACTGGTCAGTGCCAGTTGTCTTCAGTTAACCCCTCAAGCTTTCCTCTCTACCCTTCTCCACCTGCTCTCTACCCTCTACTTTATTTATTTATTTATTTATTTATTTATTTATTTGGAGACAGACTCTTGCTCTGTTGCCCACGTTGGAGTGCAGTGGTGATCACGGCTCACTGCAGCCTCAACTTCCCCAGGCTCAGGTGATCCTCCCACCTCAGTCTGCCAAGTAGCTGGGACTATAGGCACACACCACCATGCCCTGCTAATGGACTCCATCAACACTCCCCTTTCTCCCCATCTCATCACCTCCACCCTCTGGCTTCCAGTTAGATTTCAACTCAGCCAGTGTGGAGCCTCAGCAGGAGATCAGAGGGAGAGAGCAAAGCAAGGCCATGGAAGAGAGAAGCCACTGCTTCTCTCAAGGCCTTCTAATCCACATGAGTCTGTCCTTTCAGATTCCAAGAAACCATCCCTCCCCATATCCCTTCCCACCGAGGTGTGATAATAGTGCAGCTAGTTACTGCAGTATCCCATGAATTTTTCCTACAGCCATAGAGGATAAATCATTCATTTGTAAGTAAATACCTGTCTAATTTTCTTACTTTGGATGTTGCCATCTATTTCCTATTGGAATCTGACTGGTATGGGGTTCCTGTGATACCACATGAGGTAGCATGAGAGCCAGATGGGGCCACCACATCCTTTTCTCTGCTCTTTTCTAGAAACTGCACTGACTTTATTATTATGCACCACGTAGAGACAAAACAACTGACAGCAAATCTCATTGCTCCAGTCACTTCTATCCCTAACCACCATTCCTTGGAATCCAGAAAGCAATTACCTACCACATTTGAGAGACTACCAACCTCTATTTTAAACATCAACCTGACTGAATGGTTTTAAGAATATATTTTATTTGACTAACACTTTTTAAAAAATCTTGTAAATGCTGCCCCTTCCCATTTTGCATATACTTCAGGAACCATTTATGCAGGAGCCATTTATGGATGCTTTTCTCCAGAAATCTTAAGTTTTCTCTTAGTACAACAGCTTTTTTTATCTTGGACATCTGCATAAAAATGCAAAATATTTATTTTTTAAACTGTTAGTTTAATCTAAACCAGTGTAAAATATTTTATGTCCTAACTTCTTAGTCTTTTAACTTTCTTTCCAAAATAAATATGTCCTGTGGCTCTTTGGTCTCACTTTTATAATCATCAGCTTTCATAATTGGCTTTTCTCCATGTGGAAAGGAATTGGATTTAATTCCTTACAAAACGAAATTTTGAAAAATGTATTTGCCAGTGGTTCAACCTTAGCCAGAATGGATGATTCTAGATTTGGCTTCATTGTTCTGGTTCTGGGTCAAAATGGATTTGTCCAACATCTATTTGGAAAAGGATTAATATGTGATTGGAACATTTTGAAAGGCAGGCTAGTGACAGTCCTGGCTTTGTTCCTCCCGACATCTTGAATCGTCATTGCCTGAAGAGTCCATCAACTGCCTCAGAAACAAAGAGGGGCCAGGAATGAATGTGTTCATTATATTGAAAGGTTTCAAAAAAACAGGGACAAGGGTGAGAATGAATAGGGGGTTGAAATTAGGATATTCTTTCAATATGTAGGAATTCCATAATGAGCATTATGGCATATTAGGCACTGAAAGGAACAGACCATGAGAGAAATGCATATTATAATCTTATCCTTCTAAGAATATAAAAAATCATTTTACCCAATTAAAGGAAAAACTCAATTTGTCTTTTAAATAGTCATCATCTATATTAATCCGAGATTATTAATATTTCTTGGTACAACAAGTAAATTTTTCTGGTCCCCTAGTTTCAAAGGTTATATATATTTATGGAAGAACAAAAATATAAAAACACTTCTCTTAAAGAAGTAAAATGTTGCAAATGTTAATCACTTTACCTTTTTATAACAAGTAATGAGCATGTCTTTCAGGGAAGGTAACAGCATATTGTATCAGGTGATATTAAGGAATATAAAATAAATCTTGCTCTCTAAGAACCAATAATCTAAACAAATATTTTTTATTACAAAGCATACAAATTACCATGTAATCTCAAAGAAAATATTCTCCATACCTCAAACATACACCAACTGATGAACCTTCCTTTCTAGGGCTGAATGGCTGCAGAAAACCAGCCTTTCTATGTTTTATTTAGATAAAGATAGCAGATTGAGTGTCTCCACAAAGCTCTTTGTCAAGGTAGGTGTATGTCACTGATCTCTAGCATGTGACAGCTAAAACAAACCCCTGTCAACACAAGTGTCACAGGGTTTTAAATGGTGTCATCACAGCACATACATCAGCTTAAAAGAAATTACGACTGTCAGGTTAAATTTACAGTGTTCACAGAGTAGATTTATGCATATTATATAATAGCAATGATTTCCAGAAAGTTTATATTGATAAGTGAAACCTTTTAAAACAGTTTATGAAATTTATTTTAATAATGTGACTTTTCCATTAATCCTTTATAAGACCTCTTTTCAATTAATAAACTAATTAATACATTTGAAATAGGAGTAAATCAAAAAATAACACATCTGAATTTTAAAATAAAACTTCTGTATTCCAATTAAATTATTCTGTTGGAATAATACTTTGTTAGTATTATGTCTCTTACCCTTTATAGATTATGCACTGAGAATATATCTATATTTCCCTTACTTAAACATATATAAATTGATAAAAATGACCACAAAGAAGGTGCAAATCATGAGGTTAATCTGGTATGTCCAAAAGTCACTAACCTAACTTAGTCAAATATTTTTGTCAGAAAAAATTTAAACATTAAAGTTTAAAATATATATATTTCTCTAGAAAAAAATATAGTCATAAATCATGGGTAATTGTTGTTGTCAGATATTATCCAGACAACTCTGCTATCTCAGTATCCTGTCATTCTACATGAAATATTTTTTCATTGTGTAACTTTCTTATGTAACTACAAAAATAATATGTTTCCACTAAAGACAATTTGAAAAATACAAAAATTAAAAAGACTTAAAACCTCATCACATAAAAAAAGAAAACTATATATTTTACACATTTTATTCCAGAATTACTATGTCATGAACTAGGCTATCATAAAGTAAAATTTTGAAACAGAAACAGTTTTCTAGGTTTAGTGCTCAATTTTCTTTTGTTCCTTACTCTCTTAGGGCTTTCCTTATTTTTACCATTTCAATTGTTTTTTCTGTCTGTATAACTTCCAATAACCTCCATTTTTAACTCTCGTTTGAGTTCCAAGCAACATTCACATTTGCTTATTTGTTAGTCCTACCTAACTATCTCATTGGCATCTCAAATACCCAATATTGAACTCATTAACTTGCTTCCAAAAAGCAGTCCTTCCTCATGAGATTTCTAACTGTATAAATGAAATATTTTCAATTTCTAAGACATCTCGAAGTCACCTTTGATTTTCTTCTCTTCTTTATTTTCCTTTTTCAGTAATTGTACAAATCGTTGTGGCATTCTATCTCTGCAAATGACCTTATGCTATTCATTCATACTGCAATGATTCAGGTGTCATTATTTTTCTTTTACCCTTTTTTTAATTAAGTATACATACAGAAAGACATACAAAATATACAGCTTTATTTGCAACGGATATATGCAAGTGAATAAATCCAAATATCCAACACCAAGATCAGGAAGCTGAATTTCACCAGCACTCTAGGACTCCCTTTGTAATCTCTCTCAGTCTCTACTGCCCATAAGGGTAACCATTATCCTAATGGCTAATAACAGAGATTGTCTTTTTGCCTGTATTATTGAGATGACTTCTGAACTGAACATCCTGCCTCTAGAATCTCTCCCAATCAATTACACTTATGGTCACCAGAACTTTCTTTCTAGTGTACACATCTGTCGATGCTATCCTTTCCCAGATATTCACTCGTTCTTCACTGGATCACAGAATGAAATCTAACCTCATAGTATTGCATTCAGTGCCTCCCTACCTCCTCGTTTAATCTGGTATACCCTTTTGATTCTTTCCATTTCCTTTGGAAGATTTGAGCACTAGTTAACCCAAAAGGAGGCTAATTATAATGACTGAATATCAGTTGCTGTCACAGTAATGACTTTAGTCCATGTAACATACATGGTTGACATTTAGGGAAGGGTAAGGGGTATTATGAAAAAAAGGGAAGTGCTTAAATCACATTTCCTCCTTTACATAGTTATAGAATAGGTCTGTATAAACAAAATAAAATGTTAGTAATTAGGTAAAAAGGGTCAAAGATAACTATTCTGTTCATTTGTTCATTCATTCAGCAATCATTTAGAGGCTTTATTTATAGGGTAAGGTGAACATGCAGATGCTGCCGCAATTCCACAATATACCTGTCTTCACTTACACAGAGGTCTCCATTCTCCTCTGCCAGCAGTTTGGCACCTATGGAAATGCTAATTTCATTTTAAAATAAGCAACCTCTTGAAAGAGCCATATTCATTTGCAAGGCTGTCTCTTGCCAGATAGTCAAAAGCAGGTGCAACAGGGTCAGCTACCTCTGAGATATAAACAAAAGGTTTCGTGTATGAGTCAGTGTGACCTTTACCAGCAGAAAACAGGAGGACCAGAGCTGAAAGCAGCAGCTTATGTATTTAGTTAATCCAGTTGCATGAATAAGCAGAGTGTAAAAGGTACAAGTGTTTCCAGTGAATGTAGATTAAATGTGGGTCTCATGGGGTTCATTTTCAATATTCATAGACGAAACATATCACTCAAGCTAAAATTTCTTCTTCGTGGACCCCTACCTCATGGACAGATGTACTCAAAGAATTATCATACTTCTCTATCTAAAAGTTGAGAACTTTTCACCCAAAAAATTCATCACCTATATAAGTAGATTTTAATGAGTCAAGTCGTTCAAAAAACAAAATAATCTTTCTTTTGGCAAAGTAATAAAAAGTACTCTGTTCTTTTAATAATTTGGAATTATTTCAAATACTTTACTCATGCACTTTAGTGATTCTTCTTAAACCCTTCTGCAATTTACTTTTTCAAAATAAAAATTCTCCTTTAAAACTTTTTTTTTTCCTAATGTATTCTAGGAGGAATATTTCCTATTGTAAATGCCCTTCGACTAGTTTCAGAAAAAATTAAGCAGTGTTTGTTTTTGCTTGTGTACATTAACACTTAGAAATATCCTAGAAGCTAATGAGCTTAACTTCTTTTGGCATAAAGTATATAAACTGTGAGGAGTGCAGTCGAGGAGCTCTAGTCTAGTTTTCTGGACTTAATTGACCATACAGTTTTTCACTAGCAGATTTTTGGTACTAAAAAAAAAAATTGGTAGCATGATTTTATCCCAAGAGAATTCAAAATATATTTAATTGCCAACAGCAGCATTGGGTCCATTTTGCCTTCTCTACAAATGACTTGCACAAAACAGACCCCCCTTTAATTATTCATTGAATACATTCACAAACTGCATGTATACATGTGTATACATATGTAAGTACAAAATGCTCAGGTCCATGCAGCTTGGCATGTCATTGGAAAGAGGCCCACAGTGATCGGAGGACATTTTATAACCACCCCTGTAAGTTCTCTGGACTGATGTCCATGTAAGTAACATCATGAGTAAGCATATGCTTCAAGGCTTCCTCTGGCCATCATTGTGACAGCCCTAAAAGGTCACTGAGGTCAGTACGTATTAAAAGAAAACATTCTCAAATCAGGTCTGTCTTTCCCCTCCTGCCTATACTGCTGATTTTAGCGACACCTGAGTGCCTTATCCTTGGAATTCAGATGACCAGAAGACTCTGTGACCCTCTCATAGGACATGGAAAACCCAAGTCCTGCTGAGGGGTACATTAGATTTCCCTTTATGTTTTCTGAGAACCAATTAGATTCTTCTGAAGCCCCAGGAAGATTTTTTTTGCTCATATTTATGTAGGGTTTTATTTTCTGTAGATCCTCTCACAACAGAAAAGTGGACATTAATAATTAGACTTTGTACCTTAATCTTTTTGGATGCACTTAACAACAGGACTTTTGTCAAAGACCTTTGCACAGGTGCAAATCTCTGTGACAAAATCATACATTAATGATCATTTTTCATTAATTTTGTAAATAAACATTCTATCATCTTTATTTTAAAAACTACATACCCACAGAAAAGTGTTCATCATAAGTGCACACAAAGTTAACACCCATGTATCCACTCTCTTTTTAATCACTATTCCTCCAAGAGTACCAGTCGTCCTCGTTAGCTAATACCATAGATTGGCTCGCATGATTTTTGAATTTTATATAAATAGATTCATAAATTATGTGCCCTGTGTCTTGTTTCTTTTACCTAATACTATTTTTTATGAGATTCGTCCATGCTGCCGAAAACTCTAGAGTTTATTCATTATCACTGCTGTGTAGTATTCCTCTGTAGAAATAGACCAAGATGAATCAATTTTACTCTTGATGAACATGTGGATTGTGTCCAGTTTGGTGCTCTTGTAAATAATGCTGCTTTGAAGATTCTTGTGCATGTTTTTAGTGCACATTTGCATGCATTTCTATTGGGTATAAATCTGGGAGTGGAATTGCAGCTGAAAGGGTGCAATTCCCTTTCAATATATTATTTTTTATATAGGTAGATACATATATATATACACACACACACACATATATATATATATCCTTGCAACTTTAATGCCAAATATATTCAACTTTAATGCCACATATATTCAACTTTAATGTCAAATAGTTTTCCAAGGAGTTTGATCAAATTTATACTCCAATCAGCAAGTGCAAGTGTTGGCATTTGCAGTGTTTCTCATCACTGCCATTTTGATGTATGTATTAAGAAATCAGTTTTAATTTGCATTTCCCTGGCAATTAATTAGGCTGAACAACTTTTCCTATCTATTAATTATATGTATTAGACATCCTGTTTTTGAGGTTTATGTTTATGACTTTTACACATGGTTCTATTGGGATTTCAGCCTTTTTTATTGACTTGTATATTCTGGACACAAATCCTTTGTGTGTTATATGTATTACAAATTTTTTCCATTCTGTCTTGCCTTTTCACTCTCTTCATGGTGTCTTGATAAACAGAAGTTCTTAATTTCAACATAATAACATTTACCATTTTTTCCCTCTGCATTCAGAAATATTTGCCCACCCTCAGGGTTATAAAGATATTATTTCATGCTTTCTTCCAAGATCTATTTTATTTTATCTTTTATGTTTATATTGATTTTTGTGTGTGGTGAGGTAATAATAAAGATATATTGTGACCTGCTATTCATAACTAAGTTAAAATTGTATTGACTTTTACTTTTTGATGTATATCAAAATGTAAAAAATAATCCAAGTAAAGTCTAGATGTGACATAGTTGTGTAGTATCTGGACTAAGAAAGCATCTTTCTGCAATATAGAAAGTATGATGTAATTACCACTTTGTCGCAAAAAAAACTGAGTAAAGGAAAGCAAAATTTTATCATTATTCAAGCAGAGCACCATATTTTTCCTTTCAATTCTTCAATAACTTTTGAAAAATTGAAGTAGAAAAAAAATACAATTCTAAGATGACAGGAAAAAAAGTTCACTAGATGAATAATTCAGAGATCACCTTGAAATTGTCCTGCCCCTGTGATTATGTGAGTATTGGCCGCACCTACTCAAATGCTGCCTCTAGGCCCAGCTTGTAAACATTATCAAGTTTCCTTTGAGTATTGCTATACTAATACATGTAAAATCTGTTTTCATCTTAGTGTAAACTCATATAGACCACAATAAAAAGTGAAACTTCATGTTTTTAGAGTCACTCACTCATTTTTATTACACACTATTTTTGTTCACATTTATTTGCTCTTTGTTATTTTAAAAATCAAGCAAGATATAAGGTTGTAATTATAAAAGAGATATTTTGTAAAATATTTAATCTAGCTCCTCACCATCTAATAGTGTCCACAATGACAAAATGTCCTATAACTCTACACCTGCATTGTCTAATACAGTAGCCACATGCCACTTGTGAATATTTGCGCTTAAAATGTGCTGAGTGAGACAAAGAAACTGAATGTTTAATTTTCTTTAATTTTAGTTAATTTAGATAAAAATATAAATAGCCATATGTGGCTAGTGACTACTATACTGGACAGTCCAGCACAGGTCTACCTAATCTCAAAATGTGAATTTTTCAAGGAATGATTTCCATGGTAAGATGAAGAATAAACATTTATGGAAAAGACAGCACTTGTCTTCCAAATGATTAATCACTAAGGAATTTTTGCAACTAATTGACTATCTCAAACCTGAAGATGGAATGAATATGAATTGTGTTTTTGGGCCCACATACAAACAACTAAAAAATTAAGTAGCAGATTGTGGGGTCCAAGTCCTTCCTGCCACCAATTGCTGTTCTCTCTCTAAATAGCCTATAACTAAGTTTGCAATATGCTTGGCTGGGCTCCCACCACAAATTTCACAGGCTAAAAATCAAATACAACCTTTATCCAAGTGCCATGAGTGAGACCAAGCTTATTTTTTAAGAACATTAATCAAAAGTCACATGAAAAAACAACTACCTGCTGTTTCAAAGCACACTAAAATATATGCTGTATCAAAAGTTGATGAACTATTGAAACATCCAATCTGAATTTTGTAAATACATTTTAATATAGGATGAGATATCAACATAAATATACTCTTACCATTTAATAAAATTTACTCTTGAAATTGTAATCTATTTGCATTAATGCATCTAATTTTATATTGCCAGAATTTCAATAAATTTTAAGTATTAATATTCAACTTTATAATTTATTTTCTGATTATAAAACATACTTTATATGTTCAGCTATGACCTAAAATTTGCAACATTGATCTTTCTTGCTACAAAGAAAATAATTGCTATATTCATGATTATAGTCTGTTTAGGGACAGTAATGGGAGGAGAAGGTGGTTTGTTTCATTTTATATTACTCTGTTTAGGAAAATAAGGCACTGCTTTTTTCTCAAAGAGGAGTCTATATCCAGCAAAAACTTTTAAATCCTCAAAATCAATAGTTTTAACATTGCAACTCCTCTTTGAATGTAGTAAAATAATCAGTTTATTTAGCAGCTAAAAGGAAAAGAAGACAAAAATAATGATAAAACTTTTTTGATTTGTTGTTTTAGATGTATGAGACATAACTTACAATCACTTGAGTCAATTATTTCTTTGCCAGCCGCTCTTGGCCCTTTTGGCATTATGAAACTTTACTCCTCTAGGCTGATATGTTGGTCCCAGAAAGAGGATTTAGTGGGGGTGAGGAAGAGGCTTCAACTGGCAAGCAGCAAAGTCAATTTTGCAACTCCTTTTTTTCCTTAGTGAAGAGAATCAGTCATATTTGTAGATGATATTCATTTATTCAGCCACATAGCCAGTCAAGCAACATGAGGGTTATGTATCATCCCATCAGAGTTTGGTTATTCAATTAAATAGGAAAATGCCCTTTCATTTATACTTTTATTGACCAAATAAGATTTGGAGTACTTAATCTGGAAAAAACCTCAACACATTATGCTTTTTTGGATAGTTGTGGGGAAATCAAGAAGATAAAAAGAGCCACAAAACCATTCTTTATCACTAAATATATGTCTATGAAGATTTCTTCAGCTACAACATATTCACATAAATTTTAGGATTTGAAGAAGAATTGCAGCACAGATAAGCAATGCCTTTGATATAGTGGGATAAAAACAAGAATATATTTGCCTTTTTCAGTTTGACACTATGTGTCATAAAATTTTATAGCAATTGATTTCATCTTTATGCATGTCTCCCAAGGAAATAATCCAAAAAACAAAGTTGTGTTATAAAGTTATATATTACAGAGTTATTTTAAATAGTGAAATTTACTATCACCTCTATATCCAACAACAGAGGAATATGTGAGTACATTTTGGAAGATCTTTTCACATTTATATAAAGTATTTTTGAATGATGGTTATAAAGATTATGCACTAGGAAACACATTAATTATTGTGATATCTGGATCAAATTGGATCAGAACCAAAGAAATTTAAATATTATTAAATAAGAATTAGAAAGTGGACTTCAGGAAAACAAATTTTCAGAGTGCTAGAAAGCTAAGTACAGAGATTATTGGTAGATAACAGAAAATTATTGACAGATTGATAATTAGATAGATGAAGATGCAAAGAGAGATACAGAAATACATGCAAATACAGATACTATCATAAGTGCTTCACATGAAAGTGAAAAAGGAAGACACTATGATTTATATGGCATATTTACCATTGTACAAAATACAAACATATACTGGGAAAATATACAGAAGAATAACAATGGTTATAAAAGGCAGAAAAATAATTTTCATGCCATAAAAGTAATTTTTTACAGAAAGAAAAATCCCTTTCTTCCATTTGCTTTCCTCAATTTGAGCATTTCGAAGGCAGCATTTTTCCCCATTGGCTATGCATTCTCAGAAAATTATTCCAAGGATTGAAAAAATTTCCTTTAGAGACAGGTTAAAATTTTCATTATCTCCACTGGGTGATTAGAATAATGATCTCTCCAAGTGAGACAACAGGCCCAGAGAAATTAATGTTTGTCCCCATCTCCTACCATTTTCTGCAAAATGACCCATTTGCAACAAAATAATTAGTGAACAATGAATAATGTATTAGAGATTTTGTAGGACATACTCAACAAAGTTCAAAATTACTTCAGAAATCACGTTCTGTTCACCCTGTTCTCTCCAGTTTTGCTCTCCCATTGACACCAATCGTGATTCCCCTTACTGCTTCACAAGTGACACCTCAGCCACCCTCTATTTCACAGAGCAATTTTTCTCTGCCCCCAAACTTCCATACACAGTTTATTTTGGTGAACGACAACTGATATGGTTTGGCTCTGTGTCCCACCCGAATCTCCTCTTGAATTGTACTCCCATAATTCCTACACGTTGTGGGAGCGACCCATTGAGAGATCATTTGAATCATGGGGGCAGTTTCCCCCATACTGTTCTTGTGGTAGTGAATAAGTCTCACGAGATCTGATGGTTTTATCAGGGGGTTCTGCTTTTGCATCTTCCTCATTTTCTCTTGCCACTGCCATGTAAGAAGTGCCTTTCACCTTCTGCCATGATTCTGAGGCCTCCCCAGCCATGTGGAACTATTAAGTCCAATTAAATCTCTTTTTCTTCCCAGTCTAGGGTATGTCTTTATCAGCAGTGTGAAAAGGGACTAATACAACAACCAACACTTTTTGAAGGTACTTTAGTGACCAGGTAGTGTACATAAGCATGCTCCCTTCAGGCAGTGGCTTAATCAAAGTTCTTCTTTAATATACAATATTCTTTTGGAGCAGAATGATGATATGGCTCTTCTCATTTAAACAAGGCTTCAATGACAGCCACCCCCTCACCACTCCCACTCCCAAGCCAGGACATAATTAAACCGACACAAGACTTTCCCCCAGATTCTGATTCACTCTAAACTTCCTACCCCTGCCTTACCCTGCTGAGAATCCCCACCATAACAGGCCCCTTCATTATTAAGAATGTACTGCAGGTGAATTGAGGCTGTGAAAAAGAGTTGAAGGCCTTGACTTCATGTCAGTCACTCTGTGATTATTAGAAGTTTATCATTGGGATTCCTTGGTAGGCACTCTGGATGGCTTTTTCTTCACCCTCCCAAATGTGGATGACCCTCCAAAAATGCCACATTCAATAATCCACTATCTTCTCACTGCAGTTGCTTTGGTGATAAGCTCTTCTGCAGCTTCGCCAAAGAATCTCCTTCTCAGCAGGACATTCCTAATCTAGTAGCCCCATGCCCCAGCTTCACCTGTACTGCCATACTTCTAACTCCTCCTGGAGTCATTCCTCTCTAAAGTCTTCCCACAAATCGAAGTATAATGACAATTTGAATATATGATCCTAACAACACTGTTGGAACAACTTGACGTAGGAATGTGAGATATGACATAAAAATCAGATAAATGTAAAGCTCATTTCCCCTTCATATCAGAAGAGAGTATCGTCTCTAAAGAACATTTTTCTCAAACCAATGGGCTTTCCTTTTCCAAGAAGGTATATTTCTCTCTAAAGATCCACATGAGATGTGGTCTAAAGTGCGTTACAGCTAAAAACTTATTTTAAACAGGCAATAAAACTGTGGTTTGTCGTTTAATTGGGGAATAACAAGAGAACCATTATAAATTTTCATTTAAAAATGTTATATATGGAAGCATACTGCTATTTTGTAAATATCTGTGATGATCAAAGAATCACATGTGTTCTGGAACCTACAGGCCCTAAAGTTTTCATTATAATAAAGTTGCTTTTCCTGGGACAACATTGAAGGTGTTGCCTAGTTAAACAGGCCCTGTCAGAAGCTACTAACCCCAAGACTTTGCATGAAGATTATATTTAAGTTTTCCATATTATCATTTTTTTCTTTCTCTTCTAATATTTTCTTTAAAAACATAAGAAAAATCGAAGGAAAAAAATATAGGAAGGGAGAGAGGGAAGGAGGGAGAGAGGGAGGGAGGGAGGAAGAGAGGGAGCAAGGGAGGGAGGGAAGGAGGGAGGGAGGCAGGCAGGGAGGAAGGAAGGAAAGAGTAGGGAGGAAATGAGAAAAAAGGGAGGAAAGAAGAGCAAGAGGGAGGGAGGAAGGAAGTAAAAAAGAGAGAAAATTGGGGGCCGGGCGCGGTGGCTCACGCCTGTAATCCCAGCACTTTGGGAGGCCGAGGCGGGCGGATCACAAGGTCAGGAGATCGAGACCATGGTGAAACCCCGTCTCTACTAAAAACAGAAAAAATTAGCCGGGCGCAGTGGCGGGCGCCTGTAGTCCCAGCTACTCGGGAGGCTGAGGCAGGAGAATGGCGTGAACCCGGGAGGCGGAGCTTGCAGTGAGCCGAGATTGCGCCACTGCACTCCAGCCTGGGCGACAGAGCGAGACTCCGTCTCAAAAAAATAAAACATAAAAATAAATAAAAAAAAAAGAGAGAGAAAATTAATTGAATGTTATGTTTATCTGAATTCTGGTTTAATTAAGGATTTCATTACATTAAAGAAAGGCCAGTTTTTCTGTTCCATTTGCATGCAGATAACATCAGATGAATAATTTAAATAAATACATACTCAAGTAATGGGATTTGTTGCCTTGAGCTTCTTTTGGAAGTAGAGAAAATTCCCAAAATACTGTTATATCTTCTTTACCCCAATAATTTAAGTATAACTCATAAGTTCGTAGGAACTAAAGCAAACATTAAATTTTACATCCTATTTGTATATCTAATCATTGTTAAATTCCCCCTTCCCTGTGAGAAAAGACTAACATCAGCCTTGGTCACTACAAACTATAGCAAGGAGGCAATTGGCTATGTCAACTACAGGTTTCCTAAGATTTATCTAACCTTCAAGAATATTGAAAAACCTGATGAAAACTGTGGTCCGACTCAAGCGTCAGCATGAATCACTGTATGTAATTGCATGACACTCTCATGAGGTAGCAAAGCCAGATGTTCAGAGAAAACCTTCATTGTGATTTCACATTTTTAGAATGGTTTTCATCAAATTAGTATTCAGAAATGTATGTTTCTGAAGATAAAGTGGCTTAGCTGGAGATAGGAGAGAAGCTAATTTCTAAAGCTAGTTCTTAGCAATATTTTTCAGTGGCAGAAATATTTTCAATATTATTTAAAAACTTGCTCAAATGAGGAATGCCTTACATATTCCAAAAGGTAAACTCTAAATAATCTTAGAGATTGTGTTTCAGATTCCATATTTATCTTATAAGTATGAAAGCTAGGTGATAACAGTGACAAAATGTATCATGGAGCTGATTTACACATTTTTTAAGAAAATAGATCCAGTATTTCAGAGACATTCAGGAAGAAGTTCTAGTAACTTAGCTCCACACCCCTATCTTACTGCTGAAAATCTAACTTAGTCTCCTGTCTATGCTAGTGAATGACTCCCTCAATTAGTGAATTCACTATAGCAATTTGAATTTTTGGTGCTGCTTTGCTTATGCCTGTTCCTTACTTCAATCCAGAACAACCTGTTTGTTTCTACAAGATAGTGGTATCCCAAGCGAAAACAGATCCAGCTAAGTAATTTTGTATACTGCTTTGCAACAGTTTAGTGGGGGTGGGGCCAGGGTAATGGTGCTTGGTAAAAAGTAGATCAAGTGTTTAGATTATCTGCATCTTGTTCCTGACTATTATTGGTTGTACTTTTAGACATGAATGCTACTGTGAACAAATAAATAAAACAAGGTACATTGCATTCCCATTCTGCAAATTTGATGGTTTTGTTAGTATCATGAAGGCAGTGTGGCAGAGTGGAAAGACTCTGCCATTAATAGCCTGCTGTATGAAATAGGAAGTTAACCTCTGTAAAATTCCAGCTCTGTCCTTCATAGCATTGAAGACTCCTTTCTCTACTAACACTATATTTTTTACTGCTTTTCCTTGCAAAATATGATTTTAGAAGTTAGAACTTAAGAATAATTTTCTTTTAAAAGACAGATTCTAACTTAATATTAAAAATTGAAAAAATAGAATTCTAGTAATAAAAAGTTGTTTTGCAATCAACTTTATAGAAATTATTCCCCCCTTTAAAGTGAAATATGTTCAAAATGGAAGCATTAAAGTTTTTTCAAGTATTAAAAATCGCTCCATTAAAATTTCATAAAATTTAAAAATTAGATTTAACTAACTTTATGGCAGAAAATAAATAAATAAGTATGTTCAACATTTTTATTACATAATCAGCAGGTGTTCATTACAGAAAATTAAACAATATAAGTAGTACATGTATTCACATTGTTTCATTTTTTCATGTGTAAACTCAGGATAATAATGTGTATATATATTTAATCCTGTGGGGATTAAATAAGATTGATAGATGCACAGTTAGATAGACAGATGGTAGATGGACAGATAGATAGAAAGCCTAGAATTCCACCACTGCTAACCTAATGAGAGTAAAGAACAGAGTTAGTCAATAACAATTTTTAGAACTTTTCTTCTAATCCATCTATATATTCAACTTTATTTAAAAAGAAGATCTATCTCGACAGATTAACTCTTAGGAAAATTTTTGAAAAGGAATTCTTAAAATAGTCTTTCTGGCAAGCTGAGAATATAGCCTACTTATAAGGCTGGTAAGGAATATTTTTAAAAACAATTTCGGCCTTCATTATAGACTCAGGGGTCCATGTGCAGGTTTGTTACATGGGTATATTGCATGATGCTAAGGTTTGGAGTGTGATGGATCCCATCACCCAGGTAGTGAGCACAGTGCCCAATAGGGAGTTGCTCAGCCCTTTCCTTCAACCTTGTATTCCCCGGTTTCTATTGTTGCCATTTTTATGTCTGTGAGTGCCCTGTGTTTAGCTTTCACTTATGAGTGGGAACATGTGGTATTTGGTTTTCTGTTTCTACGTTTATTTGCTTGGGATGATGGCCTCTGGCTGCATCCATGTTGCTGCACAGAACATGATTTAATTCTGTGTTATGGCTGCCCAGCATTCCATGGTGTACATGGACCACATTTTTTTGTTATCCAGTTTACCACTGATATGTGCTTGGGTTGATTGCATGCCTTTGCTATTGTGAATAGTGCTGTGATGAACACATGAGTATGTGTTTTTTTGGTACAACAGCCTCTTTTCTTTTGGATATATGCCCAGCGATGGGATTGCTGGTTCGAACGGCCATTCTAAGTTCTTTGAGAAATCACTGAGGAGTAATTTCGATGTTCCTGTGAAGCTCACTCTAACCCATGTTATTGTTACTACCTTTAATTTGCATTTATTTAATGATGAGTCATGTTGATAGTATTTTCTATGTTCATTGGCCATTGGTTTGTTTTCTATAGCACTGTAAATTTTTTTCTTATATAATTTAGTACTTTTAAAATAATTTGATTAAAAGTGTTTAATTGCTAATCTATGATTAGAAAAAAAAAACCCTGAAAACTAAGTGAAAATTGAGAATCTGGAGTGAAAAATAAAGTCTTTATTCCATTTAAAAAAAAAAAAAGAAGATCTATCAGGAGGCACCAAATAAACAGTTGGTTAAATAAAAATTAGAGAATTAATGTTACTTTCTCTTCAACCATAAAGGTATTTCCCAAATTATTATTCTCTGTACATCTTCCTAAGTAAAAGTTACTTGAGATTTTAATTAAGTCCCAAGGACAAATAACGTTATTAGTGTTTTCTTAAATCATAACACCCTAATTTAAGGAGGGACCTCAAAGGTCCTTCTTTTGGGTCTCTTCCTATTATGTTGCTACCTCACCTACATGTTCTTTCTTACCCCTCTTCTTAGTCTGCTTTATCTAAAATTAGAGGCAGAATGTTCAGGCCTTCAAAAGCCATAGATTTCTCTCGAGGAGGAGAGGGGATGACTTTTAAAATTAGTTCATACTGACATTACAGCAGTGGGAAGAACAAAAATGGATGTTTCAAATCTTAATAACTGTGGAAGACTGGGCAATTTATTTGTCCTTAGCAAGAATGTGTTTATTAATAAAACAAGAAAAATAAAATATACAATTATGGTTTAGTATGGGGATTAAGTGAAAGCATATTATAAAGTTTTAAGATTCCAAATAGTTTCTACTTTTCATTAATCCTTAAGAATTAGCCTGCAGGTTAAAGTTTAGTCAAATGCTCATATGATTTTGCTTTTTGGTTTTTCTCTGGTAATTAACTTTATTGAGGTTAATTTACATATAATAAAAAACTTCATTTCAGATGGATAATTGGATAGACAAACTGATGAGTTTTGATAAATGGATACATTTGTGTAACCAATACTGTGGTATAATCAAGATACAAAACATTGCCATCACTCCTCAAAAATTTCTGATGCCCGCTTGCACACAGCCTCACCAATTGAAGTCTCAGGCCACCATGGATCTGCTTCTTTCCAGATTAGGTTTGTTCCTTCTAGAGTTTCACATAACTAAGCATGTATTCTTTGGCTTCTGCTCATCATATTGCCTTTGAGATTCATCCATGATACTGTGAGAATCAGTAGTTTCTCCCTTTTTATTGAAGAACAGTCTTCTATCATAGGATACACTGTTCCTGGAAAGGGGTCCTGATCCAGACCCAAGAGAGGCTTCTTGGACCTCACACAAAAAAGAATTCGAGGTGAATCCATAAAGAGAAAGCAAGTTTATTACGAAAGTAAAAAATAAAAGAATGGCTACTCATAGGCAAAACAGCCGTATGAGCTGCTAGATTGAGTATACTTATACTTATTTCTTGATGATATGCTAAACAAGGGGTGGATTCTTCATGGTTTCCTAGAAAAGAGGAAGGGATTTCTTGGAACTGAGGGTTCCCTACCCTTTTTAGACTATATAGGGTAACTTCCAGATGTTGCCATAGCATTTGTTAAACTGTCATGGCGCTGGCGGGAATGTCTTTTAGCATGCTAATGGATTATAATTGGCGTATAATGAGCAGGGAGGGCAGTCAGAGGTCACCTTCATAGCTATCTTTTGTTTGGTGGATTTTGGCTGGCTTCTTTTTTATCCTGTTTTATCAGGAGAATCATTGTGACCAGTATCTTGTGCAGACCTCCTGTGACTAAGAACACCTAACCTCCTGAGAATGCAGCCCTGTAGGTCTCAGTCTTATTTTACCCAGACCCTACTCAAGATGGAGTCTCTGTGGTTCAAACATCTCTGCCAGAATTTTTAAAAATCCCTTCACCAGTTGATGAAACATACATATTGTTCTAAGTTTGGACTACTA
Organism: Macaca thibetana thibetana; assembly: GCF_024542745.1. Lineage (NCBI taxonomy): Eukaryota > Metazoa > Chordata > Mammalia > Primates > Cercopithecidae > Macaca > Macaca thibetana. Next base: position 78,872,985 of record NC_065581.1, read on the forward strand.
TGAATAAAGCTTGCTATAACGATGTACTTAAAGTTTTGTGTGGCTATATAATTTTTATTCCCTAAGGGTAAATATTGAGGATAATTGCTGATTTTTATGCTAAAGTATAATGTTTAATTTTATAAGAAACTACCAAACTGTTTTCCAAAATGGTTATTCCATTTTATATTCCCTCCAGCAATGAGTTCCACTTTCTCTACCTTTTACCGGCACTTGGTATGGTATTGTCAGTCTTTTTAATTTTAGTCATTCTAGTAGATGTGTAGTGGTATCTTATAATTTGAATTTGAATTTTCCTAATAGCTTTTAATGAGCTAATGGACCACTCAAATATCTTCTTTTCTGAAGTGTCTGCTCATATCTTTTGCCCCTTTTGATTGGACTATTTGTCTTATTACTGAGTTGTAACAGTTCTTTATACATCCTGGATACAAGTTTTGTCAAACATATGTGTTGTAAATGTTTTCATCTATTTTATAACTTGACTTTTATTTTCTTAATATATTTATAACAGCAAAAGTTTATAATTTTTATGAAGTTTAATTTACCAATTATTTTCTGGTTCATCTTTTTTGGATAATCATTACTGTCACAGTTTGGTGAGGATTTCCCCCTATAATTTCTTCTACAAGTTTTACACCTTTAGATCTATGAGCTAATTTATGTATATGATAAATGCATATTTAATCATATAAGGCTTATACATTTTTATATGGATATTCAATTATTTTGACATTCCCTATTCAATTACTTTGGATTCTTTATTAAAAATCAACTGATTTTATGTGTATAGGTCTATTTCTAGACTCTATTCAGTTCTGTGGCTCTGTCTATCCTTTTACCAGTACAGTCATGCACTGCCTAATTTTGGTCAAAAAAAGACCACATATATGACTGTGGTCCTGTAAGATTACAATACTATACACTTACTGTAACTTTTCAATGTTTAGATTTTTAAAATAAATTTAAGGAGTTCAAGTGCAATTTTGTTACACAGATATATTGCATAATGGTGAAATCTGAGATTTTAATGTATCCATCACCCAAAAAGTATACATTGTGCCCATTAAGTAATTTCTCATATTTCACCTCTCTCACCCTTCTACTTTTCCAAGTCTCCAATATCTTATTCCACTTTCTATGTCAATGTGTACACATTATTTAACTCCCACTTATAAGGAAGAACGTGTGCTGCTTGTCTTTCAGTTTCTGAGTTCTTTCACTTAATAATGGCCTCCAGTTCCATTCATGTTGCTGCAAAAGGCATGACTTCATTCACTTTTATGGCTGAGTAGTATTCTGTGAGATACATATATATATAAAATATCACATTTTTCTTTATCCAATCATCTGTTAATAGACACTTAGGTTGATTCCCTGTCTTTGCTATTGTAAGTGTTGTGATAAACATACAAGTGCAGATCTTTTTCTGATACAATTTCTTTTCATTTGGGTAGATATCCAGTAGTAGGATTCCTGGGACGAATGGCAGTGCTATTTTTAGTTCTCTGAGAAATTCCCATGCTGTTTTCCATAGAGGTTGTACTAATTAAACTCCCACCATCAATGTATAAGCATTCCTTTTTCTCAGCATCCTCAGCAGCATTTGTTGTTCCTTAAATTTTTCATACTAGCCCTTCTGACTGGTATAAGATGATACCTCATTGTGGTTTAAATTTGCATTTCTTTGGTACTTAATGATGTTGAGCATTTTCTTTCATATGCTTTCTGGCCATTCGTATGTCTTCTTTTGAAAAATATCTATTCATGTCATTTGCCCACTTTTTAATGGGGCAACATGAATGAAACTGGAGACCGTTATCTTAAGTGAAACAACTCAGGACCAGAAAGTCAAATACTGCATGTTCTCATTACAAGTAGGAGCTAAATAATGTCTACATTTGTACATAGACAGTGAAATAATGAACATAGAAGGGGAATAATACACATTGGAGACTCAGAAAGGTGGGAGGATAGGAGGGAGAGAAGCATGAAAAATTACTTAATGTGTACAAAGTACATTATTCAAGTGATGGATACACTAAAAGCCCAGACTTCACTTATACAGTATATCCATGTAAAAAAACTGTTCTAGTACCCCTTAAAATAACTGCCCTAAGCAATGTATAGATTCAATGCTATTCCCATTAAACTATCATTGACATTCTTCACAGAACTAGAAAAAACTATTTTAAAGTCCATATGGAACCAAAAAAGAGCACAAATAGCCAAGGCAATTATAAGCAAAAAGAACAAAGCTGGAGGCGTTACACTATCTAACTTCAAACTATACTACAGGGCTACAGTAACCAAAACAGCATGGAACAGGTACAAAAACAGATACATAGAACAGGATAAAGAACCCAGAAATAAGGCCACACATCTACAACTATCTAGTACTTGACAAACCTGACAATAACAAGCAATGGGGAAAAGATTCCCTGTTCACCAAATGGTGCTGGGAAAACTGTCTAGCCATATGAAGAAGATTGAATTCATTATACCATATAAAAAATTAACTCCAGATGGATTAAAGACAAATTTAAAACCCAAAACTATAAAAATGATGGAAGACAACCTAGGCAGTACCATTTAGGACATAGGAAAGGTCAAAAATATCATGACAAAGACACCAAAAGCAATTGCAACAAAAGCAAAAATTGACAAATTAAACTAAAGAGCTTCTGCGTAGCAAAGGAAACTATCAACAGAGTGAACAGACCACCTACAGAATGGGAGAAAATTTTTGTAAAATATGCATCCAAAAAAGATCTAATATCCAGTATCTAACCATCATTCACAGCAAACTATCACAAGAACAGAAAACCAAACACCGCATGTTCTCACTCATAAGTGGGAGTTGAACAATGAGAACACATGGACACAGGGAGGGGGACATCACACACCGCAGCTTGTCCGGGGGTTGGGGAGCTAGGGGAGAGATAGCATGAGGAGAAATACCTAATGTAGATAATGGGTTGATGAGTGCAGCAAACCATTAAGGGACTTGTATACCTATTTAACAAACCTGCACATTCTGCGCATGTACCCCAGCAATTAAAGTATAATAAAAAAATAAAATTTTTAAAAAAGAAAATTCAAATCAAAACCACAATGAGATACCATCTTACACCAGTCAGAATGGCTATTATTAAAAAGTCAAAAAATAACAGATGCCAGAGAGGTTGCAGAGATAAAGGAGTGATTATTCACTGTTGGTAGGAGTGTAAATTAGGTCAACCATTGGGGAAGACAGTGTGGGAATATCTCAAAGACCTAAAAACAGAAATACCATTCAACCTAGCAATCCAGTTACTGGATATATACCCAAAGGAATCTAAATTGTTCTATTATCAAGACACATGCATGCGTATGTTCACTATAGCACCATTCACAAGAGCAAAGACATGGAGTCAATCTAGATGTCCATCAATGATAGACTGGATAAAGGAAATGTGCTACATGTACATCATAGAATACCATGCAGCCAAAAAAAATGAGATCATGTCCTTTGCAGGAAGATGAACGGAGCTAGAGGCCATTATTCTTAGCAAACTAACACAGAAACAGAAAACCAAACACCACATATTCTCACTTATAAGTAGGAGCAAAATGATCCGAACACATGGACACATAGAGGGGAACAAGCAGCACTGGAGCCTATCTGAGAGTGAAGGTAGGAGGAGGGAGAGGATTAGGAAAAAATAACTAATGGGTACTAGGCTTAATACCTAGGTGATAAAATAATCTGTACAACAAACCCCCAAGACACAAGTTTACCTATATAACAAACTTGCATGAACAAACCCTGAACTTAAAATAAAAGTTAAATTTTAAAAAAATAAGTAAAAATTTTTTAAATGCAAAGATGTGCTTTTATTTTTTGTAACAGTAATATTTATTCTATTTATTCTAGGTGTAGTTTAACCCTACTACTAAGGCATAGCCATTCTGAATTTGTCCATGATTTCTCAGTGATCAAAAGGACTCTCCATTCTGGCTGCACACAGCTCAAACATCTCCATGCTATCTTCAGCTTATAGCTCCCTGATGGGTTGTTGGGTTTTTTTTTATCCCAACCTTGTGACGTATATGTGTACTTAGGACGCAGCAACAACTCAAGTGAACTCCTATGCAGATTTCCAAAGCTTTTTTTTTTTTTCCTTAGCTCTCCTCTGTTCAGAACTCTGCTTTGCAATGGCCAACTAATATAGCCTCCTTGATTTCTGATATCAGTCTCCACAACTCAGTTAAGACCAACCTGCCTCGCTTGGGAACCCCTTCCTAAACCTCATTCCAGAATGTACTTCCAGGCAGAAATCCTAAACCTCATTCCAGGAATCTGCTTTCAGGTTATTGTTGGGTAGCATTTATTTTATCTGTTTCCTTCTCAGGAATTGCAGTCTTACACTGCCTGTGGCCCAACACTTAACAATAGTCATTTCAAGCATATTACCTAGTTTCCAGTTGCTTATGGAATGAGGGTAAGCCTGTTTTCCTAAGTGCATAATGGCCAGAAAAAAAGTCTAACAATATATTTTGACTGATTTTTTTTCACTGACTGGCATAATAGAATAAGAACAAGTAATAACAATAATATACATTTAGAATGTGTCAAGTACTATGATAAGTGCCTTTTAAAAATATGTCATTTGGTCATGACAGAAACACTACAAAGCACAACTTTGGAGGGCCAAATTCCATTACACTGGCAACACCAAATGTGGAGCAACAGGAACTCTTGTTTATTTCTGGTAGGAATGCAAAATGGTATGGGCACTTTGGAAGACAGTTTGGCATCTTGTTACAAAACAAAGAAAACTCTTATACTATCCAGCAATCATGTTCCTTGGTACTTACTCAAATGAAATTAAAACAGTTTTATTAATAATTGCCAAAACTTGGAGGCAACCAAGGTGTTCTTCAGAAGGAGAATGGATAAGTAAGCTGTGGCACATTCAGAAAATGGACTTCGACACCAAAAAAAAAAAAAAAAAAAATGAGTTATCAAGCCATGAAAAGCCACGAGAGACATTTAAATGCATGTTAGTAAATGAAATAAGCAAATCTGAAAAGGCTACATATTGCATAATTCCATGTACATGACTTTCTGGAAGAGGAAAAACTATGCAGATAGTAAAAAGATCAGTGATTGCCAGGAGCTGGAGTGAGGGAGGCATGAACAGGCAGAACAGAGAGGATTTTTAGGGTAGTGAAAATATTCTGTATGATACTGTAATGATGGATGTATGTCATTATATATTTGTCCAAAGCCATAGAATGTACAATATCAAGAGCAAACCCTATCATAAAGTATAGACTTTGAGTAACGATGTATCAATGAAGGTTCATCAGTTGTAACAAATGTACCACTGTGGTGGGGGATGTAGATAGTAGAGGAGGCTGTGCATGTGTGGAGGCCAGGTATATATGGGAAATCTCTGTATCTTCCTTTCAATTTTGCTGTGAACCTAAAATTGCTCTAAAAAACTTAAGTCTCCATAAACACAAATTCCACTGATGAGGTATTATTATCAACACCATTTTAAAGGTGTGGTAAATGGACTTGAAGGAATGAAATACTTAATCAAGATCACACAACTAAAAAGTGACAAATTTGCAACTTGGTCCAATCCACATTTGTCTTACTCTGCAGCTTCACCTCTTACACACTTTATTACCTTGTCCCTTGATTGACTTAATACTGTGTTCGATAGGCTTTTTATACTCCTTCATATCAGCATGGAGATCACAGATTGATACAATTTATGATGAATACATTTCATGATTAACTGTCTGAAATAAAAACTATTTTGAGGTGGCAGAGAAGTGGGCTGGAGACAGAAACAAGAATAGATAATTCTTAAATAAAAGTCCTTATATTTGGTCTTAAATTTGGACTGGGAGAATTTACGCTCTCAATCATAAGCAGCCTAAATGGCACTTACAAAAGTAACAGTAACTGTCTATGAAAAAACCTATGAAGGCCTAAAAAGACTGTTTAAACATCTGGAATAAAGCTCCATTTCTCTATCTCAATACATTTCAGTCAAAAATTTACGGGGACTTTGGGCATTGAAAGAGAATGGCATATCAGCAATTCTAGGTCCAATTTTTGAATGAACTGTCTGCTATGTGAAGATGTTTAGTCATAGGAGGTCAGCTGATGCTGAGGCAATCAATGCAATTGTCATTATCAATGGGTGACTAGAGTCTGAAGACAGTAACATAACAGCCTAGGAGCATAAAAACCCATTCACTACGGAAGTTAGAATCTATGCATATACACAAAACGTGCTGTTTTTTAGATTATTACACTAATCTCCCAATTCTATAAACATAATCACCTGCAATTTCAGACTCTAAACCTGTTTTTTTGATAATAATGTTTGAAACAGAAATGACACGAGCAGATTTTCAGAAGATGCTTTAGCAGGGAGATGTAAAGCCAAGGACAGCATAAGGGAAGGCTCAAAATCTCCAAATAACAAGGAGTGATACATACTTCTAAAACTGAACTGGGTTTTTAGAATATTATTTTCATTTTGGACTGGATATTCCTCAAGACATTTTTAAACCTCCACATTAATACATGATAAGCTTAAAACCATACACCATCCTTAATTAAAGTTGGAAAGTAAAGCATTTTTTGCAGTAAATTCTATTATGAGATTACATAACTTATTCTTTTTCTATCCAATATTTCAGCTTCATCTGAGGGAGGAGATGTGGTTATATAAATAAATAAAAATCAGAGACAAAGTTAAAATAGTAGGAGAGTAAATTCCCTCTTTTAGTTTTCTTCACAACTTTTGAAACACTAATACATTCCTGGTAAAATACTCCTGAAATTAATTCTATAGTATAATTAGAATAGTACTTCTAAATACAAACTTAATGCCTTTCTTCTAATTGTCATAATAGAAAAACCAGTTCTTTAATTCCTGCAGTATCTCAGACATGTAACCAGAGGCACAAAATTATCAATCTTTTGTAGCTATATAAGTTACAAAACCATGTAACTTTTCCTTATAACTACTCTTAATAAGAGTTCATATTACTTCATGCTTACATTTTTGTAAATTTTTAAATTGAAGCCTGTATTTCTCAGATTTAAATGTTTGTTATGTTTCTCTCTCACATCCTTAGATATCTCCATTTAAAAAGTAGCATGTTGTAGGTATGGAACAATAAGCAAAATCTCTCATCATTAAAGTGACCCACGTACTAAGAAAGATGGATTAAAAAAAGTTCACTGTTTCATGACATATAAAGAAAGAAGGGCATCTGATGTTTCTGTAGAATAAATGAAAACTTTTTCTTAAGAGACAGTGACATCTTTATGACCTAACACTGATATCTGGGAGCCTCTTCTATCTGAGCCACTGACTCACTGTGTCCCTTCAGGAACTCATCATGGCTCTTCACATCTTAGAGTTAAATGAAAGCACAGTTAATAGTGGCCTATTCTATGTGTGATACTATCAACACTTCTCTTTGTTAAATGGAAAATGGATGACCTAGACAACACGATTGAAAACTGCCTACAGAACAGTCTACCCACCTTATTTTGATGCTTGAAATAAGAAGACATGGCAGGGAAAACAAACTATATTAAACTAAAGTGATGAGACAGTAAAATTCCATTTCAGTCAGCTTCATATCATTGTGTACAGATGCTAAATGCAACTTCCTTTGGGGTGCAATTAAATTGCTATTGCTAAACATTTGTAAAGGCTATTCCTTTCCAGTGTGGAAGATTAGAATGTCTATCATAAACTCCTGCAACCTGGCTTACAATCTAATAGCTGTCCCTGGACCTTTTTTGATCGGTTCCTTCAAAGAAGAGGATGCTCAGAATAGGGAGAATTTCAAAATTTGTTTCTCTGGAGTGGGAGTTATCTAACCTTCCTAATTTCCAGCAAGCTTCTCTAATAGACTTTATCGACCACAAAGTCAGCGAAAAAAACATATAAATGAATAACTGTACACAAAGGTAGAGAAAAGAAGGTTATTTCCCAGACCACTAAAAACTTCAGAATTCATTCATCCTGCCTCATACTCTACAGACAAAAAACTAGAGCTCAGGGATTAGGTGGTGTGACCCTCTTAACTCATTAGTGGCAGGGCTGACCCATATCAGTATTCTGACCCCTACTTAAGCATGCCCCACCCCACTAAAAAACACTGTCTCCTCTTTCGGAAACAAAAAGAAATGCCTCGACAAAAACTACAATAAGGTGTTGTTTCAGAAAAAGCCATGCATATTTTTTGCTTATTGTTTCATGATACCTGTAACGTGCTGCTTTTCAAATGGAGATATCTAAGGACGTGAGAGAGAAATGTAACAAATGCTTAAATCTGAGAAATGCAGGCTCCGATTCAAAAATTTATAAAAATGTAAGCATGAAGTCATATAAACTCACGTGACCCCAGAAATCCGTGTGAGCATCACAACCTTTCATTTCGTCCTGCATGTCAGTTTGAGCTAGTCTGTCAAATGCATAACAGGGAAATAACTTTCCTGAGATGAAGCTAAGATAAAGACTTGCTGCTATAATGAATTACCAGTGAGTATTTTCTGGACACATAAACATTTTGAATCAAGGAATCTCACTTGCAATCTAAGACAGGTATCAAATTAAATGGCTTCATTTTAATATTAGCCAAGAGTTTTCATTTGTCTTATTCATCTACGTAAGGTCATATAACAAAAAAAGGTAATTATACTTACAAAAAGGTAGTTCATATGAGAAAAAATAAAAACATAACCTAATGTTTCCCTGACCCTGAAGTGTCCATGTAAATAACTGAAAAGAATATTTAAAAATTCTAAGTTATACATGAAAAAAATCATACTACTTGAGTAGTTGAAATCAGCTTTAACTGCTACGGCTTGGTATTCAACAATTTTTCATAAGAAAAGTGATATCTTAACTTGTAATTTCCAATTGCAAATAAAATACTACAGCTGGAAAAATATACATATTGGAATTCATAAAATTCCCATGAAAACAAGAGAGGAAGTCTTCTCCTTGCTTAAAGTCAATGTGGAAAACACATTAGGAACTTTCATAATCTAAACTGAAGCCTGATATCTTTACCCTATTATTAATGTGGAAATAGTGACTTAACAGGTAAAAACAATTGCATAAGAGCCATCTTCAGCTTATAAAATACTAAAGGCTAAGCATCCAAAAGAAGCACTAAAATACAATATTAGTACTACTAAATAGATGGCATTTACATAATCATTCTTTACAAATGTGAAGGAGGAAGTCATGGTTTAAAACAATTATCACAAGAAAGTAAATGTCTATATGAATAAGAAAAATTTGTCAATACTTAAGATACATTGATAAGGACCATGATCGTCTAACCATAAAATATGTGAAATATATTCCTAGGTAATATAGGATGGAAGCTTTGATGAAAAAGTAATTAATTATTTTACTAATAACTCCTATTTTTGACAATATTTCAGGAGTCTAGGAAAAAAAATGGTTTTTTAACCTTTATAAAAATATCATGAATCCTCTGAAGGAAGAGGATACCACAAAGGAAAGATTAGTAGGTTATGAATAAGTGAGTATTGCCCAATAAACCTAGTTGTGAACATCTCCAAATGAGGGAAGAAATAAGAAAAGAAAACCACATGTCTTGGATGACCTTTTTACCAAACCTCAGACAGACAATGAAAGGAAAAAACTGATTGAGAGGGAAAATAAAAACCTACAAAAATTGAGTCATGGATCTGATTTTCAATGGTAAGAATTTTTTCCCCTCTCTGATAAGAACAATTTATTTCTATTTTACACAAATGTTCTATAAATAAGTCTACTTAATTCAACTTCTGCATACTCTTTCCATGTTCCTTACTCTACTGCTGTTCTCTCAGTTACCAAATTTATGGATTAACTATAACTTTCAATTTCATGTTTAGTTTTACTGAACTCTTTCAAGCTGATTTCCATTTTGGTAAAAGAAAGTGTAAGTATGATTTTGTCTTCCCTTTCTTTCTTCAAAGCATATCTCATGTTGATAATGACACTATTAAACAGGAGCATCTCTGACTTTAGGGGTGAGATTGGTGGAGATAATCACTTTGTAAGATCGCATGGGAGGAATTATGACTTTTATGTTATCACCCAGTTTATTTCCTCCACTAGGCTGGGAATTCTATGAGGAAACTCATCTAACTTATTATTATTTGGTTGGTGTAGACTCAAGAAATATTTGTTGAGTATATTTTTTAGTTGAGTGTTTCTTTATTTTCCAAAGACAACATGTCTCACATGGCTCTGATTATTTGACTATGAAGAACCATGTGTGTTCCAGAGCATTTATCTTTCGTTAGCTCAGCCGCCTAACCTTTCGCAGCCATTTTTTCTTTTCCACCACACACCATTTTTAAAGAACTGGTAGCTAACATATGTGTTTGATTGTTAAGATGTACCTGTATTCTCCTAATCTATTCAATCAAACAATTTTGTTTCAAGTCATTTTTATTTCAAGGAGAACTCTAAAAATCTTTCTTTATCCAGGAAGAAGTTGGTAGAAATACTGCTGGGAAAATTATTCCTCCTGAGAAAGCAGAATCAGGATTTCTCTAGAAGCTTTGAGATTCAAGGAATCCAATATGGCAGAGGAATTCCTTTTTGAACACTTTGCCATTTAGTATGAATAAACAAGATATCCCAAATGGAAGGAGTCAAGAAACCCAAAGCTGAACTAAGAGAAGATCTAAGCATTTACAAATATAAACGCAGGTTATGTTTGTCCCAGGAGCCCTTTGTCAGCTGCAACCTGTTGCAGTTTTTGACCCACGTATGTTAAAAATGTTTGTGCAGACTGAAGCCCTTCTATTAACCTCATCTTAAGGGCAAAATTACATGACTCCTTCTGGGTCTCAGAAAATGGCTTATTTCTATCTATTGATATATCCAGTAAATTTAACACAACTTTAGATAGCATTCTACATAAGATTATTCATTTCTTCTTGAATAACTATCATGGTCAATTTTACAGCAAAATACATTTCACTCTGAAATTCTACATAAATATGAGAAATGGATGTTTACTACAAAGGGAACACAGAGTACTTAATAATCACATATGATTGAAATGAATTGTCAAATAGGTGATGAGATCTTCCAGGCAAATGAGAAAGGGCCTGAAGCTATGTTTCCAAGGCTGAGTCAAACTATGGGCTTATCAAGAACTTCCTATTTCAGATAAATCTGTAAAATTGGCATTTTGAGGTCTGATAGACCTCAGTTTGAAGTGATTCAGTCTCTTACGAGCTCTGAGATCTTGAACAGACTATTCAATCTCTCTAATTTCAGTTTCCCCATCTGGAAAGAAGAAATAATACCCATTTCAATGGATTGTTATACACATTAAATGATATTAAGGGAGGAAGTGAAAAAAAATTGCCAAAAATATATATAGTTATTATTTCTCTTCTTCCTTGCTTCCTATCTTCCTTCCTTCCTTACTTCCCTCCTTCCTTTTCTCCTTCTTCCTCCCTCCTTTCTTCCTTCCTTTCTAATATGAAAAATGAAAGCAAAAAAAAAATCTTATCTATAACTAGATGCATTGAGAACCATGGGGCTTTGGGGATCTCTCAGTAGTCTGGTTTGTCTAAAGTCTTGGGCCTTTGCTTCATTGACTGGGATATAGAAACTGAGATTGCAGAAGAGTATGAATGTTTGGGTGTGTGTTAGAGAAGTTCTCAAAAGTATGATCCTCCTGCCTCCTGCAACACACATTCATTTTCTCTCTCATTGCACCATTCTCATTCTCTCCTGAATCTACACTAATCCTGCTATTTACAGCTCTAGTCCACTTAAATTGCTCCCATGATTTTCACCAGTGATTGTTACTTTGCTAAATCCAGTGGTGAATAAAATACACAACTTATTCTCAGTACCATTTGACACAGCTGATCGCTCTCTTCTTGACACAACGTCTTCCCTTGACTTGCAGGACACACACTGTTCTGGTTTTCCTCCAGCTCATTGGCTGTTCCTCTCAGTCTTCTGAGATGATTTCTTCTCATCTCTTTACCCTCTTATATATAGGTCCCAAGTCCCAGAACTCTTTCCTTGGTCCAGTCTCCTATACATTTTATTGGTGATCCCATTTGGTCTTGGCATTAAATTTATGTCTCTGGCTCAAATCCCTCCCCTGAATTTCAGCTTCACATATACAACTGCCTACTTCTCATTCTCAACATATCCACACTGACGGCTAAGAGGTCTGACTTGGGCCTAAAATCTAACTCCTACTTTACCCATTAAAAACTTGCCTTTCTATACTTTATTCCATCTCAGGGGATGGCAATTCCTAACTTTCAGTTGCTTAGATTGAGTTATTCTTGATTTTTATCTTTCTGTCAATCCCCAAATCCAATCTGTCTAACAAGTTCTGTTTTCTCTACATAAAGTATATCCAGAATCTGATCACTCTTCATCTTCTCTACTGCTACTACCCTAGCTCAGGCTGGCATTAGCTCTCTCTTAGTTTATTGTAATTGTCTCCTACCTGATCCCTTTACCTCCCCAGAATTCATTGTCCAGAAGCCAGAGAGATTCTCTGAAAATGTCATCGGTTCAAATGTTTTATAAAATTCCTATATAACTTGAAGTCAAAGTTAGTCTTTACTAGAGCCCTACATAATCCTGGCTTCATTTTGTCCCATCTCTGTTCTTCCCTCCACCACACACACACAACATATACTCCCATTCCTCCTGCCTTGCTTGCTTTTCTCATTATTATTACATAATTTACTTCTGTATGTATTTACATACACACAAGAACAAAAACTCTGTGAGGGCAGGAGCATTTCCCTCTCCTATTCTTGTACTCACTGATATATCTTTAATGCTTAAAAGAGTGCCTACCACAGAGTCAGTGCTCAATAAATAGTAAATGAATAAATTTGATGTTATGAGAACTACAAATATTTGCCTTTCTGATGGCCCTATTCATGCAAAGCAATAATATCTTCCTTAGCAACACATCCAAAATGAAAATTGTATAAAATGAAAATAGTATTATTGACCAGCTAAACTGTATCATGTCTTAGTTCCTATAAAAACATTTCTTATCAAGGCAAATGAGCCAAGTCCCTAATTCCCATAAAGGGAGTAAGGGGGAAGGCAAAACAAAAACTTGGAGCATGTATGTGAACAGAATTGATTGTTCTGTTGCCTAGGATCTATCTAGGTCCTCTCTCTACACAGGATCAATCTAGTCCATCTCCCTAACCTAGACTGTCTCAGCCCTTTCCCAACCTGTCAGAGCTTCCTTTCCTTTATCTTATTTTCCTTGAAACTTCTCTGTATCATTTATATTTATTATTTCCTCCGATTAGGAGGACCCAGAGCATCAGAGTTCACTAGGTAAAATGACACCAACAGTGGCAGGTGCAGAAGTAGCTGATGCAAATCCAGCATTCCCGCCAAGCACCACGATAACGTTTTGCACACATTTTGTCATTTAATGTTCACAACAGTACCCAGAAGGAGATACTATCATCACCTTGCTTTTACAGAAAAGTAAGTATGTTTAGACATGGTGAAATAACATGTCATCTCAACACAGAAAATGGCAAAGTTGAATTATAAATCCTCAAAACCATCAGCTAACACAATTACCTTCAAACGTACTAAAAATATGAATATCCATAGTACTTCCCTGGAGGCGCTCATTTACCAGGATCTGGATGGAGCTGGGAATTTGTATGTTTAATGAAGCCTCCAGGCAATTCTTCTTAAAAGTCTGGGAAAGATGATACTAGTTATCCTGCCTCTCAGTCAGGCAGTTTGATAATTACAAATTGAAAAATGATAGAGAACTGCCGATCTATTGAGTGCTCCATATTCCACTCTCTCCTACTAATCAAGATAAAAGCCCGTATCAACCATAGACTACAATACAACAGACTGTCACAGATGTGTGTGTTGTTGTATTTAAATTCCATTTCTTTTATATATGAGCAGCAGTCAACTGTTCTTCAGACGTACTTCACTCCCTTCTATGAGGCCTTTACTAATGTGATACACAAAATTACAGTTTAAAAAATGAAAATGATTCTAAGTCAGTTAAGTTTTTAGCAGAAGTTGCTTCCACCACGTGTGCCTTTTCTCAACTTTCTGTGAGTACACTTTGCACTTTCCCATCCAAGGACCTGCCTGGCAATGACATGCATCTAGGGCATGTCTACTTCACCCCACTCCTGAGCTACAGACCAGAGAAGGGATGGATGGACCAGAGTCAGGATGATGAAAGGTCTGAGGCCCTCACTATAAAGCAGCTTCTTTTCTTACTGGGAAGACAAAAGAAAAGGGGCAAAATACGTAAGAAACTCTATGAACACATAGTATTAACTATATAAAGATATAATTATATAAAGATCATCAAAATAATGGTCAGAGAAGAAGGCAATTTCATGTGTTGTAAAGACCACAGACTTTTAAGCTGGTTACTCAGGAGTAAATCCTACTTCTCAATGGATAAAACCTCAGAATTTTCATTGACAAAGATTATCATTGTAATAAAATATATTCATGGAAAACATCCTGAGACCAATTGCTGTATGTGGACAGATTGTGGGGTTAAAATGGGGTTTATCACAAAGGAAGAATTCATATTTAGGCAGCGTTCTAACTTGGGGTTCTACTCGTGCATTCTGATGACTTGTGTTCTAATCGCTGGAGGAAGAAATCAATATAAGTTTATTTTGCTCTTTGTCTTCCAGGCATAGGATCTGTCTCCTGATAGCAATTATACATGCTGACGAGATTAATCATGAAATATTTCTCCTATTAATAATCGTGTGAATCCACTGTCAATTCTACAAACTAACCACATACCAACTCTTTAGTATGTTCTAATCAAAAAACTTCATACAAACACATGCAATTCTTGATTAAGAGAGGTGGTATTTGTTCTCCATATTATGCTTTCCTCACAAACTGCATTTCTTAGGCTCTTAAACAGAGAGCTATAAAATGAGATTCCTTCAGTTCTTATCTAGGCTACCTAATCCTTTGGCCTTGATTTTGAATTTGACAAGCTGCTTACCCAGTCTGTGTCTTAATTCCCACTGGTAAAGTGAAAAAAGCACTGCAAACAACCCACCAGGTAACTGAGGAGAGTTTCCAAAAAGGAACGTCAAGGAGTTTTCAACACTCATAATACAGAGTACTTAGTTGAGCCCAAGGATTAGATTTCAAAAGAGCAACAGAGCAATGGAAGGGGTGGACTGCGAGCTTCAACTTTCTCAAGACCCCACAAGGGCTGAAAGTTTCCATGGTCTCAAAAGCTTTAGTACAAGCACTAGAAACACTACCATGTTTTCAGGTTGACAGAGAGTCATAGTAAGAAATTATAGAGGAAATGTATTCAACCTTTACCAAAAAAAGTATTTAAAATCTGGATATATTATTATAGTACCACACACAAACATTCATACATATACATAAAATATAAAGACATAATGAGAAAAAGTGGCACTGAATAAACAAAAACATAGAAAGTTATTTTGAAAACTAAAGAATATAATGTTAATATAACCTACTTGATAAAAATCAATGATTAAATATATTTACTACTAATAATTGAAATTGTGGCTTCCTTCATTCCTCCATTTAATCCATACTTACGGAATACTTCCCATTTACTACCTGTTGGGGAAACAACTATAGCCTGGAGTTTAGGTCCCTACCTTAATGGAATTTACCTGCTAGTAGAAGAAAGAGCTTGTTTGGGACTTTCAAAAAGTGTTTTACAACTTGCTAAAAACCAAAAACATTAAATATAGTTCCTATTCTCAGCTATTTGCATTCTAAAGACAAAAACACATTCATATACCACTTTTTAAAACTTTATGGTTTTTTTAGGCAACTGTAAAGACTAGGAGAAAATACTAAAGTGGAAAGAAGTGTTATTTATTGCAAATGTTTGGTCCAGGGGATGGGATAGAATGGATGGTACCAAGGGAATGAAAGGTCTTACACAAGAAAGGATTCAAGGATCATGATTGTCTTTCTCCACATGTGTAGCAGTGACATCTAGGAAATATATACACAAAATAAATACTTAGCATATTGATAAACAACATGGAGTCTGGAGTCTATCTCTCCCTAGGTGTCTGAATTCTGATTTGGACATTTAGAATCTATATAACCTGTGTCATTTAAACTCTGTATCTCAGTTCCCTCATCTTCAAAATGAAAATAATTGTGCCCACTTGTGTAGATTCTAAAAATGGACACAGTCTTTACTCCTCCCTATAATCACATCCATTGTAGTTCCTCCCATCTATTTCCCCTCCCTTGACTAGAGACTGGCCTTATGACTATTTTGATCAACAATACCCATTGGAAGTGACAATGCTTTATCTCTAAGCCCAGGTTTCAAGAGACATTGTTCTCTTCCACTCTCTCCCAGGACTCTGCCTTCCCCACAGGAAAATGTTTCCATCATAGGAACATGTTGCTGGGTGATGAGCAATCACATGGGTCAGAACCAGTGAGTTGGTCCATTGGTCCCAGCCAAGGCCTCCCAAATTATAAAAGAGCTCGGCCAAGATTAGCAGACAGAAAATACACTAGCTGGATAAGCAGAACTGTCCAACTGATCCACAGACTAGTGAATAATATGCAGTGCTATGGTTTGTAGCTACTAAATTTTAAGGCCTTTTTTCTATGCAGCACAAAGCTAACTGATACACATGAGATAGGACTGATGTGAGGATTATATAAATTCAAATGCCTGGCATATAATAGCACTATGTGAGTACTTCCTATTAAGAAGAGATAATTTCAAAATTGAGACCATTTGCCTAAGGACCTCGAAATCAAAGCCTGTGGGGCTTCTTGCTGGTTTTGTATGCTTTCGATGGATAGTAGCACAGTGGCTGTGTGCCTGACATCCAGCGGTAAGGTTTGGATTTCTGAGGTCTCTTAACTTTCTATACAAATAATTTTTATTAGAGCAGAATGGTTGTCTAAGCAGCTCCAAATTCACTAGTTGGCTAGTTGGAAGAAAATTTAAAATGTAAAAAGTAAAGGATCAGATAAGTTAACGCTTTGATCATCATTTTGATACTCATGATTCTTCCAGATAATCTGGTTATTATCTTGACTTTTAATAATCATATATAAGTAACCTCTCAAAGTGAGTGATTCAGAAGTAAATCTGGAAGAAGAATGGTTACTAGAGGCTGGGAAATGTTTTGCAGGGTTGGTGGGAAGGCAGAGATGGTTAATGGGTACCAAAAATTAGTTAGAAAGAATGAGTAAGACCTAGTATTTAATAGCACAACAGGGCGACTATAGTCAATAATAATTTAATTGCACATTTTAAAATAACTGAAATAGTATAGTTGGATTGTTTATAACACAAAGGATAAATGCTTGAGGAGATGGATACCTCATTTTCCATGATGTAATTATCACCCATTGCATGTTATTATTATGCATGTGTAACTTTTTAAAAAAAAAACTTTTAGAGAGAAGTAAAGTTGGGAACTAATCTGGTGAATAAATTTCTTAATACTCAGTAGTCTCATTGAAGTATTCTCCTGATCTCCTTAAAGCCAGCAGCACAGGCAGTCACTGTGTTTGGACAGTAGGCCATGATACTCCTTATTAAACCATATCACTTTTAATAGTGCCTTTAACTATATAACAATTAGTTTGTGTTTTGTCTCAATGTAATCCTTAATACCAACCCACATGTCCTTTTTAATACATTGTGATGCAGAGGAGATTGTCTTATATACATGCATAAAATGAATTGTGATTATTCTGCCAAGTTAATTTTATATATTTCAATACGATCTTCTCATCTTTTCCTTATTAAACTTAGTGCTTGGGAATTTCAAGGTCTTTTAGAGAGGATCCAAATGCCCTTCGGTAAGTGCCACCCACATATTTTTTTATGATGTTGGTTCTTTCAGTTAATGTTTTATTTTGTAAGTATAAAATTCATTGCAGAGAACACGGATATTCTCTCTCTCTATCTCTCTCTCTGCCGGGATATAAATAAATTTGAGGTTTCTATTATTCTACCCAACTCAGTATATTTGCTAAATATAGAAAGTTTACATCCAAATAAAGAAGGTTTGGCTCAATTATAACGCCATAAATAAAAGCAAAATTATCTTATTCTTTTTTTAAATAATCAACAGCATCAGCCATCATTTGAATGTACAGAACAGCAGCTGTTCTGCTTCACACTAGAGATTACGCTTCTAAAATCCAACATACTGCAGGTCATCACACAAATAAAGTAACGACTGCCCAAATAACAATGGACTGGGGAATTTAGAAAGGCAGCATGTAAAAATAAATTTATAAAGCTGGCATTGCAAATAATTTTAACCCTTGAAGATAATTTATTCTTTTAACATTCTTGAAGAACTTAAAAGTCTTTTGGAATTTACTAGCATGTTCCTCAGTCTGGAATCTCATGGGATTATATTACATTGAGACAAATCTTTCACCTATTGGTAAGAGAATAGACTTTTGTTAAAATTTAGAGAATGACCTTTCACAGGTTTGTGAAGAAGGACAGGAAAGAGGGTCTTCCTATATGTCCACAAGACAAGTTGATTTGCACTGGGCTGCTCACTTGTGCTGAAGTCAAAAGTGTATGGTCTTTATATACACACCATGAACCCTCATATATACTATCAATATTTCTTTAGTACTTTTGAAACACGGCGATCTTCTTTTAAATTTTTTTTTAAAGCCACTGGAAAGTGAAGGTTCAATTGGCCTTATTGACTCCACTTTCATGGAGAATTAATTCCTGTAGTGTGTCAAATAGCTGGTCCCAGGAGTTGACCAAGAAGAACCAGAAGAGGATTTTCTTCTGCCTGGAATAATAGAAGGGAAATTGGTAGAGAAACTATCAAACAATGTAGAATCTTGAACCTAGAGCTAGAAAAGATTTTAAAGGATAAACGTGATACCTGTATTTTATATCCTCCAGCCAAAGGACTCTATTAAAATCTAAATCACACAAAATCTTCAAATGTCTCATTTTCTTACTCAGGGTAAAAAGCGAAGTCCCTAAATGGTCTGCATAGTCCTATTCTGCCTGCTACTCACCACCTTTGGCCTCAGCTTCTGTGATTTTCTCGCATTGACTTACCTCCAGCACACTGGCCTCCTTGCCAAGACATATGCTTACTGCATGAGATTTCTGTTTGCTGTTCTCTCTACCTGGAATTGTTCCTCTCTCATTTCAACATGACTTATGCCTGTATCACTCTCAGGTCTTCTCTCAAAAGTTACCTTCTCAGAGAGGTCTTTCCCGGGCAACCTTAATTAACTTAAAAAAATAAATTCCCCTCATTTTCTATCCCCTTTCAGTTTTACTTTTTGCACACTACTTATCACCTTCTAACATACCTAGTATTTCCTTTGTTTGATTCTTGCATCTCACCATCAGAATGCCAGCTCCATGAACTGCATTTCTGTCTTGCACTGCTATATCCCCAGAGCCAATAGCATCCTGGTATATTGTAGGCACTTGTTACCTTCTTACTGAATGAATACGTGAATGAAAAACTGGTGTTCAAAGTACTTAAGAATTTATACAAAGTCATACATTATAAATCAGTAACACAGCAGGACTAGATACCAACTTATATCCCCTTTACACAAATTAAATGAAGACTTACTAAGATAATACAGGTGTCAGTCTGAAACATAAGCCAACTGACATTTATGTAGGCCTTTATTACTCAAAAACTAATTCTCATTTAATTCTCTTGACCACTCTATCAAGTATAAACTAGTATCTATTTTACAGTTTATAAATTTGATGCTCAAAGAGACTACAGGAAAAAATAGATTCATTGGAAAGAGATCTGTTAAAGATGCTCTTCTGCCCTCTAAAAGAATGTTTCATTTTGCAAAAAGAAGCACTGCAGAATTTCATTCAAGGACAGTTCTTCTAGTAAAAAAAATTTTAAAGTTAAATTCAATATGCCCACAACTTTTCAGATAAATTCTTAGGGCATACAGCAAGTGTTCCAATTCATCTGGATTTCATCCCTCATTTTGCCTCAAGCTTTTATGAATATCATTCTGAGGTCCAAGAATAGTAGTATAACAGAGAAGTTTACTTTCTTTCTGCATATTTTGTTTTTATGTGGGTGTGCATGTGTATGTGCATGTCTGTATGTGTTTGTAATTTTGTTTTGTTTCAATTTGAGAGGATTTACCAGTCTTAAAGAGTCTGGGTCTACTTTGAACAAATTTAATCACTGCAAATTGTCTGCAGATTAAAATAAAATAAAACAAAAAATCTCATGGAAAACAAACAAAAAGTAGAAAGAAAGAGAAATTAAAAATAATTAGCTTGGGAAGGAGCAAAAGTTACCCCATGAAATTCTAACAATTTTCCGAAATATTCTGCCTGCAGCTGAGATTGATATCACAAGCAAATGCAGACATCCACCTTTTTTTTTTCTGAGTATAGCCCCTACATCTACTTGTAGGGTATTCATAAGACATGTAAAATGTGAAATTTATCAGATTTGATGATTCTGAAGAATTAAAAAATCTGGGACTACAAGATATATTCAAGATACCTGCTATGGTGTCATAACTTGTACTCCCCAAAATTTATATATTGAAATCCTAATCCCCAAGATGATGGCATTAGGAGGTAGGGCCTTTGGGGCAATTACGTCAGTGGGTAGGGCCCTCATGAAGGGATTAGTGTCCATCAGACAGAATCTGCTAAATGCCTTGATTTGGACTTCCTAGTCTCTAGAACTCTGAGAAATGTTTATTGTCTATAAGCTGCCCAGTTTATGGTATTTTTGTTGTAGCAACCTGAATGGACTAAGACAATACCTTAAACGAATGTCTTTCTACCACAACTGCATAGAATATTCCTTTGAAATCCAACTAAATTTTTTTTCCATTGCTGACTCAATTGTAATAACATCACAACTAGGAACTCATAAAAGTGAAACATAAGAAAACTGATTTACAAGAAGAAAAAGCAGAGTGTATGGTCTTTTTTATGTACTACATTTACCACAGAGACTTTTGGTTTTCAGGTCAAGAAAATTTGGCTGGGGCAAGAATGATTACACTATGGAGGTTAAGCACTAATGCAATAGCCATCCTTATCAAAATAAAAAGTTCATCAATCATAGGAAAAGCACCCGAGAGACTGTTTACTAACATAGTAATTAAGAAACAAGTGTGCAACAAACTACCTGCAAATACAGCAATACTAAGATTTCCTTTATGGACTTGAAAGGTAAATGCATTAGTTGCAGAATATTTATAGGCAATCCAAAATCTTGCAAATCTGAGAGGTATTTTTACAAGAACACTGAAAAGCCTCTGACAAAAAAAAAAAAAAAAAATAAAACTTAATAAAAGAGAAGAAAATTAATAAGATCTTAGGTTCCAAGTAGATCAGCTCTATTTTCAGTGTCTTAGGGTAACATTATATTTAAGTCATTCTAGAGAGATAATAATAAATTAGCAACCACTACAGAAAACGACTTTAACAGCCAGCCCTGAAAATCTGCTGCAATTACTAATTTTTTAAAAAATTGGTTTTTAAACACTGTTATTTTTTTCCAGGAAACTAAAATTAAGACCTGATCCATCTGGACGAACATGAACACCAAGGTATTTTCCTGTTTCAGAGTTTAGAATGTGGAAACTATTTCTGGATGTGGTGTGAAAATAAGAATCCTATGTATTATCCATTTTCAAAGTAGGAGAATGCACTAACCTTACATTTAATCAAATTTAAACTCGGTTGCAGGGAAAAGGAATGAAATCAAAATCATTATAAAAATTTTCATTACTAAATTTTCATTGTCCCAATTATGAACATTACTTGACATAGCAATATAGTTTATGGCAGAGCATAGAGTTCAAGTTCTAGTCAACAGAACATGAATTGAGTCATCACCTCAAACCTCAAAACTCGATTTTGCCCTGTCAAAATCGAATCATCTCAATAAATTATACTTTTCTTGGGTCTCGTTTCTCATCCCTTTAATCATCTTTGAGGCTCTCCTCTGAACAACTTCCAAGTGTTCTGCATTCTTCTCTAGCTTCTGAATTTTAATAACGTACTTGATCGAATGACAAAGGAAGTTGTTATTAGTCTTTCAGAATAATTTCAAGAATAGATACACTCTTAGAAATCATGACTTAAATGAGACCTGTGTAAATCTAAACAATTTAGTTCTACTACCCTCAGTGGAATAGGTAACCAACAGTACATTATTTTACTTGTGTTTCATTATTTATAGAAAATGCTTTTACTCAAAATACACATTGTAAATTTACTTCATTTACCTGAACTGTAAATAAGAGGCGCAATTAAGAGGCGCAAATAAGAAATTGATTTTGAACGTTCTGTAGCTCTACTCTTGTTTTGGTGGCACCAATTAACTTAAGTAGGACAGTGCTTATAGCAAAACTAAATATTTTCATTAGAACACACATCTATTATTGATATGACATTTTGATGGGAGATAAAGACACATTTTTTACTAGCACACATATCTATTGGTGGCATGACATTTTGAAGGAAGGTTTACACTTTTTTTTATTAACACACATACCCATTATGACATTTTGGCATACATGATATTTTGGTGAGACGATCCATAACCCCTTGCTCTCAGACCTACCTGAGTAGTTTGAGGAATCCAGCTACCTTCCCCACTTTAGCAGGGCACCACCTAGTTTACTTTCAATGCTTTTTTTCTTTCCCCACCTCCAAATGGAGCGGGGAGGCTGAAATGGAAAGGACACAGTGGTTTTAATCCACTCAGCCTGGAGACCCTCCTGATCAGCTCGGTTTCTCAGATTCACAACCACCTCATAACTTAAAGCCCAAATTTACTTAGATAGCTCCCAACCATATCATTGGCCTTTCACTAGCCCAACCAGTGACACTTGAACAAAGTGTACAGGGTGTTAATGTATGTTAGCAAATTCTTTGACACTCCTTCGATCAAAAAGTCTTATTCACCAAGTGATTGACTTCTAAAGAATAGGATATGGCAGAAATGAGCAAGTACAAGTTCCAAGGCTAGATTAGAAAAGGTCATTGGGATTCTGACTGATTCTCTCTCCCTTGGGACATGCACCTCAAGAGCCCCTAGCTGCTGTGTAATACGTCTCACTACTATGAAACTGCCATACTGGAGAGACCACATGGAGAGACCACAAGAGAAAGAAAGAAATGCTGAGGAGCTCCAGACATTTTTGTCTCAAAGTATTCGTATCTTCCCAGACAACAGCCAACATCACCACCACACCTGTGAGCAGCCTTCAGGTGGCTCCAGCCCAGCTTTCAAGCCACTGCGATAGAGCAAAGGCAAGCTGACCCTGCTGAGTCCTACCCAAATTGCACCTATGTGAGAAAATGAAATATTGATATTGTTTTAAGCTACCAGTTTGGGGGATGGTTTGTTACGTAGCAATAGACAAGCTGAATACAGACCTTATCCCTATCAACAGAGAAAATCAAGTTTCACATAGAAAAGTGACTAAATCAATAGTCTCTATAATTTTTTGATCACACAATCACAAATGTTTGTTTACTTATGTATTGATTTAATACATGTATGACTACACTAATGTACTATGCACAAACTTTCAAAAAGAGGAGATAAAAACAGAAATTCTGATATTCCTCCGGTCCCAAAAGGTTTATTTTGCTCACCCAACTTTGAAAACTTCTGAAGTCAGCACGCAAATTGTTTAGATAATAGTTCTGAAATTCCAGGTGATTTGACAAACTACTAGTTAGGAACAGAACAAAAGTGCCAAATTTGAAGGAAACGTGTTTTATGTAGTCTTTTTTTTTTTTTTTTTTTTAATCACTTTAGCAAACAACAGAGACATTTAGAATGGAAGGAGGACTTGGAAGTTTTAGCTAACAACTCAATCTGATATCAGCTATGCCAGTAATTTGTTACAGAAGTTAAGAGACAGCAATTCATGAAGTGTTACTCTTTTGATTTAGTTTGATTGGGTTCCAGGAAAACTCTGTTATAAGATCTACTGCAGTCACTCATGTTCAATGGTGTTTCCTGAAAGTAGACAATCTGGCATAGTGGCCAAGATCACCACTTTGCCAGGAGTGTGGCTTGGTGGTTAAATCTGAAGTAAGCCCACTGCTCTCCCACTGTGCCAAACAGGCTGGGTATCCATGGGCAACTAGTTAACTCTTTAAGCATTAATCTCTACTTCTGCAAATGGTGATGACAAAGGCATCTAACTCAAAGGCATCTAACTCTTAAGGTTAATCAAGTATCTAAAGCTCTAAGCACCATTCCTAAATTGGAATGAGTGCTCAATACATGTTGGCTGTTCATTTTTGTTATTATTGTTATTATCAAAAGAGAAATAATTAAATTTATAATTTAAGGAATTAGTAAATTATGTGTCAGTGTGTGTGTGTCTGTCTGTCCTGAAAGAAAATGGCATTCTTTCAGTCAGGATTAAGGCAGAAAACGAGCCCAATCCCAACCTTGTGCTCATCCAGTCCTAGTTCCCCACTCTTCCACCCTAGCCCACCCTCAAACTATTTATAAGTGGGGCAACTGAAGTGTCGAAAAGGGAAATAACCCGTCACAAGTAACAAAGCTTATTTATGACAAAAGTTGTACCAAAACTACTGAACCAGATGCATAACAGAAATATCAGTGTACTTTGGAATAAGATGTAGTTCCAATATGTGGTTCAGTAGCATTATAATTCCGGGTAACATGTGTTTCCTCTTCTGTAAAATTGGGAGTCATAATATACATATTGGCTCTTGTGTAGTGAAAATAAAAATATGCATAAAATGATTTTTGTTACACAAATGTAAGGTAGTAACATTATTAGAGGCCATATTTCTTAAGCTTGGTCTAATATGTTTTACACCAATACTTTTCAAACTATAGATGGTAACACATGGGATTTGTGGAATCAGTTTGGTAAGTCACAACAAGCATTTTACAAAAATATAAATAGAGTTGAATAGAACATATTAGGAAATATTCTTTATTTTAGGTGGTAAGGTTTAGAATGATTTTGTGAAAGTTTCACACAAGATAATACATGCACAATCATGTAAAAATATTTTCTCAGTAGACAAGTTTGAAAGTCACCATACCACTGGCTTCGAAACTTCTATATGCCTCAGAATCACTCACAGGGCTTTTTAGAATATGTTAAAAACCAGCTGGTACATTTTGTGCCAGCTTCTGTACAATGTTCTACAGAGATGCTAATATGTGGAAAATCGAAACTGCACAGCACCACCTCATGAGATAGATGAATGCAAAATGGAGGTAGACATTCATACGTTTGCCACAGGTTCCTAACAGTCTTATTCCTATTTTGTTGATAAGATTTGGCCAGAAAACTTCACATAGTGAGGAGTTCTTCAAATATTTACTGGAAAAAAAAATGCACTGACAACTCCCAAATACTTGACTAAATCACCAACCAAAAGGGGGCAGGAATTGATCAAAGAGTCCGTCAATGATAGACTGGATTAAGAAAATGTGGCACATATATACCATGGAATACTATGCAGCCATAAAAAGGATGAGTTCGTGTCCCTTAAAGGGGCATGGATGATGCTGGAAACCATCATTCTCAGCAAACTATCGCAAGAATAAAAATAAACAAACACCACATGTTCTCACTCATAGGTGGGAAGAGAGCAATGAGAACACTTGGACATAGCAAGGGGAACATCACACAATGGGGACTGTCGTGGGGTGTGGGGAGGGGGGATGGATAGCATTAGGAGATATACCTAATGTAAATGACAAGTGAATGGGTGCAGCACACCAACATGGCACATGTATACATATGTAACAAACCTGCACGTTGTGCACATGTACCCAAGAACTTCAAGTATAATAATAATAATAAAATCCTAAAAAAAAAAAAAAAAAAAAAAAAAAGTCCCTTAAAAGCTTTCTACTCACTCCATAGGGAGCAGCCTTGGCTAGTCATGAATGAAAACAAGCACTGGAATACTCTAATTTTCCCATCTGCAACTTGTAGTCTGGAAATAAGCTGTCAGGTATCTGTCATTAATTCATTCACTCAGTGAATATTTATCAAGCACCATGTCAAGCCCTGTATTACAAACTGGGAACACAATGGTGAGCACGTTGCTCATGCCTCTGGAATTGTTTGGGCCAGTTCATTTCCAGGCCAGGTGACAACACACAACATTCATTACTCAAAGTATTGATGATTTATGATTTTAAGATTTTGGACACTTTGTAGCTGTTAAAAGAACTTTTATATCCATTATCTCATTAAATCTGAATAGCCATAATCTAAGTTGTTTAGAGCAGGTATTAGTTCATTTTATAGGCTGAGGAAACAAAAGTCCAAGGTTCACTAAGCAGTAAGTGTTGAGACTAGAATTCAAACCTGAAAGCCTGAGCCCAAACACTGTCTCTCCCACCATGTAGGCTTGCTGTTTCTACCCTTTCCACTCCTGGGCTGACGATGAATGCAGATGAGGAGCTGAGCATGAGGGTCTGCATATCAAGACCCCACAAGCTCTACTTCTTCTTCGGTGCTTCTGTTGTCTTATTGCATTTACAGGAAACCCAAACTGCTCCAGGGATTTGACTCATAAAGGGTTTTAATGCAGAAAGATTGTGCTTACAAAATGGTTGGAAGAGCTAAAGGAGGAAAAGTCAGAGGGCCCTATTGGACTCTTGGTTTTATTTATTATTATTTTTTTAAGAGACAAGGTCTCACTCTGTCACTCAGGCCGTAGTGCAGTGGAACAATCATGGCTCTCCTCATCCTTAACCTTCCAGGTTCAAGTGATCCTCCTGCCTCAGCCTCCTGAGTAGCTGGGACTACAGGCATGTGTCACCACACCCAGCTAATTTTTTTTATTTTTTTATAGATAGGGTCTCACTATGTTGCCCAAGCTGGTCTCAAACTCCTGGGCTCAAACTATCTTCCCCCTTGGCCTCCCAAAGTGCTGGGATTACAGGCATGAGCCACCACACTTGGCCAACTCTTGCTTTTAAAGTCACTCCACTATAGCTGCAATCCAAAGGTGAAGAAATTACTGTTGTCACCAATACACACATCTACAGAAACTTGTTGATGGTACCACAGCTACATAAAAAGGGCCTCTCTACCACATACTATGCGCAAGTGCTACCTATTGGCAAAATCTGAATTGCAGCCAGAAACCTAGCAGCAAGAGAGTCTTGTAAATGTAGCTCTTCATCTTCCAACTCCTGGGATGCAGGTTAGAATATAGAAAGATGGAAAGAGATGTCAAGTGCCAATCAACAATATTCAACACTAATTTTTATTTTCCCAATGTATTCTGTGTGGCTCCTGTCTTTCCCCAATCTTACATACCCTCTTTATAACCCCTCAATAATCTCTCCTTCACCTTCAGTGACAATTTGCATTGAAGGATATAAACTTTAGCTACTTTCTTCCTCTCTTTCTTAGTCAGAACCCTACCTGTTGCCAGAATCCTATCTTTGGAATTAAATGAAGCATCACCCTAATGGACATAAAATTTGCATTCCTGCATAATCATTCAAGGAACAGAGGAAACAACTAGAAATGTGAAAGAGGTAGTTCTCCCCAGAGTGAATTTTGACCAGTGGGAAAAGGGAGACAGACAGAAGGCAAGCAGGCAATTATTTCTCCTTTCTCTCCCCTGTGTACTACTCCCAGGTACAATGCTTCCTTGCAAGCCTCCTAGATAATTCCTTCCTGCTGATTGAACAACCCTGTTGAATTATCTGATATGTTGCTTAATGACTGTGATGCAGTAGCCAGCATGGTAGCACACTGTGTTGCAAGAGATTACATCTGTTCCTTACCTTAACATCCTGTGATGTGATTGTATCTGGAAAATAAACTATTAGAATCATAATCATTGCTTCACGCTCAGCTTTCCAGAGGACTGAGGCTAAGTGACATAGATTTGACACTATTGGAACCTGTAAAGCAAGGGTTCTGAGCAGAGCTGTGCTTCAGAAACACTTTGTGAAAATCACAGGTATTCTTGCTTCACTCAAGTTTGACTAAATAAAAATGGCTAAGGGTGGGCCTGGGCATGCATGTGTTTCCTTAAGTACAGTTTTAGAAATGCATCAACTAGTACAAGTTCAGAACTAAAATCCAGGCCCACAAACCTGATTCTCTCTGCTCCCATCCCTATGAACTATGCACCAAGTGACAAAAGAATTTTGGTGCCACAATGTGCTGAGAAAGGTTTATGACATAATTAACTAGAAGTCACAAACTAAAAGAATTATTCCAGGGAACATGTTTGTGATGGCATAACTAGACAGGTGTGATAAGCATACAGCACAAGAGGACTAATTAACATTTTTGGAGTCTCAGGAGTTTATTCAGAATTTTGTAAGAGGCTAGCATGTTTCATTATACTCTTTACCTTTCCTTTCAGATATTTTCTTTAATTTTTTTTTAAAGATTCAAAAGCAGCCACCTGGTAGCATGCATCATCAATAAGAAGTGATGTAGGCTAGACTAATTGATCACTTTTTAAAGATTAAGTGGCCCATTTTCTGTAATATGAATACAGAAAACGAAAACAGCTTTGACAACACTGAAGTAGTTTATTGAATTTTGACGGCCAAGTGAAAATTTAAATCATGCTTACTTTTCACAAGGTAATCCACTCACAATAGGCAATTGATGTGATCTCTTTCTGTAAGAAAAGCTCTCATGCTCTTCCTGAACCTTCTACTAACTGTGCTGTTACGATGCACCTGCCTTTTGGATAGATGGTTGTTAGGAGATGGGCTGTTAAAGACACAATTTACCTTGTGTGTTTCAGGCAGAAATAGACTCTCTCTGTGTAATCACTGAATGAGTTCCAAAAGCCTTTATGTCTTACATACAAGCTCAGACACTCCAGAACTCATTTTTCTTAACTTAAAAATGGGATAATTATAATACCTTTTGTACCTATCAGGATTATTGTGATTATTAACTGGAAAATATAATTGTTTTATCGAATTGCTATGAATGTGTACCACTACTGTTATATATTATATGGAAAAGCCTGCCATTGGGAAGTATTGGTCACATTGTATAATTATTCTTTTTCTTGGGGTGTGTACTACTTCATTTGGGCTACCACTGTGTATCTTTCCTCCTGTTCTTGATATCCTCCCCTTTACAGATTTCTTCAAGTGGTTCTTGAAACCTTAAGTTTATTTAGAAGGCCTAAATCTACCTTCTTTCTAATTGGAACTTTATATAAAATTTTCATTACTTATTGTGAAATACGTCCTCCTATTTAATTTTTCTTGATCCATCTCCCTCCTAGCCTCCCTTCTCATGTGAATCACGTCGGTTAAATAGGTTGAAATTTTGGACAAGATTCAGAGAATTCACATTGGTTTTAATATATACAAGTAGCAATAAATAGAGACTAATTTTTAAAATTTTTCGTAGACTTTGTTTTATCTATGAAGTCCAGCATCCTTTGTCACATACCTAACTTATTCAATAATTATAAAACAGCACCTAAAAAAGAAACCTTACTGTGACAACATGCCACAGCATGGCAGGCACAGGTTCTGATAACACAGCAACATTCTGAAATTGGGAGACTCATGAAAAACCCATAACAAATGGGCACAACAGGTATAACGCCCCAGGGCAAGACTGTTCTATGAGGTTTGGCCAGCTAAGGATGCCACTGGAAATACTGATTGCTTTTTAGAAAAGGCTAATGGGCAGACTGCCCTTTCTACATTGCCCTTCCTCAAATAACAAAGTGCATTTCCTGAATAATAGCCTCTATTCTTACTCAAAATATAACAAACAGACCTTAGTCTTTGTGCTCTATGTCTTGAAAATTTCTTTCAGGGATTCCCTAGTTCTGAGAAATGTAGCAGATGATTAAAAAACAAAGAAAGAAAGAAAGTGTAATTACTACCCAGGACAATTGTAATCCTTACCTTACCAGGCTGCCAGATTTGGTTTGGAACGGATAACAGACCCATGGGTGCTCAGGGACCTATGTCCCTGAGTACCATGCCACAGCAAACACTGTTGGCCCATTGTTCTCAACTCCTCAAGCCTGGGAATCAAAAAGAGGCAGCAGGTTCTTTCATTCAAATACCCCCGCCCTAACAACTCAGCTGATTCCTACTGTTCAGTGCTCTTAATTTGATTCAAAATTCGAATTTCTCCACCTGAGTTTTCCTCCATCCTTTTTCAACAAGCAGGCAATCTCTGAGATCCTTCTCTATTTTAACAGTGTTCTTGATGAGTCTTCCATCACCATTTTAACATCTTCTTCCATATGTTCCCAATTAAATATTTCACCTCACCTTTCATTTTGAACCAAATGAGATTTATTCATTCATTGACTCACGAAAACTTAACAAGCACCTCCTAGGTAGCAGGCACCATTTCAAACACTAAAAATACAGTAATAAATAAGACAAATTTGTGGTCTTTATGGAATTTCATTCTATGGTGACAAACCATAAACGAAGAAATCGATCTATAATACAGTTTCAGGTGGTGACAAGTGTGATGGTAACATATATATATAAATCAAGTTAAGAACTTAGAGAGTAATTTTGTAAAACTGTTGGAGAAAACTCTATTTTAAAAAAGAGGATCAGAAAAAAATCTCTCTGAGAAAGTAACATTTCAACAGCAACAAAAATTAATAATAAAGTGAGAGAGCAAGAGATACAAAGATCTGGAGGAAGAGAATTACAAGGAGATGGAACAACCAGCATACGTTATGAAGTGGAAACGAGCTTGGGCACACTTACACTGATCTGGCCAAATAACTGCACTTTTGCTTTATGTTGTATTTGTCCATATACCTGTGTCAACTTTTCAATTTCAGCTTCTAGTGAAAAGAAGCCAGTTTTGTGTAACTCTTGGTAAATCTTCACATAGTATCAACCAAAGACATGAAAAATTAAGTATTTACTGAATGTTTTGATGACAGTGAAGACTGTGCATTTCTCCCATCATGCAGTACAGGTGAGTGCATAAATAATTAGTATGAGAGTTATAAATCCTCTTTAAATAAGGTGTCTGACTTAACTAAAATAAATAGACTGGCGGCACAATTGGTTTTACATAAACTGGGAGTGGAATAAGATTTGGAGTGCATGGTGAATATGAAATAATGGAAGAATCTGAGAAAGGGACTTTCACAGTGATGAAAAAGGCAGCAAAGACTTCAATTGTACTAACTTCAAGATGAGAGTTAACCAGAAGTGGTTACATAAGAAACGTTCAAGGGGATTTTAATGTGCTGACACAAACAGGATTATAGGGAAATATAATTTCAATGTACATTCTAGTTAAGTCCTAAAGATTTTTGTAGTAGTTTTGAAAAGAGAATGTAAGTGTCCAGTGACTCAGGACAAGTTTTTGCTTCCCTCAGCAAAAACTGCAAAACATCTACCCTTATCCTTTACTGCAAAACAAGCAAATAGCCAGTCCCTGTCTCTCTAGTGGCTACATGTAGGGAGCTCCACTTCTGTAAGCTCCCAAGAAGGTACATTTCAAGGGCTATTACCCTCATCCTGATTCTCCATTAGTCCACAGGGCTCTTTATGGTGCCCCATGCAGAGCTAAGCCTCATGAGTAATTAAACCCAGGGTAGCTGAAAAATTAATTTTTCAGCAGTGAGTCCTGTTTGCAAGTAGAATCTATTCTTCTAAGGGGCATCGGACTAGGCCTTTCACTTGTTTTTTTTTTCTAGTTTTACTGAGGCATAAATAAAAATTATATGTATTCAAGGTAAAGAATGTAATATTTTGATATGTGTATACATTGTGAAATGATCACCAAAATCAAACTAATTTATCTCTCCACCACTTCACATAGTTACCTTTTTGTATGCATGTGTAGTTAGAATACTTAAGATCTATTCTCTTAGCAAATTTCAAATATACAAGACATTATAGTTACCAGGCTGTACGTTAGCTTTTTCGAACTTATTCATCTTATGTGAAAAGCAAGTTGGTCAAAGGATACAGACTTGCTTTTCACTTTTTTGGAGTCCCCCTCAGAGCTAGTATAAGTCTAAACACATAAAGGCATTCAGCAAACATTTAATAAATGAACCATGTTTCAAAGGGTTTGCTGCTATGGGTACTCTATGTCAATGTAGTACTTAATGATACCTGAAGGTTAGGTATTAACAAATTATAAAATGTTTGTGACTTAAGCTGTAGGAAACTTTTTGAGCTTTATTCTGTAAGCCTAGCTAGGTTTTAGGATTGCCTGAAAAAATACAGGACTCTCAGTTGAATCTGAATTTCAGAAAACAAAAACATAAGTTATTAGTGTGTGTGTGTGTGTATATATATGTGTGTGTATATATATGTATATATATGAAAAAAATTACATATTTTTATTTAAAAAATTTAAAATATATATTTGTATAAAAATCAGTTTATCTGAAATAAAATTTAGATTACATACAGGATATACTGTGTTTTTATTTACTGAATCTAGCAACTCTAATTCAGCCTTTTGGCCTTGAACCTGATTGAATTTGTTTCCCTTCTTTTCTCAAAATACGATTAAACTATTTTAATAGTGTTTATGCCCTATTAAAATGAAGACTCTATACTCATGATCCTCTTGACCTTCTTTGAAGACACACAGAAAAAGAAATTCCAGAGCATATGTAATTCTGGATCAGTGTGTAGAATGGCAGTATCCACAGGGTCTAGTAAAACCCAGTATGTTGAATTTTGCTAAAAAAGAAGAAAGAAAAAAAAATAAAGGAATAGGGTTTCAGCATTTTCTAATGACATGGCCAGATGATGCCACAAAATCTTGGCATTACTGATAAGTACACACTGTGCTGGAAAATCAATAGTTTCTGAAGGGGATCCTGAAGGGAACTTTCCATTATTGAAGTTAGAAATAACTTAGCCCCACACTCATACATTCTTGGAGTTCAGGGTGCTCAGTGTCCCTAAGCAAGAAAGCATGGGACTCGTCCTAACTTCATAACCTGCTGAGCTGGAATTATTGCTTTTATAAATTACAAAGAGTACCTACTTTTTAAAACTGCATTTTTAACTATTTCAAGTGCCAGACAGTAATTGAGATGGGAAAGTAAATTTCAATACAAGTGTCCCTCCACTTTAAGACAGTCTGAATAGGCCAGGCGTGGTGGCTCCCAGAACTTTGGGAGGCCGAGGCAGGCAGATCACGAGGTCAGGAGATCAAGACCATCCTGGCTAACACGGTGAAACGTGAAACCCTGTCTCTACTAAAAAAAATACAAAAAATTAGCCAGGCGCGGTGGAGGGCACCTGTAGTCGCAGCGAATCGGGAGGCTGAGGCAGGAAAATGGCGTGAACCCGGGAGGCGGAGCTTGCAGTGAGATTGTGCCACTGCACTCCAGCCTGGGCGACAGACCGAGACTCCATCTCAAAAAAAAAAAGAAAAGAAAAAGAAAGCCTGGATATGCTACAACATAAGCTTAGGTAAGCAGATAGGTTGTGGAAGTGGTTATTTACATTAAACAATATTTCATTGCAACATTCCATTAAATATTATACTGCCTTGCTATTTTTTTTAAATTACATCATTTGCTCCCTTGCAATGAATTCTCAATTTTTCAGATTTTGTGTTACGTTTGGGAGGTGAAAGTTTAGCCCCTTGATCATTTTAGCATTCCATGTTACAAATATCTCCATAATGGTTTATACTTATAGTTAGTATTCTCCTTCCTTAAAACTCTAAGGTAATAGTACTCTAAGGTATTATTCTACATGAAAGCATTGGCTACAGAGCTCAGCTCTCTTCAACTCCCTTCCTTTTTTCTAAAACCCATAACTAAATCTTCTCTAAAAGTTTTGAGTAAACCACAACTTTTTATTTTCACTCCTTCATATGATCTCCTGACACTGTAAGTACTGAGACTTTAAGAAATTAAATTCAGTATTATTTTTGCAAATGGAGTCATCCCTCAGAAATAGCAGAGAAGAGTTATTCAAAGTTTTTTTGTTTTTTTGTTTTTTTGTTTTTTGAGACAGAGTCTCGCTCTGTTGCCAGGCTGGAGAGCAGTGGTGCAATCTTGGCTCACTGCAACCTCCGCCTCCCAGGTTCAAGCGATTCTCCTGCCTCAGCCTCCCAAGTAGCTGGAACTACAGGCACGCACCATCACATCCAGCTAATTTTTGCATTTTCAGTAGAGACAAGGTTTCACCATGTTGGCCAGGATGGTCACGATCTCTTGACCTCGTGATCCTCCCGCCTCCGCCTCCCAAAGTGCTGGGATTACAGGCATGAGCCACCATGCCTGGCCAGTCTTCATTTTTAAATAAACTCTTTATGTGAGAATACTTTTATTTTAAAAAAGTGATGATACAGAAAGTTCCTATATACCCCACACCCAGTTAGTTTCTCCTTTTGTTGACATCATACATTAGGATAGTACATTTGCTACAACTAATGAGCTGATATTGAAACATTATTATTTCAATAACGCTTGCTTCAGATTTCCTTAGATTTTACCAAGTGCTCTTTTCTGTTGCTGGACCCCACCAGGATCCCATATTACACTTAGTCATCATGTCTCCTTCGGCTCCTCTTGGCAATGGCAGTTTTCACACTTCCTTTGTTTTAATAATTTAAGGAATACTGGTCCAGTATTTTACAGAATGCCCCACAATTTAGTTTTGGATGATGCTGTTCTCAAGATTTAGCAGGTTTTATGAGTGTTGAGGAAAAAACCACAGAGGCGAAGTGCCATTCTTATCCCATCACAACAAGGGCACATACTATCATCATGACTTGTCACTATTGATGTTGACCTTGATCAGCTGGCTGAGGTAGTGTTTGTTTGGTTTTTGCAATGGTACAGTACTCTTCTTTTTCCCTTTTCCAGACTGTAATCTTTGGAAATAAGTCACTATGCACAGCCCACACTTAAGAGGTGGGTAGTTAACCTCCACCTCATTGAAGGGCCAATATCTACATTGATTATTTGGAATCCTGCCCAGTAAATTTGTTTCTTTCACTGCATTTATTCATTCAATCATTTGTTTCTATCAGTGTGAATGCATGGATGCTTTACACGTTGTGTTATAATCCATTACTGCTTATTTATTTTGTTGCTTAAATTGTTCCAGCTTTGGCTATTGGAGCTCTTCCAGTTAGCTCCTATGTCCCTTTGACATACCCCTGCCACCTCCATCACTATGATTTTTATCTTTTTTTTTATGCTTTCTCAAGGCATCACAAGATGATCCAGGCTTCTCTTATATATTTCCTGCTCCAGACATAGATTCAACTTCTAGTTCCTTTTATTGGAGAATGGCATTAGAAACCAAGATCTCAGCCATGCTAGGTAAAAAGCCGTTGTCATTTTTAAATCATCCCATTACTGGGGATATACCCAAAGGATTATAAGTCATGTTGCTATAAAGACACATGCACACGTATGTTTATTGTGGCACTATTCACAATAGCAAAGACTTGGAATCAACCCAAATGTCCATCAGTGATAGACTGGATTAAGAAAATGTGGCACATATACACCATGGAATACTATGCAGCCATAAAAAAGGATGAGTTCGTGTCCTTTGTAGGGACATGGATGCAGCTGGAAACCATCATTCTCAGCAAACTATCACAAGAACAGAAAACCAAATACTGCATGTTCACACTCATAGGTGGGAATTGAACAATGAGATCACTTGGACACAGGAATGGGAACATCACACACCAGGTCCTATTGTGGGGAGGGGGGAGGGATAGCATTAGGAGATATACCTAATGTAAATGACGAGTTAATGGGTACAGCACACCAACATGGCACATGTATACATATGTAAGAAACCTGCACGTTGTGCACACGTGCCCTAGAACTTAAAGTATAATAAAAAAGTTTAAAAAAATAGCAAAAGAAAAACAAATCATTTCTCCTCACTCTGTCCTACATGATGTATTTGCTATTAGATTGAAGGATACTGTATTCATATTGTTGATCTCAAACTTGGTTCTTTAAAGAAAATTACAGTTTAATTTTGGAATTACTTGATTTTAATACTCTTTATTCTACTTTATTTTTAATGACTATGATATTTATTTTTCCTTTTTGGCATATTTTGTTCTTTCTTTTTCTTGCTAAAGGAATTAGAAGTTTAGAGAATGAGGTTCCTAAGGAAAGGAAGGGTGGATTACTTCTCTCCAGGCTCAGCTAGGAGGGGCAGCCTAGTAATTCAGCTAGAAATGGCAGGGTATATCTAAGCCTAGGAGGAGTTTAATATCTACTGTTCTTATTCAACCTTTGTTTAAAAATAATTATGCGATGACCACAGACATATAAGGAACTGGCTGTAGAATGAAGAGGCTGCAACAAAGGAAGAAGAAAATGACACATGAATACCATTATCAAACCAAATAACCACCTTGTATTTTTATGATGTACTCTATACATGAAGGAAGCTGGTTTTCAATGCCAGGAGTTGCTCTTTCATAGACTCGCTGTCAAGCATGCATTCTATCCAAGATCAAGACTTTAAGTGGTTTTTACAACCACATGTATATCCTATAGTAGCCTACAGTTACCAAATTCTCATGCTGCTAGCATTGAGACCACCTCCAAAATTACATAAAGAAAAATTCTAATTAATACATAAATGCATGCCCCCTAGCAATTTGAATAGGTGAGGTTACAATAAATGCTAAAGGGTGATTTCCTTGCACACAACACACACACACACACGCGCACACACACACAGAACAATAACATACTACATCTTTTGATTGCTCTTCCTTCTCTATACTTGCCCTTTTAATTCCTGGACACCAATTCCTCTCACCCTCAACTTAAAAACTCTGAATAACGCTACAGAGCCTCAAACAGAATCTATATAACCACTGACGAATCACAGCCCTAAGGTGACTCAGGAAGACCAAGGCTCACGTAGGGCTACTAGAGTCCTACGGTCTACTAGAGCCATGGGTTTCTACTGATATTGGAAAACAGTTCTGACTTCTGGTCACTTAACACTGCTAAATTGATACCCAGACAAAAAAAAAAAGTTGTTGGCATCTATTAGCTAGATGCTTTTGGAGCTAACTGAGCCAGTCAGAGATGGGCTGGCTTCTGATTGTCCTTCAATCAGAAAGTAGCTGAAGGTTACTCTCTCTATGTACCGCTTTGCCTTTTCTAAAGGATGTGGGTTGGGATTCAAAGGACATGGTCTTCAGTCAATACAGACATTGTAGACAGCAAACACAAATCAATAGAAAAAAATAACTTTTTTATTTACAAAAAAATCCAAATATTGGATGCTGTAAACAAAATTCACAATCTGTTCCCTCTAGCACTGATTTAAACACGTCAGTTTTTAGTCCATTTTCCATCAACTCCTTTTCTGCCTGTGACGCAGCCTATAGTCAAAATATTCCAAAAGAGTGACCGAAGGTGTAGCTTGCTGCAAGAGAACGCCTCAGAGCAGGCAATGATTGTAGAGAGGTTGGAGGGAGAGACAGCCAGCGGGCAGAGCCTCCTCCGTTCTGCAAGACTTTGCAGCAAGTCTCGTTAACTTGACATCTTCCAACTTTGTACTTTACCATTTGCTTTGTTAGAAAGCCATTATTTTAACAAAATATAGCAGAGATTCTTTCTTAGCACTGAAAATGCTATGCTAAAAGAAATTTTAAAGAAAGATTATATTCAAATAGATGCTATATATGAAATTACTTTTTTTGGCTTTTTGGTTTCATCTAACACACTTCATCTTGAACAACAAAAAAAGCTTATGTTTGAACTGACAGCTTTCAACATAATACATTTCATTTACAAAATAGTTCACAATATTTATTTAACAAGCATTGCATTGAAAACAACGTTATGCACAGTGAAGCAACCAACAATAAGCAAACAGAAAGGGGTGGTAAAAACAGTACGTTCACTTTTCATTTCCTTCCTTGGCTTGGATTACAGATATTCTTCCATCCTCGCATTTTTGGAGCTATATTATTAGTCCATCCAATACCAAAGTGAGCAGATACTCGATCCCATTACTGGAAGGGAAATGTCCATCTTGCTGTAGGAGTTCTTGAGGCAGCTGGATTTACTGCAAATTAAGTAAACTTTTTAAAAACGGCATTGTCACAGGCTAAGTGTTCTCTGACATGCCAGGCTGGACAGGTGAGAAGAGCCTCCAAAAGATAAAACTTCTTCCTGGTTTAAAGAAACAGCACACTAGGCCAGATAAACACAAAAGCAAACAAATCACAGGTGCTAATAGGGAGTCGGGCGCTGTTCTTTCCTCTGACCTATACGCACGGCTCTCTCTCACCAGACATTCAAATTTTTAGGCCACACATCCACAAAGAGAGACATATATTTCACTGTGTGTTCAACTACATATGCACAAGACTATAGTACACATAAAATAGAAATAAATTATGTAAGTCTTAACGTAAATGCTGGAAGTTGTCTTGAGTACAGCCTGTTCTATATGAATAGGTGCCAGGTGCTGGCACTTTCAACTAAGCTACCAACCCTGAAGTAAGCAAGAAAAGAACATAAATATTTGAGAAAAGAAATCAAAGTGTATTTCAAATAAGGCTCTTCCATACAAAAATCTGTGTTATAAATTAACAGCAGGTTATTGTTATGGCAGAGCCAGAGACCTCCAGACTCTCTAAAATAGTAAACGACTCATTTGTCAAGAGTTAGGGTGAGAAAGCAGATTACCAGCTGCTCCTGTGTTCACAAGTGCTCCCCTAGCTTGCTTTTAGAAAACTCTGAAACAAGTAAGCAGGCGGAGCTCTGGTTTCTGATAGGTGAGTGCTAGGCTTAATCTGCAAACTGAACAGTATTTCCTGGGAAGTTGCAATTAATTTTTCAAACCCAGGGCTCGAGTGAGGGAGATTGAGCCAAGATGGTAGTAGGAGGAGTTCCTTAGAAAACTGAGTGGCAGTGCAGGGGCTGTTGCAGCTCTGACAGAATTCACAGGGAAGCTGCTACAGCAAACCCATCAGGTTCCCATTAAGGCTTCAAAAATGATGCACAAAAGGCAGTCCAGATGGATTAACCTGGATTAACCTAGCACTAAGCATCTGAGGATCCCTAGATAAACAAACAAACAAATTATACTGCCAACAGGAGGATACTTTTTTCTCCCGTGGTCTCTCTTTAACTGATGATGAAAATCTTCTGATTGGGTCTTCGAGGAATTATCACAGCAAGCAGTCATCCACTAAGGTTGTGGAGATTATGTGGTTGTTTCACTACACAAAGGGAAGGTTCTTATGTGTTAGTTTTGTTTTGTTTTGAACAAATGCATTTTCAGAGACCAGTGTCTAGAGGATCTACTGGCTAGCAGAAAGGGTGGTTTTAGGATTAACTGTCATTGAACTGAAATAGTAATGCCAGTTCATTTCACAAAAGTATAACTGGTATTTTTGTAAGAAAGAAAATAAAGTTGGATTTGATTTAATGGAAAGTGATTTAAAGTACAGTACTAAATATTTAAATGCAGTGTGACAACCAGATCAAAGATGTTTCATACTGACATGATTTATAAAATGTTATATATAATATATATCTCATATATAAATTTTAAGCAATTGTGCAAATATTCTTTAAAAAGGGTCATTTCACATTACTAAATTCTAGTGGTCCAGAAATGCAGAATGCATTCATTAAAATTCATTTAAACATTAGCAAGTAGTGTTCAGATCACCAGAAATTCTTTTTAGCAGTCAGGGATTTAAGTAGCCTATTACTGATCCATGATCCACTAGATTAAACATCATGGAGGAATGCAATTATATTTTTAAAATAAATGGGTTCAAACTGTCAAAATGGCAGTTCAATATAAAAAAGAGTGCTCTGCCCAATATTCTCCCATTTGTGGAATTCTATGGCTCACCAAAGAAAAAAAGAAAAAAAAGAAAAAACATCCCACTAAAACTCTATAATTTCTGCTCTTCCTATGAAATATATTACTTGGTTCCCTCTTTCATTTAATTTTTTTAGATGTGGATGTAATTCATCATTGCAATATGCCCACGTCTCATGTTATCCTGTTGAAAACATAAAAACACACAGTATTTAAACATTTCCTATTTGAGACATTCTAGATCATAGTCAATCTACTGTGTATATATACATATAAAATGTATATATACACACACACATACAATTTATACACACATATACATGTACCTATGATAGTATCAGATCAACAAATGTTAACTTTATACAAGTATTTGCAAGAAAAAATAGGGCATTTTCTCCACCATTCACAAGCTTATATGTTATTTTCTTCTTGAGGCAGTCCCTGATAAAATAAAATAATCATTAAACCATAAAATAATTTTGCCACTTCAAATTTTCGGAAGGCAACAGGCACTTTGATGTATACTGGTGTGTAACAAATATAATATCTCTTCATATATTCTACTATATCTCTTCTAATTGGGTATTTTTATCTGTTAAATCTTTGGTCCTTGAGCACTTTCTTTGCTACAGCTGTTTTTGCTTGCATTTTTACATTTTAAAAATGCGAACTATGCACGCAGCTGGAATTAATGGATTGTGTCATCATAAGTTCTGCTGATTGTTATGAGAACTGCACCAACCTACTACTGTTCATTCGGAGCAAGCCGTTTGTTAGCAAAACAAGATCATTCCACAGAAAGCACTTGCTACAAGCCTCAGACAGTAATCCCAACGTTGGAGTTCCCCTTTTTCCTGTATTGTTACTATTAATATCTGAACTCCTGAACTGATTCACAAGTTGGAGTGAGACCTTTTTTCTTCTGTATTTTCCCTTTTATGAATTCCATCTTAAAAGAAACTTTCCACTTTTTTTTTTTTCCTATGGCAAAGCTATGGGAGCAGATACAGCAAACCCATATTGTCATCAAACATTTTTCTTCTCTTGTTATATGAGGAGAACCTGGTTGGTTTTACTGACAGGTCTCTCTTTTTTTGCAAGATAGAATCCAATTGGGTAGGAGAATAAGGGGAGGACTAGGGAAAAGGATCCTTTCAAGATCATGCTCCCACATCTATTAAAAGATACATAAGCTTTGCCAGACTTAAAACCAGGAGCATATCATCATTGCACAAAACACATCCCTAATAAGGGCTGGATCACTCTTTTTTTTTTTTCTTTCTTTTTTTTTTTTTTTCTCTACTGTCTTGTCTGAAATGGCTTCCCCATAGGACATTTTTAAATGATTCTTAATTGCAGGGTAGCCAAGTGGAGTAGGTCTGTTGCTGGCACGTGAATACTGGCTGAACCTGTGCAATGTAGTAATTGCTAAAGTTGGCATCTGCTACATAGGGGGCTGGCTGGTAATAGCAAGTGACATTAGCCACATTAGGAATGACATTTTGGTCAGCTAACACCCGGATAGCCAGCATGGTGATAAGGTTTAAAGTCTGTCTTCTTTCATGTCCCATCAGGCACACCGTGCTCTCATTCACCACTCCATGAAGGGTCATGAGATATTCATACTTGCGGTCTTCCAATCCCACAAAGTGGTTCTGCAAATAGGACTCCAGTTTTCTCTGCTGCTCTCCAATGTCTGAGAAGTCGATGAAAAACCTGGAACACATATACCTCTGAAGGGTCTTGATCTCATCAGAGGCGGGCCTAAAGCCCCTCACCAAGAGGTTGCAGTACTTAAGTAGGCCTCCCCCTCGGATTTCCTCTGGGTTCCTGGTGGCAATTATCTTGTTACAAAGGTGATCAAAGGCTTCCTGGAAATCGCCATAGACGCTCTCCCCAATTATTGTGGGGTGAAATGTCTCAGTCATTGGGTTCTCTGAACATTCGTAAAAGAGCAGAAGAGAGTCTAATTTGATTTGAAAAGAATCTACACTGAATTCAAACTGCCTCCGGAGGGAATCCACAAATTTCAGTTCCACATTTTTGCCACTGTTGTTTGACAGGGATATAAGACTCCATCGGTCAGAGTCATTGCACACTTTAACCATTTTCTGCACATAAGCTTCCTACAATTTAAAAGATAAAACAAAATGAGCAAACCTAGAAAATAATAAATAAATAATAAATAAATAAATACATCCTCTTCACAGCTGAGAATTATTTTGCTCTTTCCCTTTTGTTTTGTCAAGTTTCAGCCAAACACTACCTACAGGCTTAAACGTTCTTCTGAAAATAGAAAAAAAAAAAAAAAATACTTTTAACGAGTAGTTTTACTGTCTGGGAAAGGGACTAGAGGTAATAGTTTGAGGCTTTTGGCAGACGTAACACAGTAGTAAGAGGTTCTGTTGTCATGTCTGACTTTTTAAGTGTTACTTTTTGAAAATGGTCTAATAGGCACAATATTCACACAGATCCAAACAACATTCAAAAGACTCGGAAGGGCATTCAGCGGTAGGTTAGTCAGCCTCACCCTTGTTCCAAGCCACCCAATTCCTCTCCTCTCCGCCTGCGGCAATCAATGTTATCAGTATCTTGTGTCCCTCCAGGGGCACTCTGCAGTTACAATCAAATATATAAACTAAATTATGACATTCTGGGACCCTGCCACCTCAGACAATTTTAACTAATCATAAAAAACCCGTCTTGAACTAAAGTAGAGGGTAGGGAGGGGGTGCCACTATACCCTTAACATATGAACCAGCACGGAGAACCACCAGACAGACCTTTAACACGGAGTCAACTGAATGCCGCTGTGAAATCTATTCACCTTTTCCAGTACAAGAAAAAACTCATTGACTCACTTCTGCTTCAGGCTGTCATTTTCCCAAAGACTAGATCATACAATGTCTCAAAAAATTATTTACATTATTTCATTCTGCCAAGTATCAGAATCTACTCTGGACAAGACTCCAACAGGGAAAGCCAAGAGTTAAAATATAAGAAGAAAGAAGAGAAGGGAGGGCAGGGGAGACCTGGGAGAAGAGTTGCAGCGCCAAAGCATCAAGTAAACGGAAACACACAACACCGTCCACGCACGTCAGTTTACTCATTTTAAAAATCAAAAATCAAAGAAATACGCGCGCCCAAACTCGTGATGGCCACAGATTCATGGCATGTAACCGACGCCCCTCTGCCCGCTCCCCATAACACCCGGTCCAGTCTGGGTCAGGGCCCAAGTGCATCTCGGGTGGTGTTACCTTGAGCGTGAGTGGTGTGATCTTCTCTTTGTTCACCCCCTCGGGTAAGAAGTCCAACAGGCAGTCCAGCACGACGTCCTTCACAGTCTGAAACTCCCCTTCCCCGCGCAGGTCGGCGCAGAAGATGAGGTCCAGGTCCTTGTAGCCCAGGCCGCTGTCCTGGTGCAGGACGTGGCTGGCGGCCGAGCCGTTGAGGCGCACGTCGCGGACGCCGATGCGCTTCTCGGCCAGGCGCCGCCGCACCACCTTCACGATCAGGCTCGGCTGCAGCTCGAGCGTGGGGAAGTTGCCGCGCCCGTGGATCGGAATGGTCTCGCTCAGGATGCCGTCCAGCCGCTGCACTTGCTCCCAGTTCAGCACATTGCAGTGCGCCGTGGGGCTTTCGCAATAGTCCAAGCAGTGCCCACCGAAGCTGCCGCCGCCGCCGAAGTCGCCGCCGCCGAAGTCGCCGCCGCCGAAGTCGCCGCCGCCGAAGTCGCCGCCGCCGAAGTCGCCGCCTAGGGGGATGTAGGGGCCGCAGGCCAGCTCGTCCTCGGCCATGGCAAAGTACCCTTCGCCCTCCGCCATGTAGTGCCCGCCGAGCGCCACTTGGCCCTGGTCAGTCCTAAAAGGAAAGGGAAAGGAGCGCGGTGAGGACGCGCGGCGGCGGAGGGCAGAGGCCAACCAGGAAAAGAGCGCCCCCTCCCCCGATAGTTCCCTGGCCCCGGGCCTCCTCGGAGACTCTACCTCCCCCGGCCCTTACAGTCCCCAGCCGCGCACCGCCCCCCGCAGAGCAGCCCCGCACCAAAAATATCTCTGATGCATCTGGAAAGCGCAAGCGAGAGTCCCGTCTGTGTCACCTGGAGGCGGCCGCCCCTTCTAGGAGCGAAGCGAGCGAGAGAGAAACCGCGAGGCGGCAACACTTCCAGGAGCTGCGAGTGCGCTCCGACAGCGACTAGCGACTTCGTCTTTCCCAGACCCCTGCCGCCTGCGCTCACCACTCCCTCCCCGCGCCCCCTCCCGCGCCGCTGCCACCCCAGCTGCGGTGGTCCTGAAGGTGGCGGCTCTTGCTGCCCCACACGCTCGTGTCTCTGGAGCTTTAGCAGTTGTGCGGGGAAAATGTCTTCAGTACTTTTTTTATACTGGGCTTCTCTGCGCTTCCGGGGCCCGGAGCGGCACGCTCGCCACACCCTCCTCATCTGCATAGGGCGCCGCCCCCTGCCCGCCCCCTCCCGCAGGGCACGCAGCGGACTAGCCCAGCAGCTGGTGCTGGACGACGGCCGGTGAGCGCGAGG
The DNA here is from genome assembly GCF_024542745.1 of Macaca thibetana thibetana. NCBI lineage: Eukaryota > Metazoa > Chordata > Mammalia > Primates > Cercopithecidae > Macaca > Macaca thibetana. Next base: position 78,917,435 of record NC_065581.1, read on the forward strand.
CGCTGGGCTGTATGTGCCGATACTGTGCGCGCCGGTAGATTCGTATATTTATACATACATTTATGTACGCCCCCTCCCACAAATCTCTTTTCATTTTCCCCAGGAGGAGACACTTAAAATGCCCCAGGAATCATAACTGATCATCAAAACCAGATCGCGACTAAAATCCTGCAATTGCAGAAACTTCCCAAAATTCTCGCGGATACAGCCCTTCATGAGATTCCCACTGTTGGCCTCCGGAGGTTCCTCACTACTGCTCTTTTAAACCTCGGTGTCTAGACCATTTACTCCATTGATAAACCTGGTCCAAGCGTGGACTCATGAGTTCACTCGTGCACGCAAATCAGTCACGGCGCGTGAGTGGGAAGGGCTTGTTGATAACTGGGTTTCGATTCTCGAAACCTCGGGAAGCACGCCGGGGAGCTCCGGGCCAGCCGGAGAAGGCGCGGGGGCGGCACCACGGGCCTCGGGCGTGTGCGGCTCTTGCGCACGAGTGGCTCCAAGGGGCCGGTGTGTCGCGGGGGCCAGGGTGCGTCACGGAGCAGACGCGGGCGAGCAACCAATCGCCGAGGACTGGGCGGGCCCAGTGCCCCGCGGACAGCGCGCCCCGGGAGTGAGTGCTGCCTCCGAGTCCAGGGGAAGGGCCGCTAGGTGTCGGGTGCCTTTGCTGCGAGTTCTCAGTTCTCGCACAGAAAATTGGCAGCCAAGCGCGTTCCTCGCGTCCCACTAAGGTTTGGCCATTTTAAGTGCATCATAGTGTAGTGGAATACGATTTGGTTTCCCACGAGATGTAAAATAGGAGTTTCAAGAATAAAATGAATTCTCCCATCCAGTTTCGGTGAATTCGGCAGAGCTAATTCTCCCCACGCTCACTCGCGCCGCCCACCGCTGTCTTTGCTAGAAACTGTGGCCCTCTCTTCGGCAGCTCTCTGCCTCCATCAACTATGCCAGAGCAGCTTTCCCAGCGCCTAGACGCTGCTGGGGACTGAGGTGGGGCAGAGGGGAGAATGACCGGGTCACAGAATACTCCCCAAACCCTGCTCAGCCCTGCCCGCCCAGACTGGGAGGACGAACAGCCCGCACCTCCTAACGGGGGCAGCCCCGGCCTAGTCGCCCAAGCTGCGCCGCTCGGGGGTGAGGGGTAGGGTGCGGGGGTGTCACCCGTGGAGCATCCAGCTGCGTGACAACGCCGCCCCCTGCCGGTACCCTGCCGAGCTGCGTCCCAAAATGGAGAAACCCGACTGGCTCCGTGGCAGAGGCCGTCCCCTCAGCGCTGCGCCTAAGCACTGAGGTGCGCCTGGGGACTCTAGGACAACTACCCTGTCCGCATAGGGCCATCGCTGCCTTCAGAGCACACCCATGTGTTCCTCGGACCAGCCATCGGCGCATGAATCTATCTTAACCAGGCGTTTTATACATATATATGTATATGCATATTCTTGTGTGAGCATGTGTATAGAGAGAGCATTTAGTGACCTCTTAGTGCCAGTCAACAAGCTAAGTGCTGAAGATTTAAGAATGACTACATTTCACATAATCCAGAGGGCATAGCACCCAGGTGCATAATTATGGTTCAGTTGCATATGTATTATGAGAGAAGTATATTCTGACGAAATCGCGTGGCGGGCTAACGACATAGGAGACGGAGAGACACCCGAGAAGGTGTCATTTGGACTGGTTCTTGAAAGAATGGATGTTCCTTCAGTAGTCGGGGAAAGAGGAGAAGAGCGTTATCTACAAAGGGAAGCGTATAGAGTTGGGGAATGTTTGAGAAAAGATATGTGCACTCCCCGTGATTAATAAATGAGATTGGTAGTGCCTTGAGATAAGGTTTGAGTACCAGGAACTTATTGAACTTATTGTCTGGGCTATAACCCGTTTAGCTCCTTAACATAATACCTAATTTAATCTTCAAGAAGAAGGTATTTCCATCTCCTAGGGATCTAGAAACAGAGGAATCCAAGAAATTCAGAAACATTCCCAAGTTCCACAACTAATAAGTGGTGGGGTCAGGCCTTTAACCCAACCCATTTGGCTGTGAATGCTGTTTAGTGGTCATTACGGGGTAGCGAGTGGTCTGTAGCTTACCAGTACCTTCTATTGGAAGACAAGACAAGCACAAATAGCAAGGATTTAAGGAAGAAAGAATGAAGGGGAGGGGAGGGGGAAAAGAAGAAAAGAAAATGGAGGAAGGGAGGGGAAGGGAAGGGAGAAAGAAAAGAGAAATGAAAAAAGAGAGAGAAAAGAGAAGAGAAAAGAAGAGAAGAGAAAAGAAAAAAAAAAAAAAACGCTGTTAAAAATGTTTCCTTCAAAGGCCGGTATGAATTCTGCCCCTTTTTAAAACAAAGCCAATGTTAGACACACTGCACTTGAAAAATCAAGGCTGTGTGTGTGTGTGTGTAGCTCTATTACAATTATTTTTTACTTTATTTTTACCCGTGCTCCAAAAACTAAAAATAAAGAAGACTCTTAGAGCTGATGGACATCTGCCTATGCATACCCAGGATTTCGTTCTATAGCACTAAAGGAATCTGCATTTTGGCAAGCTATCAGGGTGATCCTGACACAAGGACCCAGCCACACTTTGCACTGCACTGACAACAGCTACCATACTACAGTTCTCTAAGTGGGAACCCTCCCCCAAGCAAAGGCTGATCCCATGGTCATTCCCAGAAATGGAGGGCACAACTGAGAGGTGGAAGTACAGCATGAAGCTGGACTTGCGGGGCCTGCTTATGTGCTGTATGCTGGGGAGAAGATAATCCCAGCAGCAGTGTGCCAAGACCGTCTCTCCCCCAAGCATCCAATGCTTTGTGGCTGACACTTCCTTAAACCTTTAACAAAACATTCCCCCTTTCCCAACCATAATCCAGACCTTACTGCCTCCTGCACTAGGACATCTGGGATATCTTACTTTTGGCAATGCTTTTGTGGGCAATTTAATCTTTGACTGGATTAATATGTGCCTGATACATAGTGGCCAATCATTACATATTGTTGAATGAAAGCATATGTTGTTCATTGTCCCACTTCTTCCTGTCTTCAAACTGAAATAATATTTACATTCTAGGAAAAAATATCCATCCTTACATAAAATTGCAGATTCTGCAATTGAAACCATTAATTTTTTTCTAGATAGCCAAAATAATTATCAAATGAGTACGTCTATACTTTCCAAATACATTCACAACTAAGATATTTCTCAACACAGTTACTCTTAGATTAAATTTAGATGCAAAGTTGCTAAATTTTTCCCCCAGGCTTTAGCTTCTGAACCTGTTTGGTAAATTATTTACTTTTTCCTACTTAAAAGGAAAAAAACAAAAAGCTATGGCAATATGAAGCTCTTAGTTGATAAAGTTAAGAACACCACAAAACTGAAATACGGAGAGCCTAAATTTAAACTGCTTTCTAAGCGAGCAGATAAAAAGTCCTTATTCTGAAGGTTTTAAAGGAAAGCTTTACATACAATTTTGAGAAAGAAACACTTATAATTAGTTCATCTTATTTTTAAAGTTACAGTAACAATCAATCTGGACTTAGCAAAATAAGATGTTCAGCTTTGGCCTTAATGATAGTTATTATTATTGAGTTTGTTATTATATCCCAGAAGCTCTGCTAAATATTTTATATACATTATATTTTCTAAACTTTCTCTAAAAACCAGAACTGTACACATTATATCTCCATAGGAAAGATAGGGCACAAGAAAGTTAAGTATCTTAGAGAAATCACAGAGCCTTGGTTCAGACTCATGCACGTCAGTTCCTTACATTCCGTGAATTGGCTTGTTCCCAGTCTTCTCATGTTCCTCCTAGACTTAAACTTGAGCTGGAACTGCACTCTGATTCTTCTTTCTTTTCAAGTTCTGGACATTCAGGTTGGGCATAACTTTGGAGACCAAGTGATTTTATCATGAAACAACTGCTGAGGGCCAGAATGCACAATGACCTGAAGAAGCAGATGGGCACTTCTTCCCCAGCAGCCACGAATGACCTCCGTGGCAGCGAAGAGCTAGCAAGCTAGCACCTTATGGAGAATTTGCAAGAAACGTGACACACTGAAACACAGTGGGGTGTTTGAAGACTGCCCCGAGTTCACTTAGCAGTGGTACTTTCCCCTTCTTGCCCTGCTTCCTACCTTCTCAAAAATGGTTTCAGAAGATGGGAAGCCTCCAAATACAAAATTACTCCTTCAAGTTCATACCCAGAAGGAGAGACAGGAGAAAAAAGCACCCCACCACCACCCCCCACATACACACACACAAAACCTGCCATTAAGCCTGCTACTTCCCTCTCTCACAGCATTCTAGCCAGTCTCCCCCCATATTCCTGTCCTGCTCTTGGTCTTTCCACACCAGCCCTCTCCACTTTCTCTCTTGATTTTCCACCTTCTACCACTTCTGCTCTTGGAACCTTTCCACAAAAAGTGGCGTGTACTTCTAGAAGCACCCTGCAATGCAGGCAGAGCAGTGGTAGTGTGAGGAATTTGAGTACTCCCCGACCTGCCTCTGTCCCCCAACCATTTGCTGCCTTTGTGGCCCAAATCCTAGTAATTCCAGAGACCACTGGGGTATTGCATGCTTTTCCAAGCATGCACACACATATGCCTTCTTTGCAGAGTGAACTGGACATCTCTCTGCTGTCCAGTTAGTGTTTGTAGAACAGCAACTGATCAAAGTGCCTCATGCAAAAATTAAAACTCACTTGGGAAAATACATTACCTGTTTTCACAGGGAAATGGTGCTTGTGAAATGATGTTTCCTATGTTCCTTCAGGAAAATAAAAAATGTTTATGCATTATTCAGGGCCTGTGGAAGACTGGCAACATCCATGACATACAGCTTAGTTTGGGAATAACCATTCAACATATTACTTGTATATTCTTTGTAATCAACAGATTAGCTTTTATAGTTTTAAACTTTTCAGTCATTTTTCTTCTATATTATCTTATTTTATCTTCAAAACTGTTCTGATTAGCATGAAGTTCTAAGTTTAGAGATGAAGAAAGGCTAGATGATCTTCCCTATATTTACACAGCTAGTTATGGGAAAGTTAAGGTTAGACTCAGTTGCCCTCATCATGGGCCAAAAACCCTTCTAACCACACTGTTTAATCTTACATCAGTGTGAGTGCATTTAAATGATCAGCATCAAACAGCTAAGTTTAAAGAGATCCTGTAGCTACACAGAGGATTTTTTATGTGGGCTACATTCTCACCTGTAGACATAGTATAAAGCATCACTACTCTACTGTTGAGCATCTTATAAGTGTAATGTCCTAAGATTTTATTTTAAGTGTGTTTATTTGAAGTGTATGACCGCATAAAAATAACTCCATTCACAGTTACAGATTAGTGAGTTTAGGAAATACAATATGCAAGCAATCAATATGATCAGTCAGACCTACATCATCGCTCTTACAATCAAACTTGATTTGGATTGTCCTTTAGCAGAATTCTTCATCAGAAAGACTAGCTAGTATTTTCTTATGCTATTATCAGTGCTGATTATGCCAGAACTTCTTCCTGTTGTGACATCTCTGTGAAATTTTGCCGTTTCAATCAGTGTTGCAAGCCCATGGACCAGACTGTTTTCCTTACTCCAGACAAAAGAGACTTTCAAAAGTTACATTCATCTGGCAAAATGTAAACTAGAAATACACTATATTTTCAAAAAACATCAAATATGAATAAGTAAACTTTAATATTTGTATTACAATTTTTTTGTAAATTTGTGCTGGAATATGTTTAACTGCCCTGAAGAAAGTATTGATTTTACTTGTGGAAACTGTAAGGTTTTGTGAAGAGTACAAGGGAAGAATATAATAAATTATTTCTCTTTTCTAGAAGGAATTTAGCTAAAAATGTTTGGGTACCTTGTAAAAAATAAGGCTGTATTCTATGGGTATGTTATATCCAGCTCATCTTGATATATTTTCAGCTACTTCTTACCTGTACAACATATATTGATACATTTGTTAGCTACTGATTATTGATTTTTTTATATGAGATTTAAACTTACGGCAGCTGTAGAAGGCCTATTTACTCATATATATACATAAACCGTACATTGATTCAATAATGCATATATGTTTGAAAGAACCTTCTTAGTATTATTTCTACCATCACTTGTTTTTATCTTTTCCTATTAACTTCCTTTCCTGACCTGAAAATTATCTGTTGCCAAACAAATTACAAATTAAATAGTACAACTAATGTTATCTTGATGTTTGGGAGAAATTACTATGGAATGTGATAAGCAACCAAAAAACACACAGTCTTAGAAAGTCTGAAAAACTGAACAAAACATAATAACTAAACAAAAGTTTCTCTTGAAGCTACTCGGATAATGGACATTTTTAAAACACTTAAAAAAGAACTGTTCAAACCAGACTCTAGGAAGAAAAATATGACTACCTTAAAAACCCTGGGATTGTTAAGTGTAAATATGGAAACTAGCTGTAGACTTTCTGTAGGAAATTACATTAAAATGCCGGAATTTATTCTGGTAATATGGAATAAAAGAAATTCAAGTTTTCTTTCCTAACAAAAGAAAAGGTTTAAAGATGCTAGTAAATTAGGCATTAGCCAAGAAGGTGTAGAGGAGAACAAAAGCTATAAAGGTTATTGATATTTGAACCATGAAAGTGTCCAACTGGAAGATAACAGTTTCCAATAAACTACAACTCCTGCAGCGGAGCTGGGAAATAAAAGAGAATTTGGATTGACACATGATTAAGAAGGCTGAATATTGATAGTTTAGATGAGTAAGATATCCCTAAAGGGTAACAGAACTGCCCTCTAGGTTTTGAAATTCATAATTACTTATGGAAGTGATTAATTGATTAGCATAAAAGTGATATTCTTAACATAAACTCTTGCTAAAATAATAGAAAGGGAAAAAATATATGGCACTCAAGATTCTTTGCCCAACAATTTCTTCCCGATTTCCATTGAAATTTCAAAGATTTTTTTTTTATTTTGTAATTCACTGGAATTAACTTAGCAACCAGATTCCACTCTGTTTACTTATTGTGAGATCTTTGTGAGCAGTAGTTCATCAGCCTCACACTGACTAGATATGGATTGTGTTGCTGTGTTTTAAAAAAGAAATGTTTCTTGCAAACACTTATGACTTGTCTATGTCTTCTACAAGTCTGGACTTGTCTTGGAACATTATCTGTGTTCTGTGGGTTACAGGGCTTGTCGAGGTCAAAGTGCTCAGACATGAGACAGGCACCTTGTATACTCTAGAGAGCTAGAAATACTTGGAGATTAAGTCTAGTCCATGCTCAGAGTAGTGCAGAATAGTGTATTTTTAATTCACTATCTTAAAAGTAAATGATAACGTTAAGAATAGTATATTTCACTTTAGTTATTATGCATACTATTATGATTTTTATATGAGAGTTTAACATTTCAAAGAGATGTTTAAAAATGGTAGGTACCCATTTTTCTAGCATCATTTTTATATACTAAATTTAGAAGCTCTGTAATTGCCATCTAAATTTGTGGAATCATGGAAATCATTTGAATAAATATACTATCATAATATTTGAATTATGTTTTTGTAGTACATTGTATTGTATTTCTATATATATGTGTGTATACACACACACACACACACACACACGTAACTCTAGACCAAGTGCAGGAATGACATAAAACTATTTCCGACATAAAAGTAATTACCCTTTACAGATTGGATCGGTCATTATTTTGAGTTACACATTCTTCATAAATCAAAGAAATTGAATTATCATGACTAATTCTTAATCCACTTTGAGTCTAAAGATAGCAGACATTTGAATTCAAAAATTGAAAAACAAACTAATTATTTAGATGTTTTATATACATCATATTTAACAGCCAGATATCTGGCTATACTTCTTGTTTTTACTCAACTAAAATGGAAATTTTAGTTTTCTTCTAAATTTAATTAAAGATCAAGTTGATCCAAACATTTACTCTGGAACTCGCATTATAGATTTTGAATGCCTGCATTGATCAAATTACCCAGAGGCTTTACAGACTGCACTTTATACTGCACTAAAACATGAGTAACCCTGGCCTTTGACTCCCCTCAACTCCTAATATAGGGCATGGCCCCCTCTCTCTACCTGTGGGCTGCAGATTTGAAGGTGGGTGGGGGAGAGCACTGTACAACATAGCCTCCTTGGGAAGTTAGAGTATGTGTACACACATGTGCTCATTAACTCCCCTAGATTATTTGTTCTTTCACAAATCTTCTTTCTCATTTCCTATTCATTAATACAAATAAATGACTGTTGAATCAATCTAGTGCCATCACCACTGCAACAGACACCTACTATAAATCCTTTAGGTCTAGTAACTATGGTTATTTAAAAATCACCTAGCAAATAATATAGATTAAATAACCTAGATATGTTCTGTGTGTTGGATAAAAGTTCTCTTTTAACTTAGGGGGATAACATTTTCAGTTGGAATATAGTCAGCTTTAAAATTTTAGTAAATATCCTCAAAGTTTCCAGAGATTATTTGATGACTCACTTCTAAAGCCTCAGCTACATATGATTAATGGAATTTTATTGCAGATTTAACTTGTCCATCTATTGTTTATCTTTTAATGCTTCTGGGAATACTCCAGAAGCTTCCACCACTATTCTGTTTTTTAATCAAGTGATATATGAAAATTAATCAATTTTAGATTGCAAATTTTGCTCTCATACATGGGACACAGAATTAAAAACATACCATTTCCTTTTCTGAGGATGTTATGTTACTACTCACTCAAATTCTACAATAATAAGCATATATACATTTTGACTATGACTTTTGTTCTTATTACACTTTTAGGACATTTAAGTATAGTGAATATGTATCCTAAATCAAAAATCACAGTATGTGGCCTAACAACTAATATGCTTATAAGGACAAAGGGACAGTCTATTTGAAATCTCTTTACATCTTCAGAAATCTGAGATGTATGGTGTTCTTCCATCCATTGTATAGAATTATGCTTCTTTCTCCAGTTCATTCCCATAAAAGCCTCTTTGACAGCAACATTTCTTATTGTCTATTGGCTATTAAGTTATAGCAGAAATTAAATATAAGAAATTCATTCAATACTCACACACCCACAGACATTCTTCCACTTAAAATTGAAGACCTTTGCATACCTAGTTGAAAGCTGACCATAATGTTAATTTTGTAAAACTGAAATGTAAATTATTCTCCTTAAGCCTATGGACAAATGTAGTATCTCACTGAAAAGCATTGTGGCCTTCTCAAACACAGAACCCTCCTGACGCCACTGTGTGGTTTGTAAAAATCAGTTTAGGCTGATAAATGCCCATAAAATATTTTAATATATTTAATTGATCTAGGAAATTGAACTTTAATTACAATTAAGTAGAAGATATCAAATATAATGTCATTAGAGCATAAGTTGGTTCAGCATCTGTGTTTGATTACATTACCCAAACACATGAAACAGTCAAGTTTCTGAGCTGGTCAACCCCTGCAGGCAGTGACCTGCTCTTTCTTGCCAGTTGAAGTCTGTTTCTGTGTTACTGCTCTTACTGTCAGTAGATGATCCTCACAATTCCATAAATGCTATTTAACTCTCTATGGTTTCCTGTATTTCTTATCTGCTTCATTGTTTCAGAAAAAGATATTCTCAAAAAAAAAAAAAAAAAGAGAGAGAGGAAGAGAAAGAAAAAGAATGAAAGAGACAGAGGCAGGCATTTGTTGCAGCACCTCACAAACTATGATTAGTCAGGATTTAGGTAATAGTTCAGACCCAAGTCCCAAAATAGCCAGTTCATTTTGTTAATAATAAATTGCAAATCAAAGCAAACTGGTCTGAGGAAGAAATTGGCTTTGTTCCAATGATCTAAAGGCACTAGAAATCAGCTGTCCATGATCCTTTAACCTATGGCAAGGCCATCTTAGTTAAGGCCACATCTTCCTTATTATTTGTTTCTTGGGGAAAGTCAGTGGCTGATGTGGAAACAGCTGAGTGCGTTATTCTAAAATGAAGTGATTAAATCATGAGGCCGAGGGTAGGATGTAGGAACCCTGGGGATGGATTTTTTTTTCTCATTCTTGAAATTGATTCTTCCTATGAGAACTTATAACAATTAGTCCCATTAAAAGCAGCCCATACTTAATTTCAAGTGGCCACAGTAAACTCTTCAAGGTTGAGACTCAGGGGAAAAAAGTAAAAATAGTTAGCACAAATCATTACTGAGGAATTATAAGGAATCAGAAAGATGGGAACCATTGGGAGAAGCTCCTACAGTACATGTTAGAGCTTTGAAGAAACACTCCCTTAGTGCTGAGCTGAGAAGGGATAAACCCAAGATTGTGAAGGAAGACCAGACTGGAAAAACAGAATGGCCAGTATTAGATGAATGTAAATATGTAAATATGCCTTAGAGTATGCCTTAGAGAATGCTAAATATGCCTTGCAACATGTAAAATATGCCTTAGAGAATGCCTGGTCCTTTGCAGGCACTCAGGCCAGCTAACTCATCTGCAGGAGCTGGATAGAACGTGATGCTTAGGCATGGAGACCAGCAAAGGCAGAAGAAGGGGCAAAAACCAGGTTGCTCTCCTTCTAGGCATCAGGCCTATGGGAGTTCAAATGATGTTCTCAATCTTAAGACTGTGGGAGTTATCTCTCAGGGCATACAGTTTGAGCCTAAGGCAAATTTGGCTGATTCCAAGTTCTACCTGAACTCAGAAACGACTATTATAATATATCCTGCATCTCCATCCTCCAACTGGCAACTGGTGAGGAGTGATATCATGTGAAAATATCTGTTTATAGATTTGGAACTGCTGGGGCAGAAATAGGGACTTTTAGTCCCTAGGACAAAGAAGTTTGCAGGTCCCTTTCAATAGTACTGCCCTTGTACAAAGCCAGCAAATTATCTGTGATCTTTATAGCACAGGAAGGACCTCCAAGCTAGAGAAGGGATGGTTCAAGGATGGAAACATCTTTCTTATTAAAACACCACATAAAACTCTGTGAATTCTGAATCAAGAAAAGAACCTCCAGCTGGTGGGAGCAGACCCCACCAGCAACCTCTGACTCTTTTCTATGAACACTGCCTTTCTCTAGAGTTCTGTCACTCTGATTACCACTGTCACCCCGAATTCTGGGACTCAGCAGACTTTTAAAATTATTCATCTTCTGCAGTCAATTAAGCCAGCTGCACTCCTTTCCTCACAGGGGCTCGGCGTAATGGCTACAAACAACAGCCTCCTTTGTCATATACATAGTTTGTTTCTTATATGGGTTGCTCTAAAGAACATAGGAGACAGCCGTTTCCAATGTATGGTTATGACTCCGACCTTTGACCTTACACTGTTCCCAGTGTAGGCTCCAAACAGGTGTGAAGGGTATCTCTGGAAAGCCCCAGGGTACCATGGCCACAATTTACATTGGCCAAGTCATCATGTCCATCCATACCAAGGTGCAGAACAAGGAGCATGTGATTGAGTTCCTACACAGGACCAAGTTCAAGTTGCCTGGCCACATCTCAAAGAAATGGGGCTCTATCAAGTTTCATGTGGATGAATCTGAAGACATGGTAGTTGAGAAGTGGCTTATCTCAGATGGCTGTGGGGTCAAAAGCATCCCCAGTCATGGCTCCTGAACAAGTGGCAGGCCCTGCACTCAGGAAGGCTTCCACTGTTCTGCCGCCTCTTAGGCTCAACAGTATTTCCTGTCAAAAAAAAAAAAAAAAAAAAATTGTTAGCATATGTGTAACCAAACCCTTTCTTTCCTTCATCCTTCTTAGCAAAGTAGAGGCATGTAGAATTTTGTAAATTAATACAATTCGATATTACACAAAAATGAAAAGGCAGGCATTATAGGCAAGATACATTGTGCAAAGTCATAGTTCCAAAGTTTTAAGTCCTTAATCCTAAGATGAACACATCCAGCCCTAAAAGACTCCACTATCTCTTGCTGTGAGTCCTCTACCCACCCCCATCCTGCCTGTTATTTGGTCAGTTTTCTAGCTGTGATATTTTCTTTCCATCTTTCCAAGTGTAAGTGTTCAAACAATGGGTTGAAATAAAAAATAAGAAGGAATGATCCACTGTAACTGGGATGGTTAAAAAAGGTGTCTTTGTAGAGAAAATAAGACCAGACTAAAGAGTAAACACCAGCCAGTCATGAGAAATTGGGGAAAGAGTGTTCCTGGCAGAGGGAGCAATTTGTACCCAGGCAGGCAAGAATCTCTTGTACTGGAGGAACTGAAATGTGTTCTGTGGAACCAGAGCATGCAGAGGAAGGGAGAGATGGCATGAGATTAGGCTGAACAGAATGTCAAAGGTCAGATCATGTAGGTGTGGTGAGGAGTTTGAAAGAGTTTAGATTTTTTTGTGTAAGTGTAAGAAGCTATTAAAGGCTTTGAGCAGGAGAGTTGCATGATTGGATTTGTCTTTTGAGATCCTTTTTGCTGCCGTATGGGGAATTCATGAGGGAAAAATAGAAGAGAAACGGGTTAATAGACTGCTGCAGATATCTGGGCAAATGGTGATGCTATTTTAGATTACTGCTATCTAAACTATAGGTCACAACCCATCAGTGTTATACAGTCATTTTAGTGGTCTTAACACACAATATCATTGAAAGAGAATAATGTACAATAGAAAAAATCAGCCAGGCACAGTGGCTCACACCTGTAATCTCAGCACTTTGGGAGGCCAAGGCAGGTGGATCACTTGAGGCCAGGAGTTTGAGACCAACCTGGTCAACATGGCAAAACCCCACCTCTACTAAAAATACAAAAGTTAGCTAGGCATGATGGCAGGCACCTGTAATCCCAGCTACTTGGGAGGCTGAGACATGAGAATCACTTGAACACGGGAGGTGGAGGTTGCAGTCAGCCAAGATCCCACCTCTACATGCCAGCCTAGGCAATAGTGCGAGACTCTGTCAAAAAAAAAAGAAAGAAAGAAAATATCAGAGACCACCACATCATTTCATAACAGTTCCTCTCAAATTTTTGTGCATATAGGCATGCATTTGCAAGTACTGGATTATATTGTGAAGTGATTTTGTTATTCTTCATAGTGATCAAAAAGGCACTGACCTAGACTAAAGTGGTGATGGTAAAAGAAAGAAGGTAAAGATGTCTTCAGATACATGGAAATGGAAGAGGTCACCTAAAAGGAGACATAAAAAAAAGAGGAAACAGAGTCCTGTGATGTATTTTAAGTTTCACATTCTTATGTTTATGTTCCACCTATTCTTTAAGAAAAATTATAATAAGCATAGTAAAAATCTAGTAAAATTGAACCATTAACATTGGAAAATGACATGTAACCTGCCATTTTTTTTCTGAAGGATACATATTTTAAAAATTGAAACAGAACCTGATGGTCACCAGTAGGTCATTCTCTCACCTCTCTGTTGAGCATGACTTTTCTGAGTCATTGACATATGTCTAGCAAAGTTTAGAAACAAATCCAGAATATTTCCAAACCATGCAGGAAATATTAAATCCTACATCTACTCAGTCTTCATTCCTTCTGAAGAATGTTTCTTGGGCTTCTGAGTTTTCAATTCTAGCTTTGCTAAACTTCACAATGCAATCTGGTCTCTGCTCAGTTTAATGTATAAAGTCACCACCATAAACATGTCCAAAAATTCACATCATTGCCACAGTGAGAAATGAAAATGCACACTGCACTGGACTATATGTCATGTTTATGTTTTGTTTTGTATAATGTAAGATACAATTACCTTTCTTAGAAAAGATCATCTTAATAAGTCTCTTTATATGTACTGGAGCACATTGGATTTAAACTATTTGGGATATGCTTTTAACCTGATGAGAAAACAGGTTAGTAATAAATCATTATTGAAAATCAGAAATGTGACTTGGAAAGAAAAGGTACATGTCATGGGCAATTAGCAGATGCAGAAATCCTTTAATTACAAAGCATGCCCTTACCTGAGGAACTTTATACTATGCTGACAAAAGGCTACATCTAATAATAAGCCTTTTCATTTTATACACACAAACACACACCCACAATCTA